>NC_057919.1:54601579-55204782 GCF_018873765.1 Telopea speciosissima | reverse complement strand
GCCCACAGGCTGAGCCATAAAGATCTCCTCGTCCAGTTCTCCATTGAGAAAAGCAGTTTTAACGTCCATTTGGTAGAGCTTCAAATCCAACTTTGCGACAATGGCTAGAATGAGACGTATTAAGGCCATTCTCATCACAGGGGAGAACGTCTCATCATAGTCTATACCCTCCTTTTGGATATATCCCTTCGCCACAAAACGTGCCTTATACTTGTCAATTGATCCATCTGCCTTTTGCTTGACCTTCAAGACCCACTTGTTCCCGATGGCCTTGCGCCTAGGTGGAAGATCAAATAACTCCCACACTTGGTTCTTACTTATAGAACTCAACTCATCTTCCATAGCAGCTTGCCACATTTCCTTAGCTGGAGAAGGGAGCGCCTCAGTCACTGAGGCTGGCTCCTCCTCATCCCTCGGGGCACAAACGAGGGCAATGTCCCCTTCGATCTCAAAATGATGTCGGGGAACGTGTCCACGTGCGCTCTTACACGCAGAGGGTTCTTGACCCGTGGGTTGTGCACTTTCATTAGGTAGCGCACTCCCACTAGGCTGATGATCACTCTCGCCCTCTTTGGCGATCTCTTTATGAGTATTTAATTCCTCACCCTCACTAAGAGTAGGTGAGAAGCTTTCATCAGTCTCTATCTCAAAAAGATCAAGGTCTCTGCCAGTGTCACTAATGTTAGGAAAATCGTTCTCATAAAAATCCACAACGTAAGACTCACTCTCTGTCATTCCTCCGTCTTGATGTTCACCGTACACTACATAGCCTTTCAAGGTATCGGAATATCTTATAAAGATACTCTTTTTAGCTCTAGGGCCAAGTTTCCCAAACTTATGGGAGGTACTATGAATATATCTTGCACATCCCCATGGTCGCATATGCCCTAAAGTGGGCTTTACGCCTTTCCACAATTCATAGGGAGTGGAGGAAACTGACTATGATGGCACGCGGTTAAGGACGTAGGCAGTGGTCAATATAGCATCCCCTCAGAAAGATATTGGGAGGTTGGCCTGCGCCATCATCGATCTAACCATATCTAAAAGCGTCCTATTCCTCCGCTCTGCTACACCATTTTGTTGTGGAGTGTGGGGAATAGTCAGCAGCCTAGTGATTCTTTTTTCCTCACACATCTCTTTAAATTGATCGGACAAATATTCACGTCCTCGATCAGTGCGTAGAGTTTTTAACCTCTTGCCTTGTTGATTCTCAACCTTTGCTACAAAGCGTTTGAAGCAATCTAGCGCTTCGTAGCGGTGAGGGATCAGATACACATAACCATATCGCGAATAATCATCGATAAAGGTGAGAAAATAGGAAGCACCATGATGTGCCTTCACGTTCATTGGTCCACAGATTTTCGAATGGACAAGCTCTAGGGTCTGGGTTGCCAGTTTAGCCTTTCTAAAAGGTTTTCGGTGGGCCTTAATCGCTAAACAGGCCTCACATGTCGGTAGGTTGACTTTAGCGAGTGAGCCAAGAAGGCCTTCTCGAGCTAGCCATCCCATCCTATCTCGACCTATGTGTCCTAGTCTAGCATACCAAGTAATTAAATCAGGACTAGTATTAGAATCAACTACAAAAGATGATGAAGAAACAATAAAAATTATCAAATCTAATTTAATAAAACCATTCTCAAGCCTATAATGTCCAAAACTCATACCATCCAATCGTATCTGAAAAGAGTCACCATAAAAAATAAAGGAATATCCTAAAGTCAATAATACAATAACTGAAAGTAGATTATGCTGGATTTCTGGTGTGTATAGCACATCATGAAGTAGCAAGATGCGCCCAGTGCGTAAGGTGAGCTGGTAGGTACCAACTCCTCAAACTGCTTCACTAGTGTCATTCTCCATGTAGATACTTTGGGCGTCATCTGGAATCTTGTTGCACCTGTATCCACAATCCAATTAGATTGGGTTTGGGCAATCAAAACCTGTGTACATACAAAAGTACAAGGAGAGAAAGGCAAAAATGGTACCTACTTCGCTTCAGTGCAGTCACGCGCGAAGTGCCCCATCTTCTAGCAGTTATAGCATTTGACCTTGGTGATATCTTTCTTTCCACCTCGTTTTCCACGTCAGCGCTTAGTGGTCTTACGCCCAGTTGGCTTAGCTTTCTGAGTTGGATCCTGATTCCTAGTGTTTCTCTGTCTCTTGCGCTGCCCCGCTTGGGCGACAAGGGCATATGATTGGGTCGCCTCTAGGCACTCCGCCTCTAGTTCCACATGAGCGACAATGTCATTAAATGTCCTGACAGTGTCATTATGTGTCAGAACTATCTTCATCTGCGCCCAAGAATTAGGCAACGCCTTGATGACGGCATGTACTTGCTGCTCATCGGTAAGGTGTACCCCAGTATCATCCAATTTTTGGATCATGTCTTTCACGACCCTGAGGTGTTTTACCATAGTATGCTTGGGGTCCTTACGGTACATCTCAAACTTCAAGGTCATGGGCCTAAGTCTGATCGTGGATGTACCGCCACAGTCGAGCTTTACCTGGTCCCACATGGACTTGGTAGTCTCGCACTTCTCATACTGGCCGATAAGATCATTGTGCATCGTGCTTAACATAAGAAAGTGCGTACTATGATCTCTCTTAAACCAATTGTTGTAAGCCTCTTTGTCTTGACGGTGATGGGCGGTAGTACCCACTTCGGGTGGGGCCATCTCAGTGGTCAGGAGGTCTAGGTAATCTTGCTCATTAAGCAAGAACTTGGCCTTTTGGTGCCACATGTCATAGTTGGTGTGATCCAACTTGTTGCCTTGGTTAAGGTCCGCAACAACACTCTTAGAGGCCATCACTACAATGTGCAATGGAGGACATTTAGTATACATCCATAAATCCACAAATTTGTTCAAGAAATCCTAATTAAAATTAATGGTACCCTTTTCCGCACGGTGAGATGAAAAACTTCACTAAGCTGATAATCAAATCTCACAATGTGTGGGTCTGGGGACATATAACTTTAATTGATTTCAATCAAATGTAGGAGAAAAAACAAGAATCTCCTAACCACAGTTTAATGCACCATACACACGGGTGCGCAAGGGACTCACACAAGAGACCCAAATTTGGTACTTGAAGTGATATGCCGAGTCAGTACGGGGTTGTGATACGCAGTGCAGTAGCTCCCATTACATGGCTTCTCAAAAAATATTAAAATTACAACCGGCTCTTTACATTCATGATCCCTACTACAAACTACCGGCGAGCACTGCACTTTGTATCACTTTCAGGTACTAACTCTAACGCATATCTATCCAAATAAAACACATCACTCAAAGTACCAAATCCATCCCATGAAGATATCAAAAAAATAGCAAAACACATGGTGTGCATGGGATGGGGTGTTTGACAGCGATACCCTAATGGCAACGTCAAACAGGGCTATACTGCAATGGGGGAATCACATGTTTCTTTATTAACAAAGTGGTCTTAGGCGATCTCCAATACACATGGGAAAAATATAGGATGATTTAGGACAACACCCTATCTCCCATTTTTCTCCCATGGATCTCACAAAATGATTTTTCACTAAAGGGGGGGGTGCACATGACATAAATAAAATACCCCCCAAAAATGAGAAACCCTACAGGGGAGAACCCCAACATTTGTTAGGGGCCACAAAAATAAAATACAAATACAAGATATGCTTCTATAAAGAAACCACATGAATAATACATCATGGACAAACCCCAATGCTTGCATAACAAAAATAAAGCATATGCATAAAATAAAAACCATATCACTTGAATATAGTTAAAACCATATCATATGCATTTTGTTAGAAGCAAAACCCCCATATTATGCATATAGTTATGACCCAAAAACAAACCATATATGCAATTTTGTTTTATACATAAAAAGAAAAAAAAAAAAACCCATAAAAAAACAGTTTTTTTTTCTTCTCTTTCTTCTTCTTCTTTTTCTCTTCTTCTTCTCTTTTCGGTTTCTAGTTCTATAGTGCCTAGGCCGCTACGCCTTTTTTTTTTTTTGTAAACCGTGGATTGTAGCAAGTCATGCTTGGCGCTGCCGAGCATGGCTGCAGCCGCAACCTGCACACCTTCTTTTTTTTTTTTTTAAACACACTGCAGCAGTGCTTGGCGCTGCCGAGCATGGCTGCTGCCCCAGCCTGCTGCTGCCGCTGCCGCATGCGGCTTGCCCCTCCCCTTCTTCCCTTCGGCTTCTTTCTCTCCTGTGTGCACTCGCACACAGCCGCGGTAGCAGCCGCGTGCTGCTGCCTCGCTGTGCGCCAAAGGCCACGGCCTCCATGTGATGCATCGAATGGGGAAGAACAGTAAAGGAAGGGGGGAAAAAAGGAAGAAGAAAGAAAGAGATATGATTGCCATGTGCGAACCACAAACCCTAATGCCTCTGATGCCACTGTTAGGGAAACATGCATTCTAATTCCATATACACAAAAGGTTTAGGGATTACCTTAACCGAATGGAATCGCATCGGAAGGGACAATCAAAGGCAGCTTGCAGTTACTAGCACAACGCGATCTCTACAAGCTTCTCCACAGAGAACTCCACACCACAAAATCCTAGGCAACGATGGAAACCCTAGGATAACACAGAACTTGAAAGAGGGAGAGATCTAATCAATTAATGATGCACCACTAGGGTTTATGCCTTATACCTATATATAGGCCAAACCCTGGGATAAGCCAATCAGAGGAGGGATCAGTCACTTGAGTGACCGTCCCTCTCTCTCTCTCTCGTTTTTGGCTCAGCCGGCCTGCCCCATGTGGGCGGACTAGCTGGGCCTTAGGCTCATCACCGATTTACAATAATGATAAAAAAATAGTATCATTTTCATAGATTATTTTATATACTATATTAATAAAGAGTAAATCAAAGTGTGAAAAATTCATGTTTAATTTGAAAATGCTGTCAAATTTTCGCTAAAATTCAATAAACAGACCTTGACCTTAATATAGCTCATGATTGGTGAGGGTGATTTGTAGAGAAATGGGGTTTCATGTTGAGAGACTGGGTTTTGGTCACGAAGGAATTCAAATCAATATCTAGAGAAAAGTTTCTCTAATTCATGAAATTTGATTTACAACTAAGGTTGAAGGTTTTGTGTTATGCGTTGAAGTAGATTGATGATAGGTACCCCTTTTTTTTATGAGAGAAAACAAAAACTATTAAATACAAACACAACCAGAGATATAAAAAATAAATGATAGTTTGCTCTCCTGAGCCTGAAAAGCCAAATTGGTAGCAAGAGCCGAAATTAAAGGGTCAGCTATAACAGAAAAGGTCGCCCCTTGACACAAGTTATATATCTTTAAAAAGTTGTGCAACAACGACCATGGCCAAAGGAAATCAGTTGGAGATGGAAGAAGGTCGAGGATCATTTGGTTCGAACACTATAATTCTTTCACCTTCAATCCATGCTTGGCAGCGTGCTCCAGTCCTGCAAGGATTCTAAATATTTCTGGTTCCAAAAAGTCATGAGATTTTAAACAACTTGCAGGAATGGAATTGAACTTTCCATTGATCGAAAAATAGTAAGTCCAACCAGCGGCATTTAAGTCGGTGTCAAAATCCTGCACAAATTAACACAAGGAAATTGAAAACAGGTAACAGGTTAATAGAAGTCACAGATAAAATATCCTCAAGAAGGGAATATACATCATGAAATGAAATTGGGGGGGGGGGGGGGAGGGGGATGGGTTAGGTCACTAATCCAACTATTGATAATGTCCAATCTTTTAATAGGGTTAGGCTTTTCTAAGCCCTTGACAACCTTATCCCTAGCATTCCAAATAAAATAACTGGAGATAACAAAAACACTAAACAACCAGTTCAAAGATACTTTATCAAGGTTTTGGTTGAGCAGGGTGGTTAAACAAAAGTGAAGCAAGGATGGATGAGAGAGAAACTCAGTTCTTAACCCCAATGGGCCGGCAGCCCAAACATGCACAGTCCAATCACAAGAGAAGAAGGTGTGCTAGTATGATTCACTGCAGGAGCCACACAGAGCACAATATGGGTCGATCGAAATCCATTTTGATAGAGTTGCCTTGATAAGAAGTTATGCATGCAAGAATTGATAGAATAAATGATGCAGAATACTCATGAAGATCAATGAGCATACCAAATCCAGAGGTGTTCTTGGCGTACCTGGATCTATGGTTGTGGAAGCCAAATTCTTGATGATCTCTGTCGCACACGAACTACGTTGGTCTGGTTTACCCTCTTCCACTCAATTTTTGGTTTTTTCAGGTTAGTCACTTAATGGGCCAATGACAACTATTTATAGTGGTGAGGGTGGGACCAATCCTGTATAGAAACTAGGGTTTCATTCCCATTAAGGAAACAATACTTTAGGTCCACACATAGTAACTAGACTCATACCATTAAAGCAGCCCCCATCAATACAACTAAATCGGTTTTGTTAAAATAAAGTGGGACTATGCCAGCCCACCTTATGACAATCTTACAATCTTCCACTTGGGCTGCATATGTCACAAGTTTTGATTTTGAAAATTTTTTAAAAATGACTCTCCAGTTTAGACAAACTGATTGTGGCCACAAAAGATGGTGTTGAAAGAAATACACTTTAAACCTGATGCCTTGGTCCGAATGAAACTACAAACACCCAACAGTGCAGATCATCACATCTAAAGAGACATGGGACCTAACACGTCAAAGAGCTTATGGCCTCACCGATTTGGGCTATATAGTATGAGAGTGTGGTATGAAAAATGCATGATATAATGATCAACATGCCAATTTTCAAATTGGTCCAGGCTGGAAAATCGAATGAACCGCATGAGACAAATACTAGAGGTCTCATTTATCATAAGCGTCGCCCAAGAGACTGAGTCCGAATGTCCCAACATACTAGTACACGTCCTCGAAACCGAATGAGACTCTTCTAGTGAATAAAATGTGCGTGTATTTACTGAAGGCCTCAGATATCATAGGAGATAAATACGCCACAAAGCCTTAAATATCTGAAGGAGACAAATAATCAAGTGTACACAATAGAATCTGCATGCATTTACTTAATAATTGGATGTGCGTGTATTAACTGGAACCTCGTATACCGAATGAGGTAAATACACCACATATGACATTAATTAATTCGCTATGAGGCAATTAAACAAGTGTATACACATAAACAAATGGTCATAATAAAGATGCATGTATATTCTCGAGAATAAAATATCACAAAAAGATAATAATGTGAAATCAGTTGCAACTGTATACATAAGCAAAACTCCCACTAATAAAATGCATCAAAAGAACTAACAAGTTCCATATTACTGACATACTCCTAAAAACTTTTGGAGTTAAGTCCTTAGTGAGAGAATCAAGAAATATACTATCTGTAGTAATGTACCCTACTGAGTTTTGTGATTCACATTCTTTCTATCTAACAAGAAAGCATAAATATCAAAAGCCCTGAGTTAAAAAATTCCTCAATCATAGAGTCTAAACAGTGACATCATAATAATACACAAATCCCTGCTTGCATAGAAAAAGGCAGTCGGTGTCTGTAAGACACTCTTCTAACATATAGCACCATCTGTCATCACAAAACAGATATCCACATATGGTCTTTTAGGTCAGCTTGACAGTTACCTAATGTGATATTCCAAGATTATTCAAATATAAAATAAGAAATATCAATCCATATGTATTTTTGAGGTTACATTAAACTACCAACATTAGATGCACAAAAAGTATTATTCACCTGAGGTCACTAAGTGTTGGTGAATCTGTTTTCTTTCATAAGAGATCTTTTGAGACAAATCAAGAATACATATAGTTCTATTATAGAGAATCTTAATGGCTAAACATAAGAGGCTACACCAAGATCTTCTCATCAAAATGGTTACTACTGTTTTGTCTCAAGTAAAAAGATAACATTATTAATTACAACAAGAATATCATCACTATAAAATACAAGAAATGATTATCTAACTCCCATTGATCTTTTGATAAATGTTATCAAACTAAGACAAGAATAAGAAAAAGTATCAAATATTTTATCTCCATTTAACTCAACTTGTATGACATAGTTAGTAATTTATAATATATTCATAAACACACTCACATTATTATAAGAGTTGGGTATAAACAACACAAAATTCATGTAAGTGTTCTTTAAAGCTCATCATGAACAATGAATCTTCTGTTTATAGGTGTAATGAGTTTCTGTTCCTTAGCACTCTCAATCAAAATGATATTTTTCTTGATGGTCATGTCCATAATGTATATTATAACTATCAGACAACCGATTTGACATCTCCCACTTTTCATAAAGACCTTTATCTTCAATGGAGCTGTCAGCCAATGGCTTGGGAGGTTTGTCAATTCTAAAATGACAATATCCATTCTCATTATAGCCTCAGAAAACATTAAAGAGTTCGTTTCATTCCCTAAATTGAAACCATTCAAGATTTTGATGGAAGATAATTGGGAAGTTAAAACTGGTAAACATGATTATTCAAAATTTACCAAAACATACAATATGCAATAACTGAAAGCATATCAATATCCCAACAATATGACCAAAAACTGATTAATTAGGGCTTATTAATCAGATTTATCCCAGTGTTTATTTCAATAACTGTAGGAAAATGACAACTAGGGAAAGATCCGGCATCATTAGGGTCACACCTGTGGTGGCAAGATTGCCCAACACGCAGTGGAATCTCTCACATGCAAGGCGGGACGCTTGAAAACAACACCACTCTAAAGATTTCATCAAAGTAGCAAAGCCCAAAATGTCACCCTCACACCGTCAAGCGAAACTGACCAAATGATAACTCACCTATAGTGGAAAGAGCACATCATTCGCCATATGATTTTCCTGACTGCAATCCATCCGAATAGTCAATGATGATCTCATAATCCAAGTAACTAACCCACTAAGTGGAAGTACTATTACTTAAATCATGAACCCCATAGACTTGGATAGCTACTGAATGCCCATTTTATTTCAATAATCTCTATCAAGATTGCTTTTTTCACATACATAGCTAATATATTTACCGAAATATCACCTAAATTAATCTTTTCGTGATGTTTAGAATTATCACAGAATGCTAACATCAAGAATAGGCTACATGCAATTTCTCATGACGAAACTAAATGTCACAAACTATATAAAACCAATGAGCAAGTAAAAATACATCAAATTGGCTAAAAATTCATGAAAGGTCAGTGTAATGCATATAAATCAATGCGTAATGCATCCATCACCCATAGTAGGATAGAATTCTATCTTTCCATGGTGACACCATAAGAAAGCTTCATATAAGAACTAAAACTTGTTCACTTTTGAACTAAACAACCTTAGTCAAATCATCATAAATCAAAAAATAAAAATTGATCAAAATCAAAAGACCATACTGGCAATAGGTCTAGTGGCCCCAAAAGCAAGTTGACGGGCCGGATTATTAAGTCAACCCAACTTAGTGGAATACGATGACAGAAAAACTAATGCACAATAGTAGGACTAACAGGTCAATAGATTTATAATTACGACATCGTAGAGGTTCCAAAATAATAACTATAAGCACAGAAAGTAATCTATAAATGTTTATTGATAAATAATTTTTAAAACCAGAAATGATATATAAAACCAATCTACATGAGCGATTCCCAGAAATGAAACCAAACACAATAATCATAAGATCATATCTAGAATTCAGAAATTATTTCAATAAATCAAACTTAAACCGTATGATTTCTGATTCACTTCCATGAACAATTTATGGTCAATCCATTTATAAGACTTTTCAAGTAGGTTTTATTAAAACTATGATGGAAGTATTTAATCCGTAACTTTATATGCCCGAGCTTACTACTTTAATGATCCAAAACCTCAATTATATGTGGGCATCATCTTTTTAATGTATTATAATATACATGTGATTTTATATATTGCCTAGTGACATAGTTAAATGTTACAACCTTAATGACACTGAATCCACACTTAGAATAGTCTAAAATGTGATGTTGCAAAAGTGTATGTATGTGACATAGCATGAGGAAAAATAAATATAAATGATTAATCAATTAAACAATCAATATACACCAAAATTTATTTTATGTATCAAAACAACACCTTAAAATGCCAAATGGATACTTAATGCAGCCAAACAGACCCCTTTGTGGAAGTTTAATTTAATGTCTCTCAAATTGAGAGTATACTTTAACACGTTCCTGACACTGTATGGAACATTAAATTACCCTTGACTTAAATTTTATACTCCCACCGGTTCAAGGTACTCTTTAAATTCAGGATTAAAACGATTAAAAAATGACTTAAAAATAGCCTTAAAATAATTTAAAAAATCACTGTTTCCTTGTAATAGAAGTGCATAAATAGTATTCTGAAGTAAAAACATTTCTCTGAACATTTCCATAAATTATATCAATCAAAAAATACTTTTGTAAATAAAATGAACCAAATAATTTTCTATGAATAATCCATAGCCTAAATTGAACCAAAACAGACAAAATTGAGTGAAAATCTGAACAAAGTTCATAATTACATTGTCCCACTGGTCGAACCATATAACCGATTCAGAGTATATAATTCCATCCTCCCACCAGTTCGACCAGTCAATATGATTGTATGATAAACATGACATAAAATGATGATAAGCCTTTAAAAATAAAATTAATACAGGTTTATATCCATATTATACATTTTCAAATTTAATGGACTATAAACTAATAATAAGCTATCAAAAAAAAGAATGGGCTCATTTTATTTTCATTCAAAAGTCCTCTTTAGACATGTAACAAATACAACTGAAATAAAACTAAGTGTTACCATGCATAAAAGTTTTCTATCATGCCAATTTGAAACATAACGAGGTACAAATCAAACACTTAAAGTATTTCTATTGGAACACCACAATGTAAAGGCACTGCCTCATGATGGCAATAACAAAGAATCATGAGATATATATTACATATGTTCTATTGTTACAATGTATACCATCAAAGATTTGTACTATAATATGGAACACAAGAGTATAAAACAATTACAAGGTGTTCCATCATGCCATTACTAGATCCAACAAGTAAATAATTTACTATCACAATGACAATCACAAAATCTCATTATGTGAAAATTGAAAACACATCAAAATTTTTCTAAATGTTAGAAGTTATGTGTTCCCTATCGTGACAGATCAGAACAAGACAAAGTATAAACAAAATTAAACCCAAACTTTGTTATCAATTTCTGTTTATAAAAAACAGAAAACAAACCAAAACCAAACTTATTTCTATTTCTGTTTATAAATAAAAAAACAGAAATTAAACCAAAACAGAAGAAAAAAACTGTATTTCTGCTTTTGTTTATAAATAAAAAATAAAAACTAAACCAAATCAATTTCCGTTTACTTTTTTTAGTTATTATGATTCTGTTTTGATGAACCAGAATCGAACCGGTCAGACCAAAACTAAACCATGAACCAGATCAAACCGATTGAACCAAATCGAAAGCATCCAACCCGGTCTGGTCAAAGGTCAACTAGGTCGGTCGGGTCAAATTTCCAGGTCACCCGGCCGGGTTGTCGAGTCGGGTAATCGGATCAACCCGACCCGGGTGCACGTGAGCAGCCCCAGTCCGACGCACAATAGCGCACCCCTTTACTTTTATCTTTTATCTTTTTCCTTTTTGACTTTTTTTTTTAATGGTTTTTTTTAAAAAGGGGAATCAGATGGGGAATATTCCCCCATCTTCTACTCCAAATTGGAAACAGAAAACGCAATAGGGTTTTTAAGGTTTAAAAAAAAAAAAAAAAAAAACTTCCCATTGCCCTCTATTGGCTGAAACAGGTGGCCGGCGATCAGGGTAAATGCCGGCGAGTAATTCCCCCCCTCCAGGGACCTCAACCCCGGTATGAGATTCCGGTAAAACCCCCACTGGAAACTAAGGAAACTTTTAGGGTTTCAAAATATAAAAAAAAACCTCATAGCCGTCCCTGATGGTGCTGGACCAGCAACCGGTGGCCACAAATTTTTTGGCGAAAGTCCACTAGGCACTGGCAACCAATGCCCTAGGGTTGATTGGTCGAAAAACCCATCGAAAACCCCAAGCAGTTATTCAACCCAAAAGAGGCTTCGGCCATGGTCTTGGCCATGGCCACAGTAGTTTTTTTTTTTTTTTTTTTTTTTTAATGTTTGTTTGTGGTTGTCAAAACCGATTGGGAAAACTGAGATAACTGGCCATGGTTTCGGCCATGGTCGATGCAACCTTTTTTTATTTTTTTATTTGATCGATTGGATCCATTCACATAATAACAAACCAATTAAAATTGCAGCGCCATTGATCAACCATGATCAAGCTTTGATACCATTGATAGAGTAAATGATGCGGAACACTCATGGAGATCAATGAACATACAAATAAATCCAGAGGTGTTTTTGGCGTACCTGGATCCATGGTTGTGGAAACCAAATTCTTGACGATCTCTACTGCACACGAACTGCGTTGATCTGGTCTACCCTCTTCCACTCAACTTTTGGTTTTCTCAGACTAGTCACTTAATGGGTTAGTGACAACTATTTATAGTGGTGAGGATAGGGACCAACTCTGCATAGAAACTAGGGTTTCCTTCCCATTAAGAAAACAATACTGTAGGTCCACATATAGTAACTAGACTCATACCATTAAGGCTGCTCCCATCAACACAACTTAACCGATTTTGTTAAAATAAAGTGGGACTATGCCAGCCCATCTTATGGAAATCTTACAAGAGACGCCAAAAAAATAATTTAAACTTAGGATGATGCTTAAGCTTCCAAAAAATTTCCACTAGGCAGAGTAGTTTAAGTCATTACCACAAGACAAATTCAAAAGAGATTTGGTAGGAAGCTTGGAACTAAAACGGCCATCCTTGGCTAGGGTGTACCACCAATTGTCATCAGAATCATATAAGTTAAGATTAAGAACATTAACTAGAAAAATTGTAGGAATAGAAGAAACAAGTAAATCATAATTCCACTGGGAGTTGTAAATGAAATCACAAACCTTAACCTGATGACAAGACCCTTCAATAGAATGGGGAATGATAAATCCTAGAATAGACAAGATCCAGGGGTCAATCCAAAAATTTGTGTCATTACCATCACCAATCCTTCTTAAAGCAAACTATTCATAATGGAGCAACCTTACCACTGCACTAAGGCCCAGCATTGCGGGGTTTTGGATAGCTACATTACACATATTTATTGTATAGGAAAGAGTTTCCCTCCACCCACGGTGAATCGGATCCCATTCACCGTGGGGTGAGAGAGGGCGGAAATGAGTATTGGAAGGGTATTTTGGAACATACTAAAACCTTAGGAGCGATTTGTGAACCCTAGGATGGTGGGTGAACCATCTCTATGGGTGGAGGGAAACTTAGTCTTATTGTATAATAAAAGATAGGAACAAGTTTTTTTTTTCACGGCACGGTGAAGGAGGAATTCCTTCATCGGTAGCCATCATTGAACCACTTGAATGGGTCTCAGACTCTCAGGAAACAATGAAGGGTAGTTCGAATCTCCAAACATATAAAAGGGAAGTAATGATAGATTAACCTTTCACCGTAGATGATTTGAAAATTTTCCTTAAAAGATGTGGATGTTTCCTAATACATCATCCTTGGTAGTCAAAACTTTAAAGAAAAGAAAAATCCTTATACAAAGAAATAGGATTAAGTTTCCCCCCACCCATAGAAGACGGTTCACCCACCATCTTAGGGTTCATAAACCCCTTCTAAGATTTTAGTATGTTCATTCCAAAAACCCTCCTGATACCCATTCCCGCCTTCTCCCTACCTATAGTGAATGGGTCCCATTCACCATGACCTATTCACCGTAAGAGGAAGGAAACTTGATCCGAAATAGCACTAAGTTTCCCTCCATCCATAAATAATGGTTCACCCACTGTCCAAGGGTTCACAAACCCCTCCAACGGATTTAGGAATTTTTTTTTTTTGGAGACAGGAGGGGTATCAGACTTTAGGCCGACTAAATCCCCCCTGGGCTCGTACATGACCCCTGCATCATGGACGAATCGAGAGCTTCTGGGCCCTAGTGAGCCTCAGGCAAGTGGCCCCAAGAAATTATGCAGCGGCAAAGGTTTGATCACAAGATCTCGCTTCCTGAAGCGAAATCTCATGTCCCCTCCAAGCCAGCTGCGTTAACCCCTTGGGGGATTTAGAAATTTTCACTTGACTATAAAACTTCTTTCCACTGAAATATTTTACACGAGTGAGGCCGTACTCTCTAGTTGATCTTTGGCTATCCATTATTTTTGCCACGCCAACAATTGTTGACCAGAAAGTTTCATGTTTCACTTTCATTCAGTCTTTTTATATTTTTGGTAAATCATTTTCATCCATTCAATGAATGAATAATTGTTTTTTGTTCATTCAGTCTTCTAGTATAATTGATATTTGAAATATCTATTGTTGCATCAAGAACCAACAATGAAAGGATATGGGGTGGGAAGATGTATGCGTTTCATTTGCTAAAATGGGACTTCTACTCCCATTTGGTTTTTAAGTGCGGCTCTTCAACCACTTGGCCTTAGTCCTCTTATAGTGAGACACTTGTCAAGTTATAAAACTTAAATCATTTTCACAAAAAAGTATAATTAGGGGTGCAACCAGCTCGGGGCGAGGCTGGGCTTTTTAGCATGGATCCCAAGGCTTAGCTCAGGCCTGACCTGGCCTGGGTCAAGCTGCGATATCTCAACCCAAGTTCGGCCTGGCTCAGCTCAGCGTGGATTAGAATTGGCCATATTTTTGTCATTTATATGTTTTACAAAAAAATTGGAAAATAAATTTGTTAATCTAAATATTGATAATTTTAATATATTAAACTAATTATTTATATTAATTAAAGACAAAATAATAAGGTCTCTATATGCTTGAATGTTGAATGATCTTATGGTTATTAATGGGAATGTAAATGGTATATGATTTTATGAATGACGACTAAACATGATTAACAAAGAATGAAAATGAAAAGAAAGTTAAGTGCTGACGGGCACGGCCAACATACGACCCGGTGCTCATAAAGTGCCTATGAAGATGGGTGTTGAGGCTATCACTGAACCCATTCCAGTGGTTTGTAACTGGAGCCATTTCGATGGTACAATTATACCCATTATAGTGGTTTGTAACTAGAGCTACTTCGGTAGTACGACGGAGATATACTAGATGAAGATTTAAGACTGAAATGAAATGAAAGATGATAAAATGAATGAAATGTTACCGATAGATAAATGATTGAAAGATCGATGGAAATTGGCTGATTAAATGATTATTATTCAAATGATAAGGAATGATGCCATGCTTAAAATAAAATTTTAATTGCATGTTATATTGTGAGCATGATTGGCAATGCCATTTCTTACTGGGCGATAGCTCATTCCTCGAATGATAATTTTTTTACAGATAAGATAGGCATGAATAAGGGCAAGGGCATTGCTATCGTCGAGCAAGATGAATGCTGATGATCTGAGGATCATTTTGGAGTTTATTACTTTGAAATAGATAGAACTCTTCTATCGTAAAGGATATTTATGTTGAAGGAAAATCTTGAACCCGGATGACTGTAAATATTTTTGAAGTTCTATTCCTCTCCTTGGAGAGTATGGATTGTAGACGTTAGAGCCATCAGTACCATGTTTTAAGTTTCAAATCGTTATCTTTCGCTTACTATTATGCTTTTAATTTTATTCACTTCGATTATATTGAATGCTTGACCGAATGTTTTCCTGTGCGGTCCCAACTAGACTCTGGTGTCATGTGCCCCGCCTAGTCCTTGGATCGGGGCCGTTACATCAATAGCCTCCCAGTGGGTCTGCAGCAAACATTGGGGGATCATGGCAAAGAAGAATCGATCCCTCCAATGCTTCACCGAATTGGTGAGCCCCTCAAAGAAGTCGAAGTTGGCAAAGGGACCCTTGAGAGGGCGATGGCAAAAGTGATACCACTCATCATCTCCCCTCCTCAACATGTAGAAATGCAAAAACAGAGGAACGGTGGCGGCGTGACCCAGCCGATCGAAAAACATGTAAAAGCCCAAGATAAACCTCCAAGAATTGGGCAGCACCCCCTAGGGGTAAGGTGCCAATGCTCCAAGACCAACTCGGTAAATCAGAGGATGAGAAAGCGGAGGCCATACGAAAAAGAAACCTCATAAAAGCACACCTCATCCGCTCGGTGGGAGAAGGCATGATCACCCCCCTCAGGACATGGAGGACAACCTTGGAGGGTACGTGGTACAACTAACGGAAGGACGCCAAGTCCGAAGTGGTCAAGATACTTGAGTACTGTCCCATCCTACTATCAGGGTCCATGACCGGGGGTGCCACCCCAGGCCCATCCCTATCAGGATGACCATCTGAACTAGGGCTATCAGTGGCCTCCTCCCATCACTAAGAATAAGCCTGGGAGAAGGCCATGGAGGGAGAGTATCCACGTCCGATGTAGACAAGGACGAGCTTGAAGTCGGCCCACCAATGTCATAGCCCTCGTGTACACTATCAAGATCAGAATCATTCGACATGATCGTGGAAAAGGAGGACTTACTTGGGTGACGTGCCTCAACTCCAAGCTAAGTACTCCAATAGTAAACTGCAACAGAAGCATTCAATCAGGAAAGCATTTTAAGAGCATTGCAAAGGCGCACACAACAAATGATAGCAACAAAGTAAGAGAAACGTACCAAGAAGGTCGAGGTCTGAGGTCGAAGTCCGTGACGGGTCGAGGTCGAGGTTCGCAAGAAGAAACGTCTATGGCAAAAGACCAGTTCAAGTCAGTACCCAAAAAAAAAAAAAATCCTTTTGGCCACGGCCATACCTCAAGGCCACGCGGGC
The DNA here is from genome assembly GCF_018873765.1 of Telopea speciosissima. Classification (NCBI taxonomy): domain Eukaryota; kingdom Viridiplantae; phylum Streptophyta; class Magnoliopsida; order Proteales; family Proteaceae; genus Telopea; species Telopea speciosissima. The sequence goes on along the minus strand of NC_057919.1, from coordinate 55,187,910 downwards.
GACGGGTGAGTGACAGAGATTGAGGCCAAGCAGGCGACAGGCACTCGGGCGATGCAGGCGCGGGTGACAGGTAAGCGGACGACGTAGGCACGGGCCACAAGCACACGAGCAACGGGCATGCGAGTGCGGCGCGGATGTGAGCACCTGGGCGACGCAAGCGTGGGAGATACAGGCAAACGGGCACGGCAGGGATGCGAACACGCGGGCGACGGACGACGGGCGATGGCGATAGGCGACGCGGACACATAGGCAAAGTAGGCATAGGCGCAGGCGAAGGGCGATGGACGACGTGGACACGCGGGCGATGCAGGCACGCAGGCGACAAGCGACCGACTGCCTAGGCACACGGGTGCGCGAACGAGCGAACGAGACCGAGTAAGATGGTAGACACGGCCGTGTGACCAAGACTGCGAGGACAAACGGGTGTGATCAAGATAGGAGATGGACAAGACCAAATGGCAAGACCAAAAAGAGAAGACTAAGGCAAAGAAAGAGAGAAAAGAGGAAAACCACTCTACTCAAAGAGAACAAAAAGCAAACACTTGGGGGGCAAATGGTATGGTTACCAACCTCAAAGTAAGGGAGAGTAAAGTGAAAAGCAAGAGAGAAAAGATGGACAAGCAAGAGAGAGTAAGTAAGGTTCTGACCAAAAAAAAGAAAAGAGAGATTAAGTAAGGTCAAGTGAAGAATGAAGGGAGAAAAAAGAAGAAATAACAAAAAGGAATAGGAAAAGTTAGTAAAAGTGTAGTGGAGAGGATTTGAACCCCTCACCTCTCACACTCATAAAAAGTTTCTCGTAGAACTCCTCCCAAGAAGGCTTATTTACATCAAGCCACTCACAAACATGAAGACAAGAATATTACTCTCTTGAGCACTCCGTTCCAAGAGAGTGGGGACACGTGATAAACCATAGATACTCGGGGCCAACCCCGATCCGCCACGTGGTGTGGCATGAAGAGAAGACGATGTAGACTCGGCTACATCAAGACCCATCTGCTAGATTTAAGAGGAAAAGACCCAGTTGGTCACTCAAGAACCAAGGTAACTACACAAGTTGGCAATGGCATCACCACCCGGATTTACATCATCCTACTGGTGAAGGGATCTTATCCCAAAGGAGATGCACCTTGCTCGTGCACAACTCTCATGGATCTTATCCAACACTTGAGGAGCATGCATGTCTATCTGCGAGGGAACACCTTCCCTATCTAGACTGAACCTCCCAAGAGGAGGTGATCTACTACGTGATGGACTCTACTACCAAGGAGGCCTATCACTAACTACTCGGACTCTCCACACCGTCATACTCCGTTATAAATACTCAGGTATTCACCCCCATTAACCGATCTTGAATTCCAGTAATTCATCTGTTGTTGAGAGAGATCTAATTTAGGCATCGGAGAGTCCTAGACCGGAGCCACACCAGTTCTCCTTTGTCCCTGAGGTCCTTTTGTAGGTTGCGGCATCCGAAGGACCACCCGGCGATTTCTTGATGCAACACACCAACTCTCCGATTCGTACATCATTCCAGCAGCCATCGTGGACTTAACCCAAAACGGACCTCTCTATTGGTTCAGTCGATCATGAAATTTAAAGCAGATGAGTCATATGAGAAGATCCGAATGTCATATGGGTACCCCTTAAAGTTAATGGGTCATTTTAACTTGAGCCCCATCATCAGAAAATGCCACATGTCGTTCTCCCAAACCAGCACTACCACATTAGAGAATTGAAGAGGATAAAAATCCATTCATTTCCCTCACTGTAGCTGGTTTTTTTAGGCACACTTACCAAGAAAAGAAGAGGAAGGGTCACTGATATTATTCTCAAAGGCCACCATCAACATGTGACTGCATTACTAAAAGTAGTGCTCTTTATGTCAGCATGGAAAGGGTAACCAAAGATATCTTTCTCTGTAGATTGGTAGATAGGAGATCTAATGGGCCTCAGATGCTCAAGTGCATCGGAAAGGAGATAGAGATGGTATATCATCATGGTAGAGAAATATAGCCGTTACATGTGCCGTTTTGAGCTTTCACTTTCGCTTTACAAGATAAAATTCCAAGGCAAACCTGGAAACCCAATCTCCTAAAGAACCTGTCTCAAACGCAGTGTAACCAAACAAATTCAAAGAAAGATTGGCTTCTAAGTCTCAAAATTTAAAGAAGATCGGCTTCAAGTCTCTTTCAATAAACAGCCCTGAATGCTCTCTCTCCTCTCCTTCTCATGGTGTTGTTGTCCCACTACTTAAAATATCTTTTCTAATTTGGATGTCGGCTAAACTTTTTCTACCCATTCCATATCCATGTTAAGTCACCCGTTCTTTGTGTCTGCTAACTCATCTCTATGTTCGTTTTCTTTAAAGTTTCATAAAAGTAAAGGGTCTTACTTGGTGTATAAGAACCAATTCTCGTACGGCTTGAGTCGCACAGATGGAATCCAAGAAAGGTAAGTCCAACTCTTGGATTCCATTTATGTGGCTCAGGCCCATACGAGAATTTGAGCCCGCCTCTAATCGCGATTGGTTACCTGACATCAAAATACATGTCAGATTAAATCTATAACAGAAAAATGAGACTTGTTAATGAGTTTTGTCTTATGTGAGTGCCCAATTAGGCATCCAAAGGCTGGGTTGTGCCGTTGTCTAGTCAGCCATCTAGATGTGTGTGGTATTACCCAGCCTTTGGATTAGGGATGTAAGCGAATTAGATTCGGCTCGGATATGGATCAGATATGATTAGATTTGGATATTCCGTGGCCGAACACAGATACTTCTAAACGAATCCAGATGCAGATCAGATTTAGATTTTCGATCATCCGTTTACATTTCTGTCTTGTGTAATTCGAACGTTTCTCTCCCTAACGGATACAATTAACTCTCAACCCATATCTCTTAGATCATGATTTTCTTTTCCTCATATTCTAAAACTTGTTGAATCTTAAAAAAACCCTCAAGATCATTATTTATTATTAATTATTCAGATTTTTTTTGGATGGATTCTAATTAGAGTATTCAGATTTTTTTTCTTCCGAATATCTCTAAACGAATACGGATGTCTCCAAATGGATATAGGTGCGGATCGGGTCCAGAGGCTATCCATTTACATCCCTACTTTGGATTAGGGGTGTTAATGAATAGCCGAAATCCGTTTCCGTATCCGTGTCCGTATCTGTTTAGCACTATCTGAATCCGTCCGAAAGATAAACGAATGCAGATACGGATAGGCTATAGCTTTCCAAAAAGTTATATTTAGATGTAAACGGATAACATATCCGATCAATATCCGTGTTCGTATCCGTTTAACATTATCCGAATCCATTCGAAAGCTAATCGGATGCGGATGCAAATATAGCACTATCTGAGCCAAATCCGATCCGTTTACATCCCTACTTTGGATGCCTCATTGGCTGATGCCCTTCAAGAGGAGTCCAACTTGTGTCATCTTATGCGGGTGAGATGGTGAAGATTTATTTAATGTCACCAACCATAGTTTACACTTTCTTGGAATGCATTCTAAGTCAATTTCACATCTTAGATGATAAAAATAATTGCTTTTATCAACTGAGAATGCAAAACCCACCCAAAATGCATTCCAAGAATGCATACCAAACCCAACCTGTACATTATATTTCTTAATTAAATGATGAATGGTTGTCGGTCAGAAAGAAAAGTTCCTTCCAAGTTTCAACTTTCAACTATGCCACCAAACCCAAGAAAAATGCCTCGATCAAACAAAAATAAATAGAAATTAATTATTAATTAAGTAAAACAAAACCAAGATGCTTTTCCTTGCCTTTTGTATTGACCAATAAAAAATAATACATTGCTCAAAGGAAAATAAAAGACATGTTCTCTCTTTGCCAAACATTTTCATAATTCATAGAAAAAAAGAAAGAAAGCTCCTTCGTTGCTACACATACTCAATCTCTCTGAAATTATCGCCCGGCCCTCTTATAAAATGAAAAATCTCCCCTATCAGCCTGCACTGGTGCAGGGGCCACGCGACTGGACAGACTTCTTCTTCCTCTCTAACCTGTTAATTGTCTAACAAGACTAATAGTGTTGAAATTAGACTGTAGAATAAAAAAAACCAACCCTCCTGAACATCAACCAGAAAGAGTCACACTGGGGAACTTGCACGATCCATGACCTACAAAACAAAATCATTCACAAAATTTTCATATCAAAATCGTTCTATCTGATTTCAATCAGACGGCTATCATAAAAAAATTGGTAATACTAGAATGAAACCAACTTACTTGGATCCTTAATCGTTTGAGAAGCTAATCCATTGAAGTAGCACGTCCCACCGGAACTCTTGAACTGAACCCAATAGGAACTGAAAGCGTAATTCGCATGTGCAACTAACGAGACCGGTTCGTAACAATCGCCGGTCGGACTAATCGCATCGCAGGTCCCATTCCCTTGACCGCAGGCATGCTTCACTGCTCCTCCCAACGCCGTAACATTTGCTCCCTTCGCCACCACACACCATATCTTTCCCTTGTACGGCTTGTTATTTGTCGGTGGAGGCACCGACTTGTACTCATAATCCGGTGTTTCTCCGGACAGGTCAACCTCATAAACCGCCGTTCCGTTAGGATAATACAGCCCCCAGTGCCGTTCCGTTCCCGGTCCACCTTTCTGGTTCTCATTATATAAAGCGAAGATGGTGGTTGGGATGAACACACCTGGTCGAGCCGGTGTTCCCACTGCCGGTTTTGCCGTCATTCTCCGGATGAGATTCCGGTTATATACAGCGGCATTGTAGTTATTTGCTCCGAACTGGTCTATGTCGCCAGAATTGGGCCAGCCGGTTTCAGAGATTGCTAACCGTACGTCTTTGAAACCAAGATTAGACATGGCGAAAATCACTGAGTCAAGCATTTGATCGAGCAGGTTAGTGTAGGTTAAGCCGCTTACAGGGTCGGTGTATTTGTTACCTCCACGAAAGAGAGCGTAATCTAGGCTTATTTTAGGGTAGTTCTCGGACCAGACGAAGAAAGGGTAGGAATCGATGAAGAAGAAAGATTGAGTTTTGTTCAAGAACTGTAACAAAGATTTCATCACATTAACGGCTATGTCGGAACGAAACGTTCCGTTGGAGGGTGGGAAAGAAGATTGCAGAACGTCCATGGCACATGTGGTTCCGACTTTAACCTTTCGGAGGTTGTGGGTTTTGAGGGAATATCTGAGTCGCCGCATAGCTGGGACGAGATCGAACCAGGTTTTCTTGTCTTGGTCAGTGTAGTAGCTGAAGATTTCGTTGCCGACGAAGAGAGTGCGAATCTTGGTTTTAGGATAGAAGGGGAGAAGATTGGTTTTGACCCATTCGTTTGCGAGGGTTTGATTTGATGAGATGTTGGAGATTATTTGGTTTGGAACCATGACAGCTACTTCGAAATTGGTCTTACTAAGGGATTTGAGGATTTCAGGTTCTGGTTCGTAGAGCTTAACGCTACGTGCTTTCAGTTTCTTGATAAGCTTCATGGATCGAGATGGGGAAGGGAGATTGTCGCCCAGAAGCCCATAGTTTATGCCAATCTTGCTCGACATCTCTGCATCTGTTAAAGAATGGAGGAAAAAAAAAAGGGTTAGATAAGAATCAAACAGAAATAAAAACCCAATCTTCAGTTTTCTCGGATACTTACTGGAGAAAGCTATGAAACAGAAGAAGATCAGAGGAAGAAGACCCATCTCCAGAGCTCTCTGTTTCTTCTCCTTCCTCACCCACTGGAACGAAGCACAGTAAATTTTTGACACCAGGAGTCACGAAACTTGGGTTTTCTTCGGATAGATTTGGTCTGTGAAGAAGAAGATGTACTTTTAATGGGTGAGATAGTCAGATAAGGAAGATCAGAAGACGAAGAACGTACAAACTGCGTGATCCGAAGATACAAAATTAAATGTCGGTAGAGATCTAAGGGAGCAGTAAACGTGGTGAATGATAGAAGAGATTAGAAATTGGAAAGACGTTGAACTACTTAGAAGGGGCAGAGAGACAAGCTTCAAAGGTGTGAGAGCTCGTAGTGACTAGTGAGTGGCGCCTGTCGAAGTAATCTATATTTCTTCTGACTGGGTTAAAGAAAGCGTGTCAAAGGCTCAAAAGCTTTGCTCAAGTTTTGGTATTCCTCAAACTCTAACGAGTCACTGTGTCAACGGCTAATGTAGCAGAGCATATTGAGCGATGGTGCATTGGTGCGCCTTTGGTTCATCACTTTATTTTGCTTTAATAAAAGGAGGCGACGACAGAGGAAAAATAAATACGGAAGGGAACAAAACTGAAGACAGAAATTGCAGGTGTGGACACTTCTGTTGCTTTCTCATCTTTGGCTGTTGGAAATATTTCCATCACCGATGGCAGAACGAAATTAATTCTGCTGGTAGTATGAATTTTCATCCAACAGATAATTGTCTGACTAAATGATCCTGTTTTTATTATCTAAAGGGGGTACAGTGAAACAGAGCCGATCAAGACGTTGAGCTTTCTCCAACGGCTCTTTTGATTTCGCCATTCCGGGATGAAATCTGGAAAGATGCATAAATATAATAAATTTCTCGACTCTCGAGACATTTAGGTCGTGGGGATCACTCTCCTGCTTTTAGAGATGGGAGAGTGATCCCCCATCTCTAAAAAAAACAAGTAGGAATTTTATCCCCTCCCGTTCCGGTCCGATCCAGTTCTTAGTTCCTCTAACAAGCGGGTTAGAATGACCACTTTCCTCTGTCCTAACACTTTGCTCGGGTGGGATCCACCACCTCCTATTAGAAGAACTGGAAAATGGGCTGGCATGAGGCTCGGATCGTTATCCTTTAATATCCGCTGTCCGAATAGTACCTGCTGTCCCTTCACATGGGGTGAAATGACGACTTAACCTCCCTGTCCGAACACAATGCCTGAGGGAGGTTAAGTCGTCATTTCGCGTCCTATGTGAGGGGACAACATTGTGCTGTTCGGGCAGCGAACAACAAAGGATAAAAATTCCGTGGGGCTCCTCTGTAGTGCGACATAGCGTGTAACGCACATCCGACCGTTGCAACGCATGGGCACGTAGCCCAACAACCCACCTGTGTGTTGGGCTACGTGCCCGTGTGTTGTAGACCATCGGATGGTGCGCTACACGCTGTGTCGCGCTATAGATGACCCAAATCCACTGGGCTGGGCAGGTAACTAGAGGAGATAATTTTCCACAAAAATAAGGCTACATGTGCCTTTATTTTTTTTGGGTAAAGCTATTTGTAACCAAACCCGTCACAACATTCTTATTTGCCCACCCGCACTACCTTACCAATTTTTTTGGGGACTTATTTGCCCATCCACACTACCTTACCAATATTTTTTTTAAGATAAGGTGTTTTTTAGTAGTTTTAGCGCTCCTTCTTCTTCCTCTACTTCTCCAGTTCTCCCTTTCTACTCCTAGTCTGGCTCGCGGATTTGTGTAAATTTCTACAAGATTGCCTCACGATTTTTTCCCCAACAACAATACTAAATCTCAGGTAAGATGCTACTGCAACACATTAGGATGTATCTCTAATCCCCGAATGTGACCTAGGTTCCCCAACGATACAACCTAGTTGCGAATGGGAGCTTGCCGGTCCCTGAATGCGACTTGGGTCACCTAGGGTCGCCTAGTAAACCCCGATTAGACGCTGCCGATCCTAGAATTACCATCAGTCCCCTGACTCGATCCGCCTTTGGAAATAATCACATCGTACCACAGAAGTAGCATTCTGTAGACACTGATTTTTGTCACCACCTTTGGCAAGGATGACAACAGGATACGGACAATGGGCAACGCATTTTCCCCTTTCTGGACCCCAAAACACCTGGTCCATGAGCCCAAATACCTTCTAGAACCCAAAAATGGCCCATTTAAGCCCAAAAATTGAAATGAGGGGGACCACACTGTCCACGGCATCGTGGACAGTGTCCCACGACATTGTGGAGGTGCCCCACGACAAGGGTGTACTTTTCCACGCCGTCGGAGATGTTTTCGACATCAGCCTACTGACGTTGCCCACGGCGCCGTGGAGGGCTTTTTTGGCCAAGGCAGTGGGGTACCCTCCCCTATAAATAGGAGGGTCCCCCTCCCCTCATTAGATGGTTTTTTGGGGGTTGAGAGACCCTCCTAATGCGAGATTTGCCCCTTTTCTTCTTCATTTCTTTCTCTTGTGAGCATCCTTTAAAGTGAGGTTTTCGGTTGTGGGTAGATCCTTCGATTATCCATAATCCCTTTCGTTTGAGTCCGTTATCCCATTTATGCATGGGCAACGAGTGAAACCCCCTACACAGCAGTCACTCTGTTTGTTTGGCGATAGCAAAAGCTATCAAAAGGAGTCGTTACACTGTCTAAAAAAAATCGGCATCAATCCATTTGTCCGTCTCTCCTGAGCCCAGGGAACACATTTCTACAGGTATAATTACTGCATTTTTATCAATTCAATGTAGTCCTTCAGTGTCTTATCGTTTTAATGTACATATGGTAAATATAATGTAACCCCGTCACAATAAAAGGAGAGAGAATATTTGTCATTTGGTAGCATCTATAACAGAGACACCGGTATCGGCCGGGCGAGGTGGGTGCCTAACACCTTCCCACACTCGTAATCTGACCCCTTACCCAAACCTCTAGTCAGATCATGTGGAGTCTCGTAGCCTGACTCCGTTCGTAACGGACGAGGGCTACACTCATTGGGTCCTAGGCCCTAATCCTAGGTGGCGACTTCATTTCACATTTCTTTTAACATATTTTAATGTATGACCCCAATCCCCTGATGACATTCTTGTACATTGAGAATATTATTCATACTATCATTTGTTGCCAACGAGGCTGTGGAAACCCCGTCACGGTGAGGACCATAGTACTTACAGTGGCGACTTCACTGGGGACTGAGTGGATGAACGTCCACTTGAGATCAAGCTTTCTAATACAGATGCTACCAATAATGTAAGAATATTCTTTTAGAATTTTGTAAAAAAAAAATAATTAAAAAAATGTGTGACTAACCCTTGTGTGTACTAACCGCATCAGGCATAGTGCTCGAAGTGAAATCAAACGGCGAGGGTACTCTCTGTCGTGCCTTTACCCCCAGAGAGGGGAGGCACGTCATACTAAGTACTCTGAGATCGGATGATAGCCGCTTCCTGTACCACTTTCTTGCACACACGCATGGCATGGGAACATATTTATCCCGTGGTTAGTCATTGGACCCCATGAGTAGTCATGGGTAATTCGCAGTGAAGCCACAACCTTTGATATTTATTATATGAGTTTAGAATCACCAGCGAGGGTAATCACTAGTGTGCTGTGGGGTGCTTTAGCCACTCAAAAAACGCACTAGCACGGTTACTCTGAGATTGTGTGACCTACTCTCCAGGTATATTAAAAGAACTGCATACCCACAATTCGTGACCACGAGCGATAGGTATTTCGGTTCTGTCAAGGGTGATCTTTTTCTGTTCTATCAGCCTACCCATTGCATGCATCATGTAGGAAAATAGACCATATATGATTAGGGTATGACACAAACTAACCCTTGTTAGCTTCAAGAAGGACCAAGTTTAAGGTCACTTGATGATTAATCTGGCTTCAGTACGAGACGCCGCCCAAAGTAGGGAATTCCATAGTCCCGTGATAATCCCTCAAAGAAAGATGGGAGTCCACTCCCATATGATGGAATCCTACATGTTCCTTGAAAATGGGGCATCTCGTATTGATTCAAGATATAATCATCAAGAACCTGAAACTAGGCTTTCGTCTTTGTTTGTTTATTTTTTCTTTTTAAGAAATGTTTGGACAACGATGGCATTTGAAGTATGGTCTGAGAGAACTTCTACAATATCGGAAGCTCCGATGACAACTTCGATTACTTGAGCCGAAACAAAACAAAAAAAATATACAATAAAGATTGTGTAACAAAAAAGGAAAGAATAAAATGCAAATAATGATAAAAAATGAAACATAAAAAAAAAAGAAATTATTTGCTCTCTTCATTCTTAGGATCTAAACTAGGTCTTCTTCTCTTCTTATAGAAGCACAATTCCACACCCAAAAAGATCATTCCTGCCTATCTGGATCCGGCAAGAAGGAAGACTGATTCGAGCCAATTCTTCACCCTTTCCAAGCTCCCTATCTTCTTCTCATTCTTCAATTCTTCAACTGAGGTATCACTTGAGGACAGCATGGATTCAACAGATGATCATTTATCTAAAAGTCATGTGGAGCACCGAGTGGATAAGTTGCAGATAGACATGGCTGAAATGCGACAACTTATGGCACAACTGGTGCAATCAGTCAACGAAATTTCTAAGGGCGGATCCACATCTGGGCCGATGGAGCAAGAAGTCAGGAGGACCACCCCAGCAACTCCCAAGACTCCAATCACCATACTGGTAGAGGAAGGGGATGATAGTCGGCCTTTGGATCCTCCTGAAACTGAAAGGGAAAAGAAAATGAGAGAAAAAGTGGCTGAATTAGAGGTGGCTGTCAAAGGCAAGCTTAAGGAGACAGATGAAGAGGATTTGGTGTTCTTTCTTGAAGGAAAAATTCCTGAAGATTTCAAGTGGAAATTGGACGAGTTTGATGGGTATGGGGACTCTAGAGCTCATCTCAAGATCTTTGCCACCATCGCTAGATCATGGGGGCTCTCTGAGAACCAAATGGGATAGGCATTCTTGTATTCCTTGGCCGGATCTGCACTAAGATGGTTGACCCAATTGGACCATACTCAAACCTAATCCTGGGCTTCCGTGGTAAAGGCGTTCACGAAATAGTATTCGTATAATACTGAGATGGATATCACCCGGAGAGAGTTGGAAACTCTGAGGCAAGAATCCAATGAGGAATTCTCGAATTACATCATGAGGTTCAGAGAAAAAGCCGCGAAAATATGGAATCGCCCCACAGAGGAGGAACAAGTCGAGATACTGCTGGAGAACCTGTATGGAGAATACCACAAAAAGATATATTATCAGCATATCAAGACATTTGATGCCCTCATGACTATTGGAAAGAAGATCGAGGACAAGATTTTATTGGATAACTTAGAGGGGGGTGAATAGGTTATCACTAGTGAATTTATGTCCTTTTTAAATTTTCTTGAATATAAACAAGATAGATAGAAATAAAATGCGCAAATAGAGGACACAAAGAATTTATAGTGGTTCGGCTAAACTTAGCCTACGTCCACTCCACTCAACCTTGAGAGAATTCACTAGTTTCTTCCTTTCAGTACAGTAGGTGGGAAGAACACCTTTACAATCTTTTTACATGGGATAAGAAGATCCCAATCTTTTAAGGATAAGAGAATTCGAATCTTAAAAGGACAAGAGAATCCTTGCAATGCCTAAGTACAGTCTAGGCTAATGCAACCAATGCTTTATAAACTTAAAAGCATAAACTAAAAGTAAGAGAAATAAAGGTAAAAATACCTAGGCAAGGAGTGTGATGTGTGATGAGCACATTTATGTGTGAAATCTTAGGGCATAAAGCATACATTTTACCACATTGGACAGAGTTACACGGTGCTTTCTTTTGCTTTTCAAGGTTTAGGTGAATTATTGTGAAAATGGAGGAGATGACGCTAAGAAGATGTTTTTAAGTTTTTTAGAGGTGTTAATAGTATGGATGCATAGCCCATCGAGTCAGCTTCGCAACGGTTGAAACGACACTTGATTCCGAGTTGAAACGAAGAAGTTATGGCCGATTTCGTAACGACGTGCGAAAATGGTCTGTAGGGGTTTATTTATAATTATTGACAGTCGGACGGGGACAAAGTGAAGCGGAAGTTTGGATTCTAGGGGCCTTAACGAAATTATCAAAAGTTACTTTACTGTACCCGAAAGATTCCATTTGGAAGGCTTTGGACAGTCCAACTTCAACTTGAGATATCTTGGGCTCCCCAACTCCGAATTGGACGAAATTTGGGTCTATTTTGGGTGGTTTTTCGCAAGGAACACAATGGTGAGGCCTATATAAGCACCCCATGCTCCACGTTTTCTGAAGGACAGAATGAGTATTTTATTTATTCTTGAAGGAATCCTAATCATCACCCTTACTCTCTCTCTCCTCCAACTTCTCAAGGGCACTTCTGAAATTCTACTTGGGATAGATTTATATTTTCTCATCTATGGAAGGTTGAAAAATTAAAGATGCTTTGATTTTATTGCTTGGAGAAGATATCTACAAAGAAAAGGAAGCACTTGTTAGAATTGGAAGTTTACTTTTCTAGAAATAGAAGGTCTATGTAAACAATCTTCTCTTTTTCTTCTTTCTATTTTTTTTCTTTTTTCTTAGGATTCAAGGCATTGTAAAAGAGGAAAGAGAAGAGAATATTCTCTTTCTTAGGGAATATTTCTCCTACACTTCCATCTTCTCTCTTGTCCTCTCTTCCCCCTATAAATACCCCCTACCTCTCTTGTAAAAATTGTTCATTCATTTAGTGAAATTTTCTCTTCTTCTTTTATTTTTGGCTTTAGTTCTTAGTTTGATTTCATAAGATTAGCTTTTTCAAGTTCTTAATTTTGCTTTCATAAGATTGGTTAATGGTTGTAATAGGATTAGTTTATGTTTTAATGTCTTCAATATGGTTGTAATAGTTTTAGTTTAAAGCTTCCTAGTCTAAGCTCCTATGTTGATGATAAGACTTGGAGATTTAGAAGAGGAGGCCATGGTAAGTTCATGCAAGTATTCATTCAAGCTTCTTTAATTAATCCAGTTCAAGCACACCTAGGTTTGCTTTCTCTAAACTCTCAATCTCCTTCTTCTTCTCCCTCTATTTCTTTTATTTTTCTTACGGGTTACTTTGTTTATGTGGATGTGGATGTGTGGCTGCATTTTTATTACTTCCAACTTGGTAGTATAGGATTTTATTTTTAATTACTCCCAATTTGCGTTCGTTTGATAGGTTAGATGTTCATGTGTTAGGACGCCAATTTAATCCCGTAGATACGTAATTTGTTAGATGCTTGTGAGTTAGGATCCATTAGTTTAATTACCATTAATTTAGTAATTCAAGTAATTTGGTTCACTTTGCATTACTTTTAAGATTAGTTAAATACAGTGGCGTATATCTCCTCGTGTTCGACCCGTAGCTACGATTGACCCGTACGCTTGCGATTTTATTTTAACTCAAATAATGTGTACTCCTTGTAAGTGCCAAATGATGCGAATGTATGCTTGCACAATGAAGATCTTCTTATAAGAGTTAAGAGTGTGAGCTTAGGAAGATTATTTAGCCTTTGAAGTCAATTCTTGAATAATGCGGACAAGACTTCAATTAGAGAGCAATAATCACTTTTTACCTTTCTCAAAAGTAGGATTTTGGACTGTAGTTCATCGGTGAAAAGGACTGACATGTTCTCTATTTATAGACTCATTAATGGTCTAAGAAACATGTGCAAAAAATGCTCTAATGGCTCTATTTTTACCAATCAGGTCGATCGGATCCTAGTCGTTACAAAAACTAGCCGTTGGAGGGCAATAGGGCCATCCGGTCAATGTTCGGTCGACCAGATCATCGTCCCACTTGATCCGGTCGATCGAATCATCAATGGGAACGTACCCATGAAGCTTCTTCCCAATTCGGTCTATGCATGTACTGAGATCTGATCGACCGGATGCTCAGACCGGATCACAGTCAAGACTTGATTCTGATCGTTTGACTGAAGGGATTGGTCTGGGGCTTTTTCCAATTGACTCCAGCATGTTTAAGAGTCAAGGAGGGTTCAAGTTTGACCTCCTAAGGTCTCTAAGTGATGCATATGTTTTTTCATTTATTTAATACAAATGCGATTACAAGTATGCAGTGTTATGTGTCTAAGTATGTGTACACGGGCATCTTGAGTCTTCATTAAAGTCTTAGTCTCTATCTTCGAGTGATGTTCTTCAATCTTCAAAAGATCTTCCAAGATCTTCTTTTCTTGAAAAGCCCTTGAAATCTTGATCTTCATGGCTTTGTCTTGAACATCTCCACTTCGTATTATATGTCTTCTACTCTTTTGACTTTATTAGCCCTGTTGACATATAGACATATACAGGACCATGTGTACATGTTTGTTATCATCAAAACATTTATGGAGGTGGGGTTAGAATTCCCTAACAATCTTCCCCTTTTTGATGATGACAAACATATGATTTGGTAGTACTACATTGCATAGCATAGCAATCATAACTTTAAAGCAGTAGTCAAGTCATGTATCATAATCATGCATCATATAATCAAAAAGTCAAATGTATCCAAATCATTATATAAATCAGTATATCTTCTCCCCCTTTGTCAACAACGAAAAGGCATAGAGAAGGTTCCCCCTGCAATAGTGAATCATATGTAAAAAGCAAAGGATGGCAGGAAGTTCAAACAAGTCAACCATATAGTAATAAAGTTTAAAGCAAATAGTCCAAATCAAAAGCACTCTCCCCCTAGAGAAGTACAGCAGTTGAAAAGTTGTCTCAAATCTAAATATTACAACCCTAATTGTCTTTTTGAACTAAACATAAGTAAATAGAACTAACCATCTGCAGGAGGGGTAGAGATGTGGAAATGCTGAGTAATCGCCCTAAGCTGAGCCATGATCTCCTTGTTGTCTCTACGAAGTGCTGTGAACTGATCATCAAAGCCCTACAGGCGAGAATCAAGCTTCTCCTAGTATGCAGCAAATTCGGCCCTTGTTACATATTCTTCATCTTTGCTATCATCCTCATCAGAAGCATCACTGCCAATGATGGATGAAGAGGCTTGCTTACGCCTAGTTTGACGACCCAGAGGAGGAGGAGGAGCATCAACTCCATTAGTAGGGATCGCCATCTTCTTCAAAGTGGAAGAATTAATTGCAGAAGGATTTGAAGTTGGAATTTCATCAGATAGATCAACTTCAAAATGCTTGAAGATACCGACTATAGGGGAGGCTTGCCTTGGAGTCCCTTTCAGCAGCCAATTCCATAGTTTTCATAATCACATAAGACAGACAAATTTGGTGAGAATTGATAATGCACCAAATGAGATATGCCTGAAAACGGATAACTGCATCTTTATGCCCACCAAGTGGGAGGATATTATAAGTCAAAATCAAATTGACTACCCTAGGAATGTCTCCAAGATGAATAGCAGTAAGACCCTTGGTTTCCCCCAAATAATTCTTGAAAATTGAACCATATACTGCATCAACATCCATAAATCCTGTAGGGGAAGTCTTGGTACGGAGATACTTTTGTTCTCCAGAGTCATCAACCCCAATTATTTGGGCAAGTTCCACAGTGTCAAAGGAAATATATTTGCCCTTAACTAGGGAGGTGATGGTGTAGTCACCTTCAACACCAACTACTTTGAGATTGCAATAAAATAGTTGAACACGCCTAGTATAGGCTTTCTTTTGGGGATAGAGAATAGCATCCCAACCCAACATCTCAAAGAAAGTGTTTATCTTGCAAGGAAGAATGGCATTGAATTCGATAACACTTACTAGCCTTTCTCGAATGAGTTTCTTCAGTTGAAATTCCTTCCACCAAATCGATGCTTCCTTCGAGATGAACAAAGTTCCATCATATTGATCCTTCTTTGAAGCCACAGTCTTTCTCTTCTTTAAGGATTCTCCTTTTGAAGCCATTGAGAGCAAGGGTTTTGAGAAAGAGGGTTTGGAAAGGATTTTGAGAAGAAAAGGTGTGAAAAACTAGAGATTTGATGGTGAGACTAGAGATTTAACGGTGAGAATGAGTTTGGATCACTAAAAAAGCAAAAATCTTTAAGGATTTGGCAAGATTTTGCCCTAGAAACTCAAAAGAGGGGTTTGGGAGAGAAGAGAGATAGATTTTGAAAAATTAGAAATGGGTTTGAGAACCCACGGATTTGGGTTTAAAACAAGATTTCCGCCATCCGGTCGACCAGATTCGACCATCCGGTCGATCGGATGCCCCTAAATGGGCATTTTAGGCCGATCTTCCCCAGATTTGGAGCGTAAGGTCTATTGGGACAGGCACAGAGGATTTATCTCAATTGAAAGGGTTACACATACCTAACTCTCGACGAAGATTGCAGAAACATTCTTCGGACAGAGGTTTGGTGAAGATATCCGTAACTTATTTTTCAATCTCAATGTGTTCGAGTACTACTTCTCCCTTTTGGACAGTGTCTCGAAGAAAGTGATGGCGAACATCTATATGTTTTGCTCTTGAGTGAAGAATTAGGTTTTTGCTCAAATTGATGGCGCTAGTGCTGTCGCAAAATATTTTGGAAGGATTGAATTGGAGTCCATAATCTTGAAGAGTCTGACGCATCCAAAGAATTTGGGCACAACACCTATCGGCTGCAATATATTCAGCTGCGGTGGTTGAGAGTGCCACACAGTTTTACTTCTTGCTGAACCAAGAAACCAAACAAGATCCAAGAAAGTGGTAAGTATCACTCGTGCTCTTGCGATCAATATGACAACCAGCAAAATCAGCATCAGAGAAGCTAAGTAATTCAAAATTATTATGCATTGGATACCATAATCCTATATTAATTGTCCCTTTTAAATATTTAAAGATTCTTTTAACTGCACTAATATGTGATTGCATTGGACTAGCCTGAAATCTAGCACATGCACAAACACTAAACATGATGTCAGGTCTACTTGCAGTTAAATATAACAAACTTTCAATCATACCTCGATAACGAGTAGGATCAACAGGAGTTCTACTCTCATCTTTTGAGAGAGTTATAGAGGTACTCATTGGAGTGTTAGAGGCCTTTTGGGAGTTAATATCAAATTTCTTTAGCAACTCTTTGATATCTTTAGATTGATTGATAAAAATCCCATTTTCAGTTTGTTTGATTTGAAGGCCTAACAAGAAATTGAGTTCACCCATTAAACTTATTTCAAACTCACTTTTCATGCAATTACTAAATTTAATACATAGTGAATCATCAGTAGCACCAAATATAATATCATCTACATATATTTGCACTATAATCAAATTAGAGCCCTTACGTTTAATAAATAATGTAGTATCTATCTTACCAATGGTATAAGCATTTTCTATAAAAAATGTCTTCAATTTGTCAGACCATGCTCTTGGTGTCTGTTTAAGTTCATATAAAACTTTCTTTAATCTAAAAACATGATCAAGGTAAGAAGAACTTTCAAAACCAGGAGGTTGAGATACATACACTTCTTCTTCAATAAACCCATTCAAGAAAGCACTTTTCACATCCATTTGAAAAAGTTTAAAATTTTTATGACAAGCAAAATCTAGGAGCATTCTAATGGCTTCTAATCTAGCAACAGGGGCATATGTCTCATCAAAATCAATTCCCTCCTGCTGATTATATCCTTGAGCCACTAGTCTAGATTTATTTCTTATCACAATATCATTTTCATCCAATTTATTTTTGAATACCCATTTTGTTTCAATTATGGATTTATTCTTGGGTTTGGGCACAAGCTCCCAAACATCATTTCTTTCGAATTGATGAAGTTCTTCTTGCATGGCCAAAATCCAATCATTATCCATCAAGGCTTCGTTTATGTTCTTAGGCTATACCATGGATAGAAATGTAGAAAAATTGTAAGTGTTTTGAAGTTTAGACGTAGTTTGAACACCTGATTTTAAATCACCAATAACTTGTTCTAATGGATGATTTTTTACTGGTCTAACTTCTTTAGGAAGTTCTAATGAGTCTTTATTTGATGTGTCTAGAAGAGAATTATTCTCATTTAAAGAGGTAGTCTCAACTCTTTTTGAGATTTCAGATATAACATCTTCATCATCATCAACTAGAGGTTTATACTTTTCTTCTAGAGGAGAAATATCAAATCTAATGTTCATAGATTCCTCCACTACTAAGGTGTTTTTGTTGAATACTCTATATGCATGACTATTGCTAGAGTACCCAAGAAAAATGCCTTCATTTGATTTTTCATCAAATTTTCCTTTGGAGTCTTTAGTATTCAAAATGAAACATTTACAACAAAAAATCTGAAAATAATCAACTTTGGGTTTCTTTTCAGAATATAACTCATAAGATATTTTGTATAGGATCTTTCGAATCAAAACATAACAAGCAGTATTCACAGCTTCAGCCCAAAAATATTTAGGTAGGGATAGTCCAGGCAGTCTCTTGAAGAGATCGATTTTTCCTTTCAACAACCCCATTGGATTGGGGTGTTCTAGGAGCAGAAAATTATGAGTGATGCCTTCATCATCACAGTATTTTCCAAACTGGTTTGAGTTGTCAAACTCACCTCCATAATCACTTCTTATTGTAGTGACCAAATAGTCCTTTTGATTTTGGATTTTCTTACACAGTTTTGAAAATTCATCGAAAGCCTCATTTTTATGTCTAAGAAAAGAAGTCCACGTATATCTAGAATAATCATCAACAATGACAAAAGTGTATACTTTTTCACTCAAGCTTGGAGTAGGGATAGGGCCAAAAAGATCTAAATGGCGAAGTTCAAGTGGTCTAGAAGTTGAAACTATGTTCTTAGATTTGAGAGAAACCTTAACTTGTTTACCCTTTTGGCATGCATCACAAAAATGATTCTTGTCAAACTTTAATTTAGGTAAGTTTTGGACAAGATCCTTGGAAGCTATTGATTGAATCAATTTGATATTTATATGCCCAAGTTTTCTATGCCAAACACTTGAATCTTCATAGGAAACTAAGCAAGTATTGCTAGAACTAGCTTCATCAATGATGCAAGTATATATATTGTTATTTCTAGTTCCTTTCAATACTACTTTGTTATTTGTATCCATAACTAAGCAATATGAAACATCAAAACTTACTTTATATCCAACATTACATAATTGACTTACACTAAGTAGGCTGTAGGCAAGTTTGTTTACCAGATAGACATTTGAGATGGTAGTACCTCATATATTGATGTTTCCAATGCCAATTATCTTTCCTTTGTCATTATTTCTAAAAGCCACTCATCCTCCATCATACTTTCTCAACTTTGTGAATAACTTCGTATTTGCCATCATATGCTTGGAGTATCCACTGTTGATATACCATTCTACTTGCCCTATGCTCTTCAAGTATACCTACAAAACAAAGTTTACACATGCATTGGTCCCCATAATCTTATGGGTCCATTGTTGTTAGAGTTGAGAGATTCCTTAGGTACCTAAACTGTCTTGTAATATGGACTATAGTTTGTGTTCGGAACATAGTTCTTAGGACATTGGTACCTAGGGTCACAAATGTCAAATGGAGATGGTGCCCTTTTCTACCTTTGTGGTCTTTGGCTATTGAAGGAGTTTTGAGTCCTTCTACCTCTTTGGAATCTTTGATAGTCATAAGGTCTATATGAGTTATACTTCATATATGGCCTATGGTTTGGTTGAGGTCTATAGCTTCTTTCCATTGAGTATGGAGCATATGACCTATAATATTGACCTTAGGGTCTTTGAGGTCTTTGAGGTACATATTCCCTTTGAGGTCTATTTCTTCTTTGAGAGGTATATTGAAATGCATGATGATGTTGATTTCTATACTTTTGATTTCAATGCTCTTGATTTCTATATCTTTGATTCCTTGAAAGGGAAACATGAGAAGTTGACGTTTGACCTTGGTATGTTCTTTCCTCTAACATTTTTTCTTTACCTTTGGCATGGTATGGGATTTTCCCATTATAGCCTAAACCTTCTTTATCTTGTGGTGGCTTTTGAGGGGTACCAAGGAGAGTGTCTAAAGATTTTTGACCTTTGGTGAAGGTTAGCAAAGCTGACGTCAATCTCCCATTTTCTCTTTCGAGTTGGGCAATATAGATCCATAGGTCATCTATTTTATTGTTCAACTCTATTACTTCCTTTTCTAAAAAGGAGTTTGAAGCTTCAAGCTTTCGACTTACCTCATAGAGAGCTTCAAATTCCTTTTCAATATCGTCTTCATCTATGTCATCCGTATCTATCTCATCAATTGAATCACTATATTTAGAATTAGAAGTAAGATAGACCAAACTTACCTCTATGTCATCTTCTGTTGCCATAAGAGCTAGATTTGTGACTTCTTCATCAGAATCCCCTACCGTTTCTTCTTCACTTGAGTCCCATGAAATTTCAGCGGCATAAGCTTTCTTCTTTTCTTATCCTTTTGGGCACTCAGTTCTAAAGTGGTCAGACTTTCTGCAGTCATAGCAGATAATATCTTTCTTAGAAGGAAAAGTTTTATCTTTGGTAGGAATCTTACCTTATTAAAGTATTTGTCTCCTTTTCTTTTGAGGAATTTTTGGAATTTCTTGATGATAAGAGACATTTCCTTTTTTGAGAAATTGATATCTTCTTCTTCATTGCTCTCTTCATCTGATGATTTAGTTGTCTTGAGAGCTATTATCTTCTTTTTTGGTTCTTTTATTTTCGACCATCTTTCATCTTCATTCAATTCGACTTCGTGAGTAAGAAGAGATCCAAGCAGTTCGTCCAGGCTCACTTTGTCGAGGTCCTTTGCTTCCTTAATGGCTGTTACTTTTGATCTCCACTTGGGGGGAAGTGACCTGAGAATTTTTCTCACATTTTCGGACTTGGTATATGTTTTACCCAAGCCCTTCAACTTGTTGGTAATGTTAGTAAAACGCAAAAACATACTAGAAATGCTCTCATTTTCTAACATTTTAAATAGTTTATATTCATGTACTAATTTATCAATCTTGGATTCTTTTACTTGTGAGGTTCCTTCATATGAAACCACAAGTGTATCCCGAATTTCTTTAACCGTTTCACACATGGCTATTTTATTAAATTCAGAATCAGTCAAGGCATATTGTAGGAAGGTGATAGCCTTGAAATTATACTGATTTTTTTCCTTTTCAGCAGGAGTCAATTCAGAGGTTTCTTTAGGTACACTTTCACCATCTACAGTCTTATTGAAAGAGTAAGGTCTATGTTCAATTACATGCCAAATTTCAAGATTATGTGCACATGTAAAGTTTCAGAATCTAATTTTCCAATAAGGAAAATTGTCTCCATTGAACAAGGGAGGTCTAGAGACATTTAGTCCCTCAAGAGGATTGGTGTAATGCGATCCCATAGATCTTAATCTCAATCAAAATGAGCTCCCGCTCTGATACCACTTATTGGATAACTTAGAGGGGGGTGAATAGGTTATCACTAGTGAATTTATGTCTTTTTTAAATTTTCTTGAATATAAACAAGATAGATAGAAATAAAATGCGCAAATAGAGGACAAAAAGAATTTATAGTGGTTCGGCTAAACTTAGCCTACGTCCACTCCTCTCAACCTTGGGAGAATTCACTAGTTTTTTCCTTTCAGTACAATAGGTGGGAAGAACACCTTTATAATCTTTTTACACGGGATAAGAGGATCCCAATCTTTTAAGGATAAGAGAATCTGAATCTTATACGGACAAGAGAATCCTTACAATGCCTAAGTACAGTAAAATGCTTTATAAATTTAAAAGCATAAACTAAAAATAAGAGAAATAAAGGTAAAAATACCTAGGCAAGGAGTGTGATTTGTACTCCTTGCAAGTGCCAAATGATGCGAATGTATGCTTGCACAATGAAGATTTTCTTATAAGAGTTAAGAGTGTGAGCATAGGAAGATTCTTTAGCGTTTGAAGTCAATTATTGAATAATGCGGACAAGACTTCAATTAGAGAGCAATAATCACTTTTCACCTTTCTCAAAAGTAGGATTTTGGACTATAGTTCATTGGTGAAAAGGACTGACATGTTCTTTATTTATAGGCTCATTAATGGTCTAAGAAATATGTGCAGAAAGTGCTCTAACGGCTCTATTTTTACCAATCCGGTTGACCTGAAGATTGATCCAGTCGATCGAATCCTAGTCGTTACAAAAACTAGTCGTTGGAGGGCAATAGGGCCATTTGATCGATGTTCGATCGACCGGATCATCAATGGAAACGTACCCATGAAGCTTTTGCCCAATCCGGTCTATGCATGTACTGAGATCCGGTCGATCGGATGCTCAGACCAGATCACAGTCAAGACTTAATTCCAACCGTTTGACTGAGGGGATTGGTCCGAGGGTTTTTCCAACTGACTCCAACATGTTTAAGAGTCAAGGAGGGTTCAAGTTTGACCTCCTAAGGTCTCTAATTGATGCATATGCTTTTTCATTTATTTAATGCAAATGCAATTACAAGTATGTAGTGTTGTGTGTCTAAGTATGTGCACACGGGCATCTTGTGTCTTCATTAAAGTCTTGATCTCTATCTTCGAGTGATGTTCTTCAATCTTCAAAAGATCTTCCAAGATCTTCTTTTCTTGAAAAGCCCTTGAAATCTTGATCTTTATGGCTTTGTCTTAAACATTTCCACTTCGTATTATATGTCTTCTACTCTTTTGACTTTATTAGCCCTGTTGACATATAGACATATACAGGACCATGTGTACATGTTTGTTATCATCAAAACATTTATGAAGGTGGGGTTAGAATTCTCCAACAGATTTTCAAAGAAAAACAAGCTCAAGGTGTAGCTTAGGAAACTACAGGAAGTTATTCTCCAAGGAAGAATCCAAGGACCAAGGGAGGAAATACGATAGGAGCTAGTCACCAGGCAGCCGAGGTACAAGTGGTAGCCGCTGGAACCACACCCCTTGTGATCCAAGCCGAATCCGAACTTCCTAAGAGAACCTTCACTTTTGGGGGAATGACACCCACACTGTTATTCACCAAGCTTAAAAAGGAAGGGATGATCAAGTCAGTTCCTCCAAGGCCTGTGGATCTGAATAATCCACCTGCATGGTACAAGTCCAATCTCTATTGTCATTACCATGACCAGAAAGGCCATCACACAGACAGATGTATATTCCTTAAGCACGCAATCCAGGATTTGATTGATGAAGGCAAGATAGAAATTCAGGTGAAACAGCAGCCGAATGTTACCACAAACCTGCTACCCGCTCATGGGGTAAACATTCTCCAAGAAGATTCGAAGCATACGGATCCCACCTCATTGATCCAACCAATTGGGAAAAGAAAGAAATTGATAAAGGCACATGTTTATAGAGTAAGCATGGCAAAAAGACACAAAGGAGCGCAAAGGTGTCCAGTCCAGAATGAAGTTTCCCAAAAGGTAGACCGGCCAGATTCCCCTTTCTATCACCCAAGGTCACCTGGCGCTACTTGGGTAGAATACCCAATACCAGCATGGAAAGCACCACAACCACTTTTGAAAGGAACTTATTCTCCAGAATCTTCCATAGGGTCAGTAAACATGTTACAAGATGAAACATCGGTCATGGACCCGACAACACTAATCTAACCCATACCGTGGTATCTAGGAAAAGATGAGTAGGCACGTTGAGAAAGGGCTGAGAAGATGTAAGTCTGTGTCTATTGTGCAAGAGTGAACTGTGATGGAAATGTTCGAACAGGTGGACAGTTGTGTGACCATGGCAGGGGTATGGCATCCAATAATTGGCTTCGGAAGATGGATTTCTTGGAATTTGGGCTGGAAGGCCTCAATATAGGGGCACCTCTGTGCAAGTATGGTTTCTCACCATTCAAAATCTATCATCTGATCCTTGAAGAAGTAGAGGTGAATGAGTTCACCAAAGTCACACCCAAGCTTCTCAAAGCAGTGTCGGCATTGGCCATAGATCAAGTTCTATCAGAAGAGATCTCTCTTATCTATATAGGGGGGGACACTGATGATAGTGTGGATGAGGCAGATGACCTAGAAGTCCATGAAGAGTGGATGGAATATGCTGAAGAAGGGCAAGACCCTGTGACAGTCAGAGAGGGATTATGTACAATGGATTGGGTAAACAACATTGGGAATGATGATAATGATGATCCAACTAGTCTCATCCAACCCATTCTACTCAGTGACGATGAAATCAGAGACGATGAAGAGATATCATCTCCGAAAACTCCAAGAGGGGATTGGACTGTGTCTAGAGAAGATTTTGAGCGCTGGAGCATGAGCGTCTTCTATCAGGTAGCTGACATACTAGACATTTCCACTAGTACTCAGGAGATCCTCTACAAGGCTATTTCCCTATTTCCAGATCTGGTGTGCAATAATTTATGGCACGTTGTGAAAGGCTGGTGATGCCAAACTAAAATTATGTGCTCGCTCGAACCCTCCATGAGTTGAAAAATATGACCTGGTTGGCCAATGCTTTGGCTCATGATCTGTTCGGAGCCCCTTC
Source organism: Telopea speciosissima (assembly GCF_018873765.1). Taxonomy (NCBI): domain Eukaryota; kingdom Viridiplantae; phylum Streptophyta; class Magnoliopsida; order Proteales; family Proteaceae; genus Telopea; species Telopea speciosissima. The sequence goes on along the minus strand of NC_057919.1, from coordinate 55,163,785 downwards.
TGAAGATCTTGCTCTATATTCAGATACCTTTTCTTACCCTGAACCACCTAGGAGAAGTGAAACATGGGAAGCATGGGTCAATGACATTAATCTCAAAGAATCCCACATTAACCCAACCAATAACATCCATCCTATGGATGTCGACGATGGGGAAGATTCAGAAGGAGAAGAGTCATCTGAAGAAGATGAGAGCGAGCAAGAATTTGTGCCAAGAGAGTCAGACAGTGAAGAACCTAAGCGGGAAGAGGAAACCGAAGACGAAGAACCTTGGAAACCAAGGACACGTCTCGAAAAGTATGAGAATATTTGTGGGCCGGCGCCATGGGCTTTACCATTTCAAGTGAACAAGATCCACAGAGATATTGACAAAATTCAAGAAATACTTGCAAGAATGGTGGTCATAGATGACAAATACTAAGAGGAACTCCAACAATTGGAACCCATTAAGGAGCAGTGGTTACTCCCTCAAGTAATCCACCACTTGGAGAACTCTATAAGATTGACTCTAGCCTTGGTTCAAGATTTGTGTGGGACCCCTCCACCTTCTCCCAACCGGGAGCATTATGCATGGATAAAGGCACACGATGAGTTCCTTCTCTGTTATGTCAATGAAGAAAAAGCAACCCACGATCCAACAAGGAACATCCACCTGGTCATTTCATACCTCGAAGAGAGCTCAGAAAGTTCTGATTCACAAGAGGAAGAGAAGAACCACCATTTCTACAAGTCCTTGGCAGAAGCAAAGAAAATGTACCGAACTGCACTAGAAGCTTTCCAAGCCCTAGGCCAGCTGATTCCTGAGGATTCAATAAGCCCTGATCATTACCTCATGATCCAATAGATTACCAAAAAGCAAGAAACTCTATCTGGAATTCTAGGCCAAGCTTAGAGATCTATTGTAACCTTGACAGATAAGGAAGAGGTTAGCCAAGGAGCAAAAAGGCAGGGTCATCCCAAAGCCCCTATCATCATCATAGACAGTGATATGGAAGATGATAGCCCTTGTCTGGTTGAACTAATCATCAAAGAGAGGATTTCAGAAATCACAGAGACCAGAAGTGGCAAGAATTTCAAGAATAAGGGGTTAGCAGTGGAAAAATACCAGTCTAGCCAGTCAAGGCCAAATATTGAGCCAGAAAATCTAGTGTTGGACTAACTAAAAAAGGCTCAAGCCAACATCTCAATCTGGGGATTGTTGATGGCCTCACCAACTCATCGAGAAGCTATTTTAAAAGCTCTCACCAAGGTGCAAGTACCCATAGAAATGGGGCCAAAAGAATTATCTCACATAGTAGGGGCCACTTATGCCATCCAGTCACTCTTTTTCTCAAAGGAAGACTTACCCCCAGGAGGGAGGAATCACAACAGGGCACTTTACATTACTGTAGAATGTAACAAAAATCAAGTCCCTCAAGTTTTGATTGACAATGGATCCGCTCTCAATGTGATGCTTCTAAGGGCCGCAAGGTGTATGGGTTTACCCCTTGATAAAATGAAGCCATCTAGTCAGACCATCAGGGCATATGATAATTCCAGGAGGGAGGTGATCGGGATTCTCACCACCAATATTAATCAAGTCATCGACATTCAAGCATCTTTCAATATGCTAGTTGGAAGGCCATGGTTGCATTCAACAGGAGCCCTAGCATAAAGTCTCCATCAAAAGTTGAAGTTCATGCATGACCAGAAAGTGATCAGCATTTTTGGAGACCCAAAAATGGTGCATACTTTGGCCAACATAGAGGTGGGCTACTCGCCCTTACCAGAGGTGCAATTGGGAGGATTTGAAATCGGCAACATTTGCATTACTTCTACAAGCAAAGAAGATTTAATCCCAACAAAGTTTCAAACGACCTGGAGTAAGGCCTCTTTAAAAATCATGAAGAACATGAAGTATTTCCCAAGGTTAGGATTGGGCAAGAATCAGCAAGGATTCCCAACATTTTTGAAAATACAAGCCAATGCCAATAGTCACGGTTTGGGTTTCAATTCAAGAAGGAATGTAAAGAAGGAACCCTAGGGACAGAGGAACAATGCAACAGGGAGCGTTCCTTACTTCAAGACTCTGAACGGATACTTCGTGAAGGAAGGGGAGAACTTTTCATATTGCAAAAACCGTGAGCCATAGTTTGATCAAGAGAAAGGCCAGCTTCAGCCGGGGTTTGAGATATTCTTTGTAGATGAAGTAGACTGGATGACCATAGAACTGGATCAAGCAAGCAAGGATGGTACCCAAGGAGATCAAGGGATTGATGGGCTATTCGAAGTGGCAATCATCATCGAGGAAGAAGAAGAAGGGCCAGCACCACAGCTCCTCATACAACCTCTTCAAGGATCCATAGCAAATTGAGCAAGGATGATGGAGAATTTCCATATCGATGGGTTTGAAGTTGTAGCCAGTTCTAGCTTAGTTCTGTTTGAGTATGTTTCTAAGTCTGTATTTGTGTTCCCAAAAGAAATTGGAAACTTCCAATCTGTTGAGTTTGTATGTACTCTTCCTTTTGTCATGAATGAAATTGTTGATTTCGAGTATGATTTGTCTTCTTCTTCTTAATCCTCTGAGGATGATAACATTCTCGAACATCGTAACCTGCTAGAACAATTGGAGCAAAGAAGAGCTCAGCCCGTCCGAGAGGACATAAATCTCATAAATCTAGAAACTGACCAATACCCTCGGATGATCAAAATTGGTTCTTCTCTCAATAATGATGAAATATCCCAAATGGTCTCTCTCCTCAGGGAATTCGAGGAAGTTTTTTGCTTGGTCCTATAAGGATATGTCTGGTATTGACCCAAAGATCATGCAACACAGACTACCTACGTATCCAGACGCCCGCCCGATCAAGCAAAAACCAAGAATGATGCAGCTAGAATGGAGTGAAAAGATCAGAGAAGAGGTCATCAAACAATGGAATGCAGGATTTCTCCAAGTAACTCAGTACCCTCAGTGGTTGTCCAATATTGTCTTAGTTCCCAAGAAAGACAAAAAAGTTAGAATGTGTGTTGATTTTTGTGACCTAAACAAGGTCAGCCCTAAGGATGATTTTTCACTACCCCACATCGACATCCTAGTCGACAATACTATAGGCCATGCCGTACTATCGTTCATGGACGATTTCTCAGGATATAACCAAATAAGCATGTGTCCGAAGGATATGGAAAAGACAACATTCACCACACCATGGGGAACCTTTTGCTACAAGGTGATGCCCTTTGGATTGAAGAATGCTGGGGCAACATACCAAAGAGCAGCAATGGCTATATTGCATGACATGATACACAAAGAAGTAGACGTGTATGTCGATGATATGATAGTCAAATCCATTGATCGGCAATGCCATTTTGTAGCTCTGAGAAAATTCTTTGAAAGAATAAAGGAGTACAAGCTAAGGCTGAACCCTCATAAGTGTGTATTCGGGGCAAGAGCAGAAAAATTGCTGGGTTTCCTTGTTAGTGAAAGAGGGATAGAAGTGGACCCTGACAAGATAAAGGCCATCACAGAAATGTCGCCACCAAGGACAGAGAAGGAAGTGCGAGGATTCTTAAGTCATATCCAATATATCAGCCTTTTCATATCCCGCTTAACCGCGACATGTGAACCCATATTCAAACTGCTAAGCAAGAATGAGCCAAAAGAATGGAATGGTGAATGCCAGGACGCCTTCATGAAAATCAAAGAGTACCTGCTTTGTCCCCCTATACTGGTCCCTCCCGTATTGGGTGAGTTTTTGCTCCTATACCTGTCAGTAGGGGAAGCATCGGTTGGATTGATGATGTCACAAATTGACAAAAGGGATGGAGAAGAACATGCAATTTACTACTTAAGTAGAAAATTGCTAGAGTAGGAAACTTGCTATACTTCGGTGGAGAAAACACACACTTCTCTGGTTAGGGTAACTAAAAGGCTGAGGCATTACATGGTATCACATCTAGTTAAGCTGGTCTCAAGGATGGATTCGATCAAATATCTCTTCGAGAAACCCGCATTGACTGGAAGAATGGCCAGGTGGTTATTGTTCCTATCAGAATTTGACATAACTTATGTCAATCAAAAGTCGATGAAAGGGCGAGCAATCTTAGACCATTTGGCGGCGTTTCCTGTGAAGACTGATTCATAACTCATAGAGGATTCCTTCCCAGATGAAGATTTACACTTTATGGAAAGCAGTCAAAATGAAGAATGGCAATTATATTTTGATGGAGCCGCAAATCAAAAAGGGTTTGGGGTAGGAATATTACTCATAACGCCAGAAGATTTTTACCTCCCCATGGCATTATGGTTAAAGTTCAGTTGCACCAACAACATAGCAGAGTACGAAGCTTGTGTCATTGGTTTGGAAATGGCCTTATCTGTGGGAGTGGGAAAAATCAAAGTTTACGGAGATTCTTCCATTGTGATCTGTCAAACTTAAGGGAAGTGGAGGACTAAAGACAAAAAGTTGAAGCCCTACCAAGTTTACTTGGAGTAGTTGACCCGATGCTTCAAGGAAGTCTCCTTTGAATATCTGCCTAGAGATAGTAATCGGTTTGCCGATGCCTTGGCCACTTTAGCATCCATGGTGGAATGCGATCCTTGAAATAGGATCCAACCTTTTCTGATAGAAAGAAGGACTAGCCCATCATATAGTGAGCCAGTCAATGCGCTCACCGAAGATGGAAGACCTTGGTATGCCTGGTAGTTGATTACATCAAGGAAAGGAGGTACCCCTAGCACTTTTCAGAAAGAGAGAAGAGGCTTTTATGGAAATACTCTACTCAATTCGTCCTCCAAGGAAGCCTATTGTATAAAAGATCTTATGATAGCATCCAGCTGTTATGCGTAGATGAGGAACAGACTCAAACCATTATGAAGGAAATTCACCAAGGAATATGCGGACCACATATGAATGCAAAGATACTTGCTAAGAAGATCCTCAAGATGGGGTATTATTGGGCAACAATGGAGGCCGAGTGTGTCGCCTCTGTAAGACAATGCCATCAATGCCAGATATTCGCCAATATTATCCATATTCCTCCAATAAATTGCATTCGCTGAATGCCCCTTGGCCCTTCTTTACTTGGGGAATTGATGTGATCGGAAAGATAACTCCCAAAGCCTCTAACGAACATGAATTCGTTCTGGTCGCCATTGACTATTTCACGAAGTGGGTGGAGGCTTAATCCTACGCAGTTCTAATTTCTGCTAAGGGGCAAAGTTCATAAAAGAAAACATCATTTGTAGATATGGTGTGCCTCAGCAATTGATTTCGGATCAAGGCTCGGATTTCTGGGGAAAAATGGGGGAACTCTGCTACAAATTTGGCATTAAAAGGCACAAGTCCACTACCTACTGACCCCAAACTAATGGAGCTATTGAAGCAGCCAATAAGAATGTAAAGGTTATATTGCAAAAGATGGCTGACGCACATAATGATTGGGCGGAGAAGCTCCCATTGGCCTTATGGGCATATCGGACATCAATCCGAACCTCTATTAGGACAACCCCGTACTCTCTTGTGTACGGGGTAGAGGCAGTACTACCCATAGAAATTCAAGTCCCCTCCCTTCGAGTTTTACTCGACAATCAATTGCCAGAGGGAGAATGGGTGAGGGCTAGATATGAAGAGCTCAACCTCTTAGATGAAAGAAGAATGAAAGCCATGGACAATCTCAAGAAATACCAACAAAGAATGGCTAGGGCATTCAATAAAGGCATACGCCCTCAGAACATTGAAGAAGGGGATCCGGTCTTGAGAGAGCAAAGGGCCCCAATTCATGATCCAAGAGGAAAGTTTTGGCCCAATTGGAGCGGTCCTTACAGGGTCAAAACCATATTGCCGGGTAAGGCAGTTCAACTCGCTGATCTTGACAGAGAAGATCTTTGGGGATTAGTCAATATGGATCAATTAAAGAAATATTTCGTCTGAGTCTATGAAGTAACTTGAACTACGTTTGACCTGATTCCTCCCAAGGGATACGTAGGCAACTCGATATACTCGGGTGTGGTCTCAAAAAAAAAGAAAAAAAGAAAAGAAAAAGAGAGGGGCATCCTGTCAGTTCCCTTCTGTGATCCTGCCATCTGACATCCCCTGCAAATATGGGTAAATCTCATCATTTGGCTTTCAATTCTTGGACTTATACTAGGTATAGGGTTGCTCAGTACTGGCTATTATTAAAAGACTTATTCATTCCATGACCAAAGTACTAACAGGATCCTTGATGTAGGTAGCATGCAAGGACCAAAGAAAGAAGGGTTAGACAAACAGTTGCACCAATGGACTCTTCGTATGCATATGGATGGTCCTGCGCTTCTAGACGATCTTCACCTAACGGTGCTAGGAAGGATCAGATGTCTCAAGATTCATTATGAGTTACTCAGGGAAGTTTTGAGGTGCTGGGATCCTTTTTGCAAGAAATAATAACTGCAAGCGTACGGATCAATTGTAGCTACGGGTCGAACTCAAGGAGATATACGCCACCCTATTTTACTCACTTTAAAGTAATGCAAAGTGAACCAAATTAAAGTGTTAAATTAAACCAATTAAACTAACAAATTAATGCGTCCTAACTCACAAGCATCTAACAAATTAAATTGGCGTCCTAACACATATCCATCTAACCTATCAAACTAACGCGGATTGGAAAGGGTAAATTGCAGCCACACACCACAACCACATAAAAAAGACAAAAGAAGAAGGAGGAGAATGAGATAGAAGAGAGGGAGAACGAGTTTAAGAGTTTAGAGAGTAAAATCCTGGATGTGCTTGGACCAGACTCAAATTACTTGCATGAATGTAGTTGAAGAGCTGAAATACTTGAACAAACCTTGCATGGCTTCCTCTTCTAAATCTCCAAGTCTTGTCATCAACTTAGGAACTTAGACTAGAAAACTTGAAACTAAACTAGAATTATTACAACCATATTGAAGGTATAACATTAAAGCATGAATCAAAAGCATTACAACCATGGAATTGAAAGCATGAAATCAAACTAGAACTTAGAAAACCAAAAACTAGAAGAAGAAAAGAAAAAATTTCACTAATTAATTGAACTAAAAACTGAATTAAAACTAAACTAAAACTAACTTAAAAACTGAACTAGAACTAACTAAAAATTAACTAGTTACAACCCAAAGGGCAAGGGGTATTTATAGGAGGAAGAGGAGAAGAGGGAAGAGAGAAGAGGTAGGAGAAATATTCCCTAAGAGAAAAGAATATTGTCTTCTCCTTCCTTCTTTACAATACTTGAATCCCAAGAAAAAAGAGAAAAATAGAAACTAAGAGAGATAAAAATCCTAGCTATATAAACCTTATATTTTTTAAAAAGTAACTTTCTAATTCTAAACTTGTGCTTCCTTTTCTTTATAGGTGTCTTCTCCAAGCAATGAGATCAAGGCATCTTTGACTTTTCAACCTTCCATGGATGAGAGAATATTTTTCAAAAGAAATCTATCCATAGTAAAATTTTAAAAGTGCCCTTGGAAAGTTGGAGGAGAGAGAAAGTGATGACTAGGCTTCCACTCAACAAATAAATACCCATTCCATCCTTCATAAGGAGTATGGGGTGCTTATATAGGCCTCACTATTGCATTCCTTGCGAAAAATCACCCAAAATAGACCCAAATTTCTTCCAATTTGGAGTTCGGGAGCCCAAGATATCTCAAGTTGAAGTTGGATTGCTCCAGAGCCTTCCAAATGGAATCTTTCAGCTAATAGGAAAGATAACTTCTAATAATTGTGCTAAAGCCCCTTAAATCCAAACTTTTGCTTTACTTTATCCCCGACCAATTTTTGATAATTATAAACAAACCCCTGTCATAAAAATTGAAAACAGTGGCATGCCATTTTCGCGCGTCGTTACAGAAATGGCTGTAACTTCTTCGTTTCAACTTGAAATTAGGTGCCGTTTGAACTGTTGCGAAGCTGACTCGATGGGCTACGCATCCATACTATTAAAACCTCAAAATAATATTAAGTGTCCCATTGTAATCATGTTCAAATTTGACTTATTGGCATGATTCTTTCAGTGCTCAATCCAAACTTGATTTTCTCGACTCCTGGGCACTTCCGGCTACTGCCAAACACCACTAAATAGCTTAAAAACATTTCCTTAGCCTCATTTGCTCCATTTTCATAAGAATTCACTTAAAATCTGAAAACACAAACAAAAACCTTGAGTAGCTCCGTTCCAAGTATAAAAATGCATGCTTTATATCCCGAAGATTTCGCACATAAATGTGCTCATCAGATCCTCAGTTGCACGCCTTCCATTTTGGAGAGGTCAAGCTTGTGGGATAACCTAGAGGGGGTGAATAGGTTACCACTAGTGAAATGTTGTCCTTTTAAAATTTTTTTTGAATTAAAACAAGATAGAAAGAGAAATTGCGCAAATAGAGGATACACAAAATTTATAGTGGTTTGGCTAAACTAGCCTACGTCCACTCCTCTCAACCTTGAGAGAATTTCACTAGTTACTTTCTTTCAGTACATTAGGTGAGAAGAACACCTTTACAATCTTTTTTCACGGGATAAGAGGATTCCAATCTTTTAAGGATAAGAGGATCCTTACAAAACCTAAGCACAGTCTAGGCTAATGCAACAATGCTTTATAAACTTAAAAGCATAAACTAATACAAAGAGAATAAAGGTAAGAGTTACCTAGGAAAGGAGTGTGATGTGTACTCCTTGCAAGTGTCAAAATGATACAAGAATGAATGCTTGTAATGATGACCTTCTTCAAGACTATTCTTTAGAGTGCAAGCATATGAAGGTCTTTAAAGCTTTGAAGTTAACCTTGGAATAAACTTGATGAGGACAAGAAGACTTCAATAAATGAGAGCTTGAATTGACTTTTCACCTTTCACAAAAGTGCTAATTTGGACTGTAGTGGATGGGTGAAAAGTACTGACATATTCTCCATTTATAGGCTCATTAATTGTCTTTAGAACATGAGCAAAATGTGCTCTAATGGATCTATTTTTAACCCATCCGGTTGACCTGAAGATTGATCCGGTCGACCGAATCATAGCCGTTGGAGGGCAGTAGGGCCATCCGATCGATGTCCGGTCAACCGGATCATCATCCCACTTGATTCGATCGATCGGATCAATTTTGGGAACGTACCAGTGAGGCCACTGCCAGATCCGATCGATACATACACTATGATCCGATCGACCGGATCACAGACCGGATCCTAGTCTTGGCTTGATTCAGACAGTATGTGTGTGGGGATTGGTCTGGGGCTTTTTCCAACTGACTCCAACATGTTTAAGGGTCAAGGAGAGTTTAAGTTTAACCTCCTAAGGTCTCTAAATGATGCATATGTTTTTTTTTTTGTTTATTTAATGCAAATGCAATTACAAGTATGCAGTGAGTGTGTCTAAGTATGTGCAGACGAGCATCTTGATCTTGATGAAGGTCTTGATCTCTTTCTTCGAGTGATGTTCTTTAATCCTCAAAAGATCTTCCAAGATCTTCCTTTCTTGAAAAGCTTAACATGCCTTTGATATCTTGATCTTCATGGCTTTGTCCTGAACATCTCGACTTCGTACTATATATCTTCACTCTTTTGACTTTATTAGCCCTGTTGACATATAGACATATACAAGACCTTATCTGATACTTTTGTTATCATCAAAACAATTATGGAGATGGGGTAGGATTCCCCAACAAAGCTAACCCCAACCATTGAAGAATTGCGTGCTTGTATAATGATGCCTCACCAAGAAAAGTTGTTCCTCCCCACCATGCAAAAAGATCAACTTTTGTGGACGTTGGAAGAATTTTTCACCATGGACAAAAAGGGGCTGAAACAGATTCTTAACTACGACAAGGTTGATGCATTGAAAGTAGTGAGGATCTTTGGTAACAACAGAGCCGAAGATGAAACCCAAGTCCGATGCAGAAAGCGAGCATATCTATTCTGTATGATTGGAAGATACCTTCTGACAACTCCAGGGAAAGGGATGCCACCAATAATCACGGAGGTAGTCAATCAAATAGAAAAGGGTTGTGACATTATTCCCACAATTCTGGCCAAAACCTTCAAAGGGTTAGATCTCATGAGCCAATCTCGGAAGTTTGGAACAGATTTCTTCTATGGGTCCCCGACGATTTTCCAAATGTGGTTAATGGAGAAGCTAAGGTTAATAGAGCCGATTCCGTGCCCTCAACTCCGACCAATGCATTATCAGCTAAAAAGGGAGACGTAAGAATTCTGCAAGGTTCAAGATTGGAAGGAATATCTAGAAAAGAGGAAGACTAAAGATATACGATGGGATTGCCACTAGATGAGGACCAAGACGGATTTGTCCAAGACATCTGGAGGCAACTATATGAGGCTCATGGGACTGACCCACACTAGCTTTTACATCCCTTCATTAGCCTCCCCAGAGTAAGAACTGCCTAAGTTGAGGAATTTTCGGGCACCAGAAATACTAACCCAAGAAGTGGTGATTGTACTTTCAGAAAACTGGAAAAGGAAAATGCTGTAACCAAGTGATATCCAGTTTACCCATCTTCTGTTTGTAATCAAACTTATTAATAAAATTTGTGCTTCTGTGAGAAAAGAAGAAGGAAAAGAGCCCTTTTGACAGTAAGTGCACAAAATAATATGTACAAATCCATTTTCAACAAAAATGTACAAAAAAAAATGTAAAAAAGAAAAAATCTTTTGGAGATGTACATAAAACAAAACAAAATTTTTTTAGACAGTGTATATATACAATTAAAAAAAAAGGAAAAAGAAAGCTGTCACTCCTCCTGGTCTCTGTCATCTATAGAGAGACTCAGCCCCGTACCACTGGACGCACCACGAAGAGAGTCAATCTCAAACCGGGCCTAGGACAATTCCCTCTAGTATCTGTACAGCTTGATCTGGCGCCTATCTAACTCGGTTTGATGAAGCCTCTCTCGCACTCTCTGAAAGGAAGGGAATAACCAATAAATAAACAAAAAAAAAAGAAAATAGTGATAAGAGAAAAACTCACCAAGTCACGGATCGTCTCTCCTCGGGAGGTGATGACCTCATCGAGACTGGCCATCATACACTGCATGTCAGCATATTGATCTGCAGTAACCTACCAAAATACAAGGGGATAAGGGATTCGCTTAGTATAAAAAAAAAAAAAAAAAAGAGAGAGGAAAAGTGGTAAATCTGAATATGCAATTAAACTTACCCCATCATAGGAAAGGGGAAGACCTAACTCCTGGTCCGATGCCATGGGAGACAGTAGCAAGACATCTGACCGCTGCAAGTCGTCAGGTCTGACAAACCAGCCACGATAGCTGAGGATATGGTTATCCATCCCCGCTACCCGCTTGTGCGGCACACCACTAGAGTTCTCCGCCTCAGGATCCACCCCCGCTGCCAGTGAGGCATGAGAGGACTGCCCTCGCCTGAAGCTCCTAAGAACGAGAGGGCGAATAGGGTACTGCAAGAGAATGAGATTTGGTCAGTGTAATTTCTTTATTAATAAAAAAAAAGAAGAAGAAGAAAAGAGAAAAGGTAATAAAGTCTTACCCGCGGACCCTTTGGAGTCAAAGGGACGTAGACCGTCTCTTGATAGAGAAAGGCCATACAATCCCTGGCGATGGTCAACTGTGCCGCCAAATCATCCACTCGTAGGCACTGGATATCCGTCGGCTCTAGGAGATGAGGGGAGTACATCTGAGCTGGAGGGAGACAAGGAACTAGTTTCTCATCAGACCACTGTGGGGACATCCGCTCTCCCAAATAAAAGGAGGTCCCCCACGGACCCTCAAAAAGGACCCGACGGGAGCAAAGAGCGGATGCCCGAGCAAAAAGCTCCAGCTCATCAGGATACTCTAAGAAGTGAGAGCGAAGAGAGGTCTGTCAAGCACAACAGGTGTTAGAAAGTAAAATATATATATAAAAAAAAGAAAATAATAATGATAAGGGGGAGAAGTAGTTTCAAACTCACATCCTCGAGCCGCAGCTCGTTCAGGAGACCCCGAACGATCGACAGATCCTTATGGTGCCCGCTCTGTAAAAGATTCCCTTCGGACTAGCACTGAGCCCGAGGGAATGTGATGCCCATGTCCTCTCCTCCCTTGAAGATGGGAGCTCGGAAGGAGAGGACCTCATAACTCCATGTCTGCAGCCCAAGCAAAAATAAGGAGTTAGTTAGTTTGCTCAATAAAAGAGATAACTTAAAAACAAATGGAAAAAGGCGAAGAAGACGTACCCATATGACATAGGAGCACCCAATGAGGTTCGGGGAACCCAGGAGTAAAAAGTCCATCATATAGAGGAGGTGGGCATAGGCCGAACCTCCCCAACCAAATCTTGCTGCCGCGTCAAAATCCTCAAAGAAGCGGCAAAAGGCAACATCCACTGTCACCTTGCCGATCATGTTCCTGAAAAAGACCTTGGCCAACAGGTAGAGCAGGAAGCACCTCACCTCCTGGTCATGCTCCGCTGAGGGAGACTGGTCGGTCACCCTCTTAGCCTTCCAAAACCGCCTCATAGAGGAAGCTAGAATGCCTCAATGGGTAACCGCCAGTCCGGTCATATGACTCCAGTAATCGAAGTCGTCAACCTGATCCTCAGGAGTCAATACCATGGGCGCCCCTCCAAACGGTAGCCCTGTGATCATGTAAAAGTCGAGAGGTGTGATGATCACCTCTCTTAGTGGAAGATTGAACGTGTGAGTGCTTGGCCACCATCTCTCCACTAGTGCCTGGACAGTCAGTGTGTCCAGCTCGCGGATGGGGCAGGTAGCAATGTGCCCCGATCTGGTGTGTCTGATCCGGGAACCAACCTCCAGGCAAAGCTCTGCGTACCACTCCCTCACCTTCTGGGTACCGCAGTACTTCTTCGGTGTAGGGATGGTCTTACCCTGCAAAAAGAAAACAAGAAAAGAAAGTGTTAGTCAATTGATAAACAAACACTCATAATTAAAAAGAAAAAAGAAATACAAATTCACAAAAAGATCAATTTGGTCTTGTACCAATTTGGGCAACTAAAAGGCTGCCGATGGGGCGCCTGATGACATCGCCTTAATTTCTGGGCCAAAAGATTATCGATGAGGTATCTGGTGGCCTTGTACCCATTCGCGTGCCTAAAAATGCCTAAATTGGTGTTTACGGGTTTCACCTCGATTTGCACGCCAAAAGGCTGTTGATGTGGCACCTGATGGCATCGCCTTATTTTTTGGGCTAAAAGATTACTGATGAGGCATCTGATGGCCTTGTACCCATTTGCGTGCCTAAAAATGCCTAAATTGATGTTTGCGGGTTTTGCCTCGATTTGCATGCTAAAAGGCTACCGATGTGGCACCTGATGGCCTCGCCTTAGTTCCTGGGACAAAAGATTACCAATGAGGGACCTGGTGGCCTTGTACCCATTCGCCTGCCTAAAAATGCCTAAATTGGTGTTTGTGGGGTTCGCTTCGATTTATGTGCCAAAAGGCAATCAATGTGGCGCTTGATGGTATCGCTTTATTTTCTGGGCCAAAAGATTACCAATGAGGTATCTGATGGCCTTGTACCAATTTACGTGCCAAAAAAGGCCTAAGTTGGTGTTTTCGGGTTTTGCCTCGATTTGCATGCCAAAAAGGCTGCCGATGTGGCGCCTAATGACATCGCCTTAATTTCTGGGCCAAAAGGTTATCGATGAGGTATCTGATGGTCTTGTACCAATTTGCATGCCTAAAAATGCCTAAATTGGTGTTTTAGGGTTTCGCCTCGATTTGCATGCCAAAAGGATGCTGATGTGGCGCCTGATGGCCTCGCCTTAATTCCTGGGCCAAAAGATTACCGATGAGGTATCTGATCGCCTTGTACCAATTTACGTGCCTAAAAATGCCTGTTTGAGTTTAAAAATTATACCGCAAGTGTACGGGTCAATCATAGCTACGGGTCGAACACGAAGAGATATACACCACTCTATTTAACTAACTTAAAAGTAATGCAAAGTGAACCAAATTAAAGTGTTAAATTAAACTAATGAAACTAATGAAAATTAATGCATCCTAACTCATAAGCATCTAACAAAATTAAGGGATTAAGTTGGCGTCCTAACACATGAGCATCTAACCTATCAAACTAACGTAAATTGGAAGGAATAACAAAACGTAGCCACACTTCATAATCACATAAAAAGAAATAAGGGAATAAAAGTGCATCCACATACCACAACCATATAAAAAAAATAAAAGAAATAGAGGGAGAAGAAGAAGAAGATAGAGAAAGATAGAGGAGAGGGAGAATGAGATTGAGAGTTTAGATAGTAAAACCTGGATGTGCTTGCATGAATGTAACTGAAAAGCTTGAATACTTCATAAATTTACCTTGGCCTCCTCTTCTAAATATTCCTTGTCATCAACTTAAGAACTTAGACTAGAAGGCTTAAAACCTAAACTAGAATTAAAAAATTACAACCCAAGTGAAGACTTAAATTTATATTAAAGCATAAACTAAACCTATTACAACCATTAAATGAAAATCAAAAAGCAAACTAGAACTTAGAAAAGCCAAATATCACAACTTAGAAGGAGAAGAAGAAAAGAAATTTTACTAAGTGAATGAACTAAAAATTACACTAAAAACTGAATTAAAATTGAACTAGAAACTAACTAAAAATTGAACTAAAAAACTAACTCTTTACAACCCAGAGGGCAAGGGGTATTTATAGGGGGAAGAGAAGAGTAGAGAGAAGAGGGAAGTGTAGGAGAAATATTCTCTAAGAAAAGAGAATATTCTCTTCTCCTTCCTCTTTTACAATGCCTTGAATCCTAAGAAAAAAAAAAAAGAAAAAAAAAAAAGAAGAAGAGAAAATTGTTTACATAGAACTTCTATTTCTAGAAAAGTAAACTTCCAATTATAACAAGTACTTCCTTTTTTTTTGTAGATATCTTCTCCAAGCAATAAAATCAAAGATGCTTTGACTTTTCAATTTTCCATAGGTGAGAGAATATCTTTCAAAATAAATCTATCCCAAGTAGAATTCCAGAAGTGCCCTTGAGAAGTTAGAGGAGAGAGAGAGTAAGGGTGATGACTAGGATTCCTTCAAGAATAAATAAAATACCCATTCTATCCTTCAGGAAACATGGAGCATGGTGTGTTTATATAGGCCTCACCATTGTGTTCCTTGCAAAAAATCACCCAAAATAGACCCAAATTTCGTCCAATTTGGAGTTCGGGAGCCCAAGATATCTCAAGTTGAAGTTGGACTGTCCAGAGCCCTCCAAATGGAATCTTTCAGGTACAGGAAATATCACTTCTGGTTATTGAGTTAAGGCCCCTAGAATCCGAACTTTTGCTTCACTTTGTCTCCATCCGACTGTCAATAATTGCAAATAAACCCCTACAAACCATTTTTGCGCTTCGTTACGAAAACGGTCGTAACTTCTTCGTTTCAACTCGAAATCATGTGCTGTTTAAACCGTTGCGAGTTTTCGTAACTTCTTCGTTTCAACTCAAAATCATGTGCCATTTAAATCGTTGCGAAGCTGACTCGATGGGCTACGCATCCAAGCCATTAACACCTCTAAACTGCTTAAAAAATTTCCTTAGCATAATCTCCTCCATTTTCACAAGAAATCACCTACAACCTGAAAAGCACAAGAAAGCAGCGAGTAACTCTGTCCAATGTGGTAAAATGTATGCTTTATGCCTTGAGATTTCACACATAAATGTGCTCATCAATGCCTAAGTTGGTGTTTTTGGGTTTTGCCTCGATTTACATGCCAAAAGGCTACCGATGTGGCGCCTGATGACATCGCCTTAATTTCTGGGCCAAAAGATTACCGATGAGGTATTTGATGGCCTTGTACCAATTTGCATGCCTAAAAATGCCTAAATTGGTGTTTTAGGGTTTTGCCTCGATTTACATGCCAAAATGCTACCGATGTGGAGCCTGATGGCCTGGCCTTAATTCCTGGGCCAAAAGATTACCGATGAGGTATCTAGTGGCCTTGTACCCATTCACGTGCCTAAAAATGCCTAAACTGGTGTTTGCGGGTTTTGCCTTGATTTAAGTGTCAAAAGGCTATCAATGTGGTGCCCGATGGCATCGCTTTATTTTTTGGGCCAAAAGATTACCGATGAGGTATCTGATGGCCTTGTACCCATTCGCGTGCCTAAAAATGCCTAAATTGGTGTTTGCGGGTTTCACCTCGATTTGCATGCCAAAAGGCTATCGATGTGGCGCCTGATGGCCTCGCCTTAATTCTTGGGCCAAAAGATTACTGATGAGGTATCTGGTGGCCTTGTACCCATTCGCGTGCCTAAAAATTGCCTAAATTGGTGTTTGCGGATTTTGCATTGATTTGCATGCCAAAAGGCTGACGATGTGGCCCTTGATGACATCCCCTTATTTTCTGGGCCAAAAGATTACCGATGAGGTATCTGATGGCCTTGTACCAATTTACGTGCCTAAAAATGCCTAAGTTGGTGTTTTTGGATTTTGCCTGGATTTACGTGCCAAATGGCTGTCGATGTGGCGCCTCATGACATCGCCTTAATTTATGGGCCAAAAGATTATCGATGAGGTATCTGATGGCCTTGTAGCAATTTGCGTGCCTAAAAAAACCTAAATTGGTGTTTTAGGTTTTTGCCTCGATTTACATGCCAAAAGGCTGTCGATGTGGCGCCTGATGGCCTCCCCTTAATTCCTGGGCCAAAAGATTACCGATGAGGTATCTGGTGGCCTTGTACCAATTCACGTGCCTAAAAATGCCTAAATTGGTGTTTGTGGGTTTTGCCTCGATTAACATGCCAAAAGGCTGTCGATGTGGCGCCTGATGGCCTCACCTTAATTCTTGGGCCAAAAGATTACCGATGAGGTATCTGGTGGCCTTGTACCCATTCGCGTGCCTAAAAATGCCAAAATTGGTGTTTGCGGGTTTCGCCCCAAATTGCATGCCAAAAGGCTGCCGATGTTGTCCCTGATGGCATCGCCTTATTTTCTGGGCCAAAAGATTGCCGATGAGGTATCTGATGGCCTTGTACCAATTTGTGTGCCGAAAAATACCTAAGTTGGTGTTTTTGGGGTTCACCTCGATTTATGTGCCAAAATTCTGTCGATGTGGCGCCTGATGACATCGCCTTAATTTCTGGGCCAAAAGATTATCGATGAGGTATCTGTTGGCCTTGTACCAATTTGCATGCCTAAAAATGCCTAAGTTGGTGTTTGCGTGTTTCGCCTCGATTTACATGCCAAAAGGTTACCGATGTGGCGCCTGATGGCCTCGCCTTAATTTCTGGGCCAAAAGATTACTGATGAGGTATCTGATGGCCATGTACCAATTTGCGTGCCTAAAAATGCTAAATAGGTGTTTTAGGGTTTTACCTCGATTTGTGTGCCAAAAGGCTACCAATGTGGCGCCTGATGGCCTCGCCTTGATTTCTGAGCCGAGAGATTACCGATGTAGTATCTGACGGCCTTGTACCAATTTGTGTACCTAAAGGAACCTAGGAATGAGTTCACAGGACTCGTCTCAGTTAGCGTGCTCAAAGGTGCTAATATGGCATCTAAAGGCTTCGCCTCAGTTTGCGTGTCTAAATTATTGAATGCTAACTAATAAGTAAACAAATGCAATAAATAAGGAAATACAAGATAAGGTGGAACACTTACCTCAGGCAACCGCCCCCAGATGGCACAGCATATATGGCGAGCGGTGTCCATCAAAGTCGTCTCGACCGGGTACCAATCCGCCCGATCATCCGTCTCAGAGGTCCCAAGCAACAGGCCGCGAGAAGACTGTCGCAGTCGTCTACGGTAGGCCATATCTCTCAAAAATGCTAAAAAACGCAAAAAATTGGCAAAATTTCGGATAAAAAACAGAGTAGGAAATGAAGGGAGGCCTCTCCTATATATAGGGGATGCCAGCTGCAACCATGGCGCCGTGGAAATCTCCACAGCACCGTGAGAGGTCTACCACGGCGCTGTGGCCACCGACATCGCATAGCACGATGGACAGGCGGTGCCGCCTAGCCACGGTGCCATGGGACCTCCCTCACAGCGTTGTGGAATCCAAAAATAAAACTGAAAATCAAATGTTTTCAAAATGGCCCTAAAAGGAAAAATGTTTTTAAGAAGGCCCTGAAAAGAAAAATGTTTTCAAGAAACCCTGAAAATCTGGAAAAAACCTAAGGGGTGTGGGGACAAACCCCGAAACACCCAAAAATCTGGGAAAACCCTAACGGGTGCGGGGACAAACCTCGAAACACCCAAAAATCTGGAAAGACCCTAAGGGGTGCGAGGACAAACCCTGAAACACCTGAAAATCTAAAAAAACCCTAAGGGTTGCGGGACAAACCCCAAAACACCCAAAAATCTGGAAAAACCCTAAAAATAAAGGGGTCAAACCCCAAAATATCTGAAAATCTGAAATTGAGGGGACAAACCCCAAAACATCCGAAAGTCTGGAAAACCCCTAAAAATTGAGGGGACAAACCCCGAAATACCTTGAAACCTGGAAAAACCCTAAAATTCAAAAGGGGACAAACCCCGAAATAACCTAAAATCTGGAAAAATCCTAAAAGTCAAAGCCCCCCCGAAATCGGGAGAAACCCTAAAAGATACCCTAGAGGTAAAGATTCCTGTAACCCAGGTGTTCCAAGTTTTTAAGAAGATTTCATCATGATTAACCGCCTGTTTGGCAACTCTGGTTGAGTAGTACCATATTAATAAAACTTGGTGTTTCTCGAGTTTTTCTTTTGAGGTTTATCAAAAGATTTCATCGCGATTAGCCGCCGGTTTTGGCAACTCTGCCGCCTTTGAGCAAAGCGTCAGCAGTACATGCTCTTGGTGACAAAATTAGTTGGTCTTTTGTCTTGACCTTTTAGCTGTTGGCACAGGCCTTGGCCAAAGAGGGGCAAACTGTAGACACTGATTTTTGTCACCACCTTTGGCAAGGATGACAACGAGATACGGACAATGGGCGACGTGTTTTCCCCTTTCTGGACCCCAAAACACTTGGCCCTTGAGCCTAAATACCTTCTAGAACCCAAAAATGGCCCATTTAGGCTCAAAAAGTGAAATGAGGGGGACCACACTATCCACGGCGCCGTGGACAGTGTCCCACGGCACTGTGGAGGTGCCCCACGGCAAGGGTGTACTTTTCTGTGCTGCCGGAGAGGTTTTCGCTGACGTCACCCACAGCGCCGTGGAAAAGTCCTCCACGGCGCCGTGGAGATGGAGGGCTTTTTCGGCCCAAGCAGTGGGGTACCCTCCCCTATAAATAGGAGGGTCCCCCTCCCCTCATTAGATGGTTTTTTGGGGGTGGAGAGACCCTCCTAATGCGAGATTTGCCCCTTTTCTTCTTCATTTCTTTCTCTTGTGAGCATCCTTTAAAGTGAGGTTTTCGGTTGTGGGTAGATCCTTCGATTACCCATAATCCCTTTTGTCTGAGTCCGTTATCCCATTTATGCATGGGTAACGAGTGAAACCCCCTTCATAGCAGCCACTTTGTTTGTTTGGCGATAGCAAAAGCTACCAAAAGGAGTCGTTACTCTGTCTAAAAAAAATCGGCATCGATCCATTTGTCCGTCTCCCCTGAGCCAAGAGAACACATTTCTACAGGTATAATTACTGCATTTTTATCGATTCAATGTAGTCCTTCAGTGTCTTATCGTTTTAATGTACATATGGTAAATATAATGTAGCACATATAATGTAACCCCGTCACAATAAAAGGGGAGAGAATATTTATCATTTGGTAGCATCTATAACAGAGAGACCGGTTTCGACCGGGCGAGGTGGGTGCCTAACACCTTCCCACACTCGTAACCTGACCCCTTACCCAAACCTCTGGTCAGATCATCTGGAGTCTCGTAGCCCGACTCCGTTCGTAACGGACGAGGGCTACACTCATTGGGTCCTAGGCCCTAACCCTAGGTGGTGACTTCATTTCACATTTCTTTTCACATATTTTAATGTATGACCCCAATCCCCTGATGACATTCTTATACATTGAGAATATTATCCATACTATCATTTGTCGCCAACGAGGCTGTGGAAACCCCGTCACGACGAGGACCATGGTACTTACACATTCAGGGAAATCATCCTCTGACATACCATGAAAGGCTCTCCAACACGTAACCCCCTATTGGCTAGGGGTTGTAGCAACCGGTTTGGTTATCATAACCACCATTCAATCTAAATGTACAACATGAGTCCCATGTTAAAGGCCGAGATCATGGTACCGGAATCCACCTCGGTTGCACCATCCTCCCATCTTCTTTAACATATACAAACACATATGAGTATAGTGAATGTACCAAAATACACCTGGGCCACACTGCAACCCATTTCCGAGCCTAATGGATCACATGTTTCTATTACTACAGTTATATATATAAATACAGTTAGCATGACAATACACTACCGGATCCACCACAGCCACACCACATCCCATTTCCAAACCTATATCTACTGCACATGATGCACATGATCAATTCATCAGTATGACAATCTCGGTACCGGAACCACCTTGGCCACCCTGGATCCCATTTCCCAAACATATTCCACAATAAAAATATCAAAATGGTTAATCATACATAGTGAGATTGATAACCTAGCGTATATAGTAGTTATTAGGGATTAACTAGGCATGCATGCATGTATCACACAAATAATTAAAACTACAAAACACTTCCAAAATAAATCACACAAATAATCAAAACTACAAAACACTCCCAAAATAAATCAAACTACACCCACTCACCTCATCGAACGATTAGGTGGTTCAATCCTAAAATCAAAGCTCAAAAGATTCCCAAACGCCTCACTATTACTCTTGTTCCAGACCCTCTAAAGGTGTACATTAAATTAGACTAAGTATTTGAGCCAATGCTCGAAGAATTCCCAAAAGAGCAGGGTTACTTCCAACCTAATGTAAGTACCGCGATCCTCGGGGACGAGGTTCCACCCGGCCTTATGGCGACAGGGATTAGTTTTCTGATGTTGACGGCATGTCATTGCGACACATCATCATGGAGATGGGGATCATACTTCATAAAAATGGAGTTGCCACGTAGGATTAGGGCCTAGGACCCAATGGGAGTAGCCCTATCCAGTATAAGTGAAAATGGGCTATGAGATTCCATATGGTCTGGTCAGAGATCAGGCAAGGGGTCAGGTTACAAGCATGGGAAGGTGTTAGGCACCCATCTTGTTCTATTGAATCAGTTTTTGTATTTTAGATGCTGAATGTCGAATACTCTCCTCATAAAGCATGTTTAAAATAACTATACAACATGCATTCTATCTATACTATATACACTAAAATAGGAACGGAAAAACACAAAAGACTACATTGTAACCATAAAAATGTAATGATTATACCTTCACACGGAAACTCCTTGGCTATCAGTGGTCCCCTACCTCAGGTGGAGACGGATGGGCGTATCATCACCGATTCTTCGGACAGAGTCACGACTCAATGAGGCTGTTTCTTGTTATCCATACACGAATAGAATAACGACTATGAAAGAAGATTCTTGTTACCCATATATGGATGGAGTAGCGACCGGGTTAGGAGGGGAGCACTCATCACTCAAGTGGGATAATCAAAGGATCTATCTATTCTTTGGGAGAAGCTTCTCATAATCACTCAAAGTGGCCCAAAAGAGGGGAAAATAGCTGAGAAATCGATTTGGAGGGTCTCCCTTGCCTATTTCTCCATGAAAATGGGGGTAGGGGGCCCTCCTATTTATAGGGGTGCCCCACAGAAGAGTTTTCCACGGCGCCGTGGATGACGTCACTTTGGTGACGTCTGTCCTTTTCCATGGTGCCGTGGTGAGTTACCATGGCGTTGTGGAATGCCTTTCATGCCGCCATGGTAGGTTACCACAGCGTCGTGCTCTGGGCAAGACATCACCAGGCGTTTTGGGATTTTCTAGGCTAGTTTGGGCTTATTTTGGGCTTCTTTCTGGGTTTCTCAGGGGGTATGGGTGCGATGTTTTCCATCTATGTCCCGTTGTCATCATTGCCAAGGGTGGTGGTAAAATTTCAGTGTCTACAGTTTGCCCCTCTTTGGCTGAGGCCTGTGCCAACAACCGTAGGGCAAAGACAAAAGAACAACTGATTTTGTCACCATGAGCATGTACTGCTGATGCTTTGCTCAAAGGTAGTCGAGTTGCAAGTGGTTAATCATGATGACATGTGAGGGTGATGTGGCACCGCTCAACCAAAAATCAGATAATTCAGGGTGATGTGGCACCGCTTGACCAGAAACCAGATAATTGAGGGTGATGTGGCATCGCTCATCAAAAATCAGGCAATTGAGGCATCGCTCGACTAAAAATCAGACAATTGAGGGTGATTGTGGCACCGCTCGATCGAAAATCAGATAATTGAGGGTGATGTGACACCACTCGATCGAAAATCAAACAATTGAGGGTGATGTGGCACCTCTCAACCAAAAATCAGACAATTGAGGGTGACGTGGCACCACTCGATCAAAAATCAAACAATTGAGGGTAATGTGGCACCGCTCGATCAAAAATCAGATAATTGAGGGTGATGTGGCACCGCTAGATCAGAAATCAGACAATTGAGGGTGATGTGGCACCGATCAATCAAAAATCAAAAAATTGAGGGTGATGTGGCACTCTTAACCGAAAATCAAATAATTGAGGGTGATGTGGCACTACTCGACCAGAAATCAGATGATTGAGGGTGATGTGGTACCACTCGACCAAAAATTAGATAATTGAGGGTGATGTGGCATCGTTCGAGCAAAAATTAGATAATTGAGGGTGATGTGGAACCGCTCGACCAAAAATCAAATAATTAAGGGTGATGTGGCACCACTCGACTAGAAATCAGACAACTGAGGGTGATGTGGCACCACTCGACCAGAAATCAGATAATTGAGGGTGATGTGGCACCGCTCGATCGAAAATCAGATAATTGAGGGTGATGTGGCACTTCTCGATCAAAAATCAGACAATTGAGGGTGATGTGGTACCGCTCAACCGAAAATCAGACAATTGAGGGTGATGTGGCACTGCTTGATCGAGAATCAGATAATTGAGGGTGATGTGGCACTGTTGGACCAAAAATTAGATAATTGAGAGTGATGTGGCACCGTTCGACCAGAAATCAGACAATTGAGGGTGATGTGGCACCACTCGATCAAAAATCAGACAATTGAGGGTGATGTGGCACTGCTCGAGCAGAAATCAGATAATTGAGGGTGATGTGGCACCGCTTGACCAAAAATCAGATAATTGAGGGTGATGTGGCACCGCTCGAGCAGAAATCAGATAATTGAGGGTGTTGTGGAACCGCTCGATCAAAAATCAGACAATTAAGGGTGATGTGGCACCGATCGACCAGAAATCAAACAATTGAGGGTGATGTGGCACCACTTAATCGAAAATCAGACAATTGAGGGTGATATGTAACCGCTTGGAAATTTTATTTGTTTATTTATTTTTTGAAGTACAACACCGTGGGGGATGTTCACGGCACCGTGAAATGGGCAGCAAGACCTAATCACTACGCCGTGATCACCTCACCGTGGTCAGGTACACAGCGTCGTGGAAGGCTATCCACGGCGTTGTGTGAGGCTTCCCACGGCGCCATGACCGCCTTCACGGTGCCGTGGTCACGAATCTGCCATTCTATAAATAAAAGGTCACTTTCACTCTTTTTCTCACCTTTTCTCCTAGCGAAGCCATGCCTCTCTTCTTCCTCATCCTAAGCTCCCATTTTCTTTGGCTCTTCATAGACGTCATAGACAGTCATCTGACGGACCTCTTGTGGGTACAATTGGCACGAATGCACGGGCCGGATGGTACGTGACTGGTGACACTCTGAAGGACACCAGTTGTCACATCTGCGGTGTCATATGGGGGTAGTCGCCATTGGTACGTCATTTAATATTATTTATTTTATTCATGTGACAGCAATTTTTTAATTTATGCAATTTAATTTCAGCTTAGATACCCTTTAGCATAAAAGCAAAGCGGGACCAATAGATACCACCTTAGGCATCTTTTGGCACGTAAAATGAGACAAGACCACGTACCCTTTAGTACGCAAAATGAGGCAAAACCTCCAAACACCAACCTAGGTACCTTTTGGCATGCAAAATGAGGTGAGACCTCCAGACACCAACCTAGGCACATTTTGGCATGCAAAATGAGGCGAGACCTCTAGACACCAACCTAGGTACCTTTTGACATGTAAAATGAGGCCAACTATTGACCCCTGTGACCTTGGGCCCTGACATTAAGGGAAAGTTTTAACAAAAGGAAAGGAATCACACTTAATGAACAATGAGACCACCCAAGGGCATGGTTTTAACCCAAAATATTATGTGTACTCACCCTCCCTTTGAAGTCCTTGAAGTACGGGCCGAAGCCCGGGGCTTGTTGAGGTTAAAAAGAGCCTCTTAGCAAGGGTGGATTCTCATATGGATCCTTACCTGTGAGAATCCAGCCAAGGATCCACCCTTGCTATTTTTTTCCCTCTTATTGAGTCTTTGTTGATGGGACCACTTGCCTCGTGATCTGTGCAAGTGTGTGATGTCCCCATGCGCTATGGACCCCATCTACAACCTACCCTTCTTGGTTGAATCATGTAGGTGAGCCCACATGGCTCATTTAAAGCTTTAATGAGTTTTAAGCCTTAAAAACTAAATTAAACGGTTGTGGGCCCCACCTAACCCTAAGTAGGACCCGCCTCTACTTGATGCTAACCTGATCTAGGGGCGTTAAGGCCAACTCACCATAAGTGGTGCTTGTAATGAAGGTTTATAGGGGTTATTGATCGGGACATATGCGTGTAAGCTACCTAGGCCGAGTGGGACCTACCTACTCCACTTAACACTAAACTGGACTAGGAGTTACTAAGGTCTAATTACCTTAAGTACAATGTGAATTATAAATTTACAAGGTTTAACTAGGCCATTTAAATACATGGAGTGAATAGTGTTAATGGCTAGTCAAACAAGACTTTAGGAGCATAGCACTTTAGAACTTTAATGAGTTGGTGCTTTGGGTTGCCATCCAAACAGGCCCACAAGGCCCATCTTGGGTTAAAATATGTTTTTTGGAGTTCTGCTTTAAGAATAATGGATTTTGGGTTTTAAGGGTTAAGGCAAATAGGACTTGGTGTGGCACTCACTATAAATAGATAAGGATGGCCACTATTGGGCATTACTTAGCAACGTAAACAATTCGTTGGAGAAGGAAGAAGAAGGAAGAAGAAGAAAGAAGAAGAAGGAAGAAGGGAAGGGAGGAGGAAGCTACCTCTTGATGTCGTCCTCTATTGAGCCCATCTCACCCTCCCCTCTTATGGTCCAAGCCAAAGGAAGAAGGAAAAGAAGAAAAGGAAAGGAAATAAGAGGAGAAGAAGAAGAAGGAGAAATAGAGAAGGGAGCTCGATTGGAGATCCTGCGAGCTTGGAAGCTTAGCTGTGGAGATCCTCCTTCTTGGCTAGGTAAGTACATGAAACCCCCCACTCTTTCCCTCTTTGTATTTTGGGTTTTGGATGCCTACTGAGTTGGGATTGACCTAGGGTTCCACTTGGAACCCAAGGATTTGTATTGGTACATTGTGTAAAACCCTTGTGAGATCATTACTCATCCATGAAACCCCTTGACCTTCCCAAATCCTGTTTGGGAACTTAGAGTTTCTTTTCTTTCAAACCTTAGATTTTGGTTCATGGTGGATTTAATCCATTTAACTCACCAATACCTCGGTTTAGATAGGTTTCCTAGACCCTAGGAAACCCTAGAATACTTTCCCCAAGCCCTTGGGACATTAAAATTCAAAGGAGATGGATTTTGGGGAGTTCAAGCTTTGGAATTTTGGATCTGCAGGTAGGTGGACTCAGGCCAGAATCCGCATATGAGTCCACACCTATTCTGTTTTGAGGTGGACTCAGGCTAGAATCCACATATGAGTCCACACCTTTTCTGTTTGCAGGTGGACCCAGAGATGGACTCAGACCTAAATCCACCCAAGAGTCCGGTTTAGGTTTTTAGGGCATTTTGCCCCGGTTGGACCCAGGCACTATGCCTCCACTCAAGAGTCCACCTGGACTCTGTTATCCTTCCTTAAGACTTAACCTTTGGAGACCCTTTGGGACCCTTCCTACCTTACCTAACTTGCTTTATCATGCTTCTTTAGGCCGCATTACTGTTACAATGAGGCTTATCATACGTTGATCGACGAAGAACCCTAGTAAACGATCGCGAACTAATAGGTGAGTGGGTGGGGATTTGATTTATTTTGGGAATGTTTTGCATTATATTATGTTTGTATGTCATTTCTCATACATACTCATTCTTACATTATTATAATTATATTTGTGAAAATTACGAATGTATGTGTTGTAAATTGGCTTGTTAATGCCTTTATTATGTTTATACTTGGTCTGTTATGTGCCGTGTCGTACTGGTACCCGGGTGATAGATGGTATAGGACATTGATGCACCTGGAATACCTCTGGATACGATAATACCATATAGCATCGTGTGGTTAGTACTATCATGTGGCTTATCATGCGTCGTGTCGTGCTGGTACCCGGGTACTAGATGGTTTGGGACATTGATGCACCCGGAATACCTCTCGACACGATAGTTCATATAATATTTGGTTTGGGTAATGTTTCCCTTGCTATGACCCTTACCAATAGAGGTTAGGTGTTGGGTAACCGAGGCTCCCTGTGTGCTTTAGGAGGTGTGAGGCCAAGTTAGGAATGATCATTGATTATCGGGGTTTGCCTCTGGGTGGCGAGTGGCTTCGATCGGTGCGGGTCCCATTGTAACAATTGAGGTTGCATTGTGGTGATAAGATAAGTGATCCGTGATGTTCCCCGAGTTGTTGCAGTAGGAAGAACCTAGTGACTTAGACATGTTTGTTAGGTGGCTAAAATTGCTAACTAATTCATGCATCATGGACTATGTGTTATTGCTTGTGCGTGCTCCATCTCTTCACTAGGCTCAGTGGAGCTTACCCCTCTTTGCGCAACCTTTTTAGATGCGTTGCAGGTGTTATTTTGGTGAAAATCTCTGTGGCTCTTTCTAATGTAGGCGGCGGAAATGTGAGACCGGGAGAATGAATTGCACAAATACAAAGTATGCAAATGTGGACAAACAATAAAATGAAAAAAGCAAAATTATGAAAAATAAAATGGATAAATATGGGTTAAAACACTTCTCTTCAAGGATGTGTAGTAACACTAAGGGGTTGCAATCTCTTCAAGGATACAATGAGGAAAGCTCCAATTCTTCAAGGCTGAAGTGAAAACTCTTCAAGGTTTTTAAAAGGGAAAACACCAACTCTTTTAGGTTGATGGAAAAACTTTTCTAGGCTTTTCTAAGGGATGAACTCTTCAAGGTTCAAGAAGAAGAACACATCTTGGTTCAAGGGAAATGCTTATGGCAATTTTTTCATTCACAAATGTCTATTCTCCATTACAAATAAGATAGGTAGGTCTTTTATAAGCAAAACAAAAGTAAACCTAAAAGCTCCTACAACATCTTAACCCTTGATTCAAATGAGGTTCCAATGATTGAGATTACATCTTGATTTATGAACACTCTAGAGCTTGTTCTCCACTTTCTTGTTAGTTGCTCCAAACAATAAGTACAATGTCTTGGTTCTTGTGTCAAGGTGCCTTATTTATTGTTTTGAGGAGCCTAGATGTTATCTTTAAGAGAAGACTAAAGAGGAGAAGAACTTAGTCAAAGATATTTTGATAGTGGGTGCCACATCATCATCCTCTAAGGTACCTCAAGAGGCATTGTAGAGATTTTCCACCAGCAAGGCTAATCTTAGAATGGTTCTTTTTTGGTCCGGTGGTCTTAGATTTAATTAGGCCCTGGGCCTTATGGACTTGATGGGCTTGGACCTGCATCATTCTCTCATTCTTCAAAAGAATTCGTCCTCGAATTCTTGTTCCACCCAAAAATACTCGAGCTCCACCGAGATCAAATACAAACCAAACAAAATTTTGAAGTATAAACATCTCCAAGAATGGATCAATATACTCGACTCAAAGAAGTTGAAGTTGAGATGACAATGTAGTAATTTCCATAAATGGATCTTCATATACACTAAAAGTGTTGATATGTGTATCCATCAATTTCGCTACAACCTTAGCAAATATGGAAAGAAAGTTTTTTTCGTGCAAATGTTCCAAATTTGGATCTTGGTATGGTGTCATGTTCATCGGTCCCAGCACGATGAAATCTCCAAAAATGAAAACATGTTGTTATGAGAAGTTTTGCAAATTTGATGTTGAATATAATTCGACACTTCCACACATATTGTATTCGTTGGTCTCTTCATTTGAGTATTCATCGAATATCGAAGGTTTGCTCCAATCAACAAATGGAGAAAACGATTGGTTAGAATCTTTTCCATCATCTCCTCCTAATGCTCGGATATCAAATAATGTAGGCAGCGGAAGTGTGAGACCGGGAGAATGAATTGCACAAATACAAAGTGTGCAAATGTGGACAAACAATAAAATTACAAAAAATAAAATGGATAAATATGGGTTAAAACACCTCTCTTCAAGGATGTGTAGTAACACCAAGGGGTTGCAATCTCTTCAAGGATACAATGAGGAAAGCTCTAACTCTTTAAGGTTGAAGTGAAAACTCTTCAAGGTTTTCAAAAAGGAAAACACCAACTCTTCTAGGTTGATGGAAAAACTCTTTTAGGCTTTTCTAAGGGATGAACTCTTCAAGGTTCAAGAAATTTTTTTTTTTATTTTTTTAATCATTTATGCGAATGTTTTGAATTTTTTTCTGACCAATATCGACCGATACTTGATCCGATACCAAAAAGGTATGCTCACTCAACATTTTACCGATACCAATCCGATACCGTAATAGTTTTCAGGTTGATCAATACTCAATCCGATACCGTGCACTAGAACCATGGAGATGGGGCACTTTAACATCGGGCGGGTCATCCAAGATCCTTATCTAATATGGGTGCAAAGTCACATTAATGGGGTACTAACATCAGCCACACGATTTTAACATGCCACGTGTCGAGCACTTGAGCCCGCACGCGATCTAAGAATTGGAGAAGATTTTTATTCAGAAAATCAAGATTTTTTTCCTCTCGAATGTCATGCACTACTCTCACTTAAGAATCCAAAAGACACCACTACCATGTTTGAAAGGTTGGATCCGATGCACTGTAGGAGGATAAAAATCTAAAAAACCATGAGTGAATCCATCGGGTTTTTCTCCTCTCAGGTTCCCTCATCTATCTAGAATTGTGACACGTGGCATTAGTTGATCTAACGGTCACAATTCAAAACCAAGGTTTTAAGTTGTTATCTAACCCTGGTTAACCAAACCCATACCCCTACCCTAACCCTAGTTTACCAAATCATTTGAGGACGATTCAAAAAAGGGGGTTTTTCATTTGGGTTGGTTTCTCGCTAATGTCGTTGCTGGAGAGGAGGAAGGTGAAGAAGTTCTCTGAAACACTTGCCGTTGCCAGAGAGGAGGATGGTTAAGCAGCGAAGTTGAAGCACGATGTTGAAGACTATACTGAAATACCCCGTTGAAGCACAACTCTGGCTTGTGATTCACCTTGGTCACCCCTGCAACTTACCGCCGTCGGGGCTCTTCACTGGAGAAATACTTGGTGTTATTTTTTTGCATCCACACACCTCCTCAACTTTTCACAACAGATCTGCTCCCACTCTCAGGTTCGATTTTTTTCTCATTCCTCTCTCTATCTATAACCGTTGGTCGAGAGAGCTATATCCATCTTGGCTAGGAGTCCAACCAGACTTATGGATTTTCTCCTAATTATTCTCAGATTACTTTGCCATGATTCAGAAACTTCAATTGATCATTTTTTTTTGGGAAATTTATGAAACACCCCCAAAAAATGGGTTGAAACTCGGATCCCTGAAATTTGAAAATACTCAGATCACCCCCTGCATTAGAGCCCTATACTCAAATTAGACCCTACCATTACTTAATTGATGAAGTCAACTAGTTAAATTTTTTAAAAACCCTAAACTACCCTTGAGAAGAATAAATTACTATTTTACCCTTAGATCTAAAAACTTAACATGTACAATTAAATTTACAATACTACCCTTCCTTCATCTTCAACCTAAAATACCCCACCCTTTTCTTGCAACTCTATTTGTAGCACCGCCGCCGTCGCCACCGCCACTGCTGCTGTCGGCGTACCTCATGGAGAAAGGTGAAGATTCAACGAACCAGCTTGAAGGGAAAATCCTGTACAGCCAAATCTCAATATTACCCCTGCTCCTTTCATCTTCTCTGTCTCCGTTCCTGATCGATTGCACCGGCGGGAGCATACTCTCCGTTCCTCTTTTCTATCTCCTCTCTGATATTCTCTCTCCCATCCCAGGTAACGTTTCTCTTCTGTTCTCTTTATTTCTTCTTCTTCCCTTTTCTATTTTTTATTTCTGTTTCTATTAAACCTACACTGTTACTTTGTTTTCCATGTAACACCGACAGCCACAAAGTTGGATCAATCTCCCTTGATCCTCCGTTTCTACTCAGATTTAGGGGGTTGAGGCCTTACCTTTGGGCAACCCATCCTGCTAAACCTAAGCTTCAAAGCTGGCTGGAATAGTGGGTTTCAAAACCACTTTCAAATCTGAATCTAAACCTACCACTATAAGTAGTTTCAGTCATATTTCCTTGAAATAAAACTTGATTTCTGATATTGTTATTGCCCATCCCTAAGAGAAATTTATAAAACTCAATTACAAAGGTTTCAGGTTTTCGATTCAATTTATAAAACTCGATCTAAGCTTTTAGGTAGATTCATAACACATAGATCTCTTAGGTTTCAGGTTTCAGTTGAAATAAAACTTGATTTCTGATTTGTAACGAGTTTTATAAATTGAATCGAAAGAGGGTTTCCGCTGGAAAGAACCCTGCAGCCACGCTAGAAATTCCCCTTCTCCCTCCTCTGCTTGTTCGACTACTTCTTCTTCCTCTCCCACTTTCTCAGATTCTTCATCATCATACACATGTGCTCCACCTTCACCCTCCGATTCGACATCCGAACCGATCCCAGTTCTTGTATCATTCCTCAGCTGCTTCTCACTATTCTTGATTCAGACCGGTGGCTGCCGGGATTGAGTTGCAGGTGTGAGGAAGCAGAGGCGGCAGCGGCAGTGCTGCCTGAGCGAAGCAGAGACAATGGGGTATTTTAGGTTGAAGATGAAGGAAAGGGTAGTATTGTAAATTTAATTCTAATGATTTAATACAAGGGTAAAATAGTCCTTTTACATCAATAACTAACAACAGACTAACACCGTTAGTGTAGAGGGGGTGATCTGAGTATTTTCAAATTTCAGGGGATGATCTGAGTTTAGACCCATTTTCAGGGGGTGTTTCGTAAATTTCCCTTTTTTTTTTTTGTGATTGTCAGATATATAGTTAAATTTAGTCTCTTGCAATATTTTGTTTTTAGGAGTTTTTTTACTGCATTAATTTCTGGAGCTAAATTGAATATGGCCATCAGATTTGTACAAGCTTTGATTATTGTGCTGCTGGTTCTTGGGTTCTCATCTGATCAGTGTTGAAGTGTGGTGTTTGTGTTTCCTACTACTATCTCTCTCTCTCCTCCAGCAGAGGGCTATTATGTTTAATTTTTTGGGTTTCATTTTAATTCTTTCATTCATTTCAAGCAGATAGAATCTGGCATGTGGTTGTGTAGGTTACTCTTTAGCTCAAAAAGGGAGAGCGCCTGGGTAAATACCAAGAGATGGCAGTGCGACTCCGCCAAGACTATACTGGTTAAGAAAATCTGTGGAAATTGTTGATGGAAACTTTAACAATTGTTGATGTAGCACTTTAGACTTAGTGATTTAATAAGAACACAGACACGAAGTGTCACTCTCCAGCAAGGTACCTGATGTAAAACACATACAGAAATCAGAGATGTCAGTGTTCAACACTCAAAAATGAAGTTTCATTATTACATAGCTTAGTGATGTTTGAATAATGTAAATAAGGGAATTATGTCCACAGGTTGGTCGGAATATGAACCATGTAAATTGTTGGGAAGTAATGTTTGAAGAGATATTGCAAATTTGTTATTTGTCATTGGAACTGAACAATGGAATACTTCTGTTGCAAGTGGGTAGCTGAACAAGGTCACTACTCCATAGGAGAGCAGCTTTAGAACATCTTGATATATAACCAAGAGCCATGCTATCCTATTTGTACTAGTTTCCTCTTGAGGAGCACACCCCTATTTGTACTGATTTCTTATTCTCCCTTTTGAGGATCATTCCCTTATTATTGCATGACTCTTGGTGGATTTGAACAACCATCTCCTTGGTAAATCCAAGGTGCTCTTTCATTTTTTAGCTAAAGAGTCACCTACCTACACAAGCTATATTGTTTCATGCCATTTTACCCCCTCAATGGAAAAGAAAGAAAATACTCAAATTTTATAAATAAATTCCTTTCATATGCAAGTTAGTAAATGCTTGCTTTCAAAAACTATCTCAAAATTCTAAAACCCATCTCTTTTTCTTCAAGTTTTTTTTTTCCTGATAGGCATATTTTTATAGTAGTTACTACTCAAGTGAAGACAGGTTTTGGAGTCAAGTCTTTGGTATGCACTCCACAGATTTACTATGGTCCGTTGGTGGGTCGAGAATGGG
Source organism: Telopea speciosissima (assembly GCF_018873765.1). Lineage (NCBI taxonomy): Eukaryota > Viridiplantae > Streptophyta > Magnoliopsida > Proteales > Proteaceae > Telopea > Telopea speciosissima. The sequence continues at coordinate 55,131,184 of NC_057919.1, read as the reverse complement.
CACTCTATAGACATCTCGACATCACCTTGGATCCCAAATTTAGAAAACAGGGAACTACTGAAGGATCACAACTCTAAAAGAAGTGTCTCTTATTAAGATCATACCTCCAAAATAAAGAAACCTCAAGCAATGATTATTGCACCAGAGGAACCAGTAAAAACTGAAGAGACATGCATTCTTTCAATTGTACACTGAATTAAGATTATACGAGATAGACTATCCAGGCAACTGCTAGTTTAAATTTTTTTTCAGTAATTAGTGTTAATGACAATGACTTGATACACTTTCTCATAATAAGGGGGAGAGAAAAAAGGGGTAAAAAAAAACAAATGAAAGCAAAGAAAAGGAAGTGGGGGGCGGGAGGGGGGGGGGGGGGGTGGGCAAAAGAAGGCTCATTTACATTTAGGCATAATCATATTACAGAGGATCCCATGACTGCAGTTAAACCACTTCCTTTCCCCCCAAAATCATCCCTTCTCACCTCTCTTCTTTAACCAGTATTCATAATGAAACAGGATGCATGGAACTCAAACAGGGGAATCATAGATATGTCATCATGATTTATTCCTTACAAAATTATTTTCACAGTAGCCTCAGCCTCAATTAATCAGAGTAAGAACAATGAAGTTACTGACAGAGTAAAACTTCAACTCGTTATTCAACTCTGATCTCCATCGTTGAATTAGATGCAAAAAACGAGAAAAAGAAAATTTACTCACAGAGCTGAAGTGCTCGGAGAATCATAAATTGTAGGATAGGGTTCGTAATCCCTAGTTCTATCAAATCTAGGAAACATAAATACCAACAAGCATGTATCAACCGGACAAGAAGTTTTTGAAATGGCTCAAGGTGTTAGGAGGAAGCTTGGTTCAAGTTTCAGATTCCTTGTTCACTACGTACAGAGGGTGTTTTAGGGAACGATACCCTAGAGGTCGAATCACCCTAGGCTGATAAACTAAGACCCAGAATAATGAAGAGAAAGGAGGAGTGAGAGTACTCAATCCCAGAATTTGATTGACTGTTCGGTCGCCCAAAATAGGGTATCACTTGTATAGGAAGGAGAAAAAGAAGAAATAGAGGGAATAAGGAGGGAGATAGGGAGGATCGACTAACCTGGTTGCATATGCAACTATTTCTTCAATGGTGTTACATCGGAACGACGGAACCGGTAGCTTCAATGCTGCTTCAGCAATTTCTCCAAACGCCGCTGCGGCCCTGTCTCCTCTCCGGCAACGACGAACATGTACACGATCTCAGCGAAGAAGACGGCATCAATTAGTTATGGACGAAGAGAGTTGGAAATCGAAATAACGATGAAGGAACTATCGAAGTTCAGTTCGGTGAAGGTGAAATGGGTTTAGGAAGGAAGGGAAGATCCAAAGTTCAGTTCGGTGGAGGAGAGGAACAGAAGGGAAGAGTGACTTCGTCTGCTAACCAGGGTTTAGGGGTGAGGGTAGAGTCTTACCTAGGTTAGGGAGGTGGGTAGAGTCGTACCATGGTTAAGATGAGAGGTAAAAGGTTAATTCAAATTATGACCGTTGGATTAGTATTCGTCACGTATCACGATTCTAAAGGGGTACACAAGAAGATGAGGGAACTTGAGAGGAAAAAAATCCGAATCCGAATCCATCACCACAAACGTCACTATTGGCTTTATCCAAATAATTCATTTGTTACCAAAAAAATTAAAAAATAATAATAATAATAATAATTCGTCCATTCTACCTTATAGTTTCCTATCTTTATTTCTGGTCCTCACTCCTTTCACCGGATTCACCAAACAGATCTCCTATACTCAATCCAATGCCGCAACTTCATTTCCTTATCTTATCATTTCCCGCTCAAGGCCACATCAACCCAGCCATTCAATTCGCCAAGCGCCTTGTACGCACCGGCTCCCATGTCACCTTCGTCACCAGCGTCTCTGCTCACCGTCGAATGACCAACACCGTCACTCTTGACGGATTAACCTACACTTCCTTCTCAGATGGTTACGACGATGGGTTCAAACCCGGCGACAACCTCCTTCACTACATGGCTGAGATCAAACGTCACGGCTCACAAGCTCTCATGGACATATCCGTGGCAGCTACCAACGAACACCGCCCAGTGACGTTCATTGTCTACAACTTCCTCCTACCTTGGGTTGCAGATCTGGCACGTGACCTGCAAGTGCCCTCGTCTCTACTCTGGATTCAACCTGCGTCTGTTCTTAACATCTACTACTACTACTTCAATGGCTATGGCGATTTCGTCGATAAGAATATCTCTAACCCCTCTTTTTCCATGGAATTACCAGGACTGCCCCTCCTTACATCCAAAGATCTTCCCTCCTTTTTCCTCCCTACAAACCCTCAACCTCACACTCTCTCTTTGTTTAAAGAACTCATTGTGACCTTAGAGAAAGAAACCAAGGCGAGAGTTTTGGTGAACTCGTTTGAAGCTTTAGAAGGTGAAGCCTTGAGAGCAATTGATAAGTTTAATATGGTTGCCATTGGACCGTTGATCCCATCGGCTTTTTTAGATGGGAAAGACCCATCCGATACTTCCTTTGGAGGGGATATGAGCTTTTTTAGTTCGAGGGATTATTACATGGAATGGTTGAATCAGAAGCCGGATGCTTCAGTGGTTTACGTGTCATTTGGAACCACTTCGAGGTTATCGAAGAAGCAGGTGAGAGAGATTGCTGGTGGGTTGTTAGAAAGCCGCCGGCCGTTTTTGTGGGTCCTCCGTCCGGCACCGGAGGAGAATGACAAAGAAGAAGGTGATGTAGTTGAAAATATGGAAGAACTAAAGCAAGAAGGAATGGTGATACCTTGGTGTTCACAGGTGGAGGTTCTGTGTCACCGCTCAATTGGGTGCTTTGTGACACACTGCGGTTGGAATTCGACATTGGAAGGTCTGGTTGCCGGAGTTCCGATGGTGACCTTTCCACAATGGTCCGATCAAGCAACGAATGCGAAGTTGATAAGAGATGTTTGGCAAACAGGTTTGAGGTTGGAGGTTAATGAAGCTCAGTTGGTAGAAGGAGATGAACTTAAAAGGAGTATAGAGATAGTGATGGAAGGAGGAAGAGGGGAGCAGATGAGAGGAAACGCTAAGAGATGGAAAGATTTGGCAAGAGAGGCTGTCATGGATGGTGGATCTTCCGATAAGAATCTTAATGCATTTGTGGATGACGTTCGGTTGTTGGACAGCCCTGTTTGTGGTGTAGAGAGGATTCTTGATAGCGCATCTGCAAAGACATGACTTCAACAAAGATCTGGTGAATTCTAAAGATGTAGATGGACTTATATTAGAAGTAAGGATGTCAAAACCAAACAGGAACCGAATGCCGAATCCGAAACTGAACCGAATAAATTCGGTTTGGTTTCGATTACGGTATATGAGTATTTAATTCAGTTCGGTTCAATTACGATTTTAGTTAAAAACCGTTGGTTTGAATTGAAACCAAATCGAAAAACCCACTTTAATCCAAAACCCTATGATATTTCGTATTTTCCCTTTATTATTTTATGATTTTATATTTTTTACTTGTACTTCAAGTCTGCAACAGTTTTACTATTACAACTCTACGTTGGTAGGGTCAAAGTGAGAAGTGAGAACATCATTGTGTGATTTGCATGTGCTACAGCCTACAGAGCTGCTTTGTCTCACTCGGTCATTCCTTCAACAATCCAAGACTCCAACTCCGGCCCAATTGATCGCCCCATTTTGCTATGTTGTGCCGTGAAGTGCAAAGCTGTACTCAAATCACTATGAAGGTACATTTTGTATTCTATAGCATTCTCAACTTTCTCTCTGTCTCTCTGCTTGCCTTCTTCTTCTTCATCTGTTCTTCTTGACTGCAGTAGTGCAACCTCCATCTAATATCAATAAACCCCGTGAAATTGTATTGTAGAACTGAATTGGAATCGTATTATAGAACCGAATTGGAACCTTAACCAAACTGAATCGAGCATGTTCGGTTTTGATTTCTAATAGCAGAACTGACTCGATTCTTGATTTGGTTTCAGGTCACACCATCAATCCATGGAACCAAACTGAAACCAAACCGAATGACCGAAACCAAACCGATTGACACCCTTAATTACAACTAGTAAACGTGCACGTGTGGGCTTTTGTTATGTGATAGAGAGAGAGAGAGAGAGAGAGAGATGGATCCGTGCACTTGGATCAACATTTGGTGAAGGTATGTGTGACATGAACTTTAAGACAATAAAATTAATTTTTCCTTGACACTATAACTCGATAGAAAATAGATTATTAAAATAAACCTCTCCTTGTTGAAGGTGCACTTTTGACATAATGGAAAGAATAAGAAGAGAAGATTGAATCTGAAGTGTTAGAAGCAAATGCTGTATGATTCGATGAGACTACATCTTCATATCTCAAAGAATAAATAGGATTCCCAAAAGTGGATCCATTTCACTGTAAAACTTGCATTGTAATTGTTTTAGCATTGGAACATATTTTTGAATTTCTATTTAAAATCCAAGAGGGCTTTTAATGCTATCGTTTAGGGAAAATTTGAATATTTTCTTTCCTATTTCAGCATAAAATGCATTTCATATCATGAACATACCCATAAATATCAAAGACAAGTGGGAAACTGTGAAACTAAAAAGTTCACTAATAATTGTGAAGGTTATCCGCCGTTAAGTAAATTTACTTAAGGGGCAATTGCTTAGATGTACTAGATAATAAAAAGATTTACAAAATTGGTAGATGTAAATTATGTTTTACAGTCACAAGTTACAATGTTGAAAAGATTTACCAAATTCCCATATAAAGAAAAAAACTAAATGAATATCCTAAACTACCCCTAGCATCGTTCTCTTTCAATTTTTTTCTTTATCTAACCTTTTATCTTTTTAGTTTTTTATTGATCCTACCCTTCGTTCTTTTTCTCTGTCCTCCGGTGAACTTTTCTGTAAACACTCCCTCCTTCCTCCCCTACAACTCCGCACCACCACTGCCATCCACCTCCTCCCTCCCTCCCGTTCTTAACCCTTCTCTTCCCTGCAACCCCACCCCCGCCCAACCCTGTGAAACCATTTCTTGCTGTCTGTGGAGATCTGCTTCTCCTTCCTTGCTGATGAGGGTGCAAGTCTGTCTAAGATGATAGGCTACAAATACTGCATATTGAACTACATACTTTTCGGGAAATAAAATTACATTTTTAACCTTCTTTAGTTCTTCCCGACATGTGCCCCTCACAATGTCCTATGGAAAAACAATAGAATAAACCGGTAATAAAGTCCTTCTCAAAAGCTCATAAAGAGAGGGTTTTGGATATTTCCAAGCAAATTGGGAAAATTCAGAACGGATTGGGGATTGGATGTGTTGAGTGTGAAAACCTCCGGTGCTTGGTTCGCCCGTGGATGAACCTGCAAAAACCAAGCAATGAGCGCAAGAGGGCCGGTGTGGCTCCGGCCTAGGACTCTCCGATGCTCAAGTCAGGTCTCCAACACGACAGCGTAACTGCGTAGTAAAAAGCAAGATGATGAATGGTGCTCCATACCTGGGTATTTATAGAGTGAGGAGGAGACGAGACGGTTGGCAGAGTCCTAGTATGGTAGGAGTCCTTCTTTCGGAAGGTTCTCTCGCGTAGAGCGGAGTGGAGAGTTATTTTCGGGGTCGGGCTCTTATTAAGGTAAGAGTCCATGTAGAGTACGATTCCGTGATGCGCGGGGATCGTGGCTCGATCCCTATCCCATGATTCTCGGGATGTGTTGACGTGGCCCCGAGATCCCCGGTGGAGTGCTATGGGAGCTTCAGTGGAGGAGGACTCGGCCTCGGAGGTCGGCAGAGGAGGTCGGCAAGGGAGGTCGGCCAGGGAGGTCGGCCCGAGAGGTTAATCTCGGCTGCAAGCTCGGCCAGGAGTCTATGGTTGACCTGTATGAGCTCGGCCTCGGCCACCGGCTAGCTCGTTCGAGTCTGGTTCTGTCAGGTGACTTATCGGATACGAGGTCGGCCCGGTCTCCTGTTCTGCCCAACTCGGTTCTCGAACTGAGGTCGGGTCGGCCATGTGGCAGCCTCTGATAGGAGGGGTGTTTTATGCCTCATCACAGGCCCCCCCCACTCATCAGGGGTCGGCTCGGCACTGATGAGTGAAGTTTCCTGATCTGCTTGTCTGGAAGATTCTTGCGGTTAAGCCTAGCTTATTTATTGCTGCGGATTTAACGTTGCACGATCTGACAGTTGGGTTTCAGTGCCACGTCAGCAGAGCCATTATGGCAGGCTCAGGAATTCGAAACTTCCTTTGATCTGGGCCGTTGGATCATGCTGAGCTCTGGTCGGCCGTTGGATCAGTAAAACCCAAGGATTATAAATAGGCGACTCCTAACTATTCATTCCTCACTGCTTTAAGTTATTGACTTCTCGGGCAAGCTTGGATCCGTCAACTCGGTAGATCTCGTCGTTTACTTGCTCGTGATCGACTCGGCCGTTGCTTCGTTCGTGATCGACTCGGCCGTTGTTTCGTTCCCGCTCAGCTCTTCTTCAACCAGTAAGTCTTCTCCGCCCAGTATGTCAGTTGGTAGTAGTCCTATGGGCGAGCCGCCGCAGGCGGGCGAGCGCGAGTCCGAGCCGAGCTCCCCGCTTGCTCTCCCACCATAGACCTGTTGGGCTCGACCTCAGATGAGCCCGATGTAGTAGAGCTTCATCAGGCCGAGGTGGCAGAGCCCCCGTTACTCCTGGAGTTTGACCACGCGGCCCAATCCATAGCCGCAGACCGGGCCGAGAACTCCGGGTCGTCCTCATCCGATGAGGAATCAAGTGAGGGAGACTCGTCCGAGGTGGGGGTTGGCTCGGTCAGCTCGTCTACCGACGCCCCTGAGCCCGAGGAAGGCAGTGTCGGCACCGTTCCGAGCACGATCACGGAGGCCGACCTCGACTATCGAGGACGACCTACGCCATCCCCGAGGACATTCAGCTCAGAGTTCCTAACCCCGGGAGATGGCACCTTCATCGGGCCGTGAGGTGGCTGCATGCGAGACACCCTTCAAGTATGAGTTCGGGCTCCCCGTTCTCGGCCTGGTGGACCAGATCTTGGACCACTTCCACCTGTCTCCTGGTCAGCTGGTGCCGAACTCTTGGCTGGCCGTGTACGGCTTCTACGCTTTGTTCTGTGAGATGGGCCGAGGTGCGAGTGTGGCGCTTTTTTCTCGGCTCTTCTTCTTGAAGAAGTCTCCCGAGAAGGGGTGGTACTACTTCTGCCGCCGATCGGGGAAGAGTGCGGCTCTGGGCAGCCACAAATTTTTGGTCGGCATGCCGACCTTTAACAAGTATTGGAAGCCTCGTTTTTTCTTCGCTTCCATTCCCAACAGCCCTCTCCGAACCGAGTGGAAGGAGATGAACTTAAACTACGTCAATAGGGTACTACCCCTGACCGAGAACGAGATGACCTCGCTCGACCTGATTCTCCAGCGTCCGCCCTTCGATGTCCTTCAGCTTCAGGACGAGGGGTTTCTTCAGAGTTGGCATATGACCCCTGGTAGGAGCCCGTGCCGAGCCCGTCTCTGTTGTCCGAGCTGACCCCTTTACTTAGTTTTCTTTTCCTTTTCTGACTTATTTTTTATGTTTTCGGTTTCTCTTGCAGTGGTCGGCCACATTCCCCCTATGGATACAGCTCGGCTAAGGGCCGAGACCATTGCAGATCGAAAGAAGAAAAATGCAGAGAAGAAACCCCAGGGCTAGTCCTCCAAGGCCTCCAAGGGCAAGGCCGTGATGTCGGGACCGTCGGACGCGGTGGTCGGTCTGGAGGCCGAGAAGAACACGGGCCCAGTCGGGTCTCCGAGGAAGGGGAAAGGCCGAAAAGGCGAGAGGAGCCCGCCGAGAGACCTCAAGCGTCAGAAGCTCTCGGTTAATCTGACGAGTGGTGGTCTTCCGCCAGTGGCTTCGCCCCCCAACATCTCCCGATATGTCCTGGGAAGGGCCTCGACCAACAACGTTCCCGTGAGGCCGACCTGGCGCCTCTTCCCAGGGGACTCGGCTTTGATGTCGGCCGCTCACGCCAAAGAATGGCTGGATGCAAGTCGGCTTCCAACCGACAAGGAGAAGCTCGAGGCGTTGTCTGACCCTGAGCTCCTCTCCACTCTATTTCAGGATTTCAACATGGTAAGTTTTCTTGTCGGCTTTTTTGATTAGATATGATCTGTGTAGTCTGTCTTGATTTTTGTGCTCATGTTTTTTTTTTTTTTGTAGGGGTTCGCCAAGGCAGTGGAGACCATGCTCCGCTTCGAGCGGCTCCTGATCGAGAACTATTCCTTGGACGTCCAGTGCAAGAAGGCTTATCAGGATGCCCAGGATGCCGTTCAGAGGCGTCGGGAGACCCAAGAGAAGCTCACTGCTGCTGAGGCCGAAGTGGAGAGCTCTCAGGCCGAGGTGGTCAGGCAGAGAGAGAAGGTCCGGGCTCTGCAGGCTCAGCTTGCCGAGGTGAAGGAGAGGGCCAAGGAAGATCTGGCCACGGCTCGGAGCGAGGCAGTCAGTGACTATCTCCAATCGGAGGAGTACGCCGATGTCTGCCATGAGATCAGGAAGCCTCCCTACGCTGAAGGTTTTGAGGCAGGCCGAGCTGATCTTTTGGCCGAGATCAAGGCGGCGTACCCTGATCTCAATCTCTCCCGTTTTGATGATGATGCGACTACCTTTGCAGGGGAGATGGGAGATGAGGAGGGAGCCGAGGTCACCCAGGCTCTGCCCCTTGAGGCACCTGCTTCGGCCGACGTCAACCCTCTGGGAGCTGGACCACAAGACCCTGCTGTCGAGCCTATTGCTGTGGATACTTCCGAGGTCTCCTCTAAGTCCCACGCCGAGGAAACCGAGATGTAAATTTTTTTTTTTTTTTTTTTGGGGCCGAACTGCCCGTTTTGTAACCGTGCCGATCAGTCGGCTTACAATTAATGAAACAACTTATTTTTCCCAGAATTTGTCTAAGTATTTTAACTCGGCGCCCTTAGCCTTCTTTTCCTTGTGTATTCTATTTTATTTGTGGCCAAACTGCCGAGTCGTTTCGCTAGCCGAGCTTAGGAACTCGTCTCTTTTTTACCCATGCCTTATGTGGTCGGCGGTTTCGGCCATGCCATGCCCGAGGTCAATGTGATCCGCGCCTTGGTTGGTTAAATCGCCGTTCCCTTCGGTCCGATTGGAGAGGCTATCATATAAGCGGACGCGTGGCCGAGTATCCTTCCTGGCCGAGCCTAAATGCCTTAGCTTAGTTTTGTACTTTGTTAGGCTCGGCCAAATAGGGATGTCTGCTCTTGGGAGGTCGGCCAGGTCTATGAGGACCGGTCTTACGACTTGGCTGCCGACCTACGAGGGTCGGTCTTTGAGGTCGGCCAGGTCTATGAGGACCGGTCTTACGACTTTGCTGCCGACCTATGAGGGTCGGTCTTTAAGGTCGGCCTGGTCTATGAGGACCGATCTTACGACTTAGTTGCCGACCTATGAGGGTCGGTCTTTGATGTCGGCCAGGTCTATAAGGACCGGTCTTACGACTTGGCTGCCGACCTATGAGGGTCAGTCTTTGAGGTCGGCCTGGTCTATGAGGACCGGTCTTACGACTTGGCTGCCGACCTATGAGGATCGGTCTTTGATGTCGGCCAGGTCTATGAGGACCGGTCTTACGACTTTGCTGCCGACCTATGAGGGTCGGTCTTTGAAGTCGGCCTGGTCTATGAGGACCGGTCTTACGACTTGGCTGCCGACCTATGAGGGTCGGTCTTTGATGTCGGCCAGGTCTATGAGGACCGGTCTTACGACTTTGCTGCCGACCTATGAGGGTCGGTCTTTAAGGTCGGCCAGGTCTATGAGGACCGGTCTTACGACTTTGACTTGGGAGCTTGCAAATACGTTAAGTGGTGGAGAAAGGCTTTATTGAATCAAATGTCGGAACTGAAGCCGAATACAAGCATGCTCAATTATTGAAAAAACTTTTTCAAAATTTTCGAGTTCCAAGGTCTCGGTACCTTCTTGCCCCCCGGAGTCTGCAAGCGATACGTGCCAGGGCAAATTTGCTTGGAGACTATGTACGGGCCTTCCCAATTTGGTGCTAATTTTCCTTGTTGCCTTGGCTGGGATGCACTGAGTTTTCTGAGAACAAGGTCCCCTTGACGGAAGTGCCGCTCTTTGACTCTTGAGTCATAGTACTTTGCCGTCTTCTGTTGGTACGCCGCGTTTCGGAGTAGGGCTTTTTCTCGGACTTCATCGAGGAAGTCAAGTTGGCTCTCAGCCCATCTTCATAGGTCTTCTCATCGAAATTGAGCACTCGGTACGATGAAGCCATAACTTCAACCGGGGTGAGGGCTTCTGTCCCATAAGCGAGGCGAAAAGGACTCTCCCCGGTTGGAGTTCTTACAGTGGTCCGATATGCCCATAGGACGCTTGGGAGTTCTTCCACCCATCTCCCCTTGGCCTCATCTAACCTTCTCTTAATGCCGGCGAGTAATGTTCGGTTGGACACTTCTACTTGTCCATTTGCTTGTGGATGAGCTACCGAGATGGGTCGGAAGTCAATGTAGAAGTGCTCGCAGAACTCTCCGAAGGCCGGGTTATTGAATTGCGTGCCATTATCAGTGATGAGAACTTTCGGTAGCCCGAACTGATAGATGACCTTATCTCGGAAAAATTTCTCCATGTTCTTCTCAGTGATGGTGGCAAGGGGCTCGGCCTCGACCCACTTGGTGAAATAATCAATCGCTACTACTACGTACTTTCTGTTTCCCGATGCCGGGGTGAAATCTCCGAGAATGTCCATTCCCCACATAGCGAATGGGATTGGGCTCAGCATTGAGGTTAACTTTGTTGCTGGTCGGCTTGGGATTGACGCGAACAATTGGCACTTCTCACACGTCTTCACGTATCTCATGGCCTCTTCTTGCATCTTGGCCAGTAGAATCCTTGCCGAAGTATCTTGTATGCAAGAGCTCGGCCACCCATATGACTCCCGCATATTCCCTCATGCACCTCGGCCAATGCATACTCGGCCCCTTTTGGTCCCAGGCATCGGAGAAGGGGGCTGAGATTGCTCTTTTGTAGAGCACTCCGTCGATCATCGAGTACTTAGAAGCTCGGATCTTGACCTTCCTTGCTTCATCTCGGTTCCCCGGGAGCAGGTTATTCTCCAAGTAGTTGACAATGGGGTCCAACTAGGTCGGCCCATCCTCTTCAATGTGCTTTACGCTTTCTTCTTGTAAGGAGGGCTTCTCCAATATATCTATGTATACTGACCGGCTCAGATATTGGAGGTTGGCCTCGGCCAACCTGGACAAGGAGTCAGCTGCGGCATTCTCTTTTCTCGGTATTCGAGTCATCTCAAAGTGTTCGAGCTCGGAAATTAGATCTTGGGCTCGGCCCAGGTACGCTATCATCCTTTCGTCTTTCGCCTCATAGTCTCCGTTGACCTGGTTGACCACAAGTTGGGAGTCTCCTCGCACCTTCAACCGCTTTATGCCCATAGCTTTGCTGACTCGAAGTCCAGCTAGAAGGGCTTCATACTCAGCCTCGTTGTTCGAGGCGGGAAACTTGAACCTTAGGGCATATTGGATCAGAAACCCTTCGGGGCTTACAAGTATTAGGCCGGCCCCGCTTCCTCCGGAGTTGCTTGATCCGTCGACATTCATGGTCCAAATTGGGTCGGCCGTAGCCTCGACCTCTTCGAATGTCTTTTCTTCTCCGACCTCATGTTCGGGCCCCGTGCATTCGGCGATGAAGTCGGTAAGGGCTTGTCCTTTTATCGCCGTCCTCGGTCGATAACTTATGTCGTATTCACTTAGCTCAACCACCCAGGTAATCAGCCGTCCCGAAACGTCGGGTTTGTGCAATATCTTCTTGAGTGGCTGGTCGGTCAGTACCGCGATCAGATGAGCTTGGAAGTACGGCCTTAGTTTCCTTGCAGCCATGACCAGAGCGAATGCTACTTTCTCGAACCCGGAGTACCTTGTCTCGGCATCGACAAGAACGTGGCTGATATAGTATATCGGCCTTTGAGTTCGACTCTCTTCCCTGATCAACACCTCATTGACCGCTACAGGAGTAGCGGCTAAGTAGACTTGAAGCTCCTCTTTTGGTTCCTGGCATTTGTCCGACCAGATAAAGTCTTTTGGGTTCCAGATATTCTTTAGGGCCTTAAAGAACGGTAGGCACTTGTCGCCCGATCTCGACATGAATCGCGCCAACGCCGCCACACGTCCGTTTAGCCTCTGTATTTCTCGGATCGTCCTTGGAGGACTCATCTCTTAGATGGCTCTGATTTTTGTCGGATTGGCTTCGATGCCTCTGACAGAGACCATGAAGCCGAGGAACTTTCCCGAGGTCACGCCGAATGCACACTTGGCGGGATTCAGCTTCATCTGGTTCTTCCTCAATACGCCAAAGGCTTCTTCCAGGTCGGCCAAGTGGTGTTCGGCCTTCAAACTTTTCACCAACATGTCGTCCACGTAGACTTCCATGTTCCTTCCGATCTGCCCGCGGAATATATAGTTCACGAGGCGCTGGTATGTCGCTCCGGCGTTCCTCAATCCGAACGGCATGACCTTGTAGCAGAAATTTTCTTGGTCAGTTCGGAATGCCGTGTACGACTCGTCCTCCTCATGCATCATGATTTGGTTGTAGCCGGAGTACGCGTCCATGAAACTCAGCATCTCGTGACCTGCCGTGGCGTCGATCAAGAGGTCAATCCGAGGTAGTGGGTACTCATCTTTTGGGCAAGCCTTGTTGAGATCGGTGTAGTCGACACACATTCTCCACTTTTCGTTCGGTTTAGGGACCATGACGACGTTAGCCAACCAGGTCGGGAATTTTTCTTCTCGGATGAATCCTGATCGGCGAAGCTTCTCCACCTCTTCTTTGATTGCAGTTTGTCGATCAAGTGCGTAGTTCCTTCTCTTCTACCGGATTGGTTTTCGACCCGGATCTACATGGAGTCGGTGCTCAGCTATATGCCTGGGTATGCCCGACATGTCAGCGGCCGACCATGCGAAGACATCGGCGTTCGCTTTTAAACTCCGAGCCGATTCCTTTGATCTTCATTTAGTAGTGATCCGAGCTGGACCACCTTGGCCGGGTCATCTTCGCTGAGATGAAGGGGGGTCAGGTCTTCTATGGGTCGTCCTCTTCTCTCGATAAGCTCATCCCGCTGATCCTCGGGGAGATGCTCGACGCACATGGCCATTCCTCTTACATTACCCTTATTTTGCTTGACGAAAGTAGCGTAGCACTCCCGTGCCTTCTTCTGGTCGCCTCGGACCTCGCCGACACCATTCTCGGTGGGGAACTTCATCTTTAAGTGTGTCGGGGAGATGATGGCTTGGAGGGCGGTCAATGAAGGATGGCCGAGTATGGCGTTGAAAGCCACTACCGACCGTACCACCATGAATTTGACTTGGATCGTCACCTGGCATGGAGCTTGCCCAATTGTGACCAGTAGGTCGATCGAGCCTTTGATGGTCGCGGCCGCTCCCTAGAGCCCGTGAAGAGAGGTGCCTTCTGGCTTGAGCGCTTCGTCACCGAAGCCAAATTGTCGGTACGCTTCTAGTGACATAAGGTCCACGGATGCGCCGGTATCGACCAATACACGGTGGACGGGTCTGTTTGCAATTTCTACCTGCACCACTAAAGCATCATCATGAGGTAAACTTATACCTTCAAGGTCGGCTTCGATGAAGGAGATCGTCACCACCGGCTTGAGTTTCTTGGCGGGCATCTCGGCCACTCCGACGAAGCGCGAGTTTGCCTTAGCCTTTCGAGTAGTCTCTTGCCCGGGCCCTCTGAGGATAGTGTATATGGGGGCTCCCTTGTCATTGCTCGGCCCGGATCTGTCCTCCTTCTTCTCGGCTCGGACCTTGTCATCATTTCGTTCAACTCGCCTGTTTTCGGCCCTAGGCTTGGCTCTTCTTTGATCTCTGTCATCAGGCCGCCGACCTCCACGATCTTCTCGGCCTCCTCTGACATATCGTTTCAAGTGGCCAACTTTTATCAGCTCTTCGATTTTTCTTTTCAGCTGATAACAATCTTCGGTGTCATGACCGGTGTCCTTGTGGAACTGGCAATATTTGTTGGGATTCTGAGATGACCCCGCTTGCATCGGTCGGGGTCGACAGATGTACCCCCCATCTTGTAGTTGCATCAAGATCTCCTTGCGAGAGGCATTCAATGGCGTGTAGTCGGGGCTCCGAGCTCGATCCGACCTGTCAGCTCGACGATCCGTCCTTGGCCTTTTATCTTCCCTTCGGTCGTCTGTTGTCGGCCTTTTCATATCCGTACGGCCTTCGTTGCCCTTCCGGGCTTGGAGGACCTCGGCCATATTTGCGAACTCGTTGCACCTCTCCAAGAGCTCGGCCAGGTTTCTTGTCGGCTTCCGGGCCAAGTCCTTGATAAAGTCCATGTCGGCCAATCCGTTGCTCATAGCCGTATGGGCTGTGGCCTCATCCAAATCCTTGATGTCTAAGGATTCCTTGTTGAAGCGGGAGACGAATGCTCGGATCGACTCGTCGGGCCTTTGCTTTACGCTGAGGAGGTTGACCGTTGTCTTCTTATTTTTAATTCTACTCTGGAAGCGCGTGACAAAGGCTCGGCAGAGTTGAGCGAAGCTTTTTATGGAGTTCGGCGGCAACCAGGAGAACCATGAGGTCGCCGAGCCCTTGAGGGATGCAGGGAAGGCTCGGCAAGAAACGATCTCGGTTCCCCCGTACATGATCATCATCGCATTAAAGTAGTTGATGTGATCTATCGGGTCGGTCGTCCCATCATATCGGTCGAACGGGGGAGGTTTGAACCAGTTCGGTAGCGGTGCAGTCATGATCTCGGGAGGATAAGGGTGACGCCCGATCAAAGAGTAGGCGTCCGGGGTCGCTTGTTTCTTCAACCCCTCCACTTGCTCCGCCAAGTCTCGTAGCCGCTTTTCCAGCTCGATTTCGGGTGCTCGGCCAACCGGCTCCTCGGCCCGGGGTCGATAGGGTCGGTCGTCCCGTTGTAGTCGGCCATTCTGGTCAGCTCGGTCCTCACCATCCTTCCTTGTTCTTCTTTCTTCCTGGAAGTTGGACCCTCGGGGACTCCCCTGTTGTTCTTCTCGGGGAGGTGAGCTCTGACGCCGGGGAGTATGACGAGATCCTTCTCCTTGTCTCGGCGCGCGCCTTTCCACCGGGTCTTTCCTTTGTTCTCGGACTCTTCTCGGCTGTTCGTCCTCTCCGATCCGTCCAGAAAATACCGACCTCCTCGCTATCGAGCCGGCTGGTTCGATTTCCTACCCTGTTCGCGGGCTTGGGCGATGCTCTTGTTCATCCCGCCGAGCGCCTCTGCTAGGCGCGGAGGTGGAGTCTTCTGACGAGACTGGTGCGAGGACGCGGCCCGACTCGGTTCGGCTCTACGCCGCCCACCATTTTTCTGCAAGTTTCTCTCTGCGCGCACCGGAGCTGGCAGGGGCGTGGCCAGCGGCTGGCCCATTAGCCCGCCTTGGGCCATCTGATTCATGAAGGTGCGCAGCATCTCGTTGGTGTGGAGCATCTGCAGCTGCAAATCCATGACCTGTCGATTATTTGTCGGGGCTTCGGGGTCCAAACTCTCCGGCAAGGGTGGCGGTGCTGGTAGGCCAATCCCGTCCAAGCTTGGCTCGGCCTGTACCCGGCTAGCCGCGGCCGTGGTTAGCGCACCTCCCCCATTTCCACTCTCTGGTGGGGGAATGGTGCCTGTGATGGGCTGCGCACCCCCTGCTCTAGGGGGTCTTCTATTTATCCCCTGCCGAGAGGCTTCGGGGGGCGGTGATCTCCTCGTCTGCACAACGGGTTGCGGCTCTTCTGTGCGGGAAGTCGAGCCATGCTGCCCTGACCTCGTGTGCACCATTGTTATTGCACTTGGAATTGGTAGAAACGACGATGCTTGCGATGTCGTTCCCACGACGGCGCCAAATACATTGCGTGTGAAAACCTCCGGTGCTTGGTTCGCCCGTGGATGAACCTGCAAAAACCAAGCAATGAGCGCAAGAGGGCCGGTGTGGCTCAGGCCTAGGACTCTCCGATGCTCAAGTCAGGTCTCCAACGCGATAGCGTAACTGCGTAGTAAAATGCAAGATGATGAATGGTGCTCCATACCTGGGTATTTATAGAGTGAGGAGGAGACGAGACGGTTGGCAGAGTCCTAGTATGGTAGGAGTCCTTCTTTCGGAAGGTTCTCTCGCGTAGAGCGGAGTGGAGAGTTATTTTCGGGGTCGGGCTCTTATTAAGGTAAGAGTCCATGTAGAGTGCGATTCCGTGATGCGCGGGGATCGTGGCTCGATCCCTATCCCATGATTCTCGGGATGTGTTGACGTGGCCCGGAGATCCCCGGTGGAGTGCTATGGGAGCTTCAGTGGAGGAGGACTCGGCCTCGGAGGTCGGCAGAGGAGGTCGGCAAGTGAGGTCGGCCAGGGAGGTCGGCCCGAGAGGTTAATCTCGGCCGCAAGCTCGGCCAGGAGTCTATGGTTGACCTGTATGAGCTCGGCCTCGGCCACCAGCTAGCTCGTTCGAGTCTGGTTCTGTCAGGTGACTTATCGGAGACGAGGTCGGCCCGGTCTCCTGCTCAGCCCAACTCGATTCTCGGACTGAGGTCGGGTCGGCCATGTGGCAGCCTCTGATAGGAGGGGTGTTTTATGCCTCATCAGGATGCAAAACCGATAGGAAACGTCTAGATAGAAGAATAATTTCAATGAATCTAAGCATGCGATTGATGGATGATGGCGAAGGGTTCACTCAGGCGAGGCAGAACATAAAAACATTACGGTTTTGAGTGCGAAAGAGGAATGAAGGGGTGGATGGAAGTGGCCTGGCGGTGGTAGAGGTAGTGCGGGCCGATTTGAAGGGAGGAGGATGGGGTGGGGGTTGCAGGGGACGACGGAGGGAGAAGAGGGGGTGGGATTGGTGGCGGAGGTGTTCTTCCATCGAAGGCGGAGGAGAAAGAGAAGGAGAAGAAGAAATAAAAAATAAAAAACAAAAAATAGAAAAGTTAAATAAAAATACAGAGGTAAGAAAGAAGCATGCTAGGGGTATTTTAGGTTATTCCTCAAGCTTCTTTTACTCATATGGGGATTTGGAAAATCTTTTCAACATTACAACTTATGATTGTAAAACATAATTAACATCTACTGTTTTTGTAAATTTTGTTTATATTTAGTAGATCTAGGCAATTTCCCCTTTACTTAATCAGGGATTTAATGCACAGATTAATTACATGTGATAAGTGGCAAATGAGTTACAAGAAGATTAATAATGCTAGTGAGAGTTTTTTTTTTTTTTTGGGGGGGGGGGGGGGGGGTGGGGGAGAGGGTGTAAAACTGATGAAAATCAGCTTGTGATGATTCGTAAATACACAAAGGCCCAAAATTCGTTCTTATACGTCATATATCACTGTCTCAAAACAGGCCCAGGACTTACCTTAAATTAAGTTCCAATCTAGATCCAGGTCCGTATTGATAACCAATCATGTGACAAATCCATGGTTTTTTTTTCTTTCTGTTTTGTTGGTTTTGCCATGACCGTCTTTTGTTGGATGGCCCCAACTGGCCCCCAAGCCCAAAATGTGCTTCTCTCTTTATTGGTTGTTTTATCTTTTTTATTTTTTATTTTTATCATTTAAGGTCTCTTGCTAGATTGGTTCAAGCCCACAATGTAGTCCCTCTCAATCACAAATTCAAAAATGAGAGTTGAATAGGCCAAACATCCGATTCAAATCGTCTTATCTATGTATGAAATTCGGGGGCAATTAGAATGGATAGGAGTCACAGAGTTTACTTCCATCAGGCCATCATGCTCACCATGTTAATCACACGACATTCTAAGGAGAGAGAGAGAGAGAGATGAAATTTGGTTCTTGTCTTCATAGATATTTTTAAGCATTTGAATTACCTGAAGAAAAACAAAAGCTTGCAATGGTGAGTCCAGCAATGAGAACCTCTCTAATTTAGTTAAATTGTAGTCTTCCGCCCATTGTAAAATTGGGAAAACAGATTGGATGTCGAATATGATCTTTCTTAATCAAGGTTGGTCCTTGAAATCATGTAGAGGCTCATTTCCTTCATCATATCTATGAATTCCTCAAAGAATTTTTGCCTTGGGGCCATTTCCACATTGTGAACATATGACGAGTTATCTGGATGAATGCGTGATGATGACAGACTTGCAATGTTAATATCCTTCTTTTCAAACTGTTTCTAGTGGAGGTAAACCATTAGAAACAGAAACTATTGATGAAGATCAATGCTCACATATTCACCTGTAAAGCCGCAAAATCCAGAAAACCATGGGATCAAAACTGATTCAACTTCTTTGCCATCACAATAAATTCCATATCACAAAATACTACAATTTAATAAGAAGGTTGACACCACCTTCAATGAGAATAGTAAGGCTTAGTTAGCCATTACATTGGCAGCTAAAAAGTAGAAACCAGAGTGCCATTTTAGGTTGACATATAATACTGCACCACCATGTCGCAATTTGTTCTCTCATAATATTTGAATCTAAACAGCAATACCATGTCTCTTAGATTAACTGCTACGAACCCATGTAACCATTCAAACTGGTATTCAGAATGTTTGAACTGCTAACAACCAGCTTGAACGGCTTGCTAGCGGCTCTGTTTCCAAAATCAATGTTCGAAACATTCCATTTTAAATAGAAAAGAACAATTATATTGAGTTTTTTTTTTTTTTTTTTTTTTTCTGGAAAGATGCACAACATACAAGGACTCTTTTTCTATGGAAAGATGCAGAGAATGCAAGGGTACCATAAGAGTATAGAGGGGCTTATCACCTGACTGCGTTAACTATTTTCTGTAGGCCAAACTACGGTCTAGGGATCAAACCATGGTTCCCTAAGGAAACCAATTAACTGAAAATTAGGGTTTTGCACACCCTGGGTTATCCCATGGCATCCCATGGGTGCCCAATTTTAATTTTAGTGTTTCCCATGGTTGCCCATGGGAACCCTGGTGCATCCCTATCAGTGTTTCTCCTTCCCTCATGTGTCCCATGCAATTTTAGAACATATTAGGGACAAAGAAAAATACATCTCTAGTCATCACATGACAAGAGGGATCCATCCCATACTCGAATGCGCAGCAGAAATAAATCGATTTGAGTTTCTTTCGCATCCCATAAATATTAATAATCAATAAATTGAAGGAATTATTAAAGAACTGCTAACCTGGTGAGCCTCAAGTGTTGCTCCTCCAATAGACAGTGGTTCTTCCTCCAGTGAGCGCTTCAAGCAAACAGATTTGAACCTCCAATGGTGCCACCAAGGTTCTACACGCCAATCCCAGATGCCCTCAAACTCCTCAGCACAGATCTAGGGTTTCACAAACCCTAACTCTCAAACATAGGTGAGAGAAGCAACAAGAAGAAGAGAGATCACAAGAGGGAGAGAGAGAAACCAAAAATGTAGGAGAGAGAGTGGTTACTCAAAAAATGTGGAGAGCTTCTCCTCCCTCCTGCGTGTTGGTCCCCTATTTATAATAATAGGATTTAATTAAATCCTAAATAGATTTAACAGAATCCTAGTGAGAATCTGACTCTCTCTCTCTCTCAGTCTGGCAGTTCTATTTAAACTCAAAGTGCTATACAAGTGAAGAAACAGAATCTAATAGGGAAAGTATTAATTAGATTCTTTATTTAATTATTAATGGATAATTATAATTAGCACCAAATCCATTAATTAAATAAAGAGCCAATTAAATTAGCAAATTCCAAATAACTCCCTATATGATAACAATTATCATATACAATCCCCCACTAATCAACACCATCATTATGGAATCTAGGGCACGTACAATTGTACTGCCAAACCCCAATCCATAGTACATGTCCATATACGGGCGTCTGTGCATCTGATCGGATCCCGCAAAACTCGATAATACACTTTGTTCAAATAATTATAAATAATGTATCATTTTATGTAAAATAGAATTTTGCAAAACCATTTCCAAAACGGCACTGGATCCAGATTCTGATCTGACCATGCACAAACAGTCTCTATCTTGGTGTTCCCCAATCGGGCAGTAGTGACCTTGTTGGATAACTCCTTCACTCACAAAGTGATCACGCATTCCGAGAACACCGGTTTTGACTCGCTTGAGTCTCAGTCATTGATGAACCAAAGAATGCGATCATACTTAGCAGTGACAGGGTTCCCTCAGGCACAGGGTGTCGGTGACACATGTCTATCCCTTCCTACATCTGGCAGTAATACATGAGGGAATCGACAAAGTAGATTCTTCGTCAATGCACACATCAAACATGTGAGCACTCGCATTCGTACCCTAACATCACATGTCTAGGCATACCCAATGCGATGACCATATGATAAGGGTGCCCAGCCCAAACCCTAGTCGTGACTACATTTGAAGTATAACTTACCGACACAAAATGCTCAAAAAGTTTATATTGCATGTGACAATATCAAACTAAAATGTATAAATATTCAATACAAAGGTGAACCGGGTTGAACCGGACCGAACCAGGTTTGATGGACACACACTTGTCCAACAATCTCCCACTTGTACATCAAAGCCAATTCCCCATATATTTTAAACCCTTGCCTTCCATGTGTTTCTCAAACATACCTGGTGACAAATCCTTTGTCATGGCATCAGACACATTTTCAGTTGTGTCCACTTTGGAGATACTCACGTCACCCTGCTGGATAATCTCTCTGATGAGGTGATACTTCCGCTACACGTGCTTGTTCCTCTGATGAGCCCTAGGCTCCTTAGCTTGTGCAATGGCCCCTTTGTTGTTACATAACAGGGGAATGGGGTCCTTGACAAGATTAGGGACTACTCCAGAAATGTTAGGAACTTCCTAACCCAAACACCTTATAAGCCGCATCACATGTTGCAAGGTGTTCATAAAAATAGGGATCGGCTGTAGATTTCTATTTTGTACTCCTCTATACAATGTCACCTCCACTCATTAGACTCGTAATGACTCACAATACCTACTGCATAGCAAATGTTCGGCTTCGTACGCAATATAGCGTACATTAGACTTCCTACTGCTGAGACATAGGGAATCCTCTTCATCTCTTCAATGTCCGTCTGAGACTGAGGACATTGAGATCTAGAAAGACTGACTCCATGCCTGAAGGGAACACTTCCCCTCTTGGAGTTCTCCATGCTAAATCTGGCCAAGACTTTGACTATATAGGTAGCCTGTGACAAGCCTAGCATCCTTTTCTGATGATCTCTTACGAGTTTGATCCCAAGGATATAGCTAGCTTCACCAAGGTCTTTCATCGAAAACGTTGTGGATAACCACTGTTTTACTGATGAAAGAAAACCTACATTGTTACTAATCAGCAATATGTTATCTACGTACAAAACAGGAAAACATACTGCCCTCCCATTGATCTTCTTGTAAACGCATGGTTCATCCATGCTTTGATCAAAACCAAACAATTTGATTGATTGATCAAACCTGATGTTCTAGCTCCTGGAAGCCTGCTTCAGCCCATAAATGGACCTCTGCAATTTGCACACCTTTCTTTCTTCCTCCAAGGAAGAGAACCCCTCTGGCTGTTCCATGTAGATTTTCTTTTGAAGGAATCCATTTAGAAATGCAGTCTGCACATCCATCTGCCAGATCTCATAATCAAAGTGTCCGGCGATAGCCAATAAAATCCTGATGGATTTCATCATCGCTACTGGTGAAAAGGTTTCCTCATAGTCTATACCCTCATTTTGGGTATAACCCTTTGCCACCAGTCTTGCTTTGAATCTCTCAACCTTTTCATCTGCGCCCTTCTTCCTCTTGAAGATCCATTTACATCAAATAGGCTTGACGCCAAGTGGTGGATCGACTAGAGTCCAGACCTTGTTGGAATGCATCGAATCAATTTCAGAGCGCATTGCTTCATATCACCTAGTGCCATCAACATCCTTTAGAGCCTCAGAGTATGCCATTGGATCATCATCCGATTCAACCGATACCATGCAGAATTCTTCCACTGTTTCCTCTTCGGAATTCAACCGATATCCGATTCAACCGATACCAGTCCTCCCACTGCATCGAGGTTCCTCAGGTGTTGGTATTTCAGCGGGTATGTCAGTTGGTCTCACTTCTGGAAGTGATGTTTCTGAGCCATCTAATAGCTCTTTTATGACTACTGGTTCGGACCTCTGGGTCATCATTTCTTCCTCAAAAAATGTGACATGTTTACTTACAATGATCTTTTGGTCAACCGGGTCATAGAAATAATAGCCTATCGTACCCTTGGTAGCCTAAGAAATAACATCTCAAAGTCCTAGATTCCAACTTGTCTGTCTGTTGCTTTCGCACATGTGCTATGCAACCCCATACCCTAAGATGTTGAATACTGGACTTTTTCCTTTTTCACAACTCAAAGGGTGTCTTGGCTACAGACTTAGATGGAACCATATTCAAGATATATATTGCCGTCTCTAAAGCGTACCCCCAGAAAGAAAGAGGCAGCTCACTACAAGTGAGCATCGTCCGGACCATATCCAATAGGGTCCGATTGCGTCGTTCGGATACACTATTTTGTTGTGGTGTACCTAGATTATTTAGTTGACTAACTATCCCTTGTGATATGAGATGATCTTTAAATTCATTCGATAGACACTCCCCTCCACGATCTGATCGTAAGGACTTGACGCATTTATTGAGCTGTCTTTCAACCTCGGCTTGGAATTCTTTGAATTTATAAAAGGCTTTAGATTTCCTACGCATCAAGTATATGTAACGATATCTAGAGTAATCATCGGTGAATGTGATAAAGTACTCATACCCATATCTTGCTTGTATGTTCATGTGTCCATACATGTCAGTATGTATCAACTCCAACAGATCTGTGGCTCTACCACCTTTATTGCTAAAGGGTTTTTTGGTCATTTTGCCTTGAAGGCATGACTCACAGGTGGGGAATGGTTCCACCCTCAGACTCTCTAAGGGTCCATCCCTCACCAATCTACTGATTCGGTCCAAATTAATGTGACCTAATCTTAGATGCCATAGGTATGTTGAGTTCACTGGAGTTGCTTTCTGTTTCAAATCAACATTTGAAACTACATTCATTCTAACAGGGCAATCTAGGAAATACAAACCACTTTGCATATATCCAGATGCCACAAAGGAATTATTAAAACGAATAATTAACTTAAAATTAAAGGAAAAACTATATCTGTCCAAAACAAGTTTTGAAACTGAAATTATCTTCCTCTTGAAAGAGGGTACATAATAGCAATCCTTTAAAACTAAACTAGTACAACTAAATTTCAAAATAAAAGTTCCCACAGCCATCGCCATGGTCTCAGCTCCAGTGCCCATCCGAAGATGCACCTCATTTCTTTCCAGGTTCCTTGTCTCCTTGAACCTCTGCAAATCATTGCAAATGTGAACAGTGGAACCACTATCCACCAACCAAAAATTTGTCGGTTCAAAAGACAAATTGGACTCATAAAGAATGTGAACATCACATGTACCTTCTTTAGCAGCCTCTGTTTCATCTGCCTTCTTGTCTTTCAAAGTTGCCAAGTAAGCATGACAGTTTCTTTTCCAGTGACCCTCCTTGCAATAGAAGCACTTACCTTTGCCTTTATTGCCAGACTTTCCACCCTTGGCTTTCAGGGTCTTACCCTTACTTCCCTTTTTCTTTTTCTTCCCGTTTGAAGAAGGCTTTGCCTCAATTGCATTGACCTCAGCCTTGTCCTTTTTCAAGGACGCTTCAGCCTCTACCAGTGCATTAGCAAGCTCGGTGAGCTCCATCTCCTTCTCGGACATCTTGTAGGACATCCTAAAAAGTGCGTAGGCAGAAGTGAGTGACGCTAAGATCACATCAGTCTTATATCGCAGGTTGAAATCAGTCCCCATGGATTCTAGTTTTTCAAATAGATTGATCATTTTCATTATATGATCCATCACTGGAGTCCCCTGGGACATCTTGGAGCTATGGCTTTGACTCACCACATTAGAATGTGCATGTATTAATTGTCTATTGAACAATTCAGCAAGCTTATCCATTTTACCCCTAGCAGTGCCTACATCCTTGACTGAGTCTACAACTGACTTTTCCAACGATCCTAAGATATAAAGTGATGCCTTGGAATCCCTCATGAGGAACTCCTGCATCTCTTCATTTGCCTCAAAATCATTCGGGTCGGGTTGAGGAGGAACTTGTTCTTCTAGAACTGTATACAGTCCTTCAGCAGTCAGGTGCAACTTAATGCTCCGGTACCAATCGACATAGTTTGTACCATTAAGTTTGTATTCGCTAATGAGTGTTAACAGGTTGGAATTAACGGCAGCCATCGTAAATTAATCTACACATGCACAAGTAAATAACCACATGCTAATTAATGACCATTGAAAATAATAAATTGAGCACACACATCAATGGTCTTTCATGATTTGGATTTTCCTCATAACCCAAAAGATGAATTGGATACCTACAACCCTTGCATGCATAACTTACCCTGTCGGGAGTCACTACACACACTGTGGTAGTGTGGAATAAACTGTCCACCTCATGGGCTTCTAATATTTTCGGCCACCTGGGTGCCATGTCTAGATCCTGTCGGCTGACACACACCCAAGTCATGTACTTACCTATTGCATTAGTTAGAATCATGGAATCATGAAAGATGGCCCATTGTCGCAGTGCCCTCTCACTATCCATACCCTATCGTATCTCGATAGAGGTAAATATAGATAAATGTGATAGTGGTCCTGACAATGTCCTGTTGACGTATGCAGGGCATATCACATAATCTCTACATTTATCTTCAATAGGAGGCCATGGACATGTCTACCGTTTAAGACTAGTCCATATCATACATGTATTATGATTAAAGAGGGATTAAGCAACTCTCACATACATATCATGGATGGATTTAAACAACATAATTAATCAACATTAATTAAAAGTGATTATGGGATGACAGTATTTTTATCAGAAGCAATTAAAAAATCCTCCCAATAAAAATAAAACTAATAATTTTGGGTGCATTTATCATGCCATGGATGTCACGCCTCGATCATCTCCTCCGCCTAATCACGTCTTCAAAATAGGTGACTTGCATCTCCATAAGCTTTGAGCGCCACATATGGATCATCATCAACATGTCCTGGGAGTCCTAGCTCCTCTAAAATTACAATGGAAACCTAGGAAAAATTCTATACACTTTCCTTTCCAAAATAATAAAGAAACCTCGTATGGAGAAACCAACCCACCATTTGGGCTGCCCATGGGGTGGAGTACATTTGTTTATAAAAAAGATAGGGAGAGAGAGAGAAAGAGAGAAAAGCATCACATCCACCCATAACCCCATGTATCACATACATAAACAATCCATCCATTTATTAGAATGCCATTCCCATAATCACAACATAATATAATTTCATACATGGGCATTAAAGCAAGTGAACCAAAAATTAAAACATGGATTCCTTCAATTATTGAACCACCACATTGCATGTGATAACATGTATCCAAGCCCATAAAATTAAAATCGCATTTTAATTGCAAGTGGGTAAAGAGGGAATCTCCACCCATCATCATCCTCCAAAAACAAAACAAAATAATAAAATTTTGTTTTGAAAAAATAACCCTTTTTTTTTTTTTATATTAAACCGGAGGGAAAACAAGGGGGGTGCATACAGCCCACATTCGCAGGCTGCAGGCACTCCCTGCGCAGCCCGCAAGCCCTAGGCCCACAGGCAGCAGCCCATGGCCAAGCCCGCAGGCCTGCTGCCCATAGGCTTGCTGCCCACGGATAGCAGCCTGTAAGTTGCAGCCCGCAGGCTTGCTGCCCGCAGGCAGCAGCCCGCAAAGGGAATGCGCACATAGGCAGGCAATAAGGGGAGGGCGTGCGCAGAGGCTTGGCAGCGTGCGCTCCCCCCCCCCCCCCCCCCCACATATAAACATGATTAAAAAAATTTTAAATTAATAAAATTAATAATCACTTCTTAATTGGATACATGCTTCAATAATTGGAATAAATAAAACAAACCAAATCCATCATCACATGGGTAGGTTGTTACACTAACAACCTTGTAACTACCCATGTGCACATGGGAAGGTTGTTACAACAACCATATTTTAACTACCCATGTGCCAACTTGCATCCCACTCATGATAATCATATTAACCATTAATTATTCAATATTCATGGGTGGGAAAGGTGGCTCTGATACCACACTGTAGGCCAAACTACGGTCCATGGATCAAACCATGGTTCCCTAGGGAAACCAATTAACTGAAAATTAGGGTTTTGCACACCCTGGGTTATCCCATGGGTGCCCTATTTTAATTTTAGGGTTTCCCATGGTTGCCCATGGGAACCCTGGTGCATCCCTATCAGTGTTTCTCCTTCCCTCATGTGTCCCATGCAATTTATTATCACAGTAGGGACGAAGAAAAATACATCTCTAGTCATCACATGGCAAGAGGGATCCATCCTATACTCGAATGCGCAGCGAAAATAAATCGATTCGAGTTTTTTTCGCATCCCATAAATATTAATAATCAATAAATTGAAGGAATTATCAAAGAACTGCTAACCTGGTGAGCCTCAAGTGTTGCTTCTCCAATAGATAGTGGTTCTTCCTCCAGTGAGCGTTCCAAGCAAACAGATT
The DNA here is from genome assembly GCF_018873765.1 of Telopea speciosissima. NCBI lineage: Eukaryota > Viridiplantae > Streptophyta > Magnoliopsida > Proteales > Proteaceae > Telopea > Telopea speciosissima. The sequence goes on along the minus strand of NC_057919.1, from coordinate 55,104,564 downwards.
TGAACCTCCAATGGTGCTACCAAGGTTCTACATGCCAATCCCAGATGCCCTCAAACTCGTCAGCACAGATCTAGGGTTTCACAAACCCTAACTCTCAAACACAGGTGAGAGAAGCAAGAAGAAGAAGAGAGATCACAAGAGGGAGAGAGAGAAACCAAAAACGTAGGAGAGAGAGTGTCTGCTAAAAAATGTGGAGAGCTTCTCCTCCCTCCTGCGTGTTGGTCCCCTATTTATAATAATAGGGTTTAATTAAATCCTAAATAGATTTAACAGAGCCCTAGTGAGAGTCTGACTCTCTCTCTCTTAGTCTGGCAGTTCTGTTTAAACTCAAAGTGCTACACAGGTGAAGAAGCAGAATCTAATAGGGAAAGTATTAATTAGATTCTTTATTTAATTATTAATGGATAGTTATAATTAGCACCAAATCCATTAATTAAATAAAGAGCCAATTAAATTAGCAAATTCCAAATAACTCCCTATATGATAACAATTATCATATACAATCCCCCACTAATCAACACCATCATTATGGAATCTAGGGCACGTACAATTGTACTGCCAAACCCCAATCCATAGTACATGTCCATATACGGGCGTCTCTGCATCTGATCGGATCCCGCAAAACTCGATAATACACTTTGTTCAAATAATTATAAATAATGTATCATTTTATGTAAAATAGATTTTTGCAAAACCATTTCCAAAACAGCACTAGATCCAAATTCCGATCTGACCATGCACAGACAGTCTCTATCTTGGTGTTCCCCAATCGGGCAATGGTGACCTTGTTGGATAACTCCTTCATTCACAAAGTGATCACGCATTCCCAGAACACCGGCTTTGACTCACTTGAGTCTCAGTCATTGATGAATCAAAGAATGCGATCACACTTAGCAATGACAGGGTTCCCTCAGGCACAGGGTGTCGGTGACACATGTCTATCCCTTCCTACATCTGGCAGTAATACATGAGGGAATCGACAAAGTAGATTCTTCGCAAATGCACACATCAAACATGTGAGCACTCGCATTCGTTCCCTGATATCACATGTCTAGGTATACCCAATGCGACGACCATATGATAAGGGTGCTCAGCCCAAACCCTAGTCGTGACTATCATTTTAAGTATAAATTACGGACACATAATGTTCAAAAATTTTATATTACATGTGACAATATTAAACTAAAATGTATAAATGTTCAATACAAAGATGAACCGGGTTGAACCGGACCGAACCGGGTTTGATGGACACACACTTGTCCAACATTTTCACTAATAGATGGGTTGTTTAAGGCAAGAAAGGACTTTGTTGCTCTCAAAAATTGCTGGTACTAATTGCAGTGATGTACAGATCAGGAACCAACGACGAATTAAATCCATTTTGGGGCATAACTGAAGGTATTCTCTATTGTCACAGCAGGTTTGATAAATACATTTAAGACAATTCAATCCTGGTTCATGCACTCAAAACTCACCAAGGAAGTAAATAAGTACATAGATGAGTACTCATGGTCAAAGTTGAACCTAAAACAAGCATTCTACATAAAAAATAGCTCTTCATTATACTAAATTTGAGAAGTGGACCAAACAAAATCTTACCTGCCGATCAACTATTATCTTCCTTTTTATTTATGTTTCTGATTTAGTTTCTCACCCCCAAAAAAAATTTATTCACCCCTTTTACGTGATTGCCCCTGAGTTTCCAACTAAAATGGAAAAGATGATCGATGGAAGAAGGTTGAAGTCCCTCAAATTCAATAATTTATGGAGAGAAGACTCACAGAGAAATCCACACGGTAACGAACAACTATCGAATGATCCATATCTCAAATTCCAATGCAATGAATTACAAGTACTTGCAGTAGAAGAATATCATTTCATCTCTCCTACACAAGATGTGTTGCTGCCATCAAATTTGCATAGACTTGCTGAAATGGGATGGAAAATAATGCAATCATGTCCTCATCATATCAACATATCCTTTTAAATTTTTTTTATTTGATTGGTTGGTATTGTGATTGTGAATTATGATTTGTATTCTTGAATCTCAATCGGTACAAGAGGTAGTATATATATGGTTACAATGTGACCCATTAGGGTTGAAAGTCTATATGGATGTACATGTGATAAGGATGGAAGTTATTATATCTCACATGCGATAATAATAGAAGGATTCTATTATCACATGTGGTGGTTAATGGTAAGAGGTTTATACAGTTAAGAAAACCGAGGATAGCCAATATAGCGCGTTACTAGAATGGTAGCGACTATATTGGTCAATAGTTGGAACCTGGATCTGGCCCCTGTCCCGCAATGGCGAGAGCTGGACGGTGCAGCAACCCCCTGAGATCGCTCCACCTGGCATTCAATGAATCCAATGGCTGTATATCTTAAACTCAATTTTTAATCCCATTTGGCTCCATTTCCCTCTCTCTCTCTCACCTGTTTGTGTAAACCCGACCTGATGCACTTTTCAAAATTTGAAACCAAATCTGAAAACCTCGTTCCCCTTTCATCTTCTCTCCCCCCCCCCCCCCAAAAAAAAAAAATGGTTTTCTCCATTTGCTGTGGTTGAACGGATTGTTTTCTCCATCAGCTCATCTTGCCATTTTGAACGGCAAACGGCAACGAAGAAGCTCAAAAGTTTGGATCTCCTATGTTGAACAACCATTGAAACAGTTCAAACAGAGAATGAACACATCAACCAGCGGTTAGTCTTTTTTATTTTTTTTCGATGGAGGGAGTGTGAGGAGGGGCCCTGGAAGCTCAAAATCCACAAATCCCTTGATTTAGACAAATTAAGTATGAATTAAAATTCTTACCCACCAAGAGCCATATCGTAAGGTTGTGCTTTATAATAAGTTCCCGTGGAAGCGACCTTACGTTGGCCTTCTTCTTTGAGAAGTAATTCATAAGTGGTAGCTTGAGCCACCAGCTGGCCTAGATCAATAAACTCTTGGCCGATGAATCTCTTTCTTAACTCAAAGTGAAGTCCCCCTAAGGCCATCTTGGCGTACTCGCTGTCCTTTAAGATAGTTGGGCATTTGTGTACCTAGCTGCTTTGAATTAGTTGATAAATCGTTCAACTGATTCGTCAGCAAATTGGCACATTTGTGCCAAATCTACTATAGATACAACAATTTCAATCTTATAAAACTGTAAATGGCCTTCCAACTATAAATCGAGTTGGCGGGTAAATTAAAGTACCAAGTAAACACTAACCCCGTTAAAGAATTACGGAAAAGCCTAAGCATCATAATCTCATTGGCCCCTAGCGCCCCACATTGTACGGTGAAGCGAGCCAAGTGTTCTACAATGGAAACGTTGTCCTTTCCTAATAATTTTGTAAACTTAGGGATCTTGATATTCCTACCAAAGTCTAATAGGTCAAAGTGCTCAGGATAAAGTTTTCTGTACACTGGCCTAATCATTGGCCTATTAGCTAGATTAATTTCTTCATGGATCATCCTAGTGAACACATCACGATCAACTACCAATTGATCGTTGAGTGCATGGACAACATTATTGAGAGAAAGATTACTGGAGACGATTTACCTGCCTTTCTCGGTTTATTATCACATGTGATATGGATCAAGCAATCTATAGTAACACAATCGGTTGGTTATCACATGTGGATTATATATGATATATTTTAGTCATCCAATATTCTTTGTATCACCCAATATTAGGTTACCTTGTTTAAACCTAATTGTGTATCATGTATATATATCCCTTTTGGGACTATGAATGAATTGAGGATCATTATTCACTCTAATATGGTATCCAGAGCTAGACAAGCTCCACCGAGCTACTCTTGAATCTTCCTTCTTCTTTTTTTCTCCCTTCTATTCATTCTTACCATGGCCGATGGACATAGCACTGCTGCCGATGGCAGTTCCCTTGATGCTACACACAAATCAGCCACCACTCTTTCCCTTTCACCGTCCCTCTCTTCCCCCTCTTTGAACCATGCTCACCATTACATCTCATTAAAACTTACATCCAAGAACTTTAATTTTTGGCAAACACAAGTGGAACTGTTCCTTGACAAACAGAATTTGTTTGGCCATATCGATGGCTCCACCCCATGTCCTACTGACCCTACCGCAGCATGCTTGTTTCTTCTCTCTCCGAAGAAGTATTTCCGCTGGTTGCTGGTAAACGCACCAGTCGTGACATTTGACATACTTTGACTACTGCCTTCTCCTCTCCCTCTAAGAGTCGATTGATGTCCTTGAATATGGCTTTGACTGATCTTGAACAAAAGCCAGACGAATCTGTGTCTCTCTTCTTGTAGCGTGCCAAGACCATTGTGGACGAACTGTATGTTGCTGGTCATCCCCTACGCCCTAGAGCATTCAGCCTTCATATTTATTGGGGACTTAAGACCGAGTTTATATCTATGGTGTCCTCTCTTCTCACTCGAACAGATCCAATCGGTTATGATGACCTGCATGCCATGCTATTGAGCCACAAATTTCTCCTTGGCTCATCCCTGAAGAAGCTTGCAATCACAGATGCTGCTGCCCCTTCTACTTCGATAACTGCAAACAATGTTCAGCGTTCCTCATCATCCAGCCCTTCTAGTTCCTCTCCACCAAACCGTGGTGGCCGTGGTGGCCGGTGGGGACGTGGAGGCCGCGGTGGTGGTCGTGGATCTCCTACCAGGTATGGACGATTTTGGTGCTCCATCTACAGGCACACCAATCACTCCACTGACAGATGCTTTTACCACCCTTAGGCTGGTCTCCATTGGATTAGGAGCAACCATCGGTCTTGGGGCTGCTATTCCTTCAAAGCGAGGGAACGGAACAAACTGTAATCCCTCATCCTGGAATTCCCCAACAGTAGGACGAACCATGGTCGGTCTTAGGTTAGCACCAGGTCCTCTTCTAGGATATCTGTTGGTCACATAATCGCCCAATGTTATTGCATTTTCCCCGGTAGCAACAAAATGGCCACCTTGTGTGGTTAAAGGGATTGGATTGGGTCCAGGGAAATAAAAACTTGTTGATGTGCTAGGTGACACCTGTGAGGTCATGGTCCTTGTTAGATCAAGCCCAGGTTATACATGGGCAGTTTCTATCCCATTACCGAATTGGTTGATCTGGCTAGTTCCAAGATTACCCCCACTAGCAAGGGTGGGCTGATGCGTAAAAGATACCTGATTAACGGTAGTTGGCATTGTAATGAGAGAAAGATCACCTACCTTCCTTTCTCGCTTATTATCACATGTGATATACATGTGATATGGATCCGTCTAGCTATGGCAAGTCTAGCCAATCCGTTATGGCTGAATATACATGTACTATTTTTGTATCACCCAATATTGGGTTTCTTTTCCATGGAGATCTAGAATCTCACAATGTAAATCTTGTATATATATCCCATTGGGGTTATTCATAAATTTAAGGATATCATTCACACTATGGGGTCGGTTCAGGGTTCACAGTGGTTCGGGTGGGAGAGGCTGGTTCAAAACTTTGTGTCGATGATAAAGGGGACAGCTAATTGGGTGAAAGTGGGGAGGGCTGCAGTGGGTGGGGCGATTATGGGAAGGGATCTCGCAAATGTTGGGAAGGTGGAGGGACCAGTGGAGCAGATGCCCACAGTTGTGTGGCAGTGGGTATAGAATTAGGAGAAATTTGGGAAGGTGATGTGGAGAAAGGGAAAGACATTTCGTCAAAACGGACATGGCGGGCAATTATGAATTTGTGAGATTAAAGGTCAAGGCACTGATATCCCACATGTGAAGGACTGTAACCAAGAAAAACACACTGCGAGGACCTATAGTCCATTTTATGGTGATTAAAGGGACGGAGATATGGATAACAAAGGCACCCAAAAACTTTGAGAAAATAATAATCAGGGCACTTGTGAAACACCAACTGAAAAGGGGAGATTCCAAAGGAAACCGAAGATGGCATTCGATTAATTAAATAGACAGCGACCTCAAAAGCAAAATTCTAGTATTTTTGAGGCACAGACGCATGATCAAGAAGGGAAAGGCTAGTCTCAACAATATGACGATGATGCCTTTCAACTGCACCTTGTTGCTCATGCGTATGTGGGGCAGACAAACGGTGAGAAATTCCCAATTTGGAGAAATAGGTGGGGAGGGAGCGATACTCACCCCCCTAGTCCATTTGTAAAGACTTAATTTTCCTACCGAATAAGCGTTCCACATGAGCTTGGAATTGTTGAAAAATGGCGAAAACATCAGACTTACGAACCAAAGGATAAAACCAGACATACTTTGTGTTATCATCCACAAAAATAACATAATAATGATGTACAAAAATAGAGGGAATAGGCAAAGTCCCCTAAACATCACTGTAGATCAAGTCCAATGGAAATAAACTATGACTAGGAGATGCAGGTAAAGTAAGACAACTACCTTTGCCTACCTGACAAGCCTTACAAATTTTATTGAAACTAGAAGGATGAGAAGGTAAATTATTTTCGTGAATCATGATTTTCAAAATACGCTCATGTGGATGTCCAAGATGCTGATGCCAAAGATTGAGGGAACCACGAACAGAAAAAAGGGCAGATGGGGAGGTGGGAGGATCCAACACATATAGACCACCCCTACTCGGGCCGGATAGGAGTGTTTCCTTCGTTACCTGATCCTTCACAAGAAATGTAGATGGGTGAAACTCAAAGAAAACATTGTTATCCTTACAAAATTGCTGAACAGAAAGGAGAGATTTAGAGATGGATGGCACATGTAAAACATTGTGTAAATAAAAGGAACGAGAAGACAAAGATGGGAAAGAGGCAGAACCAACATGCGGGATTTGTAAACCCTTACCATTACCTACGTGCAGCTGATCTGGGCCATGATAGTCATCATACTGGGATAGGGACTGAATGTCAGGAGTGACATGATGGGAGGCACCGGTGTTGGGGTACCATGTAAGGGCGGTAGATGGATGTGGGGTGGGTAAAAGTGGAGGGTTATAGGATGCGGTTGGGTTGGGATATGAGTAATGGGCGGTTGGGTTGGGAAGAGGCTGCATCGGGTAAGGAGAGGTGTTGGGATCGATAAAAACATCGATCAGTGGAGTGGTTTGTCCTTTTACAAATAGAGCACCAAAAGCAACCATAAGCAGTAGGAGTATAATGCTTTACTGAGGAATGGTACATGGTCCCTTGTTCCTCGCAATGCTCAGATGAATCCCATTGGCAACAAATGGGTATACAGAGTAAAGCGCGAGGCTGATGGGTCTCTTGAGCGCTATAAGGCGCATTTAGTTATGAAAGGCTTTCATCAACAGCATGGCTTGGACTATGGTGAAACATTCAGCCCAGTTGTCAAACCCACCACCATTAGGTGTGTTCTATCCATTGCAGTATCCAACGGCTGGCCCATCCGTCAGTTGGACATCCAAAATGCATTCCTTCATGGTATGCTGGATGAAGAAGTCTACATGGCCCAACCTCAGGGGTTCATTGATCCTAACTATCCAGATCATGTGTGCCATCTACACAGGTCATTATATGGCCTTAAGCAGGCACCCCGTGCATGGTTCCATCGATTGTCAGAATTTTTGCTTAGTCTAGGTTTTCATGGTTCAAAGACCGACACCTCACTATTTATTTGTCAGATGGCTGGCCAGATCTGTTACATTCTTATATATGTCGATGACATTATAGTCACTGGTAGTGACCCGTCCATGGTTTCTCAGGAGTTCTCCATCAAGGATCTTGGAGATTTGCATTTCTTCTTGGGGATTGAGGTCAATCAAACTACTAAAGGGCTGCTCCTATCACAATCAAGATACATTTCTGACCTATTGGACCAAACAGGCATGATGGATTGCAAGCCTATAAAGACCCCCATGGCCACGACTACAAAATTCTCTGATTCAGGGAGTGTGTCAATGCCTGACCCCACCAAGTACAGATCGGCAGTGGGTGCCCTACAGTATGTCACTCTCACAAGGCCGAATGTGTCCTTTGCTGTTAATCAAGCGTGTCAGTTCATGCACTCTCCAATAGAAGAATACTGGTAGCTGATGAAGCGCATCACCCATTACTTGAAAAGCTCCCAGACTGCAGGTTTATTGATTGAGCGCTCCCAATCTCAGTCCCTACAGGCCTTCACTGACGCTGACTGGGAGGGTGATGGGACAGATCACAAATCTACCGGGGGCTTTGCTATTTTTCTTGGGCCCAACCTTGTTTCTTGGGTGTCTCACAAGCAGCGAACAGTGGCACGTTCCTCTACAGAGGCCAAGTACAAAGCTCTAGCCGATGCCTTGGCAGAACTGATATGGTTAGAGTCCTTGCTTACTGAACTTGGATACCCTCTTACTAGCCCTCCAATTTTGTGGTGTGACAATCTTGGTGCCACATACTTGTCTGCAAACCCGGTATTTCATGCTCGTACGAAGCACGTTGAAGTTGATTTCCTTTTTGTCCGAGATCGGGTTGTGAAGAAGCACTTACAGGTTTAGTTCATCTCATCTGCATGCAAGATTAGGTTGTTTTTTTAAAGAAGAACCCAAAGCTGCGTAAATATCTTCCTCCTCCCAACCGAGTGCTATAAGATCAACAATTTCCTACTTATTCTAGGATATTGGGATTGCTTTATCTTTCCCTTCCTAAATTTTAGGATTTGGAGAGTTATCCAAGGAATTGGAATTGTGGGAGGAATATTGAACGTGAACCTCACTTTATTTATTTCCCTTGCTATATTTTGGGAAGTTGAGAGAGAGAGAGAGAGAGAGAGAGAGTTTTCCCTCATTGGGACAAAGTTTATATTTTATTTCCTTTTTTTAGGATTTAATGTACCTTGGACCCCATCCATGAATTGGGTACCTTGGCTAGTTATTTATTTATTCTCTATAAATATGACATGATACCTAATGCAGTCTCATTGGAAGACACGGATCGGGAGAGTCAAACACACGAACACAAGAAGAAAGACATCGCAACGGGTTTAACGTGACTCTTCAAGGACACAAGAAAATTGCAACTCTTCGAGGATACAATTTAACTTTCCAGAGTTACGGGGGAGAACACTTCAAGGTTCCAAAATACTCAATGGAGTAATATTTCATTAATTCATTCTTCACTACCATTCTATGCAAAAAGCTCTTACATTTATAAGAAACCAAAATAATACTAAATTCTAATCTCTAAACCTATTAAATCCTATGGCTAAGATTAATTGTAAATTAAATCACAAAAAAAGAGGGAAAATAAATAAATAACTAGTCAAGGCACCCTGGATGGGGTCCAAGGCACATAAAATCCCTAAAAAAAAAAGGAAATAAAATATAAAATTAGTCCCAAACAGGGGACTCAAGACCGTGTCTCTCTCTCCTCAAAATCATCCAAGGGGAGGACTCTTCAAAGTGGTGTCAATATTTACTTCCCAAAATATTAAAACCACAACTTCCTAAAATGTAGGATAGAAGAGAATAAGCCTCTATCTCATGTTATATGTAGGTTCATTCCTTCCCAAAACCGATATCTTCTTAGATAAAATTTCCAATTCCTCAAATATAGGAATGTGAAGATAGTGAACAATAGAAATCGGCTAGAGGCTGATTGTAATCCATTATAGATCTTCTTGAAGTCAAATCCATTGCCAGAATCGGCCTTGATGATGTGGCCTAGTCTAAACAGATTTGAATCTTGGTCGATCTTGGTTTGATTTGGCATGTAGATTTGGGCCTGCATCATATGGACTCATGATTCATGGCATGCATAAAACAAGGAAAAATAAATATCAAAGATACTGAAAATGAATTCAAAGTGTTAGGTCTCTAGAAGGAAAACCCCAAGAAGTTTCTTTGTTCTTCCTGTTTGGTAGAATTTTCCTTCCATTTTTTAGGAATTTAAGGGTGATCAACCATTGCCCATTATATTCCTTGAGATCAACCCTTCTCTTTGCTTCTCTTTGTAGAGTGATATGGGCAACGGGCCTGGTCCAGACCGCCCACAAGGGGCAGACCGGCCAAACCCGCGCAAGGGAGAGGGAGGCGGTCACTTAAGTGACCAACTCCTCTCCCCCCTCCCTGTTAGAATCCCAGTGTGGATCTAAAAGGGGTAGCCTAGGGTTTTTGGCTTTATATATCATAGATAGCCTAAAACCCTAGAGCAATAGATAAGAAACATACTCTCTCCCTCTCTTCAAGTTCTGTGTTTTTCTTTTGGGTTTTTCCATCCCTGTTGCCCAGGGATTTGTGGTGTGGATTTCTCTAAGGAGAAACTTGTAGAGATTGTGGAGCTCTGTATGCGTTCTCGTAACCATAAGCTTGGCTTTAGGAGGATTTGATGTGAAAAATTATACGTTCCCAAACCCATAGACTATAAGATTTGATTATGAGCCTAGCAAAATTTTTGGTCTCACCGTGTGGAGGAGGGAACCATTAATTTTTTAATTAGGGTTTCTTGAACAAAAATTATTTTTTGTGTGGATGTGTACTAAATGTCCTCCCTTGCACAATGTAGTGATGGCCACCAAGAACGTTGTTGCTGACCTTAACCAAGGCAACAAGTTGGATGGCACCAACTATGACATATGGCATCATAAGATGCAGTTCTTACTTAATGAACAAGATTACCTTTAACACCTGACCACTGAGATGGCTAAACCCGATGAGGGTACTACCGCCCATCACTGTTAAGAAAAGAGAAACTGTAGTGCTCTCTTTATCATATTAAGCTCGATGCACGATGATCTCATTGGCCAGTATGAGAAATACGAGACTGCTAAGTCCATGTCGGACCAAGTTAAGTTAGAGTGTGGCGGTACATCAACTACAAGGCTTTGGGCCATGTCCTTGAAGTTTGAGATGTACTGTAAGGACCCCAAGCACAACATGATTGAACACCATAAGATTGTGAAAGACATGATCCAAAAATTAGGTGATGCTGGGGTACACCTTACTGATGAGGAGCAGGTTCAAGCCATCATAAGGACATTACCTGATTCCTGGGCCCAAATGAAAGTGGTTCTCACACATAACGACAATGTCAAAACATTCAATGACATTACCGCTCATGTGGAGTTAGAGGCGAAGAACCTAGAGGTGACCTAATCACATGCCCTTGTCGCCCTAGCTGGGCAGCGCAAGACTTCTGGATCTAAACAGAAGAGACAAAGGAACACAGGGAATCAGGGACAGGCTCAGAATGCTCCACCAAGTGGAGGCAAATCTACCAAGTGCAAATGTGGTAAGCGAGGTGGAAAGAGAGACATCACCAAGGTCAAGTGCTATAACTGCCAGAAGATGGGGCACTTCGCTCGTGATTGCACTAAAGCGAAGAAGGTACCATTTCTATCCTTCTCTCCCTATACTTTTGTGTATACGCATGTTTTGGTTGCCCAACCCCAATTTGACTGGATTGTGGATACAAGAGTAAAAAAACACATAGCGCGTGATCGAGGGGGGTTCGTAGATTATAGAAAGATTCTGGATGGCGCTCAAAATATTTACATGGGGAATGGCATGAGTGAAGCAGTTCAAGAAGTTGGTATCTATCAGCTCGCATTGCACACTGAGCGTATCATGCTTCTTCATGATGTGCTATACGCACCAAAAATCTAGCATAATCTACTTTCTGTTACTGCACTTTTGACTTTAGCTTATTCATTTACTTTTTATGGTGATACTTTTGAGATACGTTTAGATGGTAGTTATTTTGGACAATGTTTTTTTGAGAATGGTTTGAAAGTAGGTTTGATAACTCCTGTGATTATTTCTTCGTCTTTTGTAATTAATACTGATAATCGTTTGGAATCAATTGCATGGTATGCTAGACTGGGATACATAGGTGATAGGATGGGACGGTTAGCTAGAGAAGGTCTTCTTGGCCCACTCGCTAAAATCAACCTACCGACATGTGAGCCAAGTTTAGCAGGTAAGGCCCACTAGAAGCCCTTTGGAAAGGCAATTCGGGTAACCCAAACCCTAGAGCTTGTCCATTCGGACATCTAGGACCAATGAATGTGAAGGCACGTCATAGTGCTTCTTATTTCCTTACCTTCATAGAAGATTATTCACGATATGGCTACATCTCCTTGATCGCACATCGCTACGAAGCATTAGATTGCTTCAAACGCTGTGTAGTAAAGGTTGAGAATTTTTCTCACCAGACAACTAACTATTCCTTACACCCTGTGAGAAAATGCCGCAGCGGAGAGACGGAATAGGACACTATTGGATATGGTTAAATTGATGATGGCGCAGGCTAACCTCCCAATATCTTTCTGGGGGGATGTTCTTTTGACCGCAGCCTACATCCTTAACTGTGTGCCATCATAGTCAGTTCCTTCCACTCCCTATGAATTGTGGAAAGGCGCAAAACCCACTTTGGGGCATATGCGACCATGGGGGTGTGCAGGATATGTTCATACTACCTCCCATAAGTTTGGGAAACTTTGCCCTAGAGCTAAAAAAGAATATCTTTATAAGATATTTTGATACCTCGAAAGGCTATGTAATGTATGGTGAACATCAAGATGGAAGAATGACCGAGACTGAGTCCCGTGATTGAGACCGATTTCCCTAGTATTAGTGACATTGGCAAAGATCTTAATCTCTTTGAGATAGAGACTGATGAAAGCGGTTCACCTACTCTTGGCGAGGGTGAGGAATCAATAACTTATCATGAGATCGCCAGAGAGGGTGAGAGTGATCATCAACCTAGTGGGAGTGCGCCACTTAGTGAAAGTGCACAATCTGGTCAAGATCCCTTTGCTCGTAGGAGCGCACGTAGACACGTTCCCCGTCGCCACTTTGAGATTGAGGAGGACGCCCTTGTCTGTGTTCCAAGGGATGAGGATGAGCCAGTCTCAATATGTGAGGCACTCTCCTCTCTAGCTTAGGAAATGTGGCGCACAAAGTATGTCATCTCAAACGTTCCATCTATGGCCTTAAGCAATTGTCTAGGCAGTGGTACACTAGATTTCATCATGCCATTACCTCTATAAGTTTTGACATGATTGAAGAGGACCACTGTGTGTATGTTAAACGGTCCAAGGTAGGATTCTTTATTCTATCCTTATATGTTGATGACATTCTGTTTGCTGGGAATGACATTGAGATGATTGTCACCACTAAAGAGTGGTTATCCTCTACTTTTGAGATGAAGGACATGGGTGAGGCCAACTTTGTGTTGGGCATGAAGATTGTGAGGGACCGCCCTAAGAGACTTCTTAGTCTGTCTCAAGAGACTTACATAAAGAAAGTCCTAGAGCAATTCCATATGAACAACTCGAAATCCATTGACACTGCAATGGACAAAGCATGCACTTTGAGCCTAGACTAGTACCCTAAGACCGATGAAGAGAGAAACCAAATATCCAAAATACCATATGCGGAGGCAGTAGGTAGTTTGATGTATGTGATGGTGTGTATGCGTCCAGATATATGCTTTGTTGGTTGCATGGTTAGTCATTACTAGAGCAACCTAGGACCAGTTCATTGTCAGGCAGTGAAGAGAATCCTCCGATATCTGCGTGGGACTACAGACCTCTCGCTCACCTTTAGTGGTTTAGACTTAAGACTAAGAGAATATAGTGATGCTGATTGGGCTAGTAATAGAGACAAACACAAGTCCACTTTAGGGTATGTGTTTGTCCTAGGAGGCGGAGCTGTTACTTAGAGTAGCAAGAAACAGACCTGCATCACCTTATCCACGACGGAGTCAGAGTACGTCGCATGTTCAATAGCAGTTCAAGAGGCCGTTTGGCTTAGATGGTTCTTGCAGAGACTTAGTGTTTCTGCTCACTCAGATGACGCTGTGCTTATACATTGTGACAGCATGACAACGTTTACATTTGGGAAGGACCCCAAGTTTCATGGTAATGCCAAACACATTAACATACGGTACCACTACATTCGAGACATGGTTGCGCAAGGTGAAGTTGTTCTACAACATATCTCCACTGGCAATATGTTGGTTGATCCTTTGACGAAGCCCATTGCCAGAGATGTTTTCCTAGTTCATGTTAGGAACCTGGGACATAGGCGGATTTGATGTGTAATTAACGGAACATTTTTTATGGATGGACATGTATTTGTATTTCTCTTACATTTATCTTGTGTTTATACATTTATTATTGTAAAGATGTCACCAGGCATTGAATCGACCTACTCACATGAGTGATTCACCTTTGCGCTTGAGGATAGCGAGCAAGATGAGCCCATGAGCATGTGTGCTTGACGGTGCCTTAGTCGGAGCTAAGATAATACCTTTACTTGGTCCAACTTAGAAGATACCACACTTTTAAGTAGCCTGTTAAATGGTCGGATGTGAGATTCTAGACAGAAACTATGAGGGTGACTGTGCTAGAAACTCAAGTTAGGCAGTTGAAGCAGCGACTAGACTAAGATCTGTATGGCATTTATATTTTCGTGAGTGACATGCCCACCTCAGTGGGAGTTGCGCCATAGCTTGCATATCATACTGCATGTGCCTATATCGACTGATAGTGAGAGTGACTGAATAGATCCCTACTTTGTCACTATGTGAGCCATGTTGATTATATTAATCCCACAATACCCTTATCACCTGAGACAATGTCATGAAGAGGACATCCAATGACACTACTTTGACATTCTCCTTAGGATCATGGATGATGCAATCTAGCGGGAAACGATTGGGAAAGTAGTTGGAGAGAATTGGATTGACATCAAGGGCTCAGGAAAAACTATCTGAGGTTACACCTTTGTTTTCTGACTCATTGCCCAGGCGACTTGTCGTAGTTGTGATCGACGTAGTCATGAGTACATTATATACAAAGGGTTAGCACTGCTCATCATGAGGAATCGAGAGTGCTAGATCTGGTGTAATTGGATTGTTTGGGGTATTTTGAGATTGTTTGTGAGTGATGTACTATGTTGGCTAGGGAAAATTCCTTGGCTTCATGGTCTTTATCTGACGCATTGAGGCCAACCCGGTGAAGATTAAGGCCGTCCAAGAGATGAGCCCTCCGAAGACAATCCGAGAAGTACTGAGGTTGAATGGGAGAGTAGCAGCGCTGGCACGATTCATGTCAAGATCGGGTGACAAATACCTACCGTTCTTCAAGACTTTGAAGAATCTTCAGAGTCCAAAAGATTTCGTATGGACAGAAGAATGCCAACAAGCTTTCAAGGATTTAAAGAAATACTTGGAGAATCCTCCTCTCCTCTCCTGACCCGAGGCCAAAAAAGAGCTCCAAATCTACCTAGCCTCAACCACAATGGTGGTCAATGCGGTATTGTTGAAGGAAGAAGGCAGGTCAGAAGAAGGTAGGTCACAAAAGCCCATATACTACATCAGCCACGTTCACGTTGATGCCGAGACGAGTTACTCCAAATTCGAGAAGGTTGCGTTCGCACTTATGATGGCCACTAGAAAGTTGAGGCCGTATTTTTAAGCTCACCCAATTACGGTGTTAACCTATCAACCCCTTAAGAAAATATTGCACAAACCGGATGTATCGGGTCTGTTGATCGCCTGGGCAGTGGAGCTAAGTGAGTACGACATCAACTATCATCCGCGGACAGCGATAAAGGGGCAAGCTTTGGCCGACTTCGTTGCTAAGTGTACTATACTTGACCCCGAAGTTCGAAGAGACGAACCATCAGAAGAGGCTAAGGCCCTTGCCGAGGCCAAGCAATCATAGATCATGAACGTAGATGGCTTGAGCAATTCTACCGGGAGTGGAGTGGGTCTAATACTAGTTAGCCCTGAGGGATTTTGCATCCAGTACGCCTTGAGATTCAAGTTCTCAGCCTCCAACAATGAGGTTGAGTATGAAGCCCTCCTAGCCGAACTTTGAGTCAGCAAAGCCATTGGCATCACTCGACTGAAGGCGCGGAGTGACTCGCAGCTCATGGTCAACTAGGTCAACAGATAGTACTGATGAGCACATTTATGTGTGAAATCTTAGGGCATAAAGCATACATTTTACCACATTGGACAGAGTTACTTTGGTGTCTTCTTGTGTTTTTTAGGTTTTGGGCTATTCTGGACTATCGGGAACTGCATGTCCCAAGTTACACGTAAAATTGCCATTTTTCCTTCCATGGCTGTAAAGAGGACTAAATTTGGAGCAAGTTGGACGTGATGGAACGCAAGTACGCATTCGTCTAACCACCGTACAGTTGATTATTCTTTTCAGCCCAATAAACAATAATGGGTCAGAAAGGAGCTGTAGTGCAAGCCCATAGTCAGTCTACCACTGCCCAAGGACATTTTTGACATTATAGAAGATATTTCTATGCAATGGTGGAGATCTATTGCAAGTACAGGGCCGTTTTGGCAATTTTTCATTCTTGAAGAGAGAGAAGGACTGCTACCCACATGGAGGGACCCACATTGCCATTAGATTCCATTAATTTTGAAGGTCCACAAGGTGTCCACAATTTTTATGGGCTGCATTTAATGCCCCACGATTTTTAGAGGATACATTGGGGATTTTGTTATTTAGTTGAGTGGAATCCTAGTCATCACTATCCTAGTCATCACTCTCTCTCTCTCCAACTTTTCAAGGGCATTCTTGGAATTTCAATTGGGATAGATTTATTTTGAAAGATATTTTCTCATCTATGGAAGGTTGAAAAATCAAAGATGCTTTGATTTTATTGCTTGGAGAAGATATCTACAAAGAAAAGGAAGCACAAGTTAGAATTAGAAATTTACTTTTCTAGAAATAGAAGGTGTATGTAAACAATATTCTTTTCTCTCCCTCTTTCTATTTTTTTTTCTTTTTTCTTGGGATTCAAGGCAATGTAAAGGAGGAAGGGGAAGAGAATATTCTCTTTTCTTAAGAAATATTTCTCCTACACTTCCCTCTTCTCTCTTCTCCCCTTTCCCCTATAAATACCCCCTACCTCTCTTGTAAATTTTGCTCATTCACTTAGTGAAATTTCTTCTCTTCTTCTCCTTCTAATTTGTGATTTTTAACTTTTTTAATTTCTCGTTTGCATTTTTTATTTTCATTTAATGGTTATAATAGGTTTAGTTTATGCTTTAATTTCAATTTAAGTCTTCAATTTGGTTGTAATTTCTTAATTCTAGTTTAGGTTTTAAGCCTTCTAGTCTATGTTCTTAAGTTGATGACAAGACTTGAAGATTTAGAAGAGGAGGCCATGGTAAGTTTATGCAAGTATTCAAGCTTTTCAATTACATTCATGCAGGCACATCCAGGTTTTTACTATCTAATCTCTCAATCTCATTCTCTATCTCTCTCTATCTTCTTCTTCTTCTCCCTCTATTTCTTTTATTTTAATTTTATATGGTTGTGGTTTGTGGATGCATTTTTATTCTCTTATTTCTTTTTATGTGGTTAGTATGTGTGGCTGCATTTTTATTCCTTTCAATTCACTTTAGTTTGATAGGTTAGATGCTCATGTGTTAGGACGCTGATTTAATCCCTTAATTTTGTTAGATGCTTATGAGTTATGATGCATTGATTTTCATTAGTTTAATTAGTTTAATTTAACACTTTCATTTGGTTCACTTTGCATTACTTTTAAGTTACTTAAATAGAGTGGCATATATCTCCTCATGTTCGACCCGTAGCTACGATTGACCCATACGCTTGCGATTTTATTTTAACTCAAACAAGTACGAAGCCAAGGATGAAAGGATGATGGCCTACTTGGGCTGAGCCCGAGGACTGATCTCTGAACTTAAGCACTTTGAAATGATCCGAGTACCAAGAGAAGAGAACGTTATGGCCAACTCCCTCTCACGGCTGGCCGAGGTCGACTTCCTTAGTCTGAGCTGATCAGTATACATCGAAATTTTGGAGAAGCTGTCCTTACAAGAAGAAAAAGTCACACACATTAAAGAAGACGGTCTGACTTGGATGGATCCGATCGTCAATTATCTGGAAAATGACCAACTCCTAGAGGACCGAGACGAGGCAAGAAAGGATAAGATCAGGGCCGCGAAGTACATGATGATCGACGGATTCTTGTACAATAGAGCCGCCTCGACACTGCTCCTCTAATGCCTTGGGCCGAAAGGCATTGAGTACGCCATGGCAAAAGTACACGAAGGGATATGCGGGAGCCATATGGGAGGCCAAGTACTAGCATACAAGATACTTCGACAAGGATTCTATTGGGTGAGAATGCAAGAAGAGGCTATGAAATATGTGAAAACGTACGAAAAGTGCCAATTTTTTGCACCCATCCAGCATCGACCCACGACAAAATTGACCACAATGCTAAGCCCGATACCGTTCGCGATGTGGGTAATGGACATACTCGGGGATTTTATCCCGACTTTCAAAATACGAAGATATCTGGTTGTAGTCATCGACTACATTACCAAGTGGGTCGAGGCCGAGCCTTTGGCCACCATTACTAAGAAAAATATGGAAAAATTCTTTTGGGACAAGATTATCTACCGGTTCGGACTACCCAAAGTGCTCATCACGGATAATGGCACGTAATTTAACAACCCCAACTTCTGAGAATTTTGCAAGCACTTCTACATAGATTTTTGCTCGACAGCTGTGGCTCATCCAAAAGCAAATGGACAAGTAGAAGTGTCTAACCGACACTACTAGAGGGGATCAAGAGGAGATTTGATGAAGCAAAGTGAAGATGGGTGGAAGAGCTACCAAGTGTACTTTGGGAGTACTGAACTACTGTGAGAACGCCAACTGGGGAAAGCCCATTTCGGTTGGCGTATGGAACCGAAGCGCTCACCCTCGTGAAGGTCAAGGCCTCATCGTATAGAGTACTCAGCTTCGACGAGAAAACGTATGAAGATGGGCTGAGGGCAAATCTTGACTTCCTCGATGAAGTAAGAGAGAACGCGTTACTCCAGAATACCACATACCAGTAGAGAACGGAAAAATACTGCAACTCTAGAGTGAAGGAAAGACATTTTCGCCAAGGGGACCTCTACCTTAGGAAGACTAGCACATCACAACCAAAGTAGTAAGGAAAGCTCGCACCCAACTGGGAGGGACCGTACATAGTCTCCAAACAAATCCTCCTAGGGACGTATCGCTTGAAGACTCCGAGGGGCAAGAGGATACTAAGACCATGGAGCTTTGAGAACTTGAAGAAAGTTTACCAATGAAAATGAAAAGTTGTTGGCCTAGGCCTCGGACCCTGGCTTCGTCCTCGTTGAAGTATGCTCGGCGGGAGTCTGCCTAGATTTGTTTTGTTCAGTTAAAAAATTGTTTGAAGTTTAAAATTTGGATATCAATAAAATGAAATATTCCTCCACTTTAGAGTTCATCTTCAAGCCTATGACACACCAAGTCATAAGACCGATCCTCATATATTGGTTGACATTGAAGATCGACCCTCATAGGTCGGCAACAAAGTCGTAAGACCAATCCTAATAGATTGGCTGACCCCGATGACTGACCCCCGAAGGTTGGCAACAAAGTCATAAGACCAACCCTCATAGGTTGGCTGACCTTGAAGACTGACCCCCATGGGTTAGCAATATTATAATATCAAGGCCGAGCATAATGCTCGAGCAGACCGATAAGGTCTTAAGAAAATTTAAAGTAAAAAACCTAAGGCATGAAGCTCAAACGGGTGATCAGACTCAGTGTTCAGACACAGGAACGACATTAACGAAACGTTAATATATAGTTGTGCTACAAATAAGGAATAGCCGACGACAAACACTTAGAAAAATTTCCCAGTAAAAGATGATTTCATTAATTAAAGCCGAACAGCTCGGCACGGTACATTAAAAAAAATAAGGGGGGGGGGGGGAAGTCGATAGCTCGACACAGTACATTCAAAAGGAAAGAGATAAAAAGGAAGAAAATTATTTTTCACAACCCCGAGCGTGCGGGGGGCATTCACATTGTCAGAAAGAAAAAGGTAAAAAGCATCAGGCGGCAGGGGTATCATTAGGGTCCTCGGCAATGGCGGTCTGTTTGGCCGTAGGATCAACCTCAGTGGAGATGACTTGGAGCACCTTAGTCCGTCCTTGTCTCCCTGGTCCTCGACCACGGTGGCCGCATCCTTATCAAACTGAGAGAGAGCCAGATGTGGATACATCGCCCTCAGCTCGGCAAGGAGCTCAGTTCGACCCTCGTTGTAACCGCTCGTATAGGAAGGCTTCCTCACACCATGGACCACCTCCGCAAAATCCTCTGACTGCAGGTACTCCCCAACGACATCGTTCTGAGCCTTCAGGAGCTCGACCTCTGCATTCTTCTTCAGGCACTCGAGCTTAGCCTTCAAGTCCCGCACGTCCTTCCTCGACTACTCTTTAAGGGCCTCCATCTGAGTCTGCAAGGTTTGGAGGTTAGCCTCGGCTCACTTCTCTTATTCTCCTCCTCTCGACGGGCCTCGATCTCCTTCTTGACCTCATTCCCCATGACCTGAGCCTGCTTCTTAAGGGTGGCATTGTCCAAGATCAAGGCATCGAGCCAAAGGGCCGCCTCAGTGTCCTTGGAGAAACCCTGGAACAAAAATTAAAGTGAACGTCAAAGCACTGAGGACGACGTCAGATATGCAACCTTGTAACCAATAAGAAACTTACCATGGCCATGTCCTGGAAGAGCGTCGTCGATAGCTCAACATCGCTCATGTCCGAGAAGAGTGTCTTATCAATGGGAAGTTGGCCCACGTCCAGCCACTCCCGACGTGAGCGGCCGAGCATAGAGCTGAGTCCCCCTGAAAGAGGCGCTAGACTGGGCGGATCAGGAGGTTGCTCGAAGAGGCCCTCCCCAAAGCCAGACAGATCACTGCCGAGGCCGAAGAAACTCCTGGAGGAGTATGGCCCGTTATGTTGAAAGAGAGCGATCGACGCTTGTTGTCTTTCCTCGGGGCTCCGCTCGCCCTTCTCCTTCCTCTTGAGGTCAATGGCCTTCGCGCCCTCGGCCTTGATGCCGACGATGACATCCTTTTCGATCGGCTCGATGGTTGCTTTGACCTTGAGCTTCTCTACCTTGGACTTCTCGGCCCTTGCCTTTGCCTTGTCAACAGCCTTCTTCTTCTTCTTCTCCTCCATCATCTCGGCCTTCATCCGAGCCATAGCCAGCTGGGGGAGGTTTCCTACCACTGAGAGAGAAAGGGGGTGGTTAGGCCATCATACAAGGAAAAAGTGAAGTGTGAGAGGTCGGCTCTGCTTTCCTACCCAGAGTCGGCCTCCACAGTCGGAGGAAGTCCTCCTTTAGAAGTTGCAGAACGTTAAGGGGTGTCTGCCAAAGAATTTGGTCATACGAGGTTTGGTCGTACTCGTTCAGGGGCAACACTAGATTGACATAGCTCAGCTTGATTTGCTTCCACTCAGTCCGGAAGGGGCAATTGGGGATGGAAGCAAAGAAGAACTGAGGCTTCCAATGCTTGTTGGAGGTTGGCACTTGAGCATGATACTTGTGCGTGTTAAGAGCTGAGTACTTCTGTGTTCGACGAGTGAAGTAGTACCACCCATTGTCCCTGTACTTCTTAAAGTACCAGAGCCGAGCAAAGAGGCTCATGGGTGCGATCCGACCCATCCTACTGAAGAAGATGTGGAAGTCGTACATGAGCAGCCACTCATTCGGGGTCAGCTAACTCGGGGATAAGAAGGCATACTTGAAGACGATCTCATACAGGGCCACCTCGCTAGACCTAATGAAGCAAGCCATCTCCCGAGGATTGGGAGCTCGGAGTCGGATATCCTCGGGAATCGTAAACTGCTCCCTCAAGGCCTAAAGTTTGGACTCTGTCACAGTGCTCTTGACCGACCCGATGCTACCCTCAGTCGACTCAGGAACGTCGGAGGAGGAGTCAACCAACCCTTCCTCCTCATCATCGGAAGACCCATCTTCGTTAGAATCTTCGTCTTCTCCCGAGAATGACCCCGAATCCCTCTCACGATCCTCGTGGATGGGCTGAGTCTGATGGCCGGACTCCTGGGGCAGAGGAGCTTCAGCACCATCGTTTGGACTGGATTCTGCCAGCTCAGGCTCGTCCGAGCCCGAGCCCAGAAGGTCTATTATTGGGGACAAGGCTAAGAACTCTCGGCTCGGACTCACGATGTCTCGCACCCCGGCGAGAACTTCCTCTGTTGAACCACTACCAACTGACATTATGAAGAGAAAGGAGACTTACTAGTTGATGATGCTGAAGAGACGACCCGAGTGCGAAGGAGAGCCGAACGCTTTGGAGATCTGAGAGCTCTGAGTTAGCCGAGCGCTGTGAAAATGTGAACAAGTGTAAATGAGGGACAAAGCTCCCCTATTTATAGGAGGCTGAAGGGTAACCGAAGCGTCAGGATCCAACGACTGAGAGAAACCAAGGAGATCTGACAGTCCAGATCGAGGGACGGTTCAAATTCCCGAGTGCCATAATTGCACCGAGTGACGTGTCATACTCTTTGCGAAACACCGCCTGACATGTCACTGACATCATTGATGTCAAAGTCTATATGGGACATCTAATCCCCATAAGAACACACTTGAGTTCGGCCTCGGGAGAGAGTGATCGGCATCCCAAAGATCATACTCACCAAGGTCGAGCTGAGCCTTGATGAGTAGGGGGCCTGTGATAAACCATAAAAATACCTCCAATCAGTGGGTGACACATGGCTGGATCAAGGCCGAACATAACTCTCATCTTTGCTCTACCCGCAAGAGCCCAACCAAAAAGGACTCTTGCCATACAAGGATTCATCTCTCGCCGCCTCAACTTCATCCTATAAATACCTGGTATGGAGCTCAAACGCTCATCTCACTTTTCACTAAGTTGAAACGCTGTTGCATTGGAGACCTGACTTAGACATCGGAGAGTCCTTGGCTGGAGCCACACCAGCTCTCTTGTACGTATTCGGTTCTTGCAGGCTCGTCCTTGGGTGAACAAGGTGATGGAGGTTTTCACACGCAACATGCTCACATCAATTCCTATATATATATAGGGGCGTTGTTCTCTGTGCCGCAGTACAGGCTGCACCCAGGCACATGGGGGTGAGCGCAATGACCACCTTACCCCCTTGAGTGGTAGACCCATGTGCTTGGGTGCAGCCAGCTCTGCAGCACACAAATCATTCTCCCATATATATATAATATATATATATATAGAAATTAAAGCTTCACCATTGTGCACACGAGTGGTATGGAACTCTAATACTTAATATCTGGATGAACAATTGAATAATATTTCATTAATTAAGTTTCCGCCTATAATATCTAAGTGGTCGACAGAAATTTTATAAGATGAGTACTATGAAGCCCCACTATAAGGGCAAGGCACGCCTAACCCTAACATGGGAAGAAAAGTAAAGAAAAACCAAAACGGGAAGATCTAATTAATGTGGGATTGAGCACTTATGCAGCGCTTGGGATTGAGCAAGTGTTTTGATCGCCTTATTCCTGCTTGAGTGTTTGGACAAGGGTTGGACAGGGGGCAAGACGATAAAAACGCCTGTTCAATCCCAGGCGCTGCACACTGCTGCACGCTGCCCGGATTGATAGAATCTTTTGCCAAGACTTCGTCGTAAGATGGGCAGTTATTAACACATTTATTAATTGTAGGTAATTAGAAAACAAAGGTTTAGGTTTCTTTGACAGTTCGACAAAAAAAACAAAAGTATTAGCTGTGATTGTCGGTGGTAAGCATGGCGTTGACTTCAGTGTGACAGTTGGAGATAAGATTTAAAAAAAATAAAAATAAAAAAGATAAAGTTTTTTGTCAATTAGACCATTTTTGTTTGCCGGATTTAAAAAAAAAAAAAAAAAAAGAATTAGAGCAAGAACTATAGAAGAAAAACCAGGGGTAGATGAATCTCTAACCTATTCTCTCCAACCAATCCATTGAAGACGAGGCAAAAAGACAAAAGGATAGATGGCATACTCTACCCAATTCAAATTAGCTATTATGAAATGTCGAGTCCTGATCCTCTACTTCCGCCTGCCCAGTATTGCCATGTACCTCACACACAAGCAAGACAAAAAATACCACCTTATCCTGACTCAGACAAGGCACTCAGGTAGGGATAAGGTGGTAGTTTTCACCTTGCTTGTGTATGAGGCACACACAACAGTATTGGGCAGACGGAAATAGAAGATTTCGATTTATGAAATGTCTCCTCGTTGACATTGCTTCTATTAAGGTTTTCTCTCTATCATATGGATACATTGCACTACTGATTCCGAATTTACATTTGCTTTTATATACTCTGGATTTAAACAATCCTTGGGTAATTACTCCTTTCTCTCTTCCATTGGTTCTAGCATTACACAATTGTAATAGTTTATGTTGGTAATACAGTCATTATTCGAAACTATCTAGTTGGCATTAATGTTTTAAAATTAATTTTTCATAGTTACTTTCATATTATTAAAATATTTTCTTCACATTGAGGCTGTCGAATCAACTAAAGGAATATTTTCTATCTCTGTCAAAATATACCTTGGAGATATTTAGTGTCTGACAAAATATACTTTGGAGATGTTTAGTGATGCAGGTTTAATTACTTGGATCCAAATTGGTTAATTTTTTTGTACAATAAAATTTAAAATTGAATGGTGAAATTGATGAACTTATTTCCAATCCAAAAGAATATAGGAAACTTGTCAAGAGATTGATTTTTTCACAGTAACAGCTTAATATCATTTATGTTGTGCAATTGCCAATCAATATAGGGAAAAACTTTGAAAACTTCATCTAAATGTCGTATGTCTGATTTTGCACTACTTGAAGTAATGTACGAGAAAAGGTATTTTGTTATCATCAATAGACAATCTTCATATCAATGCTTATTATGACTCAGATTAAAGTTAATCGTACTTACCTCTCGCCGTTCTCTTATGGGACACTAAACCTTTATTGTATCGAGTTTTACTCTTTTATTTTTTTAGTAAAAGACCAGTCTATTCAGAAAAACGAGTTACACTCCTACACTCAGAGAGGCAAGGATCAAATAAATGCCTAACTGTCTGCCTCGTTACGGATAGGGCTTTCCTGGCAAGAGCATCAGCGATAGCATTACTAGCTCTTGGGATAAAATGAAAAGTACAAGACCCAAAACAACTCCAAAGATACATAATATCTTCTACAATAGGCCGAATCAATAAAGGAAATAGGAAATACAGAACCATGGTTGTTACAACTTCTGAGTTGATTAAGTTTTTTTGATAGGTAAGTTGATTTAGTTACGATACCTGCTCAAGGATTTGGGGATACTACATTTTAGAGTTTATGTATTTATATTGTGACAATGAGGTAGTCATACATATTGTGGCAAATTAAATCCATTATTTCCATGAATGAACCCAAAAAAAAAAAAAAAAAAAATTGATTGTCATGTGGCTCATGAAAAATTGAGCCCAAAAAATGAGGATTGTTTATATTTCAACAAAATAGAAAGTTGTAGATATTTTCATAACTAAAAGCTCTTAGTCAAGAGCAATATTATTTTCTTTTTAACAAGTTGGGCCTACATGATATTTAGGCTCTAACTTGAGAGTGAGTTTTGAGATGTATTAGTTTGGGTCATAACCCACACCAAAAAGAGAGGTGAGGGTAGTAGATATATATAAAATGGGAAAAAGATCTCTATACGGGAGCGTGGCCTATGCCAGCACTCCCATGAGTCTATCTCTCTCCTCCCCATGTGAAAAGACATCTCTATACCCATGTTTTAAAGAGGAGAGAGATAGACACATGGGAGGACTGGCGTAGGCCACACTCCCGTACAGAAAACTGCTTCCCATATAAAATAGTAGTTAAAGAAATTGAGAAATTAAATAGTACTTAATTAATTACTGTGTGATAGATATATTGGAGACTACGATATCTTCATGAGTAGCAAAGCCCAGTTCTAATTTAATTAAGAGAAAGAGAACTCTACGGAAGCTTTGCGGTTGACGATGCATGGTTTCTGGCCACGTGCGTTCTTTCTATCATCATTTTTTAAATTTCGACGACTTCATTTTAGAAAAAAAAAAAAAAATTTGATGGTAAAAATCTCGAAGTCTGGCACTAGCTATCTTCATAAAATAATGATTGAATTAACGATTATTCAATAATGGCCAAAGGTCTTACCAAAAAAAAAAAAATAATGGCCAAAGGAGTACTATTGTCCACTGACCATATTATATACCGGTTATCGAACAGGGACACGCAGCCAGGCAAGTCATGTTATGTATTTATCCTAAAGAAAATGTCGTCTACGCCATGGGAGTGTCGTCTACGCCAGCACTCCCATGTATCTATCTCTCTTCTCATTAAAACAAGAAGATAGAAATGTCTTTTCACATGGGGAGGAGAAAGATAGACTCATGAGAATGCTGGCATAGACCACACTTGCGGACATAGAACTTTTTCCCAAAGAGAATATACAGTAGTAGCTGGTTAGAATTAGAAATTCCTTTTATTCAAAAATTTTTTTTTTTTACCCAACACGCACGTACAAACACAAGAAAATAAGGAAATGCAAATGCTGAAATTGCAGCTGGAAGGAGAGAGAGAGAGAGAGAGAGAGAGAGAGAGATATGGATAGAGATAACTACTACTACTACTACGACTTCTTCTTGGGGGTGAGGTTGGACTTGATCTTTTCAACCTCCTTGGTACCGATCTGGAAGGCCTTGGTAAGAACATTGTCTGGGACAGAAGGAGAGGAAGTGAAGAGGGTGAGAGCGATGGACTGTGTCCCTGGCAACTGGCTATTGAAAGCAGCTAAAACTGTTGCTGGGACATCAGCATTGTTCTTCTGGAAATGGACGAGTCCCCTTGGGAACACGAAGATGTCACCCTTCTTTATGGTCTGAGAGATCAATACGTTGGCTGTGGTGATGAATCCAACGTCCAGTTCACCCTCGAGGACGAACACCATCTCCGTCGCCCTCGGGTGGGTATGGGGTGGGTTCAGCCCTCCCACTGCGTAGTCGATCCGAGATATGGACACTCCCAACGTGTTCAACCCTGGTATCTTCTCCACGTTGGCCGGCGTCACCAACGATCCCATGGTATTGTTGGTCATCCCTGCCTTGGCAAGCCCCGAGTAGAAGAAGTCAGACGCGCTCACATTACCGGCGTTCTTGCACGGATACCCATTCACCTTCACCCCTGTAATTACAAAAAAAAAAAAAAGACAATGTATGGGTGAATTAATTAAAACAGCATACCAATTAAGAAAATGATAATGAAAATAAGGTAGGGAAGGGAAAAAAGATAAATGATAATTAATGGATTACCAGAAGTGAGATCCGCCACGCAGACGTCCTGAAGCATGTCCGGATCTGAGGCATAAGTGCCGGAGAAGAAAGCGCATATGACGAAGAGTGCGATAATAATCGCCATCCTCAACCTCCTTAATTAATCCTTAATTAATGCTGGAAGAAAAGCGAAACCACGCACACGATCGATCACCACTTCTTCTTGTTAGCACAGTGAAAATGGGAGAATTAAAGACAATACAGACGATGGCACCGATCACACTTCTGCTAATTATCACACAGACTACTACTCACTACCATCGAAGACAGACAGAGAGAGAGAGAAGAGAAGGCCTGGAATATGGATGGAAGAGAAAACTTAAGGTGTATTTATTTTCTAGGAGGCTGCGGTGTTGAAGCTTCAGTAGGAGGATTGCTAGGATGAAAATAAAAAAGCAAAAGGAAGGGGGAAGGGAGGAGGGGTTAGCCACCGTAGAGGGGCCGTCGTGGACGAGAGAGAGAGATAAATTAATAAAAGTGGGTAGAGCTTCTTCATTCAATCCAAAGTTATCACTGTTTTTTTTTTTTTTTTTTTTTTTTCTTTATTCAATACAAAGTTGTCATTTTAAATAAACCTTTGGGACTTGGATCCTCTGTTTTTAATGGGTTTTGCTAATGTGGTGAGCAACTTAAACGACAGACACGGCATTAAGACTTCAATACCAGTTATCAATATATATATGGCCATGATCTCTGCGCTGTGGTGCATGGGGGAGCACGCTACGCTCAGAGACACATGGAGTGGGGCGGGACAGTCATTTCAACAATTCAGTTGGTGGGACGATCATTTCACTCACCCCATGAGTCTGGGGACAACTTGCGCCCCTAAATGCATACATATGTATATATATATATATATGATAAGAGATCGATGTCTGGTCGTATAGGGCTAGCCTGCACCAGCATGGGGTTAGTGGTGTCAAAATCGAGACTAAATCGGGTAAATTAGTGCAAATCGAACCGAAAATGGCATGTACCGGACCGCACATATGTCTTTATGGAAAAGTTTCAGATTGGAATATTACAATCCAGAAATTAAAAGCACCCGACACCGAAACCAAACCCAAAATTGAGCTAAAACCGAACTTTCCTTATTAGTTTGGTTTCGGATATGATTCACCATTCCCACACCAAAACTGACTCTAGTGTTTGTGTATGAGCATTGACTGTGGGATTTTTTAGTTAATTGGGGATTGATCGGTAATTTTGCATCATCTAGTGTCTAAGCGCAAGAACCACACGACCTGTTAGCATTCGTTTTCCCATGTAAGGCAAGAGATTGTTGCTTGGTCATATACACTACAATAAAAAGGGCTTATAACTGTGTTTTTTTCCTCAATAAAAAGTCAAAAAATCCGTAGCAATAGCCTATAGCTGCGGATTACCTGCAGTTTTCAATCTGCAGCTACAAGTGCCGTCGCTACTTCTGTAACTGCGGATATCCTACAACAGGAAAAGGGTACTCTATAGTTGCGGTTTTTTAGCTGCGGATTTTTTTGCAGCAAATCTATAACTGTGGATGTTTAGATGCGGACTTTTCCACAGCAAGTCTATAGCTACGGAATTTAGATGCAGACTTTTTCGTAGCAAGTCTATAGCTGCAGATTGTTTAGATGCGGATTTTTCCACAACAAATCTATAGCTGCGAACTTTTCCGCAGCAAGTCTAGAGCTGCAGATTTCTTAGATGTAGATTTTTCCACAACAAATCTATAGCTACGGATTTTTTGATGCAGATTATTCCACAACAAATCTATGGCTGCAAATTTGTAGATGCAAATGTTTTCCAGCAAATATAGTTGCAACTTTTTAGCTGCGTATATTTCCACTGCAAATCTATAACTATGGATATTTTGATGCGGATTTTTCCACAGTAAAGTTATAGATGCAGATATTTAGCTAT
Source organism: Telopea speciosissima (assembly GCF_018873765.1). NCBI lineage: Eukaryota > Viridiplantae > Streptophyta > Magnoliopsida > Proteales > Proteaceae > Telopea > Telopea speciosissima. Next base: position 55,075,517 of record NC_057919.1, on the reverse strand, counting down.
GGATTTTCCTGTAGTAAATTTATAACTGCAGATTTTAGCCACTGAATTTTGTGGCTAAAAATTTGTGACTGCGATTTTCTAGTTGCAGATTGTTGTACACACACACACACGCCTATTTCTTGCATCCACATAATCCATTCATTACAAAATACATAACAACTATTTATCATCCCAAATACATATAAATGCATAAATCTTGTTTATCATCCCTATCACTTAAATTTAAAATACATCTAAAATTAAAATCATGTTCATCATCTGAATCATTAAATTCAAAATACCTGATAAATTAACAATCTTATCTTATAATACTCAACTCCAATAATTCATATTGTTTGCCCAAAAAAAAAAAATACTAGACTCGACTAGTAGTTGAATGTTCCTTGTTCGGATCTTGACTGGGTCTGTGCCTCCCAAGCTTTATACTATTAGGAAACTCTACAATTGTCTTATTACCTCTTTGATTGACTGAATTTTGACTTTGTTGGATATTTCCTGTAATCAATATTAATAAAATTAATAGTTAACAATCATTTAATAAATACGGATGACAAAATCATAAATTGTATATCAATTTACCTTGTTGAGATGAAGAAGCATTACGATTCGCTACAGAAGAGTGATTCTCTTGTAGTGTTTACTCATCGTGACCAGTATATATAGGCATTAAGTACCTAAAATATAGATAACAAATGATTATTCTCAAAGTAAATAACAGTTAAAAATAAAAGGGAAATTATCAGCGCCACCCCCTAACGTTTACCTATATTTTAAAGCACACCCACTGACTACAATAATATCAACTGTTACCCATTTTTGAACGGTTTAAACCTCTAAAATTCCTTTGGTCAAAATATCCTTTACACTAAAAGTCTAAAACATATAAATAATTAAACTACTGGCTTATCTTTTACCAACTTATAGAGAAGTAGTTGTCAAGGCGTCGCCTAAGCGAGCACCTTGGTCGCCTTGCATCTAGGTTCAACTAATCAAAATCTATCCAAGCCAACCTCATCCTTCAAACATAAACTCGTATTCTAAATTACACAAATGGTCATGCACTGGTCCAATCAATGGCTTCTACTCTCACCATATCTCCTTCCTTATTTATCATATTCAAAATACCATTGCAATTCAGTTTTAAAACATTGGAAACATATGTAATTGTGTTATCTATCATCTCAGAAAAGGAAAATTAATATTGACTTGATACTTAATTGAGGAATCAGTTAAACAGTCATGCAACTAGACCAAAAAGAAAAGAAAAAATACTGAAGTGTACTTAAAATGTTCTTTAGCAGACGCAGTCACAAGAAGGATCAAGAACTTGTTGGTGCAGCACAAGGAATGGAGCTATAGCACTGTTTTTTGCTATAGAATTGTTTCAATTCCATCTCTTTATTCCATTAAAAAACACAAATGGGCCATCCACTTCCCCAAAGCTTCTTCTCTGTATTAATCTTTTGGAAAAAGAATCAGCAGTCTAGCTATGCTTTCCCAGAGACAACAATCAAGTCAGAAGTAGGCAATAATAGTTTTCAAATGTGAGGTATCTCTAGAAAAAAATCCAAGTCCAAGTACAAACATCATCCGGTACAACAACAGAATAATTGTGTGCATTAGTTAGAAAATAGAAAGTTGATCTCAACTGGAAAAGAAATTAGCAATTGCAAAAGAAATTTGAGAAAGGTAAGCAATACCACTTAATAAAGACATTTCAAAGCACGTTAGTAATATCAGGAAAAAAAACAATTATGTTTAGGAGAATACTTGCTAGAGGAGATGGAACCAAAGTATCATACATTGAACAGTCAGCATGATTAACTTATGTTGAGATTTAAAAGAAACACAAATTATTTATTAACAAACCAAAAAGAAATCTAACAAGGGAAACAAACCAAAAGAAATTAAACTAAAAATGTCAAAGCATGCAGTTCAACAATGAAAAATTGATCTTTATTTAAAATTTTAACTGCATCATATCACGTGGATAACTATTTCAGTCTTGCTGGCTATAGTTCCTAATCTAATACTAAAATAAACAGAAAATTACTTGGACACCCCCTATATGGCCATTTTGCTTATGATTACCAACGTTTGAAACAATTATTCTCCTTCTTTCTTCTTTAACTTTTTCTTTTTCTTCTTCCTGCAACTACAGTTCAGCTGCAGAGGGAGGATCGAACCTTACCACTGTCACCATCAATGCATGATGGGTACATCGGGAGGGATTCTCGGTTGCTCACCCTCTTTGCTCTTCTTCTTTTTCTTCTCTTTTTTTTTTTTTTTTTTTAATCGGTGGAACCCTAGAGGGAGTAGGGGTGGAGTAATAATCTCAGTTCATCTCACAGCAATAATCCATTTATGCAGCAATAATCTCAGTCCATTTGTAGAGGTTAAAATTTTCAATTGGTGGAACCCAACAATCCATTTGTAACAGTCAATCGATGTACACCATTGCAGCAATAATCTCAAAATGCACAAAATCAAACTGCCATACTATCTTCAGCCTATGAACGGAAGGCTGGTTCCAAGATCTATAAAGCTGTGATAGCCCAAGTGGCAGAGGACATATCTCTGAAGGCTGACTCTATTTGCCATATGTTGGTGCATATGGAAGTAAGGGACAATGAAAGATTTTCACAACCAGATTCAAGGGTATTTGGGCGTTTCAGCTTGGTTCCATTCTCTCTCAAATTAAGGAGGAGGGAGGGGAAAGATTAAGACACCAGGTCAAAATAGACAATTAAATAAGGAAGCAAAGTAATTTCCATCACAAACCCATAATTGACCCTAACATGCTCAAAGAATCTGTTCCCTTGTTGCAAAAAATACCATCAATAAGAGAGAACGAAGAAGAGGAAGATTTAGGGAAAAGGGTTTGGATCGAGTCAAAACTGTTATGGCACATTGTTGGTCCAGCCATCTTCAGCCGTGTCTCCTTCTACTCCGTGAATGTCATTACCCAAGCTTTCGCTGGCCATCTTGGTGATCTCGAGCTCGCTTCCCTCTCCATCGCCAATAATGTCATTGTTGGCTTCAATTACGGTCTCTTGGTACTTAATCTTCCCTACTCTGCTACATTTTTTAATGTTTTAATTGAATGTTCATAACAATCTCTGTTCTGGGTTTTGTTTGTTTTTTTATGGATTTATTAGTTAGGAATGGCTAGTGCATTGGAAACACTATGTGGTCAGGCATTTGGAGCCAAGAAATTCCATATGTTGGGAATCTATATGTAGAGATATGGAATCTGTTTCTCTGTTCTGTTCTGCTTCTGCCCATGTACGTATTTGCTACTCCTGACTGTGTGCTTACCTATGGTGAACAAACGGGTCAAAACAAAGATAATTCTGGTATGTGCGTGTGTGTGATCTGTGTTTGGATGTTGAAGATCCATTGGTCTCCTCCTACACATGGTGGGTTTCCTATTTTGCTTATTTCTATGAAGTTATAAATAAAGAGGGGATCATCCCACCCCAAAACGATTTGAGAATCAATTAGCCTTAAGCTTGTCTAAGTTCATTGAGAGACAGAGCATGGTTCTGTGGGATTCAGAACTGCTCTACTTTGGGATGCAGTAGGGAAACCTTAGGATGCCAAGGCTGGAGTTGGTGAGATTCTTTCTCCACAGTTAGGGAGATGCTTAACATAATTACATATTCTTCTTTCTTCTTTTCAAGGTCGGTTTCTCTTACTCTCATTCATGCACATATCATTTGCTATTCTGTTTTGATATTCTGAGTATTATTTCTGTCCTCTAATTTTTGTAGAGTTCTACATAAGAGGTTCTAGTGTTGACGGTACCATCTTTCTCTCCCATGGATTTCACATATTGATGACAGTCCTTGCATACCCTTGTTTACTGTGGCAGCAGTGTTTCACATAGATTTCTAAATTTTTTGCTAGTTTCTATTTTTGAAACTCACTTACTAATTTACCTTCGTTAGTTACTAATTGCAATCTCAGTTTCTCATTTGGGGTTTCACTTGCTAGTCTATGATTTAGCCACTGTTTTCTTGACAAAGAAGTTCCTTTCAATTCCAGAAGCCGATGTCGAGAACACGGAGTGACAGAATTAGGGTTTTCAAAGAAGTTTAGTTCAAGAAGCTTTAATGAGATTCATCGCATAGGAATTCACTAACATCTACCGCGATGATGATAGCAACAATACATCCATACTCGGTCGTTTCAGTTTCCTGAGTCGTCTCTATGGCAGAGCCTCCCACGGCCAGGGAGGCAAGCAGAGATCGATGCCTGGTTCAAAGGCATCCTTTGGAAGTGTGGTGTCTCGTTCGGTGGCTGTAATTCCTCCTTCTATTCCTATCAAAAGTCCCTTAAACCATATGGGAACTCCTGCGGTTTTCTTTACAAGTGAAGAGATCTCTCTCTCTCTGAAATTCCTTTCTAGTTTTCTTTGGTGGCCAAGTGTGCTTATGGTCGGCCGTCGTTATTTGCGATCAAGACATTTTTGCAGAAAAACTTCCATCTTCAATCGGATGTGGTGGTTACAACCCTTGATCACAGGCACCTCCTGCTACAGTTTCTTAAAGTCTGGTTAAAAGAGCAGGTTTTTATTCAAGGATTCCTTTTCAGGTTCTATAAATGGACAAGGTAGTTTAAGGCTGGTTCAGAGTCTCCTGTGGTCCCCGTGTGGATCTCCTTCCCGAAGCTCCTGGTTAACCTCTTCCAAGGTAATTTTTTTGTCTCTATTGCTGGAACGGTGGGAAAGGTTTTAAGGGTCGATAGTGCAACATCGTGCTACACCCGCACAGTGGCAGCAAGGGCCTGTGTAGCGGTCGATATTCGATCGAAGTTGCCTGATCAGGTCTGGATAGGGTGTGGCGCCTCTGGTTTTTATCAGAAGGTGGAGTACGAGAGATTACCCTTGTTCTGCGAGGGCTGCTTGAAGCTTGGGCATAGTGTGGATCATTGCAGGAAGAAGAAGGGCCGTGGTGGTGCAGCGCATAGAACAAAGCTTTCTGCAGAGGGAGCGCTGGAAACACAGGTTGAGACTCACACAAATTCTCCTAGAGACTAATGGAGAAGGAATCCTTGGTTCAATCCAGAGGAGAGAATCTCGCAGTTGAAGCCGAGAATCCCTCTTTGGTAATGTCTCACCCATATCTGGATCTTTCCTTGCATGGAGAGATTCAAGGAACTGAGAGGAATCCTTTTTCCTATCAAACTGTGGGGAAAGATTTATTTATAAACAAATCCTATTTTATAGGAGAGTAGTGCTGCTGGGGTGGTTTCTTTGTTAACTCAAACTACTTTTTGGAGGATAGGGGTATTTTGGAATCAAATAATGAGGATTCTTTATTGGCAAGTGGAGTTCGTTTGGAAACTAATGGACTGGATTTGGAATATAATAAGGTGGCATTGGATTCGGGTTTGGTTTTGGATTCGGATGTTGGTTCAAAATTTAGCCGCCAACATGATATCCAAGCGTGGGAGGAACATGATAATGACGTGGAGCCAGGGCAGAAGGACTTGAACCAAGTATTTCCAAACCAGTCTCAACTAGCGAGCCCGGTTTGTTCAACGAGTTTAGTACCTCAAGAGTAGGATCGTTTAGAAGTGGTTCTTTCACCAACTTCTGTCACAAGCTACAATAATGGTAGAACTGCAGTTGTGGTTCACGCTACGATTGAGCAAGGTGATGAAGTAGGGGGTGAAGCTCCTTTCACAAAAGTATCGCGATGCCGGCAAGTTTGGGTTCGGAATATGGAGCAAGCGATTATCCCTAGATCTCGTCGTCTACGTCGCCAGACTGAAGCTGGTTTGGTCGCGGAAACCATAAAAGGCTCTCATAGCGAGGTTGAAAAGGAATTAGAAGTGGGTTGGCAAAAAGTTTCATCTCCCTTTTCACCAGAGGAGGAGGCTCTTTTGGCCCGTGTTGCTTTTGATCAGCTTGGTGTACATGTTGAGATTCCCCGTCGATCGAATAGGATAAGAACTCCCTCAAGGAGGCTCACAGATCCCCCGTAGTCTTATTATTTCTCTTGGCTGAGTGAGTGGCATGTTGCCCTCACCAATATGTTTTTTAGGACTGAATCCCCTGTTTAGGCTTTAGTTTTCTTTGCTTTTGTCTTTTTAGACTTGTTTATCCCATTTTCATTCTTCAATAAAATTTATTATTCTTGTCAAAAAAAAAAAAAAAAAAAAAACAAAAGCCACTGTTTTCCTAGAGTTACCAAATCTGAGTTCTGATTTTTTGAGCTTATCTTCTAATTGTTTCAGTTGCTGCATTCTCAGACTGGTTAGACGCTTGATGCAACAAGCAGAGGAAGACATAGTAAGATCACCAAGTTGTTATTTAAGTGAGGAAGAGGTAGCTCCTTGTGTTGTATTATAGGAGAAAGATATAGAGAATGAAGGGGTTTCTTTAGATTATTACTTCACTGCCTCTTGGAAGAACAACCCAGCTCAATTCGTTTGTAGGTAATGAAGATGTAACTCTCCTAGGAGCCAAAGCAGAGGTTGGGTGTAGTTCAATAACAATTGATCGTGAAAGACACAGAAAGACTTGGAAATGAAGATGAAACTCATGGGTTGACCTCTTTGGTTCATGTACGATGGTTGTTGGCATCTTCTTGTAATTTCCAATTGCTGTGCAGGTTAGAAAGTTTCAGATTTTTCCTTTCTTTAACTCTATCTGATTTCTGAGAAACCCCAACTAACCTGCAAGTAGGAAATCTGCCTTGGATGATTCACAAGCCACAACCCAAAGTCATCAATAATTTGGTTTGGGGTTGGGACCACTTTCATTAATAATTGTTAACCAAATCATCCAATAAAATCTGATCAATCAAATCATCTGGAGTTGTGATTTCTTTGGGCCTTGGTCTGTCCAACAGTGTTTTTATTAAAATGAAGGATGGAATGATCCCTAAAATCCAAATCTAATCAAACTATGCTTCCAAAGTGAGCTGTGTTTTGGTCATGAATCATGGATTTTGACAAACTAAATGCTAGTTCTCAGTCCACAAGAGACAGAACCAGACCTTAAATTTAATTTGTTTAGTGGGAAATCATACTTATAATAATTTTCTATAGAGACTGTTATACATGGAATTTTTTGTACCCCCTCCAAATACACCAACACATCACAAACTTAATTCTATTAAGGTTTATCTTGCTATTTCTTTTCTAATAGGAATTCATGGGCAGGGAGGATGAATGGGAACAATAGCTATCGACCCATAATCTGTGAAGTTTAATTATGCAGCTTAGTTTTTTGTATGCGATTCGGTGTGCTGAACTGGTCCATGGATGGTTAGAAAAAACTTAAAAGGGTTTGGATTGGCAGTGCTTGAAGTTGGGTCCAACAATAATGACCAATAAATTATAATAGACAACAAAAAAAACTCTGAAATAAAAGAAACTCTTAAGACTGAGATAACATAAGTTGTTTAATGTGTAACTTAAAATATTTATATACCTGTCCCTCTGGTTGTAATGGATCGCTTGCAAGATCTGCCATGTGAAATCCCGGATGTAGTTCTTGAACGGTTGATAATAGCTTACTGATTTGGGTTTCCATCACACCAACTTTACTTTGCAATAAAAGTACTTGTTCATTATCACCTCTCCTATCCTGCTCAGAGCTTGTCCTGATATCTCCAGAGTGACGAGAAGATGAAGAAGTTGTGATACCCAATCCTAACCCACGAACACGTCCTTGTCTATCTTCTCCCACCACTTGAGAAAAGAGATCACCATCCCAAGTATTACTCTTACCAGTGATTTGGGAGGTATTGGGTTGTGATTTTTTTTGCTTGATCTTTTCCTACAATTCACATACAAATATGTAAATCATATATATATTTACTGTGTTTCAAATAAATGTGAATATATTCTACCAAAAAATAAATAAATAAATGTGAATATATTTGAAAGGCATTATCAAAAATATAAAAAAATACAATAATATCTCGTGCAATGTCATCTACAGGACGTCCGTCACTATGTTCATGAGTAATTATATATAAGCCATCACGGTCTAGCTCCACCCCAGTTTCCATCAACTGTTGTAACATTACAAATATCATAATTTATAATTAATACAAAAATGGAAATGAATATATAAAATCATAATTTTTTAGTCGTAATCCTTTCAAGAATTACCTTCTCATGGCGAATTCTTGCAAAGCTTTTTTGACCTGCAGAGTGCAGTACACCTTGTTTCTTACGATTTGTCTTGTTTGTTGAGCTACGTTTCTATAAACAAAAACATCAAGTAATCAAAAGATTATTAAAAATAACATTAAGTAAGCTTTGAATTAGAGGCTAGAATCTTTCGTATAGCATCTAATCCCTTACACAGTTTGATGGGTATTGTGGAATGCAATAAATAGAAGGGTTCTTGAAGATATGAGAGAAGAGTCTCATGGTTATGCTTGGATGTTTGCCACCTATTGGTGGACAGAGCAAGTGAAGCAAACAAAGTTCAGAGTCATGAAACAAGAACCCACAAAGCAAAAATTTTGTGACTATCTATCACACCCATAGGAAATGCTTACACCAAGGATGATGCTGATTAGATTCTATTGTAGAAACATGCCAAGTGTCATATAAACATACATGATTAGCTAGTAAATGAAGGTTAATAAAGTCTTCCTTTTCAGAAAGTGCTATAAAACAGATTCCTTCATGCTATAAATAAATGTTCTGCAATGAGGGAAAAGTTGCAACAAAGCGATGGTATATGTATAGGAAAGATATAATCGCAAGTAGTAAAGAGTATTACCTTTCCTTCATCTGAGTACCAAAACTGCACAAGACCAACCCATTGGTTGGCATTCACGACATCTGGTACATTTCTAAAGAGCTCTTCTTGAGACTTGTTACTATCAAAATTACCGGCCTTTAAATCACTTTTCCAGTTTCTCCACTTTGAATTAATTGAGGTAAGAATCCATTTTGAACGATCTTTTTTTTTCAAGTCAAACTTAGACTGCATAGATTATAACATCATAATCATATTAGGTCCTTATTGCATAAAACTAATTTTCTTCTTAGCAAAAGTAATATAATCATTTGTTAAAAGGGTTTTAATATTTTAATACCTGCATAGACTCCAGCATGTATTCTTTATAAATTTTTGGCATTTTTCTTTAATCATTGTAACTTAACTTTAAAAAAAAAAAAAAAAAAACCTAAAATCGATCTTAACCGTTAAACCAATCTTATAATATTAACCGTTAGATAAAATAAAAAATTAAAATCTTCCCACTTACCAAAACCAATTAACCAAACCCTCGTCTTCTTGGCGGACCAGGATCCTCTACAATACCGGCAGGGGCGGCAGTGCACATCCGATGACACAGCAGAGGCCAGGTGGCACACATGGCACACATGACCTCTGCTCTACCGTCGGATGTGCAGTGCCGCCCCGCCGGTATTGTAGAGGATTTTTATCTCCAACGGAAAACGAAAGCTCCAACGGCTGCTTCTCAGTTCTCACTCTCCACATTCCTCTCTGTCTCTTCTTCCTCTTCTTGCGCTCTTCAGGCCATCGATTGCAGCGTGCTTCTTGCGTTCTTCAGGCCGGAGATTGCAGCGTTACTTCTTGCTTTCTTCAGGCCAACAACTACAACGGTGCACTTGCAGTGGTGGATTACTTAAGGTATTTATGACAATGTTTTATGTATCATTGTACACCTGCTAGATAGGTGATTATGTTTATTATATTGGAATTTGATCTTCATATTTGTTTTCCCTTTCACAAGAGAAGAGATTCTGCATATTAATGAAGGATCCTTTCATGTTCAGAAGACTAATATTAATCATCTTCCAGTTGAACAAGATAAAATTTGGATGGAATAGTCTCGAGACTTTTCGGATCTGTAGTTGCTCGTTAGATCCCCCTTGTTTTTCCTCCTTTTCTTGTGCTTCCTTCAGCTATCACTGTAAAGCAGAAGTTTGCTTTGAATTTGCAAAGAAACAGAGTTTGTACACATTAATAAAGAATAAGTTTATTTATCTACTGGTCGAATAATCTCAAAACAGAATATTGTAGGCTCAGACTCATGGGTAACTTCTGATATATGTTCTGTTGCTATGTCTTTCTTCATTTGCGTGGTTGGGGGTATGAGTGTACTGTTGTAATGAAGTGTGAATCTAGGCAGATCTGAACTACGGACTTTTCACTAAAGGCTGAAGCCTTGGGTGTTTATTTTCTTAGCATTTAACAAATTCCATTTATCATAATTTATGGGCTTAAACATCCTCCCATTGCTTAGTACTATTTCGGTGAAATTGAAACAGGGCTGAGCTCTAAAGTCGCGCAATTGATCTTACAAAACAGAGTTACGGAGCCTTTTTTTCTGCTTTCTATTCAGTTTGTGACGCTTGGAATTGTTCTTGAAGGACTCCATGGATTCCCTTGATTTATATTTCTAGACTCAATTACTTATCTTTGCCTACTGTGTATTTGACATAGAGGGTTACAGTCATTCATTTTAACTTACGCTACATTTTCTTTTTCCTTTTTTATACTTACACTACATGATTAGATAGCCTTTCTTTTCCCCTAACTTTTTTTGCATGGTCTGCTGATAGACATTGTTCTTGAAGGACTCCATGGATTCACTTGACCCACTATGTCTTTCCATATTAAATTACTTACCTTTTGTCTACGATTTCAACTGTCCATATCATTTGATATCTGTTTATATGATTACTTGCAAATTTTCATTTGATCCTGTTGCGTCAAGAAATCGTCGAGCGGTCCTGCGAGTGCCGTCACCTGCAAGTGGACCAAGGGGTCAACAGAGAGAACCGGTGTGGTTCCGGCCTAGGGCTCTCCGATGCCAAAGTTAGATCTCCTGGCACAAATAGATGAATAGTGATTATTCAGTATGAGTTTTGATGTCCCCTGATGGGGTTGTGTACCTTACCTTTTATAGTAGTGTATGGCGGTGTGGAGAGTCCCAGTTTGATGGCGATTGTGCCGTTGAGTGGATAGAGGCCTTGGGTAACGGGGCTCTATCCTGATTGATCATCTCCCCGCAGGAGGGAGTGTCCTAGTGGTATCAAGATCCTTGTTGGATAGATACCCGCGTGTGGTGATAACGTCATTGGTGCTTGAATCCGTCTGGGTGATGTGACTTCTAAGCGGTGGCCTAGAGTCCTGGTGGTGACATGAGTCTGTAGCGATACGATCGGGTCATAGGTGAGTAGCCCCCACCTCACGTCTGTGCCCACGATGCTGTGCCTGGGTGCAGGCCGTGCCTGGGCGAGAGGCCGCGCCTGGGTGTGGCCATGCCTTGGTGAGGCCGCGCCTGGGTGAGAGGCCGCCTGGGTGTGGCCGCGCCTAGGTGAGGCCGCGCCCCAGTGGTGGCCGCGCCTGGGTGAGGCCGCGCCTGGGTGCTGGGACCCCGGTTCGTTCCCCTTGGTTCTGGAGCGGGTCACCCTGTGACACGTGGCGGCCGTTGATTGGTCCGGTGAATATTGGATGTATCAGATCCACCCTCTCTTATTTTGACTATAATTCCATTTGCACTTCAAGCATACCTTTTGCCTATATGCCTATAATCTTTAATCCTTTGTTCTTGAGTTAATTGATAGTTCATGGCTTTGCTTCATGTTCTCTTTTTTATTTATTTGTATTATGGAATGTTTGTTTTTTATATTTGTTTGTTTATTAGGACACTAAGGGAAAATGGTTAAACAAAAAGATCAATTATGGAAGTATGTAGAAGATTTAAAAGGGTGTTTCAAATGTAAATTTTGTAACAAGGAGTATGCAGGTGGTATTTCAAGAGTGAAATATCATTTAGCTAGCTTGAAGGGAAATGATGTTGGGATATGTAGCAATGTGTCTGATGATGTCCATACTGAGGCACTCCGTGCATTATGTAATAAGAAAGCTAAGACTGGGGAAAGTTCCACTGCATGTAATGTTGGAACTTCACAAAGCCCCCTAGATAGTAGAGAACATATAGGTCAGTCTTCAAGTCTTCAACAACCAAGTGTAGATGGAATGTTTAAACAAAAAAGCAAGGATGAAGTTGATGATGATTTGGCTCGTTTCTTTTTGAATAACATTTCCTTTAATGTTATTCAAACTCCTAGTTTCATTCAGATGATACGTTCTGCTTTGTTATGGTCCAAGTTATGCCATACCTAGTTATTCTACTTTGAGGACCAAATTGGTGCAAAGGGCGAGGAAGGATATTGAAGGATATGTTGCTTCAGTTAAGGAGTCATGGTCTACTACAGGATGCACTATTATGTCTAACATATGGACTGATATGAAAGAGTATTCCTTCATTAATGTTATTGCATATTCACCCAAGGGGACTGTTTTCCTCAACTCTTTTGAATGCTTTGACTCTTCTAAGACTGGACTATTTCTTAGAGATATACTTGAGCCTATAATAGAGGAAATTGGAGTAGAGAAAGTTGTTCAACTTATCTCAAATAACGCTTCCAACTATGGGGTTGCAATCTCTTTGATTATGGAGAAATATCCTCACATTCATAGGGTAAGGTGTGCAGCCCATGGAGTGCAATTACTATTGAAGGACATTGATGCACAAATTTCATGGGTAAAAGAAGTATTTGACAAGGTAAAGTTGGTTGTTGATTTTATGTACAAGCATGGGACTATTTTAGCCTTAATGAGGGAATGCATAGGAGGCAAAGAATTGAAAAAACCTTGCAAGACCAGATTTGCCTCTAATTTTTTGATGCTTAAATCTATTCTTGATGTTGAGGATTTGTTGAGAGTTATGGTTGCATCAGCAGAATGGAGGATCAACAGGCGCTGCAGGTCTGATTTGGGTGCAATGGTAACTCAAATAATTCAGAGTACAGAGTTTTGGTTGCATGGAAAAGATGTGTTGTCCATTTTAGAACCTCTTATCATAGTCCTTCACCTAGTTGATGGTGATGGAGCTACAAGTCCATTTTTGTATGAGGCTATGGAAAGGGCAAGGAATACCATCATAGATTGTTGCAACAGAGATTCATCAAAGTACAAGAGGTTATTGCAATTTTTTGACAATAGAAAAGAGGCAAACATAATTCATTCTGTGCACGTGATGGTAGCTTTTTTGAATTCTTTCTTTATTTATGATGAAAAAATTTCATACTACCAAAATGATGTGCAACAAGCAATGATCTATATAACAAAGACTATGGTTTCTCCAGATGACAAGAGACAATTTGCAAATGAGTTCAGAAATTATTATGAGAAAGAAGAAAAGCTATTTCATGAACTCTCTTTATTAATGGTTGATTGCCATCCACGCAAGTAAAAAAAAATTTGATAATTTTTGTTATATTATTATTTTATTTCTTCTTTATTTTTATAAATTTGATAATGAATTTGTTCTTTATTATTTCCTTACATACTTTTATGTTTATAGGTTCATGGTGGACTATGCATGAAAGTTGTATTCCCCTTGCTTCAAAAGATAGTTATTCGCATTTTGAGTCAATCTTGTAGTTCATCATCATGTGAGAGAAACTGGAGTGCTTTTGAAGCTGTGCAAACCAAAAAGAGAAAATAACAAGCTCTCTCCTGAGATGTTGCAAGATTTGGTTTATGTACGGATGAATAACCTTATGAAACTCAAATAAAAGGAAATTGAGAAATTCATCAAGGACTCAATTGTGTTAGATAAACTTCTTGAGATTCCAATTAATGAAGATGATGATAGAGTTGGACTTGAAGATGAGGGGGATACAATGGTGGAAGATGATCAGACATGGCTTGATAGAGGGTTTGGACTTGGATCTACATTTAATTCTAATGAACCTTATACTCCAATCTATAGTGGCAACTTAAGTCAGCTGCGTACTATTGTCACTCCTTTCACATATGATTCAGAGACATAAGCACTAACAGATTGAGGACCAATTGATGTTTTGTTTTCTTTATGACATGAACTATGATTTATGGATTGCATAGGATAATTTGATGGATGATCTATACATTTTATTGTAATAGATATATTGTGAGATTTTCATGGTTCTATAACACATAATGTGTTATTTTTGTCTTTGATGTTTTGATTTATTTGATAGAGTATCTGTTAGACTTTGATTATGATATACTTTGTCATATTTATTGTTTCATTCCATTAAGGAATTTTTTGTTCAAATTGATCCACAGTTTTCAGGAAACTATTCAATGACCTTTGTTGGTTATATTTTTTCATATTGTTATTTTTTGGACTTTAACAGGGATATAAGCAATATTCATTTCAATCATCCCTTTTTAAATCCCTACAATAAAGAATGTAATGACTCTAGGCTTGTTAACTAATCAAACTATATATTTAGGCACATCAGTGAATGCTATTATTGTGTTTTTTAGGTATACATGTCTATTGCATAGTGAATATATGCCCATATTTTTGCTCCCAGATTTTTACAGAGCAACAGTATTATACACGTATTAAACACGTATCGTATTATTGCCGTAGCGTTTTATTGCGCCGGATTTTTTGAAAAGTATTATTGTCGTACAGTCCATTTGACTGCCGTATGTATCCGTTCTCGTATTGTTGCCATTCCCAAACTTACTGACTATGATTACGACCCTCGTCATGTCATCTCATAAAAGAAGCTAGTTTCAATGACATAAATAATCTCTGCAGTCTTTGTTTCAATGGATAATAACGTAAGACCTTAGCTGCTTTTTTCTTTTTATTAGGTGAAATTGTTGCATCATCGTCCTTATCATTATCATTTCTTTGCCATCTAGAAGCACCACATGTCAAATAGGAATCTTCCTTCATTTTCTCCTTCTAATACGACATACAGTTGTTTGGGCAGGCATCAATTTTTTCACACCCAAGACCCAATTTGCCCAAGTACTTCTTTGTTTGATAAAGGCTTGTTTCAATAATTCTAGCAACATTGTAAAGAATTTTCCACTCCATCCATTAAGACATTTTAAATGAAATAAATGCACGATGAAAGACAACTTGCTAAATGTCTTGCAGTCTGGATATAATTCTTGATCAGCATCTTTGACAAAATTATAAAATGTTTGCGCTTCTACATTTGGCTCATGTCTAGGTTGTTCACTTGAAGGACTATCCCCACCTACAGGTTGTCCTTCCCTATGTGCTCCAAACAAATCATGTAGCAATCCATGCCCATGCATGTCATACAACAATTGTGGGTCTTGTTGTACATGACTTTCAGTAGGGAGCGAAGATGTGAATCTCATTTTTCCATGACAAAACCAACGTGTATAACCAACAAAAAATCCATTACAAACCAAATGTTCGTAGACTTCTCCCCGATTCCTCCAATATGCATTAACACAATTAACACAAGGGCATGAAATCTTTCCATCACAAGACACTTCCATAAAAGCACAATTGAGAAATT
Source organism: Telopea speciosissima (assembly GCF_018873765.1). NCBI lineage: Eukaryota > Viridiplantae > Streptophyta > Magnoliopsida > Proteales > Proteaceae > Telopea > Telopea speciosissima. The sequence goes on along the minus strand of NC_057919.1, from coordinate 55,060,160 downwards.
GATCAACCCCTTCCAAGTATTCCTTGGGAACCCTAATTGTATACATCCAACTCCTATCCATTGCCATGACTCTCAATTGAAGAAGATTAATAAGGATTTAAGCAAATCTCTGTTAATTAAATAAATAGCAAGAAGCATGATCAGAACTGGAAGGAAAAATTAAACTGAACTATAAATTGGGGGTTCTTTAAGAAGTCAAAAATCTACCAAGAAATTGAATTAAAGTTTAAATAACAGATGTCACAATCTAAACCACCCCCTGGGAGGATTAAGTAGGTAACTTGAATTGCACTGTAGCAATCCACCAAATCCCAAGGATCTAGAAGCAGTTAATCCAAACACAGAGCGCTGCGAAAAGCTATAATTACATTAAACATTTAAAAAGGAAAGACAAAGCAAGGAAAAATATATACATCACAATGATTTGTTTATTCTCTCTCTCACTCCCAAAACACAAGCAGCTCGTAACTATATTAGATATAACTTTATACAAAAGAATATAAACATGGCAAGGTAACCCGAGCCCCAAAAGCAAGGCTGTACAAAAGGTGGGATCTCCAACAAAACAAAAGGAGTCCCAAGATCAAAACAGAGTCAGCAGCACCCCTCACAGGTCATCCTCAACTACCACAAAAAATACTCGTACCAGCGGTATGACCTTTGTCCGGGTCCATACCAATATCATCATAACCACCATAGCTTGCCTCTGGGAGATAAGCCTCCCCACCATAGTAACATCCACCTGTAGGATCATCTAACAAAAACATATATAATAGAGTGTGAGCTCCACCAAGCCCGTAAATGAAATATAACTATGCATGCACGTGCAATCACAATCATATGAGTCCTACATGAGGTGCAGTTCATTTTAATTATTAGTCACCTAACATCACAACTAAGGCGAGTTAGTGCTACTACAATCCCCAATACATGTATCCTTAGTGCGGGTTTTTAACCCCTTCCCGCGATACACCCATTGAGTTGTCAAAGAGGACCCGATCAGCTCCCGCATCACTCACCAAGGTCAGCCCGACCAGCCCTCTGGGATTAACCTGTGAAGCATCCATCCTTTCTTTCACATATCACATTTCTTTTCTCTGGCTTATAGCCCATAACATCTCTTTTCTTTTCTTTTCTTTTCTCTTTCATATTGTCACTCTCACAAGCATCCAACACCTTAACCCTTGTTGGCAAGGGTGCGTGGCACGAGTGATGAACTCTAGCCCAATGCATCTATATGACATAGTATGAGTCGGGAGGTGTCAACCGTATCCCATTTTACGGGCTACCACAGGCCTCATTTCCAAGTCAGCTATAACATCTAGTCTAGCAATTCACATACAACATTCAATGTCCAATCACAGAAGTCACCAGACAAGCATTCTTTATTCAATAGAATTCACAGTAATTGAATTAAGTGAACAGTATAATAGAATCATTATAATTTGTGTTGACATATTAGTCGTGTCACATTTACATACACGGTGTATTTTCACTCATCTTATTCTGGTCCTACTGGTTTGATTGTCGGTTTTGTTTCGGTTGGTGTTTGACTATGCACCTTGAGCACGGGATCAACACCTAATTTGTTGGATCATAAATGTGTGTCAATTAATATTTCAAATTACATTAATATCCTAGTGTTGGTCTAGGCTTACTGGTCTAACTCTGTGTTTATACTGATGTTATTTGGAATTCTCTGGGTCTTGTATTGGGCTTTCGGGTCTATCTCCCGATGCTTCATCCAGAGATGTGGAATTTATCTGACTTGGTACCTTGACAGCATAGTCAGCTAATACATGGCCCAACAGTCAGACAAACCAGCACCTAGGTCAGCAATTCAGCTGAATCCATTCCTAGGCATGGTTACCTGGCCCTGTGGGGCCCACTTGTGTACCTAGTGTATGGAGGACATAAATCATAGGTGGAGAGGGGTATTTTGGTCATTTATCACCTCAGCACACAGTCCATAGGTCACTGGTGAAGGTCCAAAAAGTAAGGACACAAAATAAGCCCAAAATATATCTCTGGGCGTTTCACTGGGTGATTGGGCCAATCGCCTAATGCATCGCCCAGAACCTGTTTAAGACGACTTTGAGCAGTTTTTCTTAGATTATGCAGCAGGGGCTGCCATGGCATAGATTATGGAGGCATGAGGGATGGTCATATACCATAATTGGAGTATAATCCACTGGTCACAATGGCTTTGGGTTTGGTTTTTCCATTTGGAAGCCAGGAGCTGTTCTGACAACATAGAGAGCAGCTGTCTAGGCTGAACTCAAGCTCAAGGATTCGGTTTGGGCTACATGCAAGGCCTGTTCTCCGTATACATCCATGGTAGAACACTGATCCTATTCTAAGGTAAGCAAGGATCAGCTTGCATGCAAAGATCCATGCCTAGACTGCCTATTCTGGGTGCAACTGTGCTGAGCAGTCAGGCATAGAGATTATCTTCAGTCTCAGCAGTAAAACTTGCTATGATATGATTAGATCTTACATGCAATGGCTTTGCATGTTAGATCTGATGCATCCCAAGACAACCCCATGGTGTTCTGAGCATTACTAGCCAGAGACACCACCAACAGAACAGAGATCAGAGAACAGCCATAGAAAACCGCAGTACACAAAGGTTATGATCATTACCTAGAGCCTGTGTGAGGCTGGATCAGTGCTCTGAAGCAGCACTAGTCTTCCTTCTCCTTCTCTCTTCCTTTCCTTCTCTTCCTCCTCCTTTTCCTTCTCTTTCTCTACAGCAACCAAAAACGAAATAGGGAGCTGCCCCTCCTATTTATAGGATTGGCCCTACCAAGGCCTGTTTGGCCATAGGCTCCCCTCTCCAAAAATGCATTTTTAACTACATTCTGAGTCATTCTGGCTGCACTGATGAGGTCCACATGGCTCCAGGGGTGGGTAATGGTTCCTAAAATTCTCATCTACCCCTAAAGGGTGTTCATGGTCTATCTAAAACACTCATTTCAGCCACCCTGGGCGATTCTCTAGGCCTTTGGGCCAATCGCCCAGTGCGTCGCCCAGAGAATGCAACGTTGTTGTATAGGCCTTAGGCTTGCACAGGTGTTTAGCCTATGGCTTGGGCATTGCACCAACACCTCATCCAGGGTCTGACACACATCTGAACAGGTGTGGGCCCCATAAATATGGATAGGAGACAGAGTACCTGGGGTTGATGCAGTATATCATGCTGTGGGTCCCACTCTGTTGAGGACTTCGTAAGGACCAATATATCTTGGGCTTAGTTTGACCCTCTTGTTGAAGCATAGTAATCCCTTCGTTGGAGATACTCGAAGGAATAGCTTCTCTCCAACTCCAAATTCAATATTCTTCCTCCGATTATCGGCATAACTTTTCTATCTTAATTGGTCTGCTTTAATCTTTTCTTTGATTATATCCACCTTCTTGTAGGTTACCTGGATCATTTCAGGTCCACGATACTTCCGTTCTCTGACTTCGTCCCAATACAATGGTGTATGGCACTTCCGATCATATAAGGCTTCATACAGTGCCATGCCAATAGAGGAGTGGTAGCTGTTGTTATATGAAAATTCCACTAAGGGTATGTGGGCATCCCAACTATCCTTCATTTCTAGTATACAGGCTCTGAGCATGTCCTCCAGAGTCTGAATGGTTCTTCGGACTGTCCATCCGTCTGAGGATGGAAAGCTGTGCTGAGATTTAGTTGAGATCTCAGTGCCTGTTGCAGACACTTTCAAAATCTTGAGGTGAATCGGGGGTCCTTGTCGGACATGATGCTAACAGGCACACCATGCAGGTGGACTACATTTTCAATGTATAGTTGGGTGAGCTTGTCAATCGAATAGTTTATCCTGATTCGAATAAAGTAAGCCACTTTCGTCAGTCCGTCCATAATCACCCAGATTGCATTCATTCCTTTCCTGGTGTTGGGTAGATTGGTCACAAAATCCATGGTAATTTTTCCCATTTCCACTCGGGAATAGGGAGTAGCTGCAATAATCCATGCGGTCTGTGTCTTTTAACCTTTATTTACTGATAGGTGAGGCATTCGGTCACGTATATAGCTACAGTGTGCTTCATTCCAATCCATCAGTAATACTTCTTGAGATCCTTGTAAATTTTTATGCTTCCAGGGTGGATTAAATAGGGTGAATTATGTGCCTCCCTAAGAATTCGGTCCTGCACATTATAGTCACCAGGCATGCACAATCTGTCTCTAAATTTCAATGCCTTATCATGGGCCAATGAGAAGTCTGGATCCCTGTGAAATCCATGCTTCACTTCCCAGATTATCTTGACTAGTTCGGGGTCTTTGGGCTGCTTTTCAATTATCTCTTCCTGGATCGATGGCTGTATATCCATAGCTGCTAGTTGCATAGTCGTTCCTTCGATTATAAGTTCTATATCAAACTTTTGAGCTTCTTCTATCAGTTGTTCGCTAACAACCAAGGAAGTGACTGATGTGGTTTGGGATTTCCCGCTTAATGCATCCGCCACTACATTGGCCTTGCCAGGTTGGTATTGAATCTCACAGTCAATCCTTCACCAATTCTAACCGCTGTCTCTATCTCATATTCAACTCCTTCTGGGTGAAGAAATACTTCAGACTCTTGTGGTCGTTGAAGATCTCACTCTTTTCACCATAGAGATAATGTCGCCAAATTTTCAACGCGAAAACCATTGTAGCCAACTCTAGGTCATGAGTGGGGTAGTTCTGTTTGTGTTCCTTCAACTACCTTAAGGCATAGGTGACCACTTTACCTTTCTGCATCAATACACCATCCAATCCAGTTTGGGATGTGTCGGTGTATACCACCACTCCTCCAGTGCAATCTGAAATAGTCAATACTGACGCCGTCACCAATCAATTCCTTAACTCTTGGAAGCTTTTCTCGCAAGAGTCATTCCACTCAAACTTTGCACCCTTCTTTGTTAGCTTTTTCATGGTTGCCGAGATGCGTGAGAAAAATTCTCAATAAACCGCCGGTAGTACCCGGCTAAACCTAAGAAGCTTTGGATCTTAGTGGCATTCTTCGGAGTCTCTTACTCGAGAACCACCTTCACCTTATCTGGGTCTACCTTGATGGCATCTTTGGTGATGATATGTCCCAAGAATCCAATCTGGTGGAGCCAGAATTTGCACTTGCTGAATTTGGCGAACAGCTAGTGCTCCCACAATCGCTGCAACATGAACGTAAGGTGTTGAGCATGCTCCTGTTCACTTTTAGAGTATAACAGAATGTCATCGATGAATACAATGACGAACTTGTCCAACACATCATTGAACACTCTATTCATCATGTCTATGAACTCTGCCAGGGTGTTGGTTAACCCGAACAACAGTACTAAAAATTCATAATGTCCGTATAGAGTTCTAAATGCCGTCTTATAAATATCGCCACTCTTGATCTTCAATTGGTGGTATCCGGACCTAAGATCAATCTTGGAGAAGACTCTTGCTCCCTGCAGCTGATCAAATAGGTCATCATTGCATGGCAACGGGTATCGATTCTTGATCGTAAGTTTATTCAACTCTCGATAATCGATGCACAGTCGCATGCTGCCATCCTTCTTCTTCACGAATAGCACTGGTGCTCCCCAAGGAAACACACTTTTTCGTATGAATCCCTTCTTCAGCAGATCTTGTAATTGGACCTATAATTCTTTTAATTCTATAGGTGCCATTCGATATGGTGCCTTGGATACCGGTGCTGCACTAGGAATCAAGTCTATCACGAATTACGTCTCATGATCAGGCAGTAGCTGGGTCAGATCTTCTGGAAATATGTTGGGAAATTCTCTAATGACATCAAGTTCTTCCAATGGGTTTATCTTTACCTCGGTATCCATTACCGTGGCCAAATAGCCCTGACATCCTTCATTCAATAACTTTTGTGAAAACCGAGCCATCATCCAACTTGAATGTGATCTTCTTCTCTGCACACATGACATTTGCTCCATAGGCAGATAGCTAATCCATGCCTAGTATCATGTCAAAGTCCTTCATATCGAACTTAATCAGATGGGCGGTTAAGTTCTTCCCGTAAATTTCCACCAAACAGGGGTCGTACACTTCCTTCAGGCTCACGACACTGCCGGTCGGTGTACTAACTACTAAATCGTGCCCGATGGCCCTTGGTTGAATGATCATCCTACTCACAAAAGTGTTGGAAACAAAAGAGTGGGATGCACCCGACTCGAATAACACTCGTACGAGCGCGGATGAGACAATCAGGGTACCTAGGGTTTGTGTAAAATAAGGATGCAATTAAGTTTTCTTGCATCCACAGATTACTTATTACAATTTAGTAGTGTTAGGTGGACTTACCTGTAATCACGTCGGGATTTGCCTCCGCTTCTTCGTTGGTCAGTGTGAACACTTTTCCTAGAGTTCGATTGTCCTATGGCTGGAAGGGTCGAGCGTGGGACTGGATTGGTGAGTATGTGTTGTATCCGCGGTGCATGCATTCCCTGGCCATATGTCCTGCCTTGTGGCACACGTAACATCTGTTGGACAACATGACCGGTGATGAGGCCTAGCTTGCTTGGTTCATTGCAGGTCGGGCTGGCAAAGCTGCAATTGTCGCTTGGCTTGCAGTTGGTTGGGCAGGCTGGTTGTAAGTGGGGAAAAAAGGGTTCTAGCCCACATCTGGCGGACGATACTGAGTTGGGCTGGGGCTCGAACTAGTTCCTCGAAAAACCTTATTCGGGCATCCGAAATTCTGATAGCCCCCTCTTGCCCAAACCAGGTGACGTTGTAGCTTTCTCTTTCTTCTTTAATCTGTCTTCTATTGTCTACCCCTTATCGACCATTTGAGCGTAGTCCTGAATATCTAGGACGGACAAAATAAACCCGATCTCTGGTTTGAGTCATTTTTCAAATTTCTTTATTTTTCTAACTTCCCCCTTCTAGTGTTCCAGAGAAAAATGAAACAAATCTTCGAACTGCTATTGGTAGTCCAACACGGTCTTGGTTCCTTTCACGAGAGCAAAGAACTCAACTTCCTTCTTGTCTCTAAAGCTCTCAGGGAAGTAGTTCTTAAAGAAAACTTCTTTAAATTGCTCCCAGGTGGGATTTGGATTAGCTGCTTCAAGATTAGGCTTGGTTGCCTTCCACCATGCTTCCACCTCGTTTTATCGCTGATATCCAGTACATATCAATTTCTGCGCATCCGTATACTCAAATACATTGAATGCCTTTTCCAAGGAGTTAATCCACCATTCTGGCTACATTGCCTCAGAATTTATCTTAGAAAACACAGGCGGCTGGAGCTTCTTGAATCTCTCCATCACTTTAGCTGTAAAGTTTTCCGCTGTGTGTTGAGGCACAAGTGGTGGAAAATTGTATTGGCCCGTTGGGTGGTGGTGGTGGCACTGTTCGCTCTTGCATCATGGCCGCCAATTGTGCAGACATTTGGACCACCAGCTCCTGTTGTTGTTGTATGGTCCGCATCATGGTGGTTATGATGGTATTCACCACTCCAGTTGCCATACCTGGCTGAGGTACAGTGGTAGTAGGTTAGGCAGCCATTGGAACCCTCGGCGAAGTAACCGATATTTCAAAATTCTGAGCTTTGGCTCCATCCCGTAGCTCAACTTCTGGGATAAATCGAGGGCATCTTCCACGACGACCACCTCGGTTGGATCTAGTATTGGCCATGATTGATTCTCTGAAAGAAGCTTTATGTTCAATATTCTCACACCCTTAACGGGAACAATTTATAATTTCTAACTATCACATGTATGTTGTCATTTCCACAGTTCCAGTGTACAAATGTTAGCATTCTAGTAAGAAGTGATATTTGTCAATTACTATTACTAAGAGTTTTATATCTATAGAATGTTGTATGCCATGATATGTTATGCAAGATGACCAATTAAGAATTTATATTAGTGAATACTTATTTAATCTATACCTGGGCCTAGCATGCGAGTCTCTCAAACTTCTTCCCGGTGATAAAAGCCTGTATGTATAGGTATCCTATATCACTCCTAACCTCATCTTCTTGGGTAAGGTAAATGGCACGATCCTCTGATCCACTAGTATCTGCGAGTGCCAAGAAAACAATCAGTTAATTTCCTGCCTGGGACTGAATCTCTCGAATCCAAGCTAGTCTCTTCCTCCGTCGTCTAATGTAGAGCATGTTACTGGGGTCTTTAAGCCTGAACAACACAGTCAGATCCTACTATGGAGAATTTCTAGGTATTAGGTTTCTATGGTCATTTAACTCAAATCATGCTCAACACAATAGGTAATTAAAGCAACATAGACAAGAAAGTAAATGGACCAGCTCGAGTTTGCACACAATGCTACAGTGTTCTACTAGATCTAACACACCACTTAGGTAGGGATAGATGCAGTGTATAAATTCCTTATTTTGCTCTGTAGCCTATTGGGTTTAACTTTGGTTAAGCTAGGCTGTGGTATGGCCTACTTGTAGGCACAGTGTTATAAGTAACGTCTAAATTCCCAAAACTTTGCAATTACACATTACGATTTATGCCTACATATCTATGTTTGAGTTCTTCACACACAGAGATCCATACATCCAAGTGTATATATATATATATATATATTTATGCCCAAATTAGGCTACATAAAAAAAAATTTCTTCTTGCAACTTCCTACTTATTTACCCTACCTCGTATACATCTATGTATTTTGCTTAATATTGATATTTATTATATGCATTTATTTATTATTTTTTATTCACATTATCATACAAATACCTTAAATGGTGTTATTTATACCATTACATTATGGGAAACATAAGCCCATGTGTTAAAATTACATTTCCTGTTGAAATTTCATTCTCTGGGTGTTTCACTAGGCGTTTGGCTCAATTGCTCAGTGCATCGCCCAGAGAATCAGAGCTCAGTTATAAACAGTCCGTGAGCTCATTGTCTCATTCTAAATTATATTTTGAGAGCTCCAAACCACTAGGGTAGTGCTCCAAAGTTCTTTTGGGCTAATTCCCCACAAAATCCAAGCATCTTTGCAAGTTTCCCACACATCTACGCGAGTCCATAGTAGGTTTTCTTCGCATTTTCACTGTTATAGGACTTCTGTCCCTTTTTTTTTGCATTTTCTTTGTTTGATTTTACTATTTTGTGCCCTAATTCCTCTTCTTCTTCTTCTTGCTTTGCAACAACCATGTCTACAAGCGGCAAATACAGCAGAGCATGGAAGGCAATGACCCGTAAGCGCCTACGATTTGACCTAGTGCCTTCTTCATCTTTGGTAGTACTTTCTCCATCACTCGAAGAAGATTCCTCATCCGAGGAACCGGAGTTTGACCGATTTTGGTTCTCCAGGTATGAGCACTCGCAAGATTGGGTGAAGTTCCACTCTAAAAACATTATGAATGGTAGAGTGGTGCAAGTAGATGACTTCCACCAGTACGGGCTCTATGCCAAGTTCAATGCCCTAGGCTAGGCACCGATGCTATCTCCTACGCTGCTGTGCTACCAGAACTTGGTTCTGTATTGCTATTGCAACCTTATACCGACTTCTGGGGTGCAAGGGTTTGAATTACAGAGTAGGGTAAAAGGGGTAGACTTAAAGTTGACCACTACCACGTTAGCAGAGATTTTGGGGCTGCCCAATATAGGCGACAGGTGCTACTACAAGCCTAGGGTGGACATTTTTTATATGTTTTCTTTAGAGACCAGGAGGATGGTCTTCAAAGTTTTGACTGGGGCTGAAGGGATTTCGAAGTTTGAGGCGAATTATAAGCCTATTGCCAGGATCATTAGTAGATGCATCTCCTATAACATCTATCCCAAGGGTGGGAACCGGGGTAGTATTTCTATGCTCTGGGCATACATTAATTACTGCTTGCTCCCGACCAGCAAGGGGGGTCCAGAGATCAACATCCCTTACTTACTGATGCAAGTGACGCTCTACCATGCTTAGAACCCATCAGATGGGAACCTGCCCTATGGGAAGTTCATGACTCATGTGTTCCAGTATTTTGGGGTTACTCTTGCTGGCAAGTACGAGGGAGGTGATAGGTCAAAGCCTATCAGCAAAACCTCCATCCAAAAGATGAAGATGCAGGGGGAACCAGATAGCGATCTTGAGTTTGAGGTGGAGGAGATGGAGGAGGGACATGAGGTAGTAGAGGGAGCTGGGTTGGGTGAGTAGGAGGGTGATCTGGTGGATCCTAGTGCACAATTTGGAGATCTACCTTCCTATGGGCCGACTAGAGCTTCTAGTTCTCAGGTGCCACCTCAGGTGTCTGAGTCTTATGGTTGGTCTGACATGATGGCACAGTTTCGAGGCCTCCACACTCAGCTTGCTCAGATGTTGACATGGATGGATCAGAGCTTCACTTCCCTGGAGGGGAGAGTAGGTTTCGTTGAGCAGCGCCTTGACTTCTAGGATTCCTACTACTAAGTTAACTTACGACAGGCTCGGCCTCCACAGGAGTAGTCCCCCAGCTTCAATTTCATACCTAGGAATGGGTCTCTTTTACTTCAGCTTAACTTTATGTAGTTCTTGTTGGTTTTTTTATTATCATGGGTTATGCAATTCTTTGCTTACAGTTTTTTTTTTTTTTTTTTTGTTTCCCTGCTGGCTGTATCTAGAAGTACTTTCAATTTAAACGTCAATGTAATGGCTTTCACCATATTTCAGTCTTTATTAAAGCTTAATGTTAGTGTTCTATCTTTCTTTACTATCTATTATTTACATTTACCCCCTGTTAATTTAATTATTATGTGTTTTACTTCAATGCAAGTTATTAATCCTATTCCGCTGTCTGTGAATGTTGAAAGAGCTTCTTGCTCTGATACCAAGCTTTGTCACACCCCAAACCACCCCCTAGGAGGATTAGGTAGGTTACCCAAATTGCACTGTAGCAATCCGCCAAATCCCAAGGATCTAGAAGCAGTTAATCCATTCACAGACACACACATCCATAATATTACAAGATGTAAAATGCAGAGTGCTGCGGAAAGCTATAATTACATTAAACATTTAAAAAGGACAGACAAAGCAAGGAAAAGTATATACATCATAGTGATTTGTTCATTCTCTCTCTCACTCCCAGAACACAAGCAACTCCTAACTCTATTAGAAACAACTTTATACAAAAGAATATAAATAGGGCAAGGTAACCCAAGCCCCAAAAGCAAAGCTGTACAAAAGTGGGATCTCCAACAAAACAAAAGGAGTCCCAAGATCAAAATAGAGTCAGCAGCACCCCTAACGGGTCATCCTCAGCTACCACCAAAAATACTCATACCAGTGGTATGACCTCCGTCTGGGTCCATACCAATATCGTCATAACTATCATAGCTCGCCTCCGGGAGATAAGCCTCCTAGCCATAGTAACATCCACCTGTAGGATCATCTAACAAAAACATATATAACAGAGTGTGAGCTCCACTAAGCCCATGAATGAAATATCACCATGCATGCATGTGCAATCACAACCATATGAGTCTTACATGAGGTGCAATTCATTTTATTTATTAGCCACCTAATGTCACAACTAAGACAGGTTAGTGCTACTACAATCCCCAATACATGTATCCCTGTTGCGGCCTTTTAACCCCTTCCCGTGATATACCTAGTTGTCAGAGAGGACCGATTAGCTCCCGCATTAGTCACCAAGGTCAACCCGACTAGCCCTCTGGGAATAACCTATGAGGCATCCATCCTTTCTTTCACATGTCACATATCTTTTTTCTGGCTTATAGCCCATAACAGAGGGGCCATTGCACAAGCTAAGGAGCCTAGGGCTCATCAGAGGAACAAGCACGTGCAACAGAAGTATCACCTCATCAGAGAAATTATCTAGTAGGGCGACGTGAGTATCTCCAAAGTGGACACAACTGAAAATGTGTTAGATTTCATAACAAAGGGTTTCTCCTAGAGTGTTTGAAAAACACATGGAGGGCATGGGTTTAAAATGTATGGGAAATTGACTTTACTGTACAAGTGGGAGATTGTTGGATTTATGTGTTCATCAAACCCAATTCGATCCGGTTCAATCCGATTTTGCTTTATATTGAACATTATACATTTTGGTTTAATATTATCACATGCGATATAAACTTTTTGAGCATTATGTATCCGTAACTTTTACTTAAAATGGTAATCACGACTAGGGTTTGCTGGGCACCCTTATCATATGGTCGTCACATTGGGTATGCCTAGACATGTGATGTCAGGGTACGAATGCGAGTACTCATATGATCGATGTGTGTATTAGTGAAGAATCTATTTTGTTGATTTCTCTATGTATTACTGTCAAATGTAGGAAGGGATAGACATGTGTCATCGACACCCTTTACCTGAGGGAACCCTGTCACTGCAAAGTGTGATTGCATTCTTTGGTTCATCAATGACTGAGACCCAAGTGAGACAAAGCCGGTGTTCTTGAAATGCGCGAATACTTTGTGAGTGAAGGAGTTACTCAACATGGTCACCAATGCCCAATTGGGGAACACCAAGATTAAAATTGTCTGTGTATGGTCGGATCAAAATCTGGATCCAGTGCCATTTTGGAAATGGTTTTTGCAAAACCTATTTTACATAAAATAATAGATTATATGTAGTTATTTGAATGAAGTGTTTTATCGAGTTTTGGGGGACTCGATCAAATACATAGACACTCTTATATGGACATATGGTATGGAATGGGGTTTGGCAGTACAAGTGTACATGCCCTAGATTCCATAATGATGGTGTTGATTAGTGAGGGGGGTTGTATATGATAATTTATTATCATGTAGGGAGTTATTTGGAATTTACTAAAATAATTGGTTCTTTATATAATTAATGGATATGATGCTAATTATAATTATCCATAAATTAAATAAAGTAATTAATTATATCATTCCCTAAGATTCTACTTCTTCACTAATTAGAAGCACTTTGAGTTTAAACAGAACAGCCAAACAAGGAGAGAGAGAGTCTGACTGTCACTGGGATTTTATTTTCCCATCTAGGGTTTTAAAAAACCCTAACATTATCTAAAGCACCGAAAACACAGAGGGGGGCCAGTGCTCCATGTTTTTGGTTGCCCCTCCTCCTCTTGGATGGTTTTTGGCTTTCCTCTCTCTCTCTTGTGATCTCTTCTTCTTCTTCTTCTTGCTCTCTACTTTGTTTGAGAGTTAGGGTTTTGAAAACCCAGATTTGTACTTGAAGAACTGAAGAGCATCTAGGATTGGCTTAAAGAACCTTTGCTGCACCATTGGAGGTTCAGATCTGTTTGCTTGGAATGCTCATTAGAGGAAGAACCATTGTCTATTAGAGGAATAACACTTGAGGCTCATCAGGTTAACACTGCTATATTAATTCCTATTGATTATTCATGGGATCTGAAAGTAACTCGAATCAATTATTTTTCGCTGCGCATTTGGGTAGGGGATGGATCCCTCTTTCCATGGGATGGAATAGAGATGAATTTTTCATCTCTTTTGGGTTCCATAATTTCATGGGACACAAAAGAGAAGGATATGGCATTGGTTTATCAGACCAAACCCTAATTGGGATGCACCAGGGTTCTCATGAGCGACCATAGGAAATCATAAAATTAAAATAGGGTGCCCATAGGCAACCATGGGTTAACCTAGGAGATGCAATACCCTAATTGGTTTATAAATAGTTTCCTAGGGAAACCATGACATGATCCCAGGACCGTAGTTTGACTTACGTGTTTATGTCTTGGTCTATGTGGATGATATCCTTATTGCCAGTAAGGATCCCACTTAGGTTAACTCTATGCTTCAACACCTTGCCATGGAGTTTTCTATCAAGGATTTGAGACCACTGCATTTTTTCTTGGGTATTGAAGCTATGTCTCATCCCACCAGTTTCCTGTTGTCTTAGTCCCATTATATTGGTGATCCCCTGCAATGGGCTAACATGAGCGAATGCAAGCTAGTACTTACCCATGTGGCTATGACTACAAAGCTATCAGCTTCAGGAGGTGTCCCCCATACCGATGCTAGCTAGTACCGTCTGTAGGTGCTCTTCAATACATCACTCTCATTCACCCTAATGTGTCATTTGTTGTGAACCGTGTGTTCCAATATATCCACGCTCCTATTGCAGATCATTTGTCTCTTGTGAAACAGATACTTCGGTACTTGAAGCAAATTTGGTCCCATGGCCTTTCCTTGAGAAATCACCCATCTCACATTATAGGCTTTCTCTAATGTTGACTGGGAGAGCAGCAGTATTTATCGCAAATCCACAGTGGTGCAGCCCTCCACTGAATATGAGTTCCAGGCTCTAGCTGATTTGTCCGCCGAGCTCACTTGGTTACAATCTCTCTTTGGTGAGCTTGGTCTTACCCTTTAGGCACCCTCTTAGTTCTATGGTGCGATATCATTGGAGCCACTCACCTCTTTGCTAATCCTGTGTTTCATGCCTGTACCAAACACATCGAGATTGAGTTTCATTTTGTGCGCGACAAGATTGCCAAGTGGGAGCTCTTAGTCAAATTCATCTCCACCAAGGACCAAATAGCCTGGTTTCAGTTTATGCGGGATAGTTGAAAATCCGATGACTCAACCCTTCCACTTGAGGGTGTGTATTGACCAAATATTGAGTTACCATGTTCACATGGGAACTCAATACTTGATTACCAGATATATTAGGACTCATACAGTGCGAGTTAGACTGTTATCTATTCTACCTTCCGTGTATTACCCAATTAAGGTTTCCAATGTTTTTATTAGGGGTGTCAATTGGTCTGGTTCGAGGCTATTGGTCCGGATCCTTAGTGGTTTTGACTCTAAGGTATCAAGACAATAATCGGACCAATAAGCTTACTGGATCCAAATCTGAGACCCAAGACCATTAACTAATGGGTGGTCCGATTTTGGTTCCTAATCGGTTCCAAACATATTGAGCCCAAAAACAAGGACAATGAGAGTTTCTCTAGGAAGGAGCTTCATCATAAATAGATATAGTCTTGTAGAACCCAAAATAAAGACATTGATGCATGTATAAATAAGGAGACAAACTTTAAGACCTCATGATTTCCATTTCAGACTCAACTCATATACTGATGACTTAAAGAACAGCAAAAGAACGCCACCACTGAAAAGTCCCAAGCAATGTAATACTATTATTAGGTTAGGGTTTAAAGCCTTTTGGGGTTTCAGATTTAAATTTCTCATTCGATTTGTTTACGTATCATCGGGTTTCAACGGTTCCGGTGCTCCCGGGTCCTTAATGGGCTATTGGTTCTAGAACCGTTGGAAAACCCAGACCAATAGTATATCATTAGGACCAGATCCATCTCTATAAGCTATTGGGTGGTCCGATTTCGATTCCTGTCAATCCAAATCGATTCTAGTTTCCGAATCTGGTCCTAAATTGATACCCTAGTTTTTACATATATATATATATATATATATATACTCTCTCTCCCTCTCTCACTAGGTTTATAGTATCAGATCAAGATTATTGATAGCTACCTACAGATGATTTGAGCTAGGGGTGTCAATGGGTCGGTTCGGTTCGATTTTGATTTGGGTTTTTCGATTTCGGTGTGGTTTTTAGAGAAACCGAGACCAATCCAATAAGAACTTTTCGGTTTCTGCTTGGTTTCGATTTTGATGCGGTTTGACTTCGTGTCGATTTCGATTTATGATAACGGGTTGATATCGATTTGGATTCGATTTGGTATCGGGTTTTTTTAAACAAGTTGGGTTCAGTTTGTGCCTATTTTCGTCTCTTTCTCTTTTCAACTACATAAAATATTTCATTCGCCTCACACTTAAAAAGGAGATCAATGGAACAAGCATTCTTACAAATCAATTTCCCTATTTTCATAATCTCATACTCATTGATTTGTAACAATTTATCTAACAACCATAAATTTGCTCACTAATATTGAAATCAATTCAATGATTCATAACCTTATACTCATTATTTTCTTATCGGTTTCATTCGATTTGGTTTTCGATTTGTTATCGGTCAGTCCAGTGCAATTCAGTTTTCAACCGGTCTCGTCATGCCCTAGTCCAAAACCAATCCAATAAGGATCGATTCGATTTGATCTTGGGTTTTTTTGGTCAATTTCGATTGATCAACGGTTCTGACTAGGTTTTGACACCCTTAATTTTTTTTTTTTGTTTTTTTTTTTTTTTTGATAAAGTGAGAATACGAGCTGGTTAGCACCTAAACAAACGTCTTCATCGGTAAAATCGTAAAAAGATTTTCCAAATCCTTTTGTTATTAAAAAAAAACAGATATTCAATCCAATAATAGAGTAGTATTGGTGATCGATCACATCCGAATTTGGATCCTGTCTGGTCGAGACCTCAAATTTCAACCGTGGCGGCTACTATCACATCCACTCTTCGTTATTCCACTTTTTTGGTTTTTTGGATAAAGTAGTCTTCGTTCTTCCACATGGGATCAACAGTGGATTGAAGAACACATCCACAGGGTTTAGTTCCAAATAAAAAGGACTTTATTAGTTCACTCAATCTCGACAACCGCATCAATGGATCACCGTAAGAGTCACTTCCTTCTAGTCACGTTCACGTCCCAAGGCCACCTCAACCCAATACTGCAGCTCGCTAAGCGTCTCATACGCACCACCGGTACCAAAGTCACTTTGGCCACCACCGTCAAAGGCCAACGCCTCATGACAAACACAGACACAAACACCCTTCCTCTCATTCCCGGCTTATCCTTCGCTTTCTTCTCCGACGGTTTCGACGACGGCAGCAACCCCTCCGACGACCCCAACCATATCGCCGCTCAGATGAAACGTGTGGGCTCTCAATCCTTCTCCAACCTTATCAATTCTTTCAACGAAGGGCCTCATCCTGTAACCTTTGTAGTCTATTCCATCCTCCTTCCATGGGTTGCGGACGTTGCACGTGCTATGCACATCCCCTCTGCCCTCTTATGGATCTCCTCAGCCACCGTCTTCGCCCTTTACTACCACTTCTTCAATGGCCACGATCGCCTGATAGAAACCTCAACCTTCATAGACGAACTACCAGGATTGCCTCCCTTAACACGCCCAGACCTTCCTTCCTTTTTCCAACCCTCAAGCCCTCACACTTTTGTGCTGCCAATCATCCATGAACACTTCCAAACCTTACAACAAGATAGCCATCCACGTGTCCTTCTGAACACCTTTGATGCTTTGGAAGAATCCGCCTTAAGAGCCTTGTCCAAGTTGAACGTTATCGGGATCGGCCCCTTGACTCCATCAGAGGATAAAGCCTATGGCTGTGATCTCTTTAGCAATAAGACCGGTTTGGACTATATAGAATGGCTAAACTCCAAACCAGTTGGTTCGGTTGTTTATGTGTCGTTTGGGAGCTTAGTGGTGTTACCCAATAAACAGATTGAAGAGATCTTTCATGGACTAAAGGCGAGTCAGAAACCATTTTTGTGGGTGGTGAGGTCTTCGGAGAGTGAGATTAAGGAATTAGAATTGGAAGAGGAAACAGAAGGGATGATAGTGGGGTGGTGTTCACAGGTGGAGGTTTTGAACCATCGTTCAGTTGGATGCTTTGTGACGCATTGCGGGTGGAACTCAACGGTGGAGAGTTTGGTCGCCGGAGTGCCGGTGGTGGGGTGTCCACACTTTTCCGACCAGCCGACGAACGCAAAGATGATAGAGGCTGTGTTTGGGACTGGGGTGAGGGCGAGAGTGAGTGAAGAAGGGGAAGGGATAGTGGAGAGAGAGGAGCTTAAGAGATGTCTGAACATGGTGATGGGAGGAGAGAATGGGGAGGAGATGAGAAGGAACGCTTTGAAGTGGAAGGATTTGGCCATGGAGGCTGTGGGCAAAGGTGGTTCTTCAGCTAGAAATTTCCGAGCCTTTGTGGAAGAGTTGGTGCAAGGGTGCGATACAAGTATAGAATAGACCCAGCGTATGAACCGCTATTTTGGAATCTTTGTTGTTGGATAATGACACGGCGGATCAAATGCAAAGTAGATGTCCTGATTTGGCGATCTTTGTGTGGTGGTATATTAACGCTAAAGGCAAAGTATCATGTAGTGTATCAGTTCGTACCGAAAAAAAAAAATGTAGTGTATCAATAGCAACTTTTCAAGATTAAAAAAGTGTTGATTTTAGTAGAGGACTATGGACCGTTGATCTATCCTAATTTCAATATCCTAACTATGGAATCCGACGCTGGAAAATTATATCCACTAGTTCCCAGCCCGGCCCAGTTCCCCAGTTCCTCTAATTGGGGAGTGGAGGATCCCACTTGGGCAGAGTATTTGGGCAAGGGTAGGATGGTCATTTCAGACCCCCCCCTCCCAAAGTTAGAGGAATAGGGTCAGGCAAGGAACTGGAGGGGATAAAGATCCATCTAACTCTGCATATTGGAGGGAGAATCTCTGGATTCTAACATTCAAAACTAGAATCTCTGGCAGATAAGCGGAATCGAGACCAAATCGATCAGTGTCGATTCTGGTTCGATTCAGCTGGAAATGATTGGAAATCGAGCAAAATTGATGGGAAAGGACAAAAGTTGGCTGCTTCCCCAATTGTAGGCACCCGATGTGGAATGTAGAAGGGTCTAATGGAAAATTACTAAAACCCAAGAAGGTAACTGTGAGCCTGTTGCACAAAGAAAGTTACTATTCAACTACGAGGTTTCCCTCTCTACAACACTAGAACTAGTAATGGAAACAAAGAACTCTTGAACGTTTCTTGATTTCTCAATTGATTGATTACTCCCCTTGGGATTCAATGGCCTCTATTTATACAAGTTTCATCCCTCCAATGCCCTTTACAAAGATCTCCTAAGTCGCTTTCCATCCTTGTCGAGTGATTGAGTCCTTCTCGGCTTAGGATCCTCCTAGGAAGAATGATCTTCTCCTATTTTCCAGCAATTAGAATCTTTCTTTACGTGGATTACGGTTAGCATTCATAATGCCTTCAGGATTCTCTTTAACTGTCTCTGATGACGTGTCTATACCGGTTTAACCACCCCGCATGTGATATGCGAGTCTTGGACGGAACGTGTTTATTGGGTCTCAAGCTTCCACATGTCACGTTAGGACTAGGTGGATAAAACATGGTGTATCATTTGCCCCCTACTCCCTTTGTCTTGAATAAGGTATAGGGAGAACTTCACAATTCTTCCGAGCATCACTATACCAATCGTCATGCTTGGTTGTCAGCTATCTTCGTTGTAGATCTATGTTGATGACCAGTTTTGACTAACCTTGTCGGTATTCAGTATTGCCGAACATTGCTTCGGAAGAAAAAGCTGTTTTGGTTCTGAGATGCATCTTTGCTATTGACAGTTATACCCCTGGATATAAAGCGTGGGTTTCCAAAAAGTGTGCCGCCATTTGTTGTTTCTAGCACGTGGGCTCAAAATATCTTCTGGATTTCACGTCTTTTGGAGGGACTTGAAAAGACATAATAAAGTTTGAATTTGGAACCTTTAAGCTCTCGGCGTTACCTTGTCGTCGAAGTTTCCCTTAAGGGTTTGACGCGTGTTCACCACATCCCATCTCAAATTTTTTGTTGCACCTCGATCCTCTAATGGAACATGTTGGATTAATCTGAAGCGTCCAAGCTTTTGCCCAGGGTATATATAGTTCTAACATCCTTGGACCCTTCTTCTTCATTGTTTCCAAGCTTAAAAACCCGGAAGTTTTGATTCTCTGCCTGTGTTTCAATCCATGAAGTCTTCTTGCTCTGAGTCTTCTTCTTCAGCCAGATTCTTCTCACTTGAGTAAGTTCTTCTCTTCTCATTTCCACCTTTGATTCCCTTTCTTTTACCAAGGAATGTCAAGTTCTAGGAATGCCCCTAGTTCTAAAACTGTACGAGACACTGCCTCTTTATTCGAGGAATCTGACCAATTATACCATGGTTCAGTGACTAGAGGTGCTGTCATGGTCCCTTCTAGGGGGTCTGCTACGGTACACCGTACTCAATCTAGTGCTTACGCCGGCACCTCTTCCGGTAACCCTCCGAAGAAGTCATATGCCCCCCATGCGGGAAGGTCCATCACATTCACCAACCCCAAATTGATCCCACCATGGGAAAGAGTGTAGATGATATTCCTTCCATTTTAAGTGTGTTCGATGTCGTGGAGATTCGAGAAATCTACTCAATTCCGAAATCCATTGATCTTAGGGCTGCTAGCCCTGAAGATAGGTTGAATACTGAGCAGCTCGGTGAAGTCAGCCTTATTTCTGATGTCTTCGATGCCGGTTTTTGTCTCCTCATTCCTCAGTTCATTTCATGCCTTCTTAGACACTATGGTGTAGCCCTCATCCAATTACTTCCAAATTCCTAGAGGTGCGTTGGTGCCTTCATCCTCAGATGTACCCGGTTACGAAGACATCCTTCCCCCGCACTATTCATCAGGTGTTGCCTACTTAATTCGCTCAGTTCTCACCCTGGATGGTATTATTTCCGCCAGCGTGAATCCAACATCCCGATCAGGAGTAAAATTCCTTTCTCTATCCATGCTTGGAAACAGAGGTTCTTTTGGGCTTCATGTTCGGGATACAAATTTTCTAGTAGGCGGTGTTCGCCCAGCACTTCTGCTTGGAACAAGATTCTATTCCTTGACAACGAGGATCTAAAAACCCTCCAGTTGATAATTGATTCTAAAAGTCCTATGGAACTTGCTGATATTGATGCCTTAGATATGTCTTGCTTGGAAAGGGTGAGACTGTGAGTGTACTTTGTGTGTTTGTATCTTACCTCATTACTTTGATGCAATGGATTTTGATTTGAATTCCATGATGGATTTCATCAATGAGGAGAACATCAAAATCACCGGGGGCGAAGTGACCTTGTCCCAACTGCTGCAAAAGAAGAAGATGAAGCAAGCTCCAATTGGGCAAGGGACAGACCTGTTACACCTGTGCCAAAAAAAATCCGAGCTAGTTTGAACTTTGGTTGTAAGTCCAAAACCTGAACCCTAACACAAATCCGATTATAGATCTGGAACCCGAAGTCGTAGCATCAGGTACGTTATGGAATTTTAGTTGGGTATTCGATCGGGTAGATGATGAAGAAAGAACTTTTACGGTAATGTGTCACATACCAGTAAAATAATGGATACCTCCCCTGTGCAGACCCATCGATAGATGTACGCATCGTGGTAGGTTCCACTAACTGACAAGCATAAGCCGTGTTTGATATTTTAAACTTAAATATTTTTGGCGAGAATGTGTTAGAGAAAGTGGGGAAGATCCCCAAAGAAGAATCCTAGGATTTCATAAGTAAAAAACCATAAATAAGACATCGGAGGCAAGAAAGGATGCAAGCAGAGTCTTGGGTCCAACCTTGAGTCCGGTGTGGGCTGAACAACGGGGTACATCAGAGTCACGCACGGATTCACACCCAGGCTTGGATCTGGTCTTGTATCCGATGCGGGTCAGATACCAAATTTTAAGAGTTCTGTGTAGTACATTATTATATGTTATTTAAATAGGATTATATTATAAAAATGTTACTATATATTAAGATGTATTATAATATTATTTTAATATAAGTTACAAACAATATAATAATATGGTGTTTATGTTTATATATATATATATAGTACATGGGTTATGTTGTATTACTTAATTAAATAGTGAAATAGAAGGTGGCTAGGAAGCATGACGTGGCTTGTTGGACAAATGGAGAAGTAGGAGGTAGCTAGGAAGCATGAGGTGGCTTGTTGGACAAATGGAGAAGTAGGAGGTAGCTAGGAAGCATGAGGTGGCTTGTTGGACAAATAGAGAAGTAGGAGGTGGCTAGGAAGCATGAGGTGGCTTGTTGGTGAAGTAGGAGGTGGTTAAGGAAGAAATAATGGGTTGGTGGACAAAGCCACCTTGCCCATGCAAGGTGGAGGTGTCCTTAATGAGATTTGGGCCAATTCTCCTATCTAGACAAAAGACAAAAAAAAAAAAGGAAAAGAAAGAAGAAGAACAAGAACTTGGGAGCTTAATTTCGGTTTTGTAGGTAAGAACCTTACTCTCTCTTCCATTTTTATGTAAAGCCCCATGGCTGATTTGTCAAACCTATTCTCTCATCCAATATTAATCCTTGATAGTTCCTTTAGAAATCTATGAAAATTAAAACTAAATTATCTCTATGATCACTCTTGACCTTCCATTTAACCTCTCACTTAAATCTAGAAATTTTAATGGTAAACTCTAGATTTGAGTCTTTTTGAATGATTTATTCATTGAACCCAACAAATCTTTTGATAAGAGTAGGGTATTATGACCCTAGATGGCTTTGTGACCTTTTTCCCCAAGCCCTTATGGCTTAAAACCCAAGTGAAATCAAGTTGGAAGGCTCAAATCTTAGAAATTCGGATTTAGCAGAGGTGGACTCATAGGTGGACTCAGAAGTGGATTCAGACTAGAATCCATAATAAGAGCCCGCACCTTTTCTGTTTCCAGGTGGACTCAGAGGTGGACTCAGACCAGAATCCATAATAAGAGCTCGCACCTATTCTATTTCCAGTTAGACTCAGACCAGAATCCATAATAAGAGTCTACATCTGTTCTGTTTTCAGGTGGACCCAGACCAGAATCCACAATAAGAGTCCACACCTGTTCTATTTTCAGGTGGACTCAGAGGTGGACCCAGACCAGAATCCACCGAAGAGTCCGATTCAGGTTTTTGGGGCATTTTACCCAAATTGGACCCAAGCACTGTGCCACCACATAAATGGGCTAAAGTTCTATTTCAAGTTAGGTAGCATGTTCTGTCTTCTATTCTGGGAGATTAATCCCTGTTTAGTAAAATGATATGTCTCCACCATCCGAACTTCATTTGCTCTGATTCTAATTTTTGTTAGAAACTAGATTCATGGGGCTTCATTTTATTAGAATAAACCATTGCCCAATTCTGCCCTAAGTGATCCAAAATTTCCATACAAAATCTCCCATTTTTCCTTTAAATTCTTATAACTACTGTTAAACCTAAATGTGATTCTAAACCTATTCCAACCTAACCCTAAGGGTACCCTAGGATCCCACCAATACTCAAACATATCCTAATACTTGTGTATGACTTAATAATTATAGGAAATAATCATTTGGTCATTGAAACCTATCGGCAACCGTCTCGAGGACTATTTCAATCTTGCAATCCTAAGCATAACAAGGTAAGTGGGGGTAGACTTTGATTTCTTTTATGAGTGTTTATTTCATTCTTAGACGTATTTGCTAGGAATCATTTGAATATTTAAAATCATGTTTTATTTATGATATTTATTGATTTCATTGTTTATAACTATTGGTTGTGAATGATATGCTGTGGAATGGTTGGCAATATGAATTCTTGTGATAGATTAGATGCCGTAGTTGGCTTGAAAATGAGAGGTATGGCATACTGTAGTATGGGATGCGGGAGCACTGTACACCTCGTACTATGCCATTTAGACTGCATATGGCTAGGAATGTCATTTCTTAGTGCTACAACCCTTACCAGCAGGGGTTCAGGTGTTGGGTGATCATAGCTCCCTATCACTGAGGAGTGTGAAGGACGCCGGGATGGGGTCCTGGCTATAATTATCGAGGTCTATCCATGGGAAGGTATATCATACCAACGACCACTGTGGGCTCCCTACAACAGTTGAGGTTACGTCTCGGGGCAGTTAAGAAGGAACTGGGAACGTCTCCCGAGTTGTTGTCGTGGCACAGATCCGACTTAGGCATTTGCGTGTTAGGTGGATTTAATATTAAAATTGAACCCATGCATTTAGGATGCATACTTGTGTGTGTGGTCTATCCTTTACTTGCTGGGCTCAGTGGAGCTCACCCTTGTGAAATTTTCTCTTTTTAGATGATCCTGCAGGTGAATGCGTTTGTGGTGGAAAGGATTATTTGGAGAACAAGAACTAATGATGTGGCATTATCTTTTTTATTTTATGTTGATTAGTACTATCCTTTTTGGTGAAAGAATTTCCACTGTTTATATTTTAGAATAGTAGTGTGTTGGCTCGATGATCGTGAACATCAAACTGTTGGAACTTTCAGTGTAAATAAAATGTATATAGGACTTATAAATATTTACTTTTCCTGCGCTCTAATCAATGTAACACGTGTTATCTTCAAATTGTGTTGTGCTTGTGACGTGTATTTACTGCATCTAGATCCTAGTGGTCTCCGAATACATCGGGCATTCAGGTCAGCCATCAAATCCTCCCAGGGGGTGGTTTCGGGGTGTGACAAAGATGGTATCAGAGCGAGATGCTCTATTTACACTCACAAGCGGGAAGTGAAAGTAATTTGGTCTAGAGCTAAAGAAAAAAAAATTTTAAATAACATAAATGTAAATGGGGGTAGAAGAACACTATAAGAGACTAGCTAGGTGCAAAAGCCGACAATATATAATAATCCAACATCATAAACTTTTACATTTAGATTTTTCTTGCATATAATGAAAGAAAAAAAATACAATAAAAAGCAAAAGAGAATAAAACACAAACCTAAACTGAAAAATCCTAGAGATCCTATAGTCTAGGTCTACTCCTTTGATAGATCCTGAAAGGGGAATAAAATACCTCTAGACTCAAAACAAACCGTATCAAAATCTTACTCCATCCATGGTTAAACCAAATCCAGTGGTTAAGTTAAGACACACGAGTACACATTTCTGCTTAATCCTGCCTCATCATTCTCATATCAAAATATTTTGACTATAAAATTCAGATCTCAAACCATACTTTTGTGACGCATGTATCCTTGATTGATTCCATTCTAATATTTGGAGAGTATAAATGTGGTTCCAATATATGAAATATATCGAATCTTCTTATTACATCCAAGTAAATATATATTCCCAAATTTCTTTTCAGAAAACAATCATGGTTCGAGCTCAATCCAACGAAAAAGTTTCTCGTGGAGCATGTCCACTGATTATTCCTCCAAACCATCCTCTCAATGAACCCCTTGCTCAGAACAATAAATTTCTGTCTCCTTTACAAGCATACCTGAGGTTCCTCCTACACCAGTACCTGAGGCCCCTCTAACTGATGCACCTGCACCTTCCTCTATTATGACCGCTAGCGAGGTAGCTGCCATCGTGGCCAATACGTTGCAGTCCATGCAACAGGAACAACGGGCCTTCATGCAAACTATGAGTACCCAATTCAAAGCAGTAATGCAAGAAGATAAGGAAATAACTGAGACACCTAATCTTACCATGCTTACAACCCCCATAGCTTCATCAGCGCGTACAGCTCAAGATGCTATTGTGATCATAAGAGATATGATGAAAGATTTCCAACAACAATAGGGATTGTTCATGAGTAATACAATTGTTGCGATGCGGTGACTACAACAATAGTTCATGATTTGCATAAATGGACAAATTCAAGCTGTGCAACAGGCGCAGGCCGTACTGGGAAATTCTCTTGAATATGACACATCGCCTGTGCCCGACCAATCTGTGGGAGAAGAACAAGTAGTTGAGGGCGTAACACGACAAGGGTCTAAGAAGAGACGTATGACTTTACGAGAGTTTGGAACACCTAGTAAGGTTCCCGAAGGATCCTATCCTGATTCGACTCCAGCATGCCCTGATGGAAAGGATGAAAATCGACTAAGTCAATTGACAAGGTTCACAGCTACATCACAACCATCTAGTGCAAATATTTATTGTTTCGACTGCAACCAATTGGGGCATATGTCCAGGGCTTGCCCATATCGTAAAGCCAAGCACGTGTCACAAGTATACGTCCCCCATCTCGAGTAGCCACAATAGGACACTAGGTCAGAAATAGGTCAAACTTTTCAGCCCCCTCGACCAACTACAATTCAAGAAAGTTCTCAGTCCATTAGGTCTGCATATAATCCATGACCCTATGGTCCGATCCAATGTTATAAATGCAATCAAACCGAACACGTATCCAGAAACTGCCCTGCCTCAAGCCAAGCTACAACAACTACTCCGTCTCCTCAACCGACTACAAGTCAGGTTTTTTCTCAGCCTATCCATCCTACACCTGTCTATCCACCTACTGGACCTAGCTACTGCTATACGTGCAAAATGCCCGAACACATGTCTAGAGATTGTCCCCATCATAGATTTCGTGCACCACGGCGAGTTCCACCTATTGCTCGACCTTACTAGCCCCAAAGCAATAAAGTTCAAGAGCAAGACTGTACCTTGACCAAGGAAGGAACTAAGATAATTCTGGTGATGATAACAGGTACCTTATCCATATCATTCTCACCTGATCGAGTATTAATTAATTCTGGTGCATCACACTCCTTCATTCCTACTACTTTTGCTAGTAATAGATATATGCTCTAGAAAAAAAAAAACTTGGGACACAAATTAGTGGTTAGCACTCCTGCTGGATATGTTGTGAATCTAAACGAAGTGTATAAACCTTATCCATTAAGAAATATTAGATTCGTATTGAGATTCTAGAAGGTCGGTGAGAAACCAAGACGCGTAATTAAGTCTCGGTAAGGATATATAATCACGAACTAAACGAATAGAACATTACAGGCTGGATTCAAGTAAGTTTTGGGTGTACCAAGTAGTTGACGGTAAATAACAAAATCTAGAAATTAAGTGATTGGTGTTAAGTATATACAAGAACAGTGAGAACAGAAAGAAACCAAAACCAAAGGACTTTTGACGAGACCTTGCTCAACAATAGGTATGAGTGGAGTAATGGGTCACCGAACGTCCCCTCCGTTATTGGGAGTGAACAATAGGGATTCTATCAATATTCCAATTCATTCTAAAGTTGAGTTAGGTATTGAAGAACCTGAAGTGAAAGTCTTCATTAGGAAAGAGCCATGTAAGCAAGATAGTATAAGCTAATACTATATAACCCAAAGCTATAAGAAACTTAGATTAGCGGGTGAAATATTTGGGAGTAGTTTGATTAATTGACTTCGTGAAATATATGTTCAAGTTCATTTTCCCTTAGACCCTAGCCATGTCAAATTTTGGGGACTAAATTTTTGTAAGGTGGGAGGTATGCTACACCCGTGCCAAAAAAATCCAGGCTAGTTTGAACTTTGGTTGTAACTCCGAAACTCGAACCCTGACCCAAATCCGATTATAGATCTAGAACCTGAAGTCGTAGCATCCAGTACATTATGGAATTTTAGCTTGGTGTTCGATCGGGTAGATGATGAAGAAAGAACCTTTACGGCAATGTGTCACATACTAGTAAAATGATGGATACCTCCCTTATGTAGTTGCAAGACCCATCGACAAATGTACGTATCGTGGTAGGTTCCACTAACTGACAAGCATAAGCCGTGTTTGATATTTTAAACTTAAATATTTTTTGTGAGAATGACTTAGAGAAAGTGGGGAAGATCCCCAAAGAAGAATCCTAGGATTTCATAAGCAAAAAAGTCATAAATAAGGCATCGGAGGCAAGAAAGGATGCAAGCAGAGTCTTGAGTCCGGCCTTGAGTCCGGTGTGGGCTGAACAACGGGGTACATCAGAGTCACACACGGATTCACACCCAGACTTGGATCCGGCCTTGTGTCCGATGCGGGTCGCATCGTGGTAGATTCCACTAACTGACAAGCATAAGCCGTGTTTGATATTTTAAACTTAAATATTTTTTGCGAGAATGTGTTAGAGAAAGTGGGGAAGATCCCCAAAGAAGAATCCTAGGATTTTATAAGCAAAAAAACCATAAATAAGGCATCGGAGGCAAGAAAAGATGCAAGCAGAGTCTTGGGTCCAGCCTTGAGTCCGATGTGGGCTGAACAACGGGGTACATCGCAGTCACAATGGATTCACACCCAAACTTGGATCCGGCCTTGTATCCGATGCGGGTCAGATACCAAATTTTAAGAATTCAGTGTAGTATATTATTATATGTTATTTAAATAGGATTATATTATAATAATGTTACTATATATATTAAGATGTATTATAATATTATTTTAATATAAGTTACATACAATATAATAATATGGTGTTTATGTTTATATATATATATATATATATATATATATATAGTACAGGGGTTATGTTGTATTACTTAATTAAATAGTGAAATAGAAGGTGGCCAGGAAGCATGAGGTGGCTTGTTGGACAAATGGAGAAATAAGAGGTGGCTAGGAAGCATGAGGTGGCTTGTTGGACAAATAGAGAAGTAGGAGGTGGCTAGGAAGCATGAGGTGGCTTGTTGGTGAAGTAGTAGGTGGTTAAGGAAGAAATAATGGGTTGGTGAACAAAGCCACCTTGCATGGGGTGTCCTTAATGAGATTTGGGCCAATTCTCCTATCTAGACAAAAGACTCAAACGGTTGAATCATTCTTTACTACTAAAAAAAAAATAAGAAAAGGAAAAGAAAGAAGAAGAAGAAGAACAAGAACTTGGGAGCTTAATTTAAGTTTTGTAGGTAAGTACCTCACTCTCTCTTCCATTTTCATGTAAAGCCCCATGGCCGATTTGTCAAATCTATTCTCTCATCCAATATTAATCCTTGATAGTTCCTTTAGAAATCTATGGAAATTAAAGCTAAATTATCTCTATGATCACTCTTGACCTTCCATTTAATCTCTCACTTAAATCTAGAAATTTTAATGGCAAACTCTAGAGTTTAGTCTTTTTGAATGATTTATTCATTGAACCCAATAAATACTTTGATAAGAGTAGGGTATTATGACCCCAGATGGCTTAGTGACCTTTTTCTCCAAGCCCTTATGGCTTAAAACCCAAGTGAAATCAAGTTTGGGAGGCTCAAATCTTAAAAATTCGGATTCAGCAGAGGTGGACTCACAGGTGGACTCAGACCAGAATCCATAATAAGAGCCCGCACCTACTCTGTTTCCAGGTGGACTCAGACCAGAATCCATAATAAGAGTCTACACCTGTTTTGTTTTCAGGTGGACCCAGAGGTGGACCCAGACCAAAATCCACAACAAAAGTCCACACCTATTCTATTTTCAGGTGGACCCAGACCAGAATCCACCCAAGAGTCCCATTCAGATTTTTGGGCCATTTTACCCCAATTAGACCCAAGCACTGTGCCTCCACATAAATGGGCTAAAATTCCATTTCAAGTTAGGTAGCATGTTTTGTCTTCTATTTTGGGAGATTGATCCCTTTTTAGTAAAATCGTATGACTCCACCATCCGAACTTTATTTGCTCTGATTCTAATTTTTGTTAGAAACTAGACTCATAGGTCTTCATTTTATTAGAATAAACCATTGCCCAATTCTACCCTAAGTGATCCAAAATTTCCATACAAAATCTCTCATTTTTCCTTTAAATTCTTATAACTACTAGTAAACCTAAATGTGATTCTAAACCTATTCCAACCTAACCCTAAGGCTACCCTAGGATCCCACCAACACTTAAGCATATCCTAATACTTGTGTATGACTTAATAATTATAGGGAATAATCATTTGGTCATCAAAAACTATCGGTAACCGTGTCAAGGACTATCTCAATCTCGCAAATGCAGGCATAACAAGGTAAGTGGGGTTAGGCTTTGATTTTTTTAAGAGTGTTTATTTCATTCTTAGACGTATTTACTAGGAATCATTTGTATATTTAAATTCATATTTTATTTATGATATTTATTGATTTCATTGTTTATAACTATTGGTTGTGAATGATATGATGTGGAATGGTTGGCAATATGAATTCTTGTGATAGATTAGATGTCGTAGTCGGCTTGAAAATAAGAGGTATGGTGTGCTGTAGTATGGGATGCGGGAGCACTGTACACCTCGTACTATATCATTTAGACTGCATATGGCTAGGAATGTCATTCCTTAGTGCTACAACCCTTACCAGCAAGGGTTCAGGTATTGGGTGATCATAGCTCCCTATCACTGAGGAGTGTGAAGGATGTCGGGATGGGGTCCTAGCTATGATTATCAGGGTCTACCCGCGGGAAGGTATGTCATACCAACGACCATTGTGGGCTCCCTACAACAGTTGAGGTTACGTCTTGGGGCGGTTAAGAAGGAACCGAGAACGTCTCCCGAGTTGTTGTCGTGGCATAGACCCGACTTAGACATTTATGTGTTAGGTGGATTTAATATTAAAATTGAACCCATGCATTTAGCATGCATGTTTGTGTATGTGGTCTATCCTTTACTTGCTGGGCTCAGTAGAGCTCATCCCTGTGGAATTTTTTCTTTTTAGATGATCCTGCAGGTGAATGCGTTTGTGGCGTAAAGGATTATTTGGAGAACAGGAACTGATGACATGGCGTTGCTTTTTTTATTTTCTTTTGTTTAGTATTATCCTTTTTGGTGGAAGAATTTCCACTGTTTATATTTTAGAATAGTGGTGTGTTGGCTCGATTGTCGTGAACTCGAGAACATCGAGTTGTTGGAACTTTCAGTGTAAATAATATGTATATAGGACTTGTAAATATTTACTTTCCCTGCACTCTGATCAATGTAACACGTGTTATCTTGAAATTGTGCTGTGCTTGTGACGTGTATTTACTACATCTGGATCCTGGTGGTCTCCGAATACATCGGTTATTCGGGTCAACCGTCGAATCCTCCTAGGGGGTGGTTTTGGGGTGTGACAAGACCTCCCCAGGAAGGAGTCCAGGAAGGGAAATGGCTCGCCTACCAACGTCCCTGAGAGCCAAAAAGTTACCAAGAGCCATAAAGTCCCCGAGGGCCATGGTCACCGTGACAGTAGGGAAAAGGCACTCTCGATGACAATCAGAACCTCCGATCGTGGTGCTCGGGATGATGTCGCTCCCTAGCATCTAAAAAGTGGAGCTCGTTTACCCAAGGACACATTGAACAAGTCCAAGGGCAAGGAAAAAATGTCTTCGGACATGTTTGTTCAAAATGGTCGGTATAGGTTGACCAAAAGGTTTTAGGTGATGCCAGTGCTGCTAAGCAGATGGCGTTGAACTGCATCCCACTAGCTGATCGGGATGCACTCTCTGATATGGATGTCGAGTCCTTGGAGAGTAATGCCCTTTCTTAGGCTTATGAGGTAATCCCTATTTTCTTATCACACTTTGCTACTATTGGGTCTTCTTTATCTTTCTGACTCCCTCCAATTTCCAGGTGTTGGCCTATGCCGCTGGGATTGTACATCGGAAGAGGAGGAATAGCTCCGTGTATAACAAACTTGATGGGGCTTACAAGGAATTGCAGCGGGTCTGCGAAGATCATGATCAACAGATCCATAGGCTCAATATAGAAGTTAAGGCACTGGCGTCGGCAAAGATGACTGGTGAGGCTACTCAGATGGCAGTCGAGCAAGCTCGGGATGCAGTCGAGAAGCGCACCGATGATTCTGCCCTATCACAAAAGGTGGCCGAGGAGGAGACAAAGAAGAAGATCTATCTGGTGGAGATCTCTAACCTGAAGATCAAACTAGAGAGTAAAGAACTCTGCGAAGGAGGTTGGAAGTCAGGCAATGAAAGCCTACATTGCCTCCGACGAAAATAAACGGGAGCATCTGAAGACTTCTATTAAGGTCTTTTTGCACTGTGCATATGCCTTCTGGAAGCAAGTGAAGGAAAGAGATCCCACCTTCAACTTTAAGGGTATGAAGAAGGTGGAGAGTATGCTCTCCAGGCTGGAGGATGGCTCCTTCAATCCTTTACCTTCCAAGGGAGAGGTGAGGATTCTGGTACCACATGCTTCCTCTAGTACTGTAAAGTCCTCGAGAACTATGGAGGAGTGCTCTGGTGCTGTTGGGAAGATTTCTGCCCCTGAAGCTGAACAGATTATGGCACAGGAGAGTGAGCGTGCCAAAATTATGGCAAAAGGAGCTGAGGAGGGCTCTACCAAGTCGAAGGTGTCACGCCCCTATCCCGATAAGGAATATAATAATAATAAAATGGGTGACTGGGATGATACACATCATCCCACTAAGCTACCAGGATCACATATACAGTGTCCCAATCCACAGTCCAAAACTAACATCAATGTCTCATTAATATTAGAGTGCAGAAAGGAAAAAAATATTACATTTTCAAGTGTCAAATGTATAAACGGAAGGGTTTAAAGGTAGTAGTTACAGTATGTTCAACCGGCTAATGATACATAATAAAGTTCTGTTACCATTACCAATTGACCATGACATAACTATATAAAATATGGTATAACAATGAATGTTTATACAAGGCACGAGGCCCAAAAATTAACAAAAAGGGACCACGTCCCAAATATCACCAAGGCCCGTAGGCACAATCATCACACGGGCATCCGTCACCATGTTCCTCGATCATAGCCTCCGGATCCCCAATTTAGATATCATCATATCTCGAGGGTTCAACCTCGAGACCAGCAAAACAGCCATAACATGTGTCATCATCTAAAAAGAATGTGTGCATGGGGGTTAGATCCACTGAGCCAGTGAGGGGATGGGGATGCACATACACACAACAGCACAAAGAGTCCTTGATGCATGCCTTTATTAATTTATTTACCACCTAACACACAATACTAGGTCAATAGTTATATGCTACTATGATAATTCAAGAATACACGGTGGGTCCTTCCTTTCGATGCCACAATACAACCTCAACTACCACATTGGAGCCCACACCAGCCGTAGTCATCACCACCCAGAGGCAGACCCCAATAACCATTACTACCCCTGACCTAGCCTCTCTAACTCTCCACAGGCATCAGGTGCTCTAGTTATCCAACACCTAAACCTCTATTGGTAAGGGTCGTAGCATAGGGAGCTGTACCTAACCACAGATATACTACATGGATCCTATCGTGTCGAGAGGTAATCCGGGTGTATCAACGTTCCATTCCATCTAACACCTGGGTACCAGCATAATACAGCACATACAGACAAAATGACTTACGAGTTACTAGTTCAGATAACTAGGGCTCTAGTACCGGTACTTCCCTACACTATAATCCAACACAACCCACATCATGATCCATATCATTGGTATCAAATAGAAATAGACGCAATAATGTAAACATGATCATAATGATGCCATTAACAATATATACATGTATAGATGCATATAGGCAACCCAAACAAAGCCCAAACCTACTCACTTGTCATCCATGTATCTTTCGGTGTGATTGCTAAGGATTGCTTTGATACACACTCTCTCGTATTAATTAGATCACCTAGGGATGCGTGAACATGGTTAGAAGATGTAGAAGGGGCCCCAAGGGAAGTCCCCCAAAGTAAATGTTGGTTCTTGAAAACACAGTACGAACGTACTCAAGGGTGGAGGTAGCAGGGTGAGTCCGTCCCTGGATCCGCCTAGGCATTTGAGCTGAAACCGGTGGAACAGAACTACGGACGAAACCTACCATTGGGTCCTTTTGTCCTTCTATCCACAACTGAGATTTTACCAAGGGGAACAAAACCACAGACGAAATCAATCCTTAGATCCATTCATTGTTTCGTTTGGTCATGTCACCCAATTTATATGGAACGGATTTATAGACGGAAGCACGATACCTGGTTCCATTCGTTGATCCGTTCGAGGTAACACAAGCATTTTGTAGGTCTTTATATCCCAGCCTTTTTCCTTAGGATTCATTAGCCACAAGGGCTAGGAGAGGGTGTTCGAAACCTCTCTAAGGTCATTAATACCTGATTCCATCATTGGTCTTAGAGAATCCATGGATTGGTCTCTCCCTTGATCAATTCTTAGGGTTAGGGTTGGAGGGATCATTGGACAGCAACAAGGTTGCAAAGAAGGCTTCATGGGAGTTGAATGTAGAGGATGGAACCCATTAGTGAGGCTTATTGTATAGCTCAACCCATACCTTGGGTTCCAAGTGGAACCCTAGGTAAAACCCATTCCCTAGAAAATCCCCAAACCTAAAATAGAATAGAGGGAAAGAAAGAGAGATGGGGTGAGGGCCTACCTTAATTAATGTGGGTGTTGAGGGCATCCTCCACTAATCGATCAAGCTTTGGACTCCACCCTTCCTTCTTCTTCTCAATCCCAAGCCTTCCACATTTTGGTTGTGGTAATGAAATGAATGAGCCATTAAGGCAAGTCTTTTTTACTAGTTAAATGGCCCTAAGGCCCTGTTTGGCTGACCCCAAGTTATGAAACTTACTTTTTTTCTAAGTTAAGTCTTGCAGGACCACCTATATGGCCCAACAATGTAAGTGAAGGCCAAGAGTGGGGCCTACCACACCCGAGGGCATAGACACTACGTTCGGAGTGTGGGGTTGTGGGTCCCACACACAAAAATACCCAAAATAGTCATGACATCTTGAATGGATATTCGAACGGACTCACTAGTAGTGGGTCTGTTCATGGATCCGTTCCTGCTGTAAAGGCTAAATCAGCCAATAAATGCCACGAGCTTTGACCTGTACTTCAAGGGCTTCGAGGAGGGTCCGACCATGTGAGTGTTAGGGTAAGGACTATGCCTATGGTATTTACTCACCTTTCATCAAGACTCAGTTCCCAAAATATCCAAGATATCGTGAAATATGCCCGAAATATTGCATTTTTTCTGCAATATTTCGGGGGTCCATCTCGGGGGGTATTTGGCCATATCTAGGCCTGAAACTTCATGGACAGCCTTATTTAAGCTTAATAAACACATTTAAACCATAAAATTATAAAAATGTGAATTCAAATTGGTGTTTTGGGCTTGCACCCTTGATTGACATATGGTCGCCGACCCTAATGTATAAATAGTTAAATACACATAGATTAATGAAATCATAACTTAAGTTACAAATTACAAGTGCTAAACTGCTAATAGTAGTTGTTGTGCCTCCCTGGATCAATCCCACTCATGCCTTGCTGGAGTCGACGTCCATTGCTCTCTGTTTGAAGGACATATGTGGACCACGGTATAGAATCGGAGAAGAAACGAGTGTAGTCATCCACAAGTGTCACGTAAATGGAATCATCAACATACTGTAGGTAACCTATCCTAGGATATAAACTAGGGTTACCAATCGATCCAGTCCATGAAGAAGATGATCCACTGTGATATGATGTTGGCGCTGGGGCAAGAGGCGATGGCATTGGCTGCATGTATGGCTGGTGAGGTTTGTAGCTAGGTCCGCTAGGGTATGCAAAGATGTTATCTACAAAAGATGATCTAGTATGTCCCTGGGACTGGGACTGGTAGTCATAGTCCCCTACCCCACTAAACTGCCCATATGATGATGATCCATATCCATATCCACCATAAGGTTGTGATGCACCATAATCCGATGCCAATAGAGTGGCATGTGCGTCAAAAGATGGGGCACGCCAATGTCCAGTCGGTCCTCCCTCCCTATCACCCATACTCAAACCACCAACAGAGCTAGATAGGTTATCAATGTCCATGTGATCAGGTTGCAACTGTGTTTGTTGACCCCTACGCTTCCTGTTGTATGTATGTAGGGGGCCTCTCGAGGGTGGGGGTGCGGGGGCACGTGCTCCGTGGTCCATATCTTGTGTGGCATTATCAAATTGTGTCTCTCCAGTGAATCGGAGTGGCTCTATAGGTGCCGTATCCTGGGCCTCCTGGCCTACCACATAACGCTCTCGCATGCCATCAAATTCTTCACCAGCATCACCACCACCAACATCACCACCACCAGCATTACCACCACCAGCATCACCATCACCACCACCAGCATCACCATCATCACCATCATCATCATTTGAGGACTTAGACCAGTCTTCATCATCAACAACATTGCCACCAGTGGGCTGGAATGGTATGGGTGAGGCTTCCCTTGCATGTATCTGACCCTCGTCAGCCATATACTCGTCCACATCAGCACCAATCTCAGAAGCTATCATGGGGTCGGGCCTACCTCCCTCCTCATCCAACACTGGCTCATCTCTATCCCTCACCCAATCCACAATAGGGTCCTCATCGTCTGAGTCAACTTGAAAGATGTCAGCTAGATCAATAGTGCCCCTCTGTCCCTCATGTCCCATGCGTATGTGTTGTAGTTTCAGCCTCAAGTTGTAGTGCACATACACCATGTCAGATAAACATTGAGACCCCAATCTGTTGCGCCTCTTGGAGTGGATGAGTGCAAAGGTACTCCAGTTCCTCTCACAACCAGATGCAGAACATGTTTGGGCAAGGACTTTAATTGCTATTCTTCTTAAGTTTTCAGCCGATTCCCTATACAACACCCACCATTCAGCTGTATTACAAGTTTACAACAAAAAAGACATGTGTCAAATGTTGTTTCAACTTTCAACTTTCAAATTTCAATACATATATAATTTAAAACTTAAAAGAATTACCAGCATCACCACGTGCTCTGCCTTGTATCGCAGCCTCAGTTCCAAAACATTCCAATGCATCCCTAAATACCTTGATCTACACCCATGTGAAAAATTAGTAAGTACTTCTTCACTACTTATTTGAAAGCATCAATAAGTTGAGTTTCCAAATGAACTCACTTCATTGTTGTAAATTACTTGTAGTGCACCATCTGGCTCCAACTTCTTCACTACTTGTTTCACAGCATCAATAAGTTGAGTTTCCAACCCAAGCCTATTGTTATATTGATACTTAGGGTTCAAGTAGTATGCTAAAATATGACATATAGAATAGAGGTATTGTCAAATGCATAGGTAATTAGTAAATAATAATACTATGAATTAGTAAACATAAAATAAATTTACTCACCAGCCTTATGCAGTGGATGCATAAGTTGATTCTCCCAACGAGCATTTATGATATCTAAGAAGTGTTTGCTACTGCAAGGAGCCACACTATAGACACTCTCTTTCATCAAGTCTATTGCAGCATATAGGACTGGCATGGTTGGGCCCTTCAGAGCGGAGTCAGCAACATGTAGAACTTTAACTACTGACTCTAAAACTTTCACCACTTTGCTTAGTTTGGTCCAGATGACATTGTTATTTGTGCTTCCCTCCCATTTGCAGTCTTAGAACCCTTCTATTCAAACCACTCCTCAGAAGCAAACATGCTTCTCAGCCCGGCCTTCTTTGTCTCAATGCTTTTGAGAGCAATGTAGTTGGTGGCAAATCTTGTGATGTCAGGCCTAACCAAGTCACCCCCACATTTTTTTCTCAATAGATTGAGTGCATAGGAGTGGTTGTATACAAAGTTGGTGACTTGTCTTGCACTTTCAACCACAGTCTTCACCAACTTTAACTTTCCCATATCTTTTAGCATTAAGTCAATGCAATGGGCTGCACAAGGAGTCCAGAAGAGCCGGTACTTACTATTGTTCATCATCTTCTCACCGACCAGTTTGAAGTTACTTCCATTGTTCTTTACAATCTGGACAACATTCTCAATACCCACATCTTTTTCCACTGCTTCCTTTAACAATCTGTAAATATATTTTGCATCTTTTATCTCTTTGGATGCATCCACAGATTTGAGGAACACTGTCCTCCCATCACAATAAACCATGAAATTGATGATGGACTTTCTTATAGGCCCAGTCCATCCATTTGCCATTATAATCACCCCATATGTCTCCCACATATTCCTCATCTCACTAATGTACTCATCAATCTCACTCTTTTGTTGAGGTAGATAAATATTCATTACCTCATATGGGGTGGGGCCCTTGAATCCTGGGCCAGCCTCTACAATGGTATCTATCATGGTATCATAATGGGGACCTTGTGCAGTGTTTGCTGGGATGGTATGGTATAGCATCCACTTAGCTATTGATTCTTTAACCAATCCCATCATCCCCTTCCATGCTCCTTTGATTCTGGGTTGACTGCTTCCTTTCTTCTTATGCAATTTAGGATCAGATGTTGATGGTGGTATTGGTACTGGTAGAGGTGTTGGGGTTGCCCTCACACTTTGTGATCTTTTAAAAGGATTCAAAGTTCTAGGACCTCCAGAACTACTAGCTCCTCCACTACCCCTTACTCTTTGTCTTTGCTGATCATCTTGAAAACTTACTCTACTCTTTGAAACAGTCCACCTAAAATCCCTAGCCTCCTCTGTTGTTTGTATGTCATCAGGTACTGCAATGTCATCATCATCATCAGAGGAGGAGTCATCATCATCATCATCATTGTATCGTCTTCCTCCTCCCATCGAACTCCTCACTGTATCCTCAAGTTGTTCTCTTATCCTTTGCTTGTCACCTTCCTCTTCTTTCTTCCCCTCAAACTATCACCAATCTCCCGCTACTTGATGAGGGACCATATGACAACCTACAACATCTTTAGATCCTCCAGTCAGATGTTGTTTAAGTCTACTGGACCCATCTCCCATAAATTGCATGTGACAATAGTTACATATAGATTTTCTCTTATCCCCATCAATGGGAGTACCATATAACCATGCAATGTCACCCCTATGCTGGCTGACTGGTCTCTCTTGTTCCCTCTGTTCTCTTTGTTCCCTCCGCCCCCTTTGTTGACTACTTTCCCCCCACCTTTTGCTTGTCCTTCGCACGTTGTCTATCACGATCTGCCATAATGATACTTGCTTACTGCAATGTAAGTAACACAAATAATTAAAAAACTTAATGTAGATGCACTTCAATTGACACTTTTAGATTACTAATATACTTGTATAGTTATTTAATATTTTTTCCCTAACCCTTATATTTTTCACATAATTAAAACCAATTTTTTATATATAATGTTAATATAAGTATTGACCTAATATAACAAAACCAAAAATTAGTAAACATAATATACATGTAATGCATCTCAAAACATATAGAAATAACTTTCATATTTTTTTCATTATTTTTTAAACTTAAAACTCATATTTTTTCTTATTTATTTCTGTTTTTTTAATTTTTTATATATTTTTCTTAATTTTCAAAAATTAAAAGAATTATTTAAGAGCAGAAAAATAAATCCGACACAGTGAAGCCGTAGATCGGCCATTGGTGTCTAACATATATTTAATTCATTACCATCTAAGTCATATTACCCCTAATTATTTTCTATTTTAGTTGTAAGAAAATGAATTTTTAAAACCAGAAAAAAAATAAAAAAAATACATATGGAAAAAAAATTTCAACACTGTGAGGATGTAGATCGGCCTCCGGTGTCTAACATATATTAATATCATCAACATCCAACAATATTTGTACAAAGTTTTTTTAAAAAAAATAGTTTTAGAGAAATAGAATTTACCTTAAATAATGAAAATAGGTTTAGATGATGAGCTTCGATGACCCTCCGACGTCTTCCCGGCGACAAGGAGCTTCAATAATGCTTGGATGAGGCCTGGAAGGGAGGAAGAAAAGTAAAAAATGAGGAAGAAGAGAGAAAATTTGATTTTCAGCAGCTCTCGGTCGAAATATCGACCAAGAGCTGCGAAATATGGAATTATAAGGCCCTTAGTGTGACACTATTTGTCACTTTTACAATATCTCGCGATATATCGACGAGATATTGTATTTTTTTATTTCAGAAGTGTTTTGTATCTCGGATATGTCGAGATTCACGAAATATGACGATATATCATCGATATATCACAAGATTTAATACCATGTTGGTGATCGATCAAATCCGACTTTGGATCCTCTCTGCTCGAGACCTCAAATTTCAACCGTGGCGGCTACTATCACATCCACTCTTCGTTATTCCACTTTTTGCTTTTTTGGTTTTTTTGTTTTTTGGATAAAGTAGTCTTCGTTCTTCCACATGGGATCAACAGTGGATTGAAGAACACATCCACAGGGTTTAGTTCCAAATAAAAAGGACTTTATTAGTTCACTCAATCTCGACAACCGCATCAATGGATCACCGTAAGAGTCACTTCCTTCTAGTCACGTTCACGTCCCAAGGCCACCTCAACCCAATACTGCAGCTCGCTAAGCGTCTCATACGCACCACCGGTACCAAAGTCACTTTGGCCACCACCGTCAAAGGCCAACGCCTCATGACAAACACAGACACAAACACCCTTCCTCTCATTCCCGGCTTATCCTTCGCTTTCTTCTCCGACGGTTTCGACGACGGCAGCAACCCCTCCGACGACCCCAACCATATCGCCGCTCAGATGAAACGTGTGGGCTCTCAATCCTTCTCCAACCTTATCAATTCTTTCAACGAAGGGCCTCATCCTGTAACCTTTGTAGTCTATTCCATCCTCCTTCCATGGGTTGCGGACGTTGCACGTGCTATGCACATCCCCTCTGC
Source organism: Telopea speciosissima (assembly GCF_018873765.1). Taxonomy (NCBI): domain Eukaryota; kingdom Viridiplantae; phylum Streptophyta; class Magnoliopsida; order Proteales; family Proteaceae; genus Telopea; species Telopea speciosissima. The sequence goes on along the minus strand of NC_057919.1, from coordinate 55,020,201 downwards.
CCTCTTATGGATCTCCTCAGCCACCGTCTTCGCCCTTTACTACCACTTCTTCAATGGCCACGATCGCCTGATAGAAACCTCAACCTTCATAGACGAACTACCAGGATTGCCTCCCTTAACACGCCCAGACCTTCCTTCCTTTTTCCAACCCTCAAGCCCTCACACTTTTGTGCTGCCAATCATCCATGAACACTTCCAAACCTTACAACAAGATAGCCATCCACGTGTCCTTCTGAACACCTTTGATGCTTTGGAAGAATCCGCCTTAAGAGCCTTGTCCAAGTTGAACGTTATCGAGATCGGCCCCTTGACTCCATCAGAGGATAAAGCCTATGGCTGTGATCTCTTTAGCAATAAGACCGGTTTGGACTATATAGAATGGCTCAACTCCAAACCAGTTGGTTCGGTTGTTTATGTGTCGTTTGGGAGCTTAGTGGTGTTACCCAATAAACAGATTGAAGAGATCTTTCATGGACTAAAGGCGAGTCAGAAACCATTTTTGTGGGTGGTGAGGTCTTCGGAGAGTGAGATTAAGGAATTAGAATTGGAAGAGGAAACAGAAGGGATGATAGTGGGGTGGTGTTCACAGGTGGAGGTTTTGAACCATCGTTCAGTTGGATGCTTTGTGACGCATTGCGGGTGGAACTCAACGGTGGAGAGTTTGGTCACCGGAGTGCCGGTGGTGGGGTGTCCACACTTTTCCGACCAGCCGACGAACGCAAAGATGATAGAGGCTGTGTTTGGGACTGGGGTGAGGGCGAGAGTGAGTGAAGAAGGGGAAGGGATAGTGGAGAGAGAGGAGCTTAAGAGATGTCTGAACATGGTGATGGGAGGAGAGAATGGGGAGGAGATGAGAAGGAACGCTTTGAAGTGGAAGGATTTGGCCATGGAGGCTGTGGGCAAAGGTTGTTCTTCAGCTAGAAATTTCCGAGCCTTTGTGGAAGAGTTGGTGCAAGGGTGCGATACAAGTATAGAATAGACCCAGCGTATGAACCGCTATTTTGGAATCTTTGATGTTGGATAATGACACGGCGGATCAAATGCAAAGTGGATGTGCTGATTTGGCGATCTTTGTGTGGTGGCATATTAACGCTAAAGGCAAAGTATCATGTAGTGTATCAGTTCGTACCAAAAAAAAAAAATGTAGTGTATCAATAGCAACTTTTCAAGATTAAAAAAGTGTTGATTTTAATAGAGGACTATGGACCGTTGATCTATCCTAATTTCAATATCCTAACAATGGAATCTGACGCTGGAAAATTATCTCCACTAGTTCCCAGCCCGGCCCAGTTCCCCAATTCCTCTAATTGGGGAGTGGAGGATCCCACCTGGGCAGAGTATTTGGGCAAGGGTAGGATGGTCATTCCAGACCCCCCCTCCCAATGTTAGAGGAATAGGGTCAGGCAGGGAACTGGAGGGGATAAAGATCCATCTAACTCTGCATATTGGAGGGAGAATCTCTGGATTCTAACATTCAAAACTAGAATCTCTAGCAGATAAGCGGAATCGAGACCAAATCGATCAGTGTCGATTCTGGTTTGATTCAGCTGGAAATGATTGGAAATCGAGCAAAATTGATGGGAACGGACAAAAGTTGGCTGCTTCCCCAATTGTAGGCACCCGATATGGAATGTAGAAGGGTCTAATGGAAAATTACTAAAACCCAAGAAGGTAACTGTGAACCTGTTGCACAAAGAAAGATACTATTCAACTACGAGGTTTCCCTCTCTACAACACTAGAACTAGTAATGGAAACAAAGAACTCTTGAACGTTTCTTGATTTCTCAATTGATTGATTACTCCCCTTGGGATTCAATGGCCTCTATTTATACAAGTTTCATCCCTCCAATGCCCTTTACAAAGATCTCCTAAGTCGCTTTCCATCCTTGTCGAGTGATTGAGTCCTTCTCGGCTTAGGATCCTCCTAGGAAGAATGATCTTCTCCTATTTTCCAGCAATTAGAATCTTTCTTTACGTGGATTACGGTTAGCATTCATAATGCCTTCAGGATTCTCTTTAACTGTCTCCTGATGACGTGTCTATACCGGTTTAACCACCCCGCATGTGATATGCGAGTCTTGGACGGAACGTGTTTATTGGGTCTCAAGCTTCCACATGTCACGTTAGGACTAGGTGGATAAAACATGGTGTATCATTTGCCCCCTACTCCCTTTGTCTTGAATAAGGTATAGGGAGAACTTCACAATTCTTCCGAGCATCACTATACCAATCGTCATGCTTGGTTGTCGCTATCTTCGTTGTAGATCTATGTTGATGACCGTTTTGACTAACCTTGTCGGTATTCGATATTGCGAACATTGCTTCGGAAGAAAAAGCTGTTTTGGTTCTGAGATGCATCTTTGCTATTGACAGTTATACCCCTGGATATAAAGCGTGGGTTTCCAAAAAGTGTGCCGCCATTTGTTGTTTCTAGCACGTGGGCTCAAAATATCTTCCGGATTTCATGTCTTTTGGAGGGACTTGAAAAGACATAATAAAGTTTGAATTTGGAACCTTTAAGCTCTCGGCGTTACCTTGTCGTTGAAGTTTCCCTTAAGGGTTTGACGCATGTTCACCACATCCCATCTCAAATTTTTTGTTGCACCTCGATCCTCTAATGGAACATGTTGGATTAATCTGAAGCGTCCAAGCTTTTGCCCAGGGTATATATAGTTCTAACATCCTTGGACCCTTCTTCTTCATTGTTTCCAAGCTTAGAAACCCGGAAGTTTTGATTCTCTGCCTGTGTTTCAATCCATGAAGTCTTCTTGCTCTGAGTCTTCGTCTTCAGCCAGATTCTTCTCACTGGAATAAGTTCTTCTTTTCTCATTTCCCCCTTTGATTCCCTTTCTTTTACCAAGGAATGTCAAGTTCTAGGAATGCCCCTAGTTCTAAAACTGTACGAGACACTGCCTCTTTATTCGAGGAATCTGACCAATTATACCATGGTTCAGTGACTAGAGGTGCTGTCATGGTCCCTTCTAGGGGATCTGCTATGGTACACCGTACTCAATCTAGTGCTTACGCCGGCACCTCTTCCGGTAACCCTCCGAAGAAGTCATATGCCCCCCATGCTGGAAGGTCCATCACATTCACCAACCCCAAATTGATCCCACCATGGGAAAGAGTGTAGATGATATTCCTTCCGTTTCAAGTGTGTCCGATGTCGTGGAGATTCGAGAAATCTACTCGATTCCAAAATCCATTGATCTTAGGGCTGCTAGCCCTGAAGATAGTTTGAATACTGAGCATCCCGGTGAAGTCAGCCTTATTTCTGATGTCTTCGATGCCAGTTTCTGTCTCCTCATTCCTCAGTTCATTTCATGCCTTCTCAGACACTATGGTGTAGCCCTCAGCCAATTACTTCCAAATTCCTAGAGGTGCGTTGGTGCCTTCATCCTCAGATGTACCCGGTTACCCCGACATCCTTCCCCCGCACTATTCATCAGGTGTTTCCTACTTAATTCGCTCAGTTCTCACCCTGGATGGTATTATTTCCGCCAGCGTGAATCCAACATCCCGATCAGGAGTAAAATTCCTTTCTCTATCCATGCTTGGAAATAGAGGTTCTTTTGGGCTTCATGTTCGGGATACAAATTTTCCAGTAGGCGGTGTTCGCCCAGCACTTCTGCTTGGAACAAGATTTTATTCCTTGACAACGAGGATCTAAAAACCCTCCAGTTGATAATTGATTCTAAAAGTCCCATGGAACTTGCTGATATTGATGCCTTAGATATGTCTTGCATGGAAAGGGTGAGACTGTGAGTGTACTTTGTGTGTTTGTATCTTACCTCATTACTTTGATGCAATGGATTTTGATTTGAATTCCATGATGGATTTCATCAATGAGGAGAACATCAAAATCACCGGGGGCGAAGTGACGTTGTCCCAACTGCTAGAAAAGAAGAAGAGGAAGCAAGCTCCAACTGGGCAAGGGAAAGACCTGTTACACCCGTGCCAAAAAAAATCTGAGCTAGTTTGAACTTTGGTTGTAAGTCCGAAACCTAAACCCTGACCCAAATCCGGTTATAGATCTGGAACCCGAAGTCGTAGCATCAGGTACGTTATGGAATTTTAGTTGGGTATTTGATCGGGTACATGATGAAGAAAGAACTTTTACGGTAATGTGTCACATACCAGTAAAATGATGGATACCTCCCCTGTGCAGACCCATCGATAGATGTACGCATCGTGGTAGGTTCCACTAACTGACAAGCATAAGCCGTGTTTGATATTTTAAACTTAAATATTTTTTACGAGAATGTGTTAGAGAAAGTGGGGAAGATCCCCAAAGAAGAATCCTAGGATTTCATAAGCAAAAAGCCATAAATAAGACATCGGAGGCAAGAAAGGATGCAAGCAGAGTCTTGGGTCCAACCTTGAGTCCGGTGTGGGCTGAACAACGGGGTACATCAGAGTCATGCACGGATTCACACCCAGGCTTGGATCTGGTCTTGTATCCGATGCGGGTCAGATACCAAATTTCAAGAGTTCTGTGTAGTACATTATTATATGTTATTTAAATAGGATTATATTATAAAAATGTTACTATATATTAAGATGTATTATAATATTATTTTAATATAAGTTACATACAATATAATAATATGGTGTTTATGTTTATATATATATATATAGTACATGGGTTATGTTGTATTACTTAATTAAATAGTGAAATAGAAGGTGGTTAGGAAGCATGACGTGGCTTGTTGGACAAATGGAGAAGTAGGAGGTAGCTAGGAAGCATGAGGTGGCTTGTTGGACAAATAGAGAAGTAGGAGGTGGCTAGGAAGCATGAGGTGGCTTGTTGGACAAATAGAGAAGTAGGAGGTGGCTAGGAAGCATGAGGTGGCTTGTTGGTGAAGTAGGAGGTGGTTAAGGAAGAAATAATGGGTTGGTGGACAAAGCCACCTTGCCCATGCAAGGTGGAGGTGTCCTTAATGAGATTTGGGCCAATTCTCCTATCTAGACAAAAGACTCAAACAGTTGAATCATTCTATACTACTAAAAAAAAAAAAAAAGGAAAAGAAAGAAGAAGAACAAGAACTTGGGAGCTTAATTTCGGTTTTATAGGTAAGAACCTTACTCTCTCTTCCATTTTTATGTAAAGCCCCATGGCTGATTTGTCAAACCTATTCTCTCATCCAATATTAATCCTTGATAGTTTCTTTAGAAATCTATGAAAATTAAACTAAATTATCTCTATGATCACTCTTGACCTTCCATTTAACCTTTCACTTAAATCCAGGAATTTTAATGGTAAACTCTAGATTTTAGTCTTTTTGAATGATTTATTCATTGAACCCGACAAATCTTTTGATAAGAGTAGGGTATTATGACCCTAGATGGCTTTGTGACCTTTTTCCCCAAGCCCTTATGGCTTAAAACCCAAGTGAAATCAAGTTGGAATGCTCAAATCTTAGAAATTCGGATTTAGCAGAGGTGGACTCATAGGTGGACTCAGAAGTGGATTCAGACTAGAATCCATAATAAGAGCCCGCACCTTTTCTGTTTCCAGGTGGACTCAGAGGTGGACTCAGACCAGAATCCATAATAAGAGCTCGCACCTATTCTGTTTCCAGTTGGACTCAGACCAGAATCCATAATAAGAGTCTACATCTGTTCTGTTTTCAGGTGGACCCAGACCAGAATCCACAATAAGAGTCCACACCTGTTCTGTTTTCAGGTGGACTCAGAGGTGGACCTAGACCAGAATCCACCGAAGAGTCCAATTCAGGTTTTTGGGGCATTTTACCCAAATTGGACCCAAGCACTGTGCCACCACATAAATGGGCTAAAATTCTATTTCAAGTTAGGTAGCATGTTCTGTCTTCTATTCTGGTAGATTAATCCCTGTTTAGTAAAATGATATGTCTCCACCATCCGAACTTCATTTGCTCTGATTCTAATTTTTGTTAGAAACTAGATTCATGGGGCTTCATTTTATTAGAATAAACCATTGCCCAATTCTGCCCTAAGTGATCCAAAATTTCCATACAAAATCTCCCATTTTTCCTTTAAATTCTTATAACTACTGTTAAACCTAAATGTGATTCTAAACCTATTCCAACCTAACCCTAAGGCTACCCTAGGATCCCACCAATACTCAAACATGTCCTAATACTTGTGTATGACTTAATAATTATAGGGAATAATCATTTGGTCATCGAAACCTATCGGCAACCGTCTCGATGACTATTTCAATCTTGCAATCCCAAGCATAACAAGGTAAGTGGGGGTAGATTTTGATTTCTTTTATGAGTGTTTATTTCATTCTTAGACGTATTTTCGAGGAATCATTTGAATATTTAAATTCATGTTTTATTTATGATATTTATTGATTTCATTGTTTATAACTATTGGTTGTGAATGATATGATGTGGAATGGTTGACAATATGAATTCTTGTGATAGATTAGATGTCGTAGTTGGCTTGAAAATGAGAGGTATGGCGTACTGTAGTATGGGATGCGGGAGCACTGTAGACCTCATACTTTGCCATTTAGACTGCATATGGCTAGGAATGTCATTCCTTAATGCTACAACCCTTACCAGCAGGGGTTCAGGTGTTGGGTGATCATAGCTCCCTGTCACTGAGGAGTGTGAAGGACGCCGGGATGGGGTCCTGGCTATAATTATCGAGGTCTACCCATGGGAAGGTATATCATACCAACGACCACTGTGGGCTCCCTACAACAATTGAGGTTATGTCTCGGGGCAGTTAAGAAGGAACTGGGAACGTCTCCCGAGTTGTTGTCGTGGCACAAATCAGACTTAGGCATTTGTGTGTTAGGTGGATTTAATATTAAAATTGAACCCATGTATTTAGGATGCATACTTGTGTGTGTGGTCTATCCTTTACTTGCTGGGCTCAGTGGAGCTCACCCTTGTGAAATTTTCTCTTTTTAGATGATCCTGCAGGTGAATGCGTTTGTGGTGGAAAAGATTATTTGGAGAACAAGAACTGATGATGTGGCGTTATCTTTTATATTTTCTTTTGATTAGTACTATCCTTTTTGGTGAAAGAATTTCCACTGTTTATATTTTAGAATAGTAGTGTGTTGGCTCGATGATCGTGAACTCGGGAACATCGAACTGTTGGAACTTTCAGTGTAAATAATATGTATATAGGACTTGTAAATATTTACTTTTCCTGCGCTCTGATCAATGTAACACGTGTTATCTTCAAATTGTGTTGTGCTTGTGACGTGTATTTACTGCATCTGGATCCTGGTGGTCTCCGAATACATCGGGCATTCAGGTCAGCCATCAAATCCTCCCAGGGGTGGTTTCGGGGTGTGACAAAGATGGTATCAGAGCGAGATGCTCTATTTACACTCACAAGCGGGAAGTGAAAGTAATTTGGTCTAGAGCTAAAGGAAAAAAAAATTTAAATAACATAAATGTAAATGGGGGTAGAAGAACACTATAGGAGACTAGCTAGGTGCAAAAGCCGACAATATATAATAATCCAACATCATAAACTTTTACATTTAGATTTTTCTTGCATATAATAAAAGAAAAAAAATACAATAAAAAGCAAAAGAGAATAAAACACAAACCTAAACTGAAAAATCCTAGAGATCCTATAGTCTAGGTCTTCTCCTTTGACAGATCCTGAAAGGGGAATAAAATACCTCTAGACTCAAAACAAACCGTATCAAAATCTTACTCCATCCATGGTTAAACCAAATCCAGTGGTTAAGTTAAGACACATGAGTACACATTTCTGCTTAATCCTACCTCATCATTCTCATATCAAAACATTTCGACTGTAAAATTCAGATCTTAAACCATACTTTTGTGACGCATGTATCCTTGATTGATTCCATTCTAATATTTGAAGAGTATAAATGTGGTTCCAATATATGAAATATATCGAATCTTCTTATTACATCCAAGTAAATATATATTCCCAAATTTCTTTTCAGAAAACAATCATGGTTCGAGTTCAATCCAACGAAAAAGTTTCTCGTGGAGCATGTCCACTAATTATTCCTCCAAACCATCCTCTCAATGAACCCCTTGCTCAGAACAATAAAATTTCTGTCTCCTCTACAAGCATACCTGAGGTTCCTCCTCCACCAGTACCTGAGGCCCCTCTAACTGATGCACCTGCACCTTCCTCTATTATGACCGCTAGCGAGGTAGCTGCCATCGTGGCCAATACGTTGCAGTCCATGCAACAGGAACAACGGGCCTTCATGCAAACTATGAGTACCCAATTCAAAGCAGTAATGCAAGAAGATAAGGAAATAACTGAGACACCTAATCTTACCATGCTTATAACCCCCATAGCTTCATCAGCGCGTACAGGTCAAGATGCTATTGTGATCATAAGAGATATGATGAAAGATTTCCAACAACAACAGGGATTGTTCATGAGTAATACAATTGTTGCGATGCGGCGACTACAACAATAGTTCATGATTTGCATAAATGGACAAATTCAAGCTGTGCAACAGGCGCAGGCCGTACTGGAAAATTCTCTTGAATATGACACATCGCCTGTGCCCGACCAATCTGTGGGAGAAGAACAAGTAGTTGAGGGCGTAACACGACAAGGGTCTAAGAAGAGACGTATGACTTTACGAGAGTTTGGAACACCTAGTAAGGTTCCCGAAGGGCCCTATCCTGATTCGACTCCAACATGCCCTGATGGAAAGGGTGAAAATCGACTAAGTCAATTGACAAGGTTCACAGCTACATCACAACCATCTAGTGCAAATATTTATTGTTTCGACTGCAACCAATTGGGGCATATGTCCAGGGCTTGCCCATATCGTAAAGCCAAGCACGTGTCACAAGTATACATCCCCCATCTCGAGTAGCCACAATAGGACTCTAGGTCAGAAATGGGTCAAACTTTTCAGCCCCCTCGACCAGCTACAATTCAAGAAAGTTCTTAGTCCATTAGCTCTGCATATAATCCATGACCCTATGGTCCGATCCAATGTTATAAATGCAATCAAACCGAACACGTATCTAGAAACTGCCCTGCCTCAAGCCAAGCTACAACAACTACTCCGTCTCCTCAACCGACTACAAGTCAGGTTTCTTCTCAGCCTATCCATCCTACACCTGTCTATCCACCTACTGGACCTAGCTACTGCTATACGTGCAAACTGCCCGAACACAAGTCTAGAGATTGTCCCCATCATAGATTTCGTGCACCACGGCGAGTTCCACCTATTGCTCGACCTTACTAGCCCCAAAGCAATAAAGTTCAAGAGCAAGACTGTGCCTTGACCAAGGAAGGAACTAAGATAATTCTGGTGATGATAACAGGTACCTTATCCATATCATTCTCACCTGATCGAGTATTAATTAATTCTGGTGCATCACACTCCTTCATTCCTACTACTTTTGCTAGTAATAGATATATGCTCTAGAAAAAAAAAACTTGGGACACAAATTAGTGGTTAGCACTCCTGCTGGATATATTATGAATCTAAACGAAGTGTATAAACCTTATCCATTAAGAAATATTAGATTCGTATTGAGATTCTAGAAGGTCGGTGAGAAACCAAGACGCGTAATTAAGTCTCGGTAAGGATATATAATCGCGAACTAAACGAATAGAACATTACAGGCTGGATTCAAGTAAGTTTAGGGTGTACCAGGTAGTTGACGGTAAATAACAAAATCTAGAAATTAAGTGATCGGTGTTAAGTATATACAAGGACAGTGAGAACAGAAAGAAACCAAAACCAAAGGACTTTTGACGAGACCTTGCTCAACAATAGGTATGAGTGGAGTAATGGGTCACCGAACGTCCCCTCCGTTATTGGGAGTGAACAGTAGGGATTCTATCAATATTCCAATTCATTCTAAAGTTGAGTTAGGTATTGAAGAACCTGACGTGAAAGTCTTCATTAGGAAAGAGCCATGTAAGCAAGATAGTATAAGCTAATACTATATAACCCAAAGCTATAAGAAACTTAGATTAGCGGGTGAAATATTTGGGAGTAGTTTGATTAATTGACTTCTTGAAATATATGTTCAAGTTCGTTTTCCCTTAGACCCTAGACATGTCAAATTTTGAGGACTAAATTTTTGTAAGGTGGGAGGTATGCTACACCCGTGCCAAAAAAATCCAGGCTAGTTTGAACTTTGGTTGTAACTCCGAAACCCGAACCCTGACCCAAATCCGATTATAGATCTAGAACCTGAAGTCGTAGCATCCAGTACATTATGGAATTTTAGCTGGGTGTTCGATAGGGTAGATAATGAAGAAAGAATCTTTACGGCAATGTGTCACATACTAGTAAAATGATGGACACCTCCCTTATGTAGTTGCAAGACCCATCGACAAATGTACGCATCATGGTAGGTTCCACTAACTGACAAGCATAAGCCGTGTTTGATAATTTAAACTTAAATATTTTTTGTGAGAATGTGTTAGAGAAAGTGGGGAAGATCCCCAAAGAAGAATCCTAGGATTTCATAAGCAAAAAAGTCATAAATAAGGCATCGGAGGCAAGAAAGGATGCAAGCAGAGTCTTGAGTCCGGCCTTGAGTCCGGTGTGGGCTGAACAATGGGGTACATCGGAGTCACACACGGATTCACACCCAGACTTGGATCCGGCCTTGTGTCCGATGCGGGTCGCATCGTGGTAGATTCCACTAACTGACAAGCATAAGCCGTGTTTGATATTTTAAACTTAAATATTTTTTGCGAGAATGTGTTAGAGAAAGTGGGGAAGATCCCCAAAGAAGAATCCTAGGATTTTATAAGCAAAAAAATCATAAATAAGGCATCGGAGGCAAGAAAGGATGCAAGCAGAGTCTTGGGTCCAGCCTTGAGTCCGATGTGGGCTGAACAACGGGGTACATCGCAGTCACAACGGATTCACACCCAAACTTGGATCCGGCCTTGTATCCGATGCGGGTCAGATACCAAATTTTAAGAATTCAGTGTAGTACATTATTATATGTTATTTAAATAGGATTATATTATAATAATGTTACTATATATATTAAGATGTATTATAATATTATTTTAATATAAGTTACATACAATATAATAATATGGTGTTTATGTTTATATATATATAGTACATGGGTTATGTTGTATTACTTAATTAAATAGTGAAATAGAAGGTGGCCAGGAAGCATGAGGTGGCTTGTTGGACAAATGGAGAAATAAGAGGTGGCTAGGAAGCATGAGGTGGCTTGTTGGACAAATAGAGAAGTAGGAGGTGGCTAGGAAGCATGAGGTGGCTTGTTGGTGAAGTAGTAGGTGGCTAAGGAAAAAATAATGGGTTGGTGAACAAAGCCACCTTGCATGAGGTGTCCTTAATGAGATTTGGGCCAATTCTCCTATCTAGACAAAAGACTCAAACGGTTGAATCATTATTTACTACTAGAAAAAAAATAAGAAAAGGAAAAGAAAGAAGAAGAACAAGAACAAGAACTTGGGAGCTTAATTTAAGTTTTGTAGGTAAGTACCTCACTCTCTCTTCCATTTTTATGTAAAGCCCCATGGCCGATTTGTCAAATCTATTCTCTCATCCAATATTAATCCTTGATAGTTCCTTTAGAAATCTATGGAAATTAAAGCTAAATTATCTCTATGATCACTCTTGACCTTCCATTTAACCTCTCACTTAAATCTAGAAATTTTAATGGCAAACTCTAGATTTGAGTCTTTTTGAATGATTTATTCATTGAACCCAACAAATACTTTGATAAGAGTAGGGTATTATGACCCCAGATGGCTTAGTGACCTTTTTCCCCAAGCCCTTATGGCTTAAAACCCAAGTGAAATCAAGTTTGGGAGGCTCAAATCTTAGAAATTCGGGTTCAGCAGAGGTGGACTCACAGGTGGACTCAGACTAGAATCCATAATAAGAGTCTACACTTGTTTAGTTTTCCGGTGGACCAAGAGGTGGACCCAGACCAAAATCCACAACAAAAGTCCACACCTGTTCTGTTTTCAGGTGGACCCAAACTAGAATCCACCCAAGAGTCCCGTTCAGATTTTTGGGCCATTTTACCCCAATTAGACCCAAGCACTGTGCCTCCACATAAATGGGCTAAAATTCCATTTCAAGTTAGGTAGCATGTTTTGTCTTCTATTTTGGGAGATTGATCCCTGTTTAGTAAAATCGTATGACTCCACCATCCGAACTTTATTTGCTCTGATTCTAATTTTTGTTAGAAACTAGACTCATAGGTCTTCATTTTATTAGAATAAACCATTGCCCAATTCTACCCTAACTGATCCAAAATTTCCATACAAAATCTCTCATTTTTCCTTTAAATTCTTATAACTACTGGTAAACCTAAATGTGATTCTAAACCTATTCCAACCTAACCCTAAGGCTACCCTAGGATCCCACCAACATTTAAGCATATCCTAATACTTGTGTATGTCTTAATAATTATAGGGAATAATCATTTGGTCATAAAAAACTATCGGTAACCGTGTCAAGGACTATCTCAATCTCACAAATGCAGGCATAACAAGGTAAGTGGGGTTAGGCTTTGATTTTTTTAAGAGTGTTTATTTCATTCTTAGACCTATTTGCTAGGAATCATTTGTATATTTAAATTCATATTTTATTTATGATATTTATTGATTTCATTGTTTATAACTATTGGTTGTGAATGATATGATGTGGAGTGGTTGGCAATATGAATTCTTGTGATAGATTAGATGTCGTAGTCGGCTTGAAAATAAGAGGTATGGTGTGCTGTAGTATGGGATGCGGGAGCACTGTACATCTCGTACTATATCATTTAGACTGCATATGGCTAGGAATGTCATTCCTTAGTGCTACAACCCTTACCAACAGGGGTTCAGGTGTTGGGTGATCATAGCTCCCTATCACTGAGGAGTGTGAAGGATGTCGGGATGGGGTCCTAGCTATGATTATCAGGGTCTACCCGCGGGAAGGTATGTCATACCAGCGACCATTGTGGGCTCCCTACAACAGTTGAGGTTACGTCACGAAGCGGTTAAGAAGGAATCGAGAACGTCTCCCGAGTTGTTGTCGTGGCATAGACCTGACTTAGACATTTATGTGTTAGGTGGATTTAATATTAAAATTGAACCCATGCATTTAGCATGCATGTTTGTGTATGTGGTCTATCCTTTACTTGCTGGGCTCAGTGGAACTCACCCCTGTGGAATTTTCTCTTTTTAGATGATCCTGCAGGTGAATGCGTTTGTGGCGTAAAAGATTATTTGGAGAACAGGAACTGATGACATGGCGTTACTTTTTTTATTTTCTTTTGTTTAGTATTATCCTTTTTGGTGGAAGAATTTCCACTGTTTATATTTTAGAATAGTGGTGTGTTGGCTCGATTATCGTGAACTCGAGAACATCGAGCTGTTGGAACTTTCAGTGTAAATAATATGTATATAGGACTTGTAAATATTTACTTTCCCTGCACTCTGATCTATGTAACACGTGTTATCTTGAAATTATGTTGTGCTTGTGACGTGTATTTACTACATCTGGATCCTGGTGGTCTCCGAATACATCGGGTATTCGGGTCAACCGTCGAATCCTCCTAGGGGGTGGTTTCGGGGTGTGACAAGACCTCCCCAGGAAGGAGTCCAGGAAGGGAAATGGCTCGCCTACCAACATCCCTGAGAGCCAAAAAGTTACCAAGAGCCATAAAGTCCCCGAGGGCCATGGTCACCGTGATAGTAGGGAAAAGGCACTCTCGATGACAATCAGAACCTCCGATCGTGGTGCTTGGGATGATGTCGCTCCCTAGCATCTAAAAAGTGGAGCTCGTTTACCCAAGGACACATTGAACAAGTCCAAGGGCAAGGAAAAAATGTCTTCGAACATGTTTGTTCAAAATGGTCGGTATAGGTTGACCTAAAGGTTTTAGGTGATGCCAGTGCTGCTGAGCAGATGGCGTTGAACTGCATCCCACTAGCTGATCGGGATGCACTCTCCGATATGGATGACGAGTCCTTGGAGAGTAATGCCCTTTCTTAGGCTTATGAGGTAATCCCCATTTTCTTATCACACTTTGCTACTATTGGGTCTTCTTTATCTTTCTAACTCCCTCCAATTTCCAGGTGTTGGCCTATGCCGCTGGGATTGTACATCGGAAGAGGAGGAATAGCTCCGTGTATAACAAACTTGATGGGGCTTACAAGGAACTGCAGCGGGTCTGCGAAGATCGTGATCAATAGATCCATTGGCTCTATATAGAAGTTAAGGCACTGGCGTCGGTAAAGATGACTGGTGAGGCTGCTCAGATGGCAGTTGAGCAAGCTCGGGATGCAGTCGAGAAGCGCACCGATGATTCTGCCCTATCACAAAAGGTGGCCGAGGAGGAGACAAAGAAGAAGATCTATCTGGTGGAGATCTCTAACCTGAAGATCAAACTAGAGAGTAAAGAACTCTGCGAAGGAGGTTGGAAGTCAGGCAATGAAAGCCTACATTGCCTCCGACGAAAATAAACGGGAGCATCTGAAGACTTCTGTTAAGGTCTTTCTGCAGTGTGCATATGCCTTCTGGAAGCAAGTGAAGGAAAGAGATCCCACCTTCAACTTTAAGGGTATGAAGAAGGTGGAGAGTATGCTCTCCAGGCTGGAGGATGGCTCCTTCAATCCTTTACCTTCCAAGGGAGAGGTGAGGATTCCGGTACCACATGCTTCCTCTAGTACTGCAAAGTCCTCGAGAACTATGGAGGAGTGCTCTGGTCCTGTTGGGAAGATTTCTGCCCCTGAAGCTGAACAGATTGCGGCACAGGAGAGTGAGCGTGCCAAAATTGTGGCAAAAGGAGCTGAGGAGGGCTCTACCAAGTCGAAGGTGTCACACCCCTATCCCGATAAGGAATATAATAATAATAAAATGGGTGACTGGGATGATACACATCATCCCACTAAGCTACCAGGATCACATATACAGTGTCCCAATCCACAGTCCAAAACTAACATCAATGTCTCATTAATATTGGAGTGCAGAAAGGAAATAAATATTACATTTCCAAGTGTCAAATGTATAAACGGAAGCGTTTAAAGGTAGTAGTTACAGTATGTTCAACCGGCTAATGATACATAATAAAGTTCTGTTACCATTACCAATTGACCATGACATAACTATATAAAATATGGTATAACAATGAATGTTTATACAAGGCACAAGGCCCAAAAATTAACAAAAAGGGACCACGTCCCAAATATCACCAAGGCCCGTAGGCACAATCATCACATGGGCATCCGTCACCATGTTCCTCGATCACAGCCTCCGGATCCCCAATTTAGATATCATCATATCCCGAGGGTTCAACCTTGAGACCAGCAAGACAGCCATAACATGTGTCACCATCTAAAAAGAATGTGTGCATGGGGGTTAGCTCCACTGAGCCAGTGAGGGGATGGGGATGCACATACACACAACAGCACAAAGAGTCCTTGATGCATGCCTTTATTAATTTATTTACCACCTAGCACACAATACTAGGTCAATAGTTATATGCTACTATGATAATTCAAGAATACACGGTGGGTCCTTCCTTTCGATGCCACAATGCAACCTCAACTACCACATTGGAGCCCACACCGGCCGTAGTCATCACCACCCAGAGGCAGACCCCAATAACCATTACTACCCCTGACCTGGTCTCTCTATCTCTCCACAGGCATCAGGTGCTCTAGTTATCCAACACCTAAACCTCTATTGGTAAAGGTCGTAGCATAGGGAGCTGTACCTAACCACAGATATACTACATGGATCCTATCGTGTCGAGAGGTAATCCGGGTGTATCAACGTTCCATTCCATCTAACACCTGGGTACCAGCATAATACAGCACATACAGACAAAATGACTTACGAGTTACTAGTTCAGATAACTAGGGCTCTAGTACCGGTACTTCCCTGCACTATAACCCAACACAACCCACATCATGATCCATATCATTGGTATCAAATAGAAATAGACGCAATAATGTAAACATGATCATAATGATGCCATTAACAATATATACATGTATAGATGCATATAGGCAAACCCAAACAAAGCCCAAACCTACTCACTTGTCATCCATGTATCTTTCGGTGTGATTGCTAAGGATTGCTTTGATACACGCTCTCTCATATTAATTAGATCACCTAGGGATGCATGAACATGGTTAGAAGATGTAGAAGGGGCCCCAAGGGAAGTCCCCCAAAGTAAATGTTGGTTTTTGAAAACACAGTACGAACGTACTCAAGGGTGGAGGTAGTAGGGTGAGTCCGTCCCTGGATCCGCCTAGGCATTTGAGCTGAAACCGGTGGAACGGAACTATGGACGAAACCTACCATTGGGTCCTTTTGTCCTTCTATCCACAACTGAGATTTTACCAATGGGAACGGAACCACAGACGAAATCAATCCTTAGATCCATTCATTGTTTCATTTGGTCATGTCACCCAATTTATATGGAACGGATTTACAGACGGAAGCATGATACTTGGTTCCGTTCGTTGATCCGTTCGAGGTAACACAAGCATTTTGTAGGTCTTTATATCCCAGCCTTTTTCCTTGGGATTCATTAGCCAGAAGGGCTAGGAGAGGGTGTTCTAAACCTCTCTAAGGTCATTAATACCTGATTCCATCATTGGTCTTAGAGAATCCATGGATTGGTCTCTCCCTTGATCAATTCTTAGGGTTAAGGTTGGAGGGATCATTGGACAGCAACAAGGTTGCAAAGAAGGCTTCATGGGAGTTGAATGTAGAGGATGGAACCCATTAGTGAGGCTTATTGTATAGCTCAACCCATACCTTGGGTTCCAAGTGGAACCCTAGGTAAAACCTATTCCCTAGAAAATCCCCAAACCCAAAATAGAATAGAGGGAAAGAAAGAGAGATGGGGTGAGGGCCTAGCTTAATTAATGTGGGTGTTGAGGGCATCCTCCACTAATCGATCAAGCTTTGGACTCCACCCTTCCTTCTCCACCTTCCTTCTTCTCAATCCCAAGCCTTCCACATTTTGGTTGTTGTAATGAAATGAATGAGCCATTAAGGCAAGTCTTTTTTACTAGTTAAATGGCCCTAAGGCCCTGTTTGGCTGACCCCAAGGTATGAAACTTACTTTTTTTCTAAGTTAAGTCTTGCAGGACCACCTATATGGCCCAACAATGTAAGTGAAGGCCAAGAGTGGGGCCTACCACACCCGAGGGCATAGACACTACGTTCGGAGTGCGGGGTTGTGGGTCCCACACACAAAAATACCCAAAATAGTCATGACATCTTGAATGGATATTCGAACAGACTCACTAGTAGTGGGTCTGTTCATGGATCCGTTCCTACTGTAAAGGCTAAATTAGCCAATAAATGCCACGAGCTTTGACCTGTACTTCAAGGGCTTCGAGGAGGGTCCGACCATGTGAGTGTTAGGGTAAGGACTATGCCTATGGTATTTACTCACCTTTCATCAAGACTCAGTTCCCGGACCTTGAACAGCAATCTCTTATCAATGCACATGGCACAGAGGCACCACTTGTTGATGTAAGCGGCCACTGGGTTCTCTTTGTGATCTCCTTCGCTAAGAAGTCCTCACCGTTTGTCGTGACTAATCTCAATCCCAAGAACATAAGTATTCTCACACATGTCCTTCATCTCAAATTTTTCTGAAAGAAAACGCTTAATCTCTAGGAGCAACGTCATATCACTGCTTGCCAGTAGAATGTCATCAACATATAGCACTAGGAAGATGAACCTGCTCCCACTGGCCTTCAGATAGATGCAGTTATCAATGACATTTTCAGTAAAACCAAAAGAAGATACAACCTCATCGAACTTTAAGTACCATTGCCTGGAAGCTTGTTTTTATCCATAGAGAGACTTCTTCAGTCTACACACCATGTGTTCCTTCCCCTCTTCTTCAAAACCTTCTAGCTGCCCCATATAGACTTCCTCAGTCAGATCCCCATTCAAAAAAGTAATTTTTACATCCATCTGATGTAACTCAAGGTCAAAGTAAGCTACAATGGCCATGATGATTCTGAATGAGTCATTCGAAGAAACAGGAGAAAAGGTTTCCTTATAGTCAATGCCTTCTCTCTAAGTGAAAACTTTCGTGACTAGTCTAGCCTTGTAGCGTGCCATCTTCCCCTAAAAGTCAATCTTGGTCTTGAAAACCCACTTTGATACAACAGTCTTGCATCCTTGAGGAATCTCAACCAATTCTCAAACACCATTTCTCTGCATGGACAATAACTCATCCTTCATAGCTTCCAACCATTGGTCAGAGTGTCTATGGTTGGTTGCCTGAAGAAATGTAACCGGATCTTCTACTTGTCCAATATCAAACTTGCACTCATTCAGATAACTGAAATAATCTGAATGCAAGGTAGACTTGCGGGCTCTATTAGATCTCCTCGAAGGTTCAGTATTAGTAGTGAAATCAATAAAAACAGGTGCCTCAGCCTTTGAATCTACAATAATCTCTCCAACGGGAAAACCATCAACTGCAGGAATGGTGTCATCCACAATTACCTCAGACGGCGGGCGCTTCAACAGGTAAGACTGCACCAACAGGTCTAGAAAAAGAAGTCCCAGTCTCACCAGAACTCCCAGCACACAGCTCATTAAAGACTAGGTTGCGAGGGACAAACATCTCACCCTCACACTCAAGAAACTTTGCATGGGTAGTCTCAACAATCCTATTTTTTGAGCCTTGATTATAGAACCTATAACCCTTGGATCTCTCCGGATACCCGACAAAATAACAACTCCCTGTCTTGGGGTCAAAACCCTTCTCATAAGGGTTGAAGAGCTTAGTCTCTGCTTGACATCCCCAAACACGAAGATGTCTAAGGCTAGGTTTTCTCCCAGTCCAGAGTTCAAATGGGATCTTCCTGACTGACTTGCTTAGTACTCTGTTGAGAATGTGAGTGGCAGTTTTAAGTGCCTTGCCCCATAGAAATTCTAGCAAACTGGAATTGCTCATCATTGACTTACCTTGTCCTTCAGGGTTCTATTTCTTCTTTCGGCAACCCCATTCTGTTGAGGATTTTCAGGCATAGAATACTGTGGAGCAATCCCATATTCCTGTAAAAACTTGGCAAAAGGCCCAAGATGTTGACCAACATCACCACTTTTTCCATAATACTCTCCACCCTTATCAGATCTGACAGACTTGATCTTTCTGGAATGGAAAACTTCCACCTCAACCTTAAAGATCTTAAAGTCATCCAAGGCACTTGACTTATCACTAAGTAGAAAATCATATCCATAACGCGATAAGTCATCAATAAAGGTGATAAAGTACTGCTGGTTCCCAAGTGTTGGAGTTGGAAAGGGTCCACATATATTTGTGTGGATAAGGTCCAAAACTCCATCACACCGGGAAGCATCCTTCTTCCTGGAAATAGTTATCTTTCCCTTGATGCAGTCAACACATGTGCTCATGTTCTTTAAGTCAAGGTTATCCAGTATTCCTTCCTCCACTAGCCTATCTATTCTCTTCCTAGCAATGTGACCAAGCCTTCTATGCCAGAGCATTGAGGACTTCTCATTAAACTAAGGGCGTTTCACTCCAGTATTCATAACCATAGAAGAAGCTAAATTTAGTCTATAGAGACCCTCAGACACATAACCACATCTAACAACAATAGAATCATAAAGTAATGTGAAGCCATTCTTATTGAAATTAACAAAATATCCATCCATAGTCAATCTAGAAACTGAAACCAAATTCCTCCTCATTGAGGGAATGAATACTAATTCTTAAAATCAATAAAATGTTCAGAATGCAAAAACAGTCTAATAATTCCTATGGCTTCCACATCCACTTGCGCTCTGTTTCCCACAAACACGCTTACCTCACCCTTGCTTGGCACCCTCTTGTTTAGAAATCCCTGCAAGGAATGAGTGACGTGAACAGATGAGGCAGAGTCCAACCACCTAGAATCCAATGGTGCATCAACCAAAAAGGATTCAAAACAAACACAAGAGAGATTCATACCGGTGCCCTTCTTCTTTTCTAAGAAGTTCTTTCTCTTATAACAGTCCTTCTTCATGTACCCTTCATCTTACACCAGAAGCACTCAAAATCCTAGAAATTCTTCTGTCATGTGTTTTCTGTCTTCCCCTTGCCTGTCAGATGAGTCTTCTCCTTAGCATAAGGAGTGTACCTGCTCTTCTTCGAGAACCTTCTACCATTTCTATGAGGTCCCTTTGAAGATGCACCCTTATGATGATGGGTGAAATGGACACTTTCCACTTTATTCCTGTTAATCATCCCTTCCTCCTGAGTTACCACTTTAATCAACTCATCAAGATCCCATTTGTTCTGCAAAGCATTATAAGTGGAGTGGAATGACTTGTAGGCTTCAGGGAGTAAGTTTATAGCCAGTGTCACTAGGAAATCATCATCAAACTTGATGTCCAGTCCCCTAATCTTATTTCTCAGAGAAATCATTTCAAGAATGTGCTCCCTGACACTGCCATTTCCATCAAACTTGAAAGAGGTCAGCTTGCTCATTAAATCCCCTGCCTGAGCTTTCTTTGAGGAATCAAATTTAGCCCTGATGGCCTGTAAATATTCTGTGGCAGTTTCGGGAATATCAGCACTCTCCTTGAGTGTTTCAGTCAATGCACTCTTGATTACTGCAATAGAATTCCTATTAGAAGTTTCCCAGGAGACATGTTCATTTTTCTCAACTGTAGTGTTGGAATCAGTCATGTCTCCAGGTTTCTTTTCCCTAAGGCATAGATCTAAGACCTTGAGGCATAAGAAGACTTCCATTTCTTCTAACCATCTCTTGAAGTTATCACCAGTTAGTAAGGGAATATCAAGAACATCGGTATTGTAGGCTTTGGTAGACATCCTGGTTGATAAAATTATTTAATTAATTACTAGTGTTTATCAGACCAAAAGGATAATAATAGCTTATATATTTAATCAATACCAAATCCATGCTAAAACAAGAGTTACAACCATGTTCACATTTCTAACCTATGGGTCTTGAATGTTATGGTCCTCTCAAAACTTTGATGACATCATCTTTGGGTGATCAGCCACCTACTTTGCAAATCCTGCTTGATAACCTTGATGACATCACCTTTGGGTGATCAGTCATCTACTTTGCAAAACTGCTGGACAACTCTAACCTTAAGAGGGACCACCACCTTTGGGTGACTAGTCACTTTTAAGATTAGGGTTTTCCTACCTTGTATGCATTTTAATTTACTTTGATGACATCACCTTTGGATGATCAACCATCTACTGTGCTGCTCTCACTTTAAACCTTGGATCATATGTGCTACAATCGAATCGGACCTTACCACTTTGGTGGATTCAGTCTTATTCTACTATAACCCAATATGACCTTATAAACCGTAGTTAAATGGAGAATTTACATTCATTATAAAAGAATTTATAATTTAACCATGCATACATTTAGTTTTGTACTCTACACTACGTTTCATATCAGCCTAGCTACTGTTCCATACTCATTCCTTACAGGGGTTTTTAAATAGGAGGGTGCCAGGTCTAACAGTGGCATCAGAGCCAGGTCTTCTTCACATGCTAGAGTCAATTGATCATAATAGAAGTATGAATTAAATATTTTTGTTGGGATTCGGATCAATCTCAATGGGAATTTTTTTCTTTAAAAAAAAAAACCAATTGCAACCATAGTTGAAGCTATGATTGAGTGAAAGAAATTTTTTAGACAAAACTTGTCCGACGGTCCATCGTTCCGGCACAGCGAAGGGTTTCATAGCGGTGGCCTGGTCAGCGATGAACTGACTCCGGCCCACAGTAACCTGGTGTAATGGTTTTAAAAAAACAAAAAAAAAAGAGGTAGCCGAGGCTTCCAACGTTGGCAGCCAAGGCTGCCATTGAAGAATTGGTTTTTACCTTGTTTTCTGATGAAGGAACACCAGCCTAAAGGCCTCCAGTGTCTCAAAGTCCTATGCTAATGTTTTCCCAAGGCCAGAGGACTTGGGTGTAGCCGTGACTTGCGGCTAATTTTTAGGCCCGGTTTAGAGCGGAGGTTGAAGATAGGGACATGTCTGTACTTATCAGTTTTGTTTGGGACTAAATGATCCATTAGATTATTTTTAAAGACCTTTTGAAATAGGCTGACCATCTAAAGTTTTAATTAAAACTAATGGGCTGGAACATAACCGAATTAAGTTAAAAGCCCACTATGTTTCAATTAAAGCCCATTTGAATTAATTGACTTGGTTCGGTTAACTTGACCTGGTTCAATTTTGACTAAGAAGTGAATCTAATTTGACTCGGTCCAAATCGGTACACGTGAACCAACTCAACCGCCCGGAAACCCATTTGAGCAACCCGATTTATCCGTTTCGGGTCAATCCAGAAACCCGATTAAGCATCCCGTTAACCTATTTCGGGTCGACCCGAAAATCCGATTGATGAGCCCGGAACTTTACTCCGGCGGGTTATCTGGCGACCACCGGAATATTTTGCCGCCGGTGGAATCTCCGTCCATTGACCGGCAATGGTCAAAGTTTGACTCCAAAAAAAAGGAAAGAAACAGAAATCGGTTTGGTTTAGTTTATAAATTGATTTATGTTTCTGCTTCGAAACAGATTTCTGTTTCTGTTTTGAAACAGATTTCTGTTTTTGTTCCGAAACAGATTTCTATTTTTGTTTCGGTGTTTCTGTTTCTGTTCCAAAACATATTTCTGTTTTTATTTCGGTGTTTCTGTTTCAGTGTTTCTGTTTCTGTTTCGAAACAGATTTCTGTTTCTGTTTTGAAACATATTTATGTTTTTGTTTCAGCATTTCTATTTCTGTTTCAAAGCAGATTTATGTTTCTGTTTCATTATTTTTGTTTCTCTTTCAAAAGATTTATGTTTCCAGAACATAAAAACATTCCAGAACTATTTTGGGACTATAAAAGCATCGTTTTTGTTCCAGTTTTGCTTTGATACCACTGTTAGATCCACCCCATTTATAAATTAAATGGTATAAATCGCTCTTCACAATACTAGAACATAAACAATAGAAAATAAATAGAGTAGAGTGGATTTGCATACATTTTCTCTCGTTTGATGTAGATCCACGAAGCTTTAACTAACTGAACTACTCCACGCTCCCAAGGTTCACCTTTGCCCAAAATCTTTTTCCGTCTTTCCCAGAGACTTTTTCCTCTATAACTCCAATGAGTAAAAGCTACGATATCTTATGGAAGACGACAGGGACCTAGGCAACTATATATAACAGTAAAGCCTAACCCTAGTCTATCCCCACATTAGACTGGGTTAGTCTATCCCATGATAAGTGGACCCAGTTTAATGTTGGTCCAATAGATCAATCCACATTAATTGGGCCCAAAAATCCAACACTTTCTGGCCAAATACAAAAGATCAACAACCCACACCATAATTGCTACTCATTAAAAATTTTGTTTTTTCGAAGTTTGCCCGTTTATAATAGAAATTAAGAATTAAAACTTCTGAAAGTTAATATCAATAGAAATTATTTTTATATGATACCTAACTTAGAGTTTTTAAACATATCAAAAAAGCATATTATAATCATTTGTGTAATTTAGGTTTCTATGTTCTCCAAAATCGGTGTACTGAATTTAACAGATTTTGACTCAAAATTTTAAACAGTAGGGAAATGGGTTTTCCGAACTCAATTTTGTCCTAATTTTTCAAAAGAGTAAAAGACTCATAATAGTATTTACAGTCCATATATCACCCTAAAGTTCGAATTCTAAGTTCCTCTATTAACCCTTTCTTTCTCAGGTTCTAGATTTTCACCATGACAATACCACTCAATTTTCCCTAATTATTTGACCTATCAAACCAATTCTATTTTAAACAAAATTCTGTGGAGGTCTACACATATAGAAGTATCCCAAGAAAAATTTTCAGATCCAATTGTCATCCCTAAATATGTCAAATATCCAAATCAAATCCGGACTACCATGTTGTTCACTTCAATGAAATTTTTCCTAAGTTACAATGTTCAAGTGTGAGTTTCTATGTTCTTATAGGTTCAATGTCCGTGTCTTAGGTTCATGTTTTTAGTTCTCTTTTAATCCTAAAACCATTGTTCTAATACTATTCTGTAACACTCCTAAATCCGTCAAGGAGTTTAGGTCGTTAACAGTCCATAAGATCAATAGTCTTAGCAAAAAGGAACCGGAGTGTGAACCAAAATAAATCATAATAGCCTCAAATTACATTAGCAGTGTATCTAATCATAACCATTCAAATAAGTACAGCGAAAGTCTTTAAAAAAATTCAACAATATCTACCTTGTTCCAGTCATCCTCAAAATCTTAAACATCATATTTATTACAAACCTCAATAAAATCTCAAATTAAAATTTTTTTTTAACCCTAAAAAATTTAAATCTAAGCTATAGTGTCTTCTAACAACAAAGATAGTAAGGTTCATCATTATCATCATGTGGCTCCTCCTCTTTAGTCGTCCTTCCACCAAGTGCGATTTCAAGTTCTATGGGCTCATTATCTGAAATTTTGTAAGGGATAAGCTTTCGGAAAAAAGCTTAGCAAATACACAACATAATAATCATTCAAGTATTCTAAAATAGAGACACAAATTGAGGAATAGCATCAGTCAAGATTAGATGAAAATGATGGTAATAACGGAATAGAAGATCATAAACAAAGATGAGATAATGCTATACTCATGCTATAAAATAATTTACTCTCAAACATTTCCAAATAAATTCTTGGTGAACATGAAATATAGTCCCGTAATGAAAGACAGCATGTAACATGATACAACCTTTAACCATTTCCAAGTTTCACCAATGCCAACTCTTATGGCTACCAATATATATCCTTTAGGATCATGACATAGTGCCCCCGTAACGTGGTACGACTTGTAACATAATACAGCCTTAAACAATATGTCATTACTATTAGGTGTAAATCAATAATATTTTTTTTGTTTATCCACATGTAGGAGAATATAATCCCTAACTCACAAAATAACATGCAATGTAATTCTATAAAAATTCTCCCTTTAAACACATGCATGAAAATAAATCACAATACTAATATTGCTATAGGAATTTAAATCATGACATGTGATATTCACCATATAAAATTACTATGGTAAATAATCAAAAGATAGGCTTACCAAATCAACTGAATTGCGATTAGAATAGATCATAGGTTGGCTTAAGATGTATCCATATAAAATCATAAGATTAGTATTTTGATAAGAATAGATCATTATAGACCAAATTAAATAGACATAGTTTCATTGGAGGATAAATCAAATAGAGGATTGATCATTGGGGAATAAATCAAATAGAGGATCGATCATTGGGGAATAAATCAAATAGAGCATAGATCATTGGAGAATAAGTCAAATAGAGCATAGATCATTGGAGAATAAATCAAATAAAGGATCGAAGAGGATTTAAGAATACAAGCATGTAATCATAAAGTGCACTTATAGGTTTGTCGAAATAATCAATGTGTACTTCTCCTTAAATTTGAAAATCCCAGAATTCTATACTCAATTTCAACTCAACTTTTGGTCCACATAGAGGCAAAATTGAAAGATATTTATTTCTATAAAATTTTTAGATTTTGGTGTCTATTGACTAATGGAGTTGGAATCAATCAATTTTGATTTATATTGAGTGAGTAATGATCTTCATGACAGGGAAAGGTCAAATCTATACAGGATAGAATCAACTCATCATTTGCTTAAAAAATCAGATTACCTAACAAAGCTTTGAAGATGTTCTAATGGAAGATGATGAGCACACTGCATCTATAGGTCTAACAATGTAGGCGAGGTAATAATTATGATCATTTGCTCTTCCTCCTCTCCTTTTCTTCCTTTCTTCTTCTCTTCTTCTCTTTTCATTCCTTTCTCCTTTCTTTCTCTTCCACGATTTCTCTCCCTCACTATAATGTTTTTGCTAGGAAAATATGGAAGCTTCCACTCCTGTTTTCCAGATTTAAAACTCTTTTGAATATTAGATCAAATCCCTTTATGATTCTTCCTAAAATCCTATTCAATTTTTGATTTGTTTTCCTCTAATAGAATTATTTTAAAAGGAATCTTTGGCTTGGGGTTCTTAATTTAAAATCAGATTTGGTAGTTTTAATGTAACTTAGCTTCCTTATTTTTCTAGGATTCTATTCCATGGAGATTTTCTCTATCCTTAGAAAAAAGATTCTTTTAGTGCTAAGCAAGGATTTAAGTATCGGTATCGGGTATCGTATCGGTCGGGCTATTTTAAGAGACGTATCGTATCGTATCGTGTCGTATCGGAGATACATATCGATCGGTGCAGAAATACATGAAAATGATCAAAATACACATGAAAATACACTTTTGGACAATAAAAACAATATAAACAAGCAATTTGTGTCATATATCATGCATATATACTAAGAATTGTGAATAATCAATAACCAGACAAGTGCGGCACATTGAAATTGTTATAAAAGATTAAAAGATGAAATTTCTTACATGTAAAGTCACTCAATTGCCATGAAGAATGTCGGGGTGGATCAAAGTCATGTCTGTAAGGATCTTCAACAATAGGAGTGACTATTGTGATAGATTTTAGGGTAAATATATAATCTTCTTGGAATGTGATAGATCTATACATAATATAGTACATATATTATATACATTAGCATTTGTTTTAAATTTTAGAAGAAAATAAAAAAAAAATCATTTTAAAGAAGCAATTTTCAGTTTTGGGTAAAAAATGCAAAGAAACATGGATTTTGAACTCAAATCTTTGTAAATGTATACAAAGAATGCAATACTAAGTTAGTTTAACATATTCCCTTTGAATCATAGCAAAAAAAATACCAAAAATCAAAGATTTAAACAAAAGAATCAAGTTTTTTTCAAAAAACCTACCTTGCCCTTCAAGAACACCTTTTGATTTCGAATGTGGGCTGTTAGATGCAGCAAATGATGAGATTTCACCTCCTTTAGGATCGTTTTTGGCAAAGGAATCAAAGCCCTCAACAAATCTTTGGCGAAAACCAAGTTTAAAGATGTTTTTTATGGTTTCTCAAAGCTTGCAGCTGCTTTTTTTCCGCCACCGACTGCTCTGCGCTCGAGTTTTCGTTTTGAGAAGACTTGGGCCCATGTGAAGTTTTAAGTTGCCCACGTCGTATCGATTAGGGCGTCTTGGTATGTATCGATATGTATCTTATCAGGTCGATGCTATGCTCGATATACATGCCGGAGCGTCTCGATACGTCGATATGTATCGTTATTTCAAAAATAATAAAATAATGGTTTAAATCATGTCTCAAATGCAGCCTTCGATACGTATCGACCGTATCGTACAGTATCGATATGTATCGGTCGATACATACCGATACATTCGAGACATTTACATTTAAAAAAAAAAAGATACGTCTCGACTGTCTCGAGTCTCGCCATGGCCGGATGCAGGCGTGTCGGCCAGGAGCGATACGATACGCTCGGAAATTCCTAATTCCTTGGTGCTAAGTCTTCAACCAATGGGAGATTGCCACATCACTTCAATCCCCTCATTAAAAAAAATCAAATAAAATCTATATAGTCTACATAAATCGTCCAAGCATAAATCCTTTAAAATAATATTATTTTATTAAGCTAGAATAATTAAATTATAATTTATTAAGCCCACAAATGTTAGGTCCGTTCACATTAGAACTAGACCGGTCTAGGTTTAGCCCAAATTAGGTTAAGGTTTGTTTGGTTGTACTGATTAGAAATTAATGTATTATTCAAATAGTAAACATTTATTAAATTACTTATTAAATTATTTATTATGAAAAATTCCAAAAATACCTTTTTAGTTTCTCCCTCCAAAAACATTGTAAAAGACATTTATACCCTCTTTGATAAAACTTCTAGAATAACTCTTGGGAACTAACCTTGACTCTGTACGGACTTATTTCAACCTAAAAGCTAGTAAAATATTATTTTAGACAAAAATACTAACCCCTAATTGGTAGTCTCAAGGCCAAAGTGCTCTCAGGGCTTTCCCAGAAATCCGATCATCCTTCCAGTACTTCTTTGGGATATACATAATAGATAAAACTTTAATTAATTCCCTTATCATTCCAGGATATTATAGCGGGTTCGGGCTGACAGCGCCAAACTTGCACCCCTATCTGTAGTTTATTCAAAGGTCAAGGTTCCTATAAAAACCTCCTAAGGTCTCTACACAATACACATGATTCTTCATTAAATGTATATGTAATTACAATCATGCAATGGGTTTCTAAGTGCACAAGAGCGACTTCCAGAGGACTTTAAGTCATCTTTGCTTCAAGTGTCCTTTATTTAAGTTCTTCAAAGGTATATCCTTCAAGTCACATTGCTTCAAGGTCTTGAATATCTTCAATTTTATGATTGTTCACATAGTCCTTTCTTGATCATCTTGCCTTTCTTTGAAGCTTTGCAAACTTGTCGTTCTTGATTATTCTTAAGCAAAGTATTAGTTTTCATCTATGTGTTTACTATCATCAAAATCTTTATGGAAGTGGAGAAGTATTTTCCCAACAAAAAAAGATCTCTTACAACTATTGGCCTACCGTTCTCCCGAATTGGGAGAAATTACTTGTCAATGAAGGGAAAAATATTGTCTTTTATCTTTAAATGAGTGAGTATGAGTACAACAGATATCAATGAGTATAACTATTATTAAACAAGATTATTTATACTAGATTTTTTATCAATTTTAATTTTAGTTTGAAAATCGGTCAATTCACTATAGTCCGATTAATTTTCAACTGGTTTCTGTCACTCTAGTCCAAAACCGATGGTTTGGTCTGGGTTTTTCGATCAGTTTGGGCTAGGTTTTGACACCCTTAGTCACCCACCTCCTTCACCGTGGGTTAATTGAATTGTTCGATCACTAAATATTCAATTCTTTGGAATTGATTCTAATTTTATTTTTTCATTTTTTATATAAGAAATACAACACAAATCCAAATCGTCATTAATCGTTTGATATTCTATTTTAGGAAGTATACATACATAAATAGATAGTGGCTCGCTTCACTTTTGTTGCTCTGCCCCAACTCAATAGTGTATAGGAAATTTTCATTTACAATACAGCTACCTTAGCCTCGACCCTCAGGTATGTAACCCCATCGTCATCAAAGAGATTATTTGAAAGGGAATAGAATTTATGGATGAATACACAATCATAAAAAATAGGGAATCAAATAAGTTTTCCTTAAGCCGGAAAAAAATCCTCCCCAATTCCCTAAAAGTGTAGTCCGATGCAATTCAGGGTTGAGAACTCGACACAAAAAAATGACGACTCATTCTGTCACGCCCTTATCCCGATGTAAGATATTTTGCCACATAGGGGTATGACTGATCAATCACAAATCATCCCAACACCTACCAGGATCACGCAGATCCAGTGTTCCGAAACCACATCCACCACCTGTCAACACCTTGTGATGACGAAAAAGAACGTACCAAAAGGAATAAATCTTTCCATCACGAGTTAGCGGAAACGAAATTAGATTAATTCATGTGAAATTATAGAGCATCGGTTCTCTAATGATAACACATATTACAATTCTAACATAAGTAACCATTCATTACTCTCCCTATAAATAAACATACAGTTTATACATGGATGTGGAATAAATACGAGAATTTAATCAAATAAACAATTGCCTCAAAGGCACAAATTCTTGGGTGTACATCTACATCCAAGCCAGCTGTCATCAACTCCATTGATTCACACCCGGAGCTCGTCAAGAGGCTATCTCGCATATAAACTAAAAAGTGGTTGTACAAGCGGGATCAGCTAAAGGAGTGGTTGGTGGGGGGGGGGGGGGGGGGGGGGGGGGGGGGGGAGCAAGGAGCAGGGAATGCGCACACATCACATAATCAATATCAAAACGAGTCATGCATGCTAATGTTAGATTCAATTTTTCACCTAGCTTTTATAATTCTTATTGGTCAAGATATACTCTTGTGATAACTCGGGAACAGCGAGGGTCCTCGAGGCCCTTATCTATCTCGCCCCAATGAGACCTCAATTATCACGAAGGGATCTTTTGGTAGAAGCCATCATGACCATCCAATGGCAAACCACGATAGCCATCACTACCCCTACCTTGGCCTCTCCCACCTCCACGGATTCGTGGAGGTGCACGGACTATCCAACACCATAAACCCACTTGTTGGCAGGGTCGTAGCATGAGGAACAAGCATCCTGGCAGCAGATATACTATATACGAGAGCCTATCGTCCCGAGAGGTATTAAGTGCATCAACGTCCCATTTTATCTAGTACTGGGTACCCACGACACGTACCTGTTTGTACATAAAATCGAGGATGACATACGGTAGTTTTCATAATTAAATAAATTGGGATTTTGATGCTTTTGGCACACCAGGCACAGTGCCCGAATACAATGTTAGTGAGCATGCTATCACATTTCATAACAAATCACATCGAATAATAATTCATATGCAAATATATAAATATATAATAGCATACTTAAGATTATGAGTTATATAATATTCAAACCCAACAAAGTCACCCCGAACCTACTCACCGGGCATAGGAGTGTCACCGGGCATGATTGGCATGAATCTCCCCAGGCATCGGGTGCTTGTCCATTAGTTCACATGAATCTTGCGGTGCACCGGGTGGTTACACACAGAAAGCATTAAAATAGGTTCAGAGGTGGATCCCATGCCTTTCTTTGGTGCACCAACCTAAACAAGACGGCACGGCGGACTCAGCATTAAAATAGGTATCTACCCAAAGTCCCTCGATTCGAGGCCCCTGGGTGAAATCGAAGAACAGCGAGACCCGACGGATCTTCTTAGTTGAATCAAATTAGTTGATCCGTAACACCTTTGAGACAACCATAAAGGGAGGCGGATCCACGGGCGGATGTGCTTCTTGGGTCCGCCCACACTGTATCCGTTCGATTTCTGGAGACGGACCGAGAGCAACGAGTCCTAGGGTTAGGGCCTAGACTCGAGAACGGATACCCGGGACAGACACGAGGAAGCAGGATACCCCGGGATTGGGATCATGCAATAAAATATATAAAAAAAGATGTGAAGTCGCCACCTAGGGTTAGGGCCTAGACCCATTAAGTGTAGCCCTACCACAGAATTGTGAACAGAATCGGGCTACGTGACTCCCATATGGTCCGACCCGGTAGATTCGGTAAGGGGTTGGGTTACGAGTGTGGGAAGGTGTTAGGCACCCATCTTGCCCGGTCGAGATCGCTTATAGATGCTACCACATAACCGATGTTCTCTCTCTATTTATGGTAATAATGTTGCATTGCATACTACATTTGTATCTACAATATGTACACTAAAGAAATAAAAATTAAATGGCTACATTGAATTAAAATAGAAAATGCGTGACCGATACCTAGGAATGTGTTCCCTTGGCTCAGGGAGATAGGCAGACCGAGCTCTTCCTTGTTGTCCCACGGCACCAGTGGATGGTGTACTTCCCCTTTTCACTTTTGGACCCAAATGGCCCATTTTTGGGTTCCAAATGGTTTTTGGGCTTAAAGTGATTTAGGATCTAGAAAGGGGAAGGCGGCGTCGCCATCGTCGGTGTCCCGTTGTCATCTTCGCCAAAGGTGGTGACAAAAAATTGGTGTCTAATTTGTTCTCTTTGGCCGAGGTGTGCCAAAGGAAGTAAAGACAAAAGACCAACTAATTTTGTCACCAAGAGCATCTCAAAGGTGGCGAGTTGCGCGATTAATCATGATGAAATCTTTTGATAAAATTCAAAAAAACTTAAAAACACTAAATCTCACGAATATGGGTCCATATCCGTCCATTTCTCATTGAGAGAGATCCTGAGGGTGAGCAAGAAAATCTTCAATTTATCTTGAGAGCAAAAGGACTTGATTGGTTCTTGAGAGCAAGAGGACTTGATTTATCTTGAGAGCAAGAGGACTTGATTGGTTCTTGAGAGCAAGAGGACTGGATTAATCTTAATTGACGGTTTGACCGACTCTAGGAATTGGATTGTTCAATCTTGATCTGAGAGAATTTTATTGATCTTGAAAGCAAGAGGACTTTAAGATGACTCAATTGATTCCAAAAAATGGATTGTTCAATCTTGATCTGAGGAAATTCAATTGATCTTGAAAGCAAGAGGACTTTAAGATGACTCGATTGATTCCAAAAATTGGATTGTTCAATCTTGATCTGAGAGAATTTAATTAATCTTGAAAGCAAGAGGACTTAATTGATTATTCTTGACAACAAGAGGACTCGACTTGATCTTGAAAGCAAAAGAACTTGAATGGTTTATTTATTTTTATTATATATACTATTTTCTTTCTTATGAATTCCTTCTTTTTTTTCTCTTTTGGAGATTGGCCCTCTCTAAGGACTTTCCCGCACATTTCCCTCTTTTAGGGTCTTTTTCTTTGCAGATCCCTCCTCTTTCAGGGACTTTTTTTTATAAATTTTCCATTTTCAGGACACTTTATTTGCAAATCTCTTTTTCTCATTTTTTTTTTTTTTTTTTTTTTTTTTTTTTTTTTTTTTTTTTTTTTTGTTTTTTTTTTTTTTGGGGGGGGGGGGGGTTTTTTTTGGGGGGTGTGTTTTTTAATTTTAAAAATTTTTTTTAAGGGGGTTTTTTTTTTTTTTTTTTTTTTTTTTTTTTTTTTTTTTTTTTTTTTTTTTTTTTTTTTTTTTAAGCACAAAATTCATTGATGATAGATTTGATTATAAAAGAAGGATGGATTAACTGGGGATCACTTGTTTACAGCATTTTCCTTTTACAATTTTCTGAAAGCACGAAAACCTTTGGCACTCAAAAATCCCTCAGCCTCGGTAGCTCCTGACTAAAGGATACAAATGAAAGGATCTAGCAGCTAACATGGGTTAGACCCCATAAACCTTGTTGTCCCCACCGACCTTTTTTGACGAACTTCCCTGTGCTCTCATCTAATGACAGTCCCATTGTATATCTTGAATAGTTCTCTCATCCAGATACTCCTTCCAATCTTGAATCTTACAGAATTCTTGTGTCTCCTTTCTTAGCTGATAATGCATTGGTCGGAGTTGAAGACACGGAATCGGTTCTACTAGCTTTAGCTTCTCCATTAACCACATTTGGAAGACTGCCGGGGATCCATAAATGGAATTTGTTCCAAACTTTCGAGATTGGCTCATGAGGTCTACACCTTTGAAGGTTTCTGCCAGAACTGTGGGGACAATGTCACAGCCTTGTTCTATCTGATTGACGACTTTTGCAATTGTTGGAAGCATCCCTTTCCCTGGAGTTGTTAGAAGGTACTTGCCAATCATACAAAACAGATATGCTCGCTTTCTGGCTCAGACTTGGGTTTCATCTTCGGCTTTGTTGTTGCCAAAGATCCTCACTACTTTCAAAGCGTCAACCTTGTCGTAGTTAAGAACCTGCTTCAACTCCTTTTTGTCCATGGCGAAGAATCCTTCCAAATTCTATAAAAGTTGATCTTTCTGCATAACCGGGAGGAACAACTTCTGTTGAGTAGGTATCACTATACAAGCCCGGAATTCTTTAATGGTCGGAGTTATCCTGACTTTTCCAAAATGAAAAGTGTGATTTTGAGGATCCCGACATTTTGATACTTCCCCGAGTAAATCATGATGAAGCTTGAAGCATCTGATCCTTCCCAGTACTGTTAGATGAAGATCATCTAGAAGTGTAGGACCATCCATATGCATTCGGAGAGTCCACTGACACAACTGCTCGTCCAACCCTTTCTTTGGTGTCCGCATGCTACCTGCATCAAGGATCATATTAGCACCCTGTGACATAGAATGAATAAATCTTTCGTTAATAGCCAGCTCTAGACGATCCTATACCCAGTATAAGTCTTAGAATTAAAGGCCAAATGGCGAGATTTACCCATTTTGGCAGGGGATGCCGGATGGCGGAATCACAAAAGGGAACTAACAGGAAGTCCTCTTGTTTTTTTTTTTTTTTGGACCGCACTCGAACATGTTGAGTTTCCTACGTACACCTTGGGACGAATTAGGTAGAACATAGTTCATGTTTCTTTAAAATACTCAAACAAAATATTTTTTTAATTGGTCCATATTGACTAATCCCCAAAGATCTTCTCCCTTGAGGTCGACGAGTTGGACTGCCTTGCCTGGCAATATGGTTTTGACCCTATAAGGACCACTCCAATTGGGCCTAAACTTTCCTCTTGGATCATGGATCGGAGCCCTTTGCTCTCTCAAGACTAGATCCCCTTCTTCAATGTTTCGAGGGCGTACACCTTTATTGAAGGCCCTAGCCATCCTTTGTTGGTATTTCTTGAGATTATCCATGGCTTTCATCCTTCTTTCATCCAAAAGGTTGAGCTCTTCATATTTAGCTCTCACCCATTCTCCTTTTGGTAATTGAGATTCGAGCAAAACTCGAAGGGAGGGGACTTGAATTTCTATCAGTAGTACTGCCTCTACCCCATACACAAGAGAGTATGGGGTTGCCCCAGTAGATGTTCGGATTGATGTCCGATACGCCCACAAAGCCAATGGGAGCTTCTCCGCCCAATCATTATGTGTATTAGCCATTTTTTGCAATATGACCTTGACATTCTTATTGGCTACTTCAACTGCCCCATTAGTTTGTGGTCAGTACATAGTGGACTTATGCCTTTTAATGCCAAATTTGGTACAGAGTTCCTCGACTTTCCCTAAAAAATGTGAGCCCTGATCCGAAATCAATTGTTGAGGTACTCCATACCGACAAATGATGTTTTCTTTTATGAACTGCGCCACCTTGGCAGCTGTTAAAATTGCGTAAGATTGGGCCTCTACCCACTTTGTGAAATAATCGATGGCTACAAGAACAAATTCATGTCCGTTGGAGGCCTTGGGGGTTACCTTCCCGATCACATCAATACCTCAAGTGGAGAATGGTCATGGAGCATTTAGCAAATGCAATTCCGTTGGAGGAATATGGATAACATTTGCAAATATCTGGCATTGATGGCACCGCACTCAACTTCCATTGTCGCCCAATAATACCCCATTCTAAGGATCATCTTGGCGAGCATCCTTGCGTTCATATATGGTCCGCATATCCCTTGGTGAGCTTCCTTCATAATGGTTTGAGCCTACTCCTCATCTATGCATAACAACTGGATGCCATCATAAGATCTCTTATATAACAAGCTTCCTTGGAGGATGAACTGAGTAGAGTATTTCCGTAAATGCCTCCTCTCTCTTTCTGAAAAATATTCAGGGTACCTCCTTTCCTTGATGTAGTCAATTACCGGAGCGTACCAAGGCCTTCCATCGTCGGTGAGCGTATTGACTGGTTCTCCATAAGCTGGGCTAGTTCTTCTTTCTATCAGAAAAGGTTGGATCCTATCCTGAGTATCACATTCCACCATGGACGCCAAGGTGGCCAAGGCATCGACGAACCGGTTGCTATCTCTGGGTAGATATTCAAAAGAGACCTCCTCGAAGGATTGGGTCAATTGCTCCAGATAAATTTGGTAGGGTTTCAGCTTTTCATCTTTGGTCTTCCACTTCCCTTGTGTTTGACAGATCACGATAGAAGAATCTCCGAAGACCCTGATCCTTTCCACTCCTACAGACAAAGCCATTTCCAATCCAATGACACAGGCTTTATATTTTGCTATGTTATTGGTGCAACTGAATTCCAACCGAAATGCCATTTGTAGGTAAAAATATTCTGGAGTTATGAGCAATACTTTGACCCCGAACCCTTTCTGATTGGTGGCTCCATTGAAATACAATTGCCATTCTTTGTTTGACTGTGCTTCTATAGAGTGTAAGTCTTCATCCGGGAATGAATCCTCTGTTGGTTGAGAACTGACTTCTACAGGGAATGCTGCCAAATGGCCTGAGATTGCTCGCCCTTTTATAGATTTTTTATTGACATAAGTTATGTTGAATTCTGATAATAACAACAACCACTTGGCCATCCTTCCAGTCAATGCTGGTTTCTCAAAGAGGTATTTGATGGGATCCATTCGTGAGATCAATTTAACTGGATGTGATATCATGTAATGCCTGAGACGTTTAGTCACCCAAGCCAGGGACATGCATGTCTTCTCCACAGGAGTATAGCGAGTTTCATACTCTAGCAATTTTCTGCTCAAGTAGTAAATCGCATGCTCTTCTCCATCTCTCTTGTCAATTTGTACCATCATTGATCCAATCGACATCTCCCCTACTGACAAATATAGGAGCAGAGGTTCTCCTAACACTGGAGGGACAAGTATAGGGGGAGAAAGCAGATACTCCTTGATTTTCATAAAGGCATCCTGGCATTTCCCATTCCATTCTTTTGGCTCCTTCTTCCTTAGAAGTTTGAAGATGGGTTCACATGTCGCGGTTAAGCGGGATATGAACCTGCTAATATACTGGATGAGACCTAAGAATCCTCGCACTTCTTTCTCCGTCCTTGGTGGCGGCATTTCTGTGATGGCCTTTATCTTGTCGGGATCCACTTCTATCCCTCTTTCACTAACAAAGAAAACCAACAGCTTCCTTGCTCTTGCCCCAAATACACATTTATGGGGATTCAGCCTCAGCTTGTATTCTTTGATTCTTTGAAAGAATTTTCTCAGGGCCATAAAATGGCCCTGCCGATCAACGGATTTGACTATCATATCATTGACATACTCCTCCACTTCTTTGTGGATCATGTCATGGAGTACAGCCGTGGTTACTCTTCGACACGTTGCCCCAGCATTTTTCAACCCAAAGGGCATCACCTTGTAACAAAATGTTCCCCACGGTGTGGTGAATGTTGTTTTTTCTCTATCCTTTGGACACATGCTAATTTGGTTGTAGCCTGAGAAACCATCCATGAAGGATAACAGAGCATGACCTACAGTATTGTTGACTAGGACGTCGATGTGGGGCAATGGGAAATCATCCTTAGGGCTGACCTTATTCAAGTCGCAAAAATCAACACACATTCGGACCTTTCCATCTGTTTTAGGAACTGGGACAATGTTGGATAACCACTGAGGGTACTAGGTTACTTAGAGAAATCCTGCATTCCATTGTTTGATGATCTCCTCTTTGATCTTTTCACTCCATTCTGGTCGCATTCATCTTGGCTTTTGCTTAATCGGGCGGGCATCTGAGTACGTAGGTAGCTTGTATTCCACAATCTTTGGATCAATGCCAGGCATGTCCTTATAGAACCAGGCAAAAACTTCCTTGAATTCCTTGAGGAGGGAGATCATTTGGGATGTTTCATCATTCTTGAGAGAGGAACCAATTTTGATCATTCAAGGGCATTGGTCAGTTCCCAGATTTATGAGATTGGTGTCCTCTCAGATGGGTTGAGCTCTTCTTTGCTCCAATCGTTCTAATAAATTATGATGTTCAAGAATATTATCATCCTTAGAGGAATAAGAAGAAGAAGAAGACGAATCATACTCAGAATCAGCAACTTCATTCATGAGAAGAGGAAGAGTACAAATAGACTTGACAGACTGAATATTTCCAAATCCTTTAGGGGACTCAGATACAAACTCAATGACAGACTTAGACAGAACTAAGCTAGAATTGGCTACGACTTCAGATTCATCGACATGGAAGGTCTCCATCATCCTTACCCAATTTGCTATGGATCCTTGAAGAGGTTGTATGAGGAGCTGTGGTGCCGGCCCTTCTTCTTCTTCTTCGATGATGACTGCCACCTCGAATAGACCATTAATCCCTTGATCTGCTTGGATTCCAACCTTGCTTGCTTGATCTAGTTCTATGGCCACCCAATCTACTTTTTCTGTAAAGAATATCTCAAATCCTGGATGAAGTTGGCCTTTTTCCTGATTGAACCATGGCTCACGGTTCCCGCAGTATGGAAAATCTTCTCCTTCCTTCACAAAATACTCGTTCAGAGTCTTGAAGTATGGATCACTCCCTGCTGCACTATTTTTCTGTCCCCTGACACCTTTCTTTACTTTTTTTCTTGGGTCGAAGCCCAAACCGTGACGATTGTCATTGGCTTGTATTTCTGGGAATGTCGGGATTCCTTACTGATTCTTTCCCAATCCTAACCCTAGGAAATACTTCATTTTCTTCATGATTCTCAAAGAAGCCTTACTGCAGGTTGTTGGAAGCTTTGTTGGAAGCCAATCTTCTTCATTTGCAGAAGTAACACAGATGTTGCCGATTTCAAATCCTCCCAGCTGTACCTCCTGCGAAGGTGAACGTCCCACCTCTATGTTAGCCAGAGTATGTACCATTTCTGGATCTCCGAAGATGGTGATCACCTTATGGTCATGGATAAACTTCAACTTCTGATGGAGACTTAATGCTAGAGCTCCTGTCGAATGCAACCATGGCCTTCCAAGCAGCATATTGAAGGATGCCTGAATGTCGATGACTTAGAAATCTATTATGAAGTAGGCTGGCCCAATCTTGACATTAGTGGTGATGATCCCAATCACTTCTCTCCTGGAATTATCGTATGCCCTGATGGTTTAACTGGATGACCTCAATTTGTCGAGAGGTAAGCCCAGACATCTTGCAGCTTTGAGAGGCATTACGTTGAGAGAGGACCCATTGTCTATTAGGACTTGGGGAACTTGATTTTTGTTGCATTCCATGGTGATGTAGAGTGCCCTATTGTGATTCTTTCCTCCTGGAGGTAAGTCTTCTTCTGAGAAAAAGAGTGACTGGATGGCATAAGTGGCCCCTACTATGTGAGATAATTCCTCTAGCCCTATCTCTATGGGCACCTACACTTTGGTAAGGGCTTTCAAAACAGCTTCTCGGTGAGTAGGTGAAGCCATTAACAATCCCCAAATTGAGATATTGGCTTAAGCCTTCTTCAGTTGGTCCAATACCCAATTTTCTGGTTCGACAACTGCCCTTGACTGATTAGACTGATATTTCTCCACTGTCAGATCTTTATTCTTGAAATTTCTGCCACTCCTAGTTTTCGTGACTTCTGACTCCCTTCCTTTGATGACCAAGTTAACTGGACAGAGTTGTCATCCTCTTCATCACTATCGGTGATGATAATGGGGCCTTTGG
The DNA here is from genome assembly GCF_018873765.1 of Telopea speciosissima. Taxonomy (NCBI): domain Eukaryota; kingdom Viridiplantae; phylum Streptophyta; class Magnoliopsida; order Proteales; family Proteaceae; genus Telopea; species Telopea speciosissima. The sequence continues at coordinate 54,981,261 of NC_057919.1, read as the reverse complement.
GACAATTTTGGATTTTTGCTCCTTCATTTGACAGGGTCACAATAGACTTCTGGGCTTGATCTAGGATTTTTGATAGGGTTTCTTGCTTCTTAGCAACTTGTTGGACCATGTGAGAATCTTCTAGTATCACTTGGCTAATGGCCTGAAAAGCTTCCAGGGCAGCTTGGTACATCTTCTTTGCTTTTGTCAATGACTTGTAAAAGTTGAGGTCCTTTTCTTTTTCCTGAGAACCTGAACTTTTGGAACTTTCCCCAGGGCTTGAAATGACCGGGTGGATGTTCCCTATTGGATCATTAATTGCTCCATCTCCATTGACATGACACATATGGAACTCATCATGCTCTCTTGCCCACACATAGTATTCTCTGTTTCCTTGGTCTGGGGACAGAGGAGGAGTCCCACACAGGTCTTGTGCCAAGGCCAGAGTTAGTTTCACAGAATTCTCCAAGTGATGGATTGCTTGAGGGAGCGACCAATGTTCTTTGATGGGTTCCAACTATTGAAGCTCCTCTTGGTACTTATCATCTATAACCACCGTCCTCATGAGCATTTCCTGAATTTTGTCCACATTTCGGTGGACATTGTTCACCTGAAATGACAAGGCCCATGGTGCTGGCCCATAGATGTTCTCGTACTTTTCTAGACATGTTCTTGGTTGCCAAGGTTCTTCGTCCTCTGTTTCTTCTTCTTATTCGGATTCTTTGTCATCCAATCCTTCCGATATAAATTCTTTCTCACTGTCATCTTCTTCGGATGACCCTGAATTCTCTCTTGAATCTTCATTACCTCCATCATCGACATCTATAGGAAAGATGCCTTCAGTTGGATCGTTTTGAAATTCTCTGACATTGACGTCATTGCTCCATGCCTCCCATGTTTCACTTCTTTGGGGCGGATCAGGATAGGGAAATGAATCCGAATATAGGGCAAGATCTTCAAGAAGGGTTCCGAACAGATCTCGAGCCAAGGCATTGGCTAACCAAGTCATGTTTTGCAACTCATGGAGGCTTCGAGTGAGCACATCATTCTCATTTGGCATTACCAGCCTTTCACAACGTGCCGCGAAATTGCTGCACACCAGATCTAGAAATAGAGAAGTAGCCTTGTAGAGGATTTCTTGAGTATTGGTGGAAACGTCTAATATGTCTGCTACCTAGTAAAACACGCTCATGGTCCACCACTCGAAATCTTCTCTAGACACAATCCAATCACCTCTTAGGATTTCTGACGAGGATATCTCCTCATTATCTCTGCTTTCATCGTCATCTGACGATATGGGTTGGATAAGATTGGTTGGATCGCTATTATCATTGCTTTCGATGTTGTTCACCCAATCCATCATACCAAATCCGTCATCATCCATTGTCGTATCCTGCTTTTCCTCAGCGTATTCCATCCATTCTTCGTGGACTTCTAGATCATTCACCTCATCTGAGCTGTCCAGTATCTCCCCCTACATGGATAAGAGAGACTTCTTCAGAAAAAACTCGATCGATGGCCAGTGGTGATACTACTGCTTTGAGAAGCTGGGGCGTGACTCTAGTGATTTCATTCTCCTTTACTTCTTCAGGGCCTAAGTGACTTACTTCGGATAGTGAGAAGCCGTACATGCGTAATGGCGCCTTCGTATCAAGACCTTCTAACCCAAACTCCAAGAAGTCTAACTTTTGGAGCCGATTGTTGGATGCTATGCCTTTGCTATAATCACACAGTTGTCCCCCTGACCGGACATTTCCATCACAGTTTGTTCTGGCGCAATAGATGCAGACTTGCATCTTCTCAGCCCGTACTTGACGTGACTGCTCATCTTTCCCTAAATACCAAGGGATTGGCTGGATTAGTGTTGTTGGATGCTTGACTGGTGCATCATCGTGCAACATGTTTACCGACCCAGTTGAGGATTCTGGAGAGTAAGTTCCTTTTAAGAGTGGCTGCGGTGATTTCCATGCCGGCATTGGATACTCTACCCAAGTGGTGCCAGGTGACCTTGGATGATAGAAAGGGGAATTCGGACGATCCACCTCTTAAGAAACTTCTTTCTGAACTGGACACCTCTGCTCTCCTTTGAGCCTTTTGGCCAAGATTGCCCTATAAACGTGTGCCTTCATCAACTTCTTCCTTTTTTTAATTGGTTGGATCAATGAGGTAGGATCCATATGCTTAACATCTTCTTGGAGCATGTTTGCTCCATGAGCGGGCAGAGGATTTGTGGTAACATTTGATTGTTGCTTCATTTGAAGTTCTATCTTACCCTCATCAATCAAGTCTTGGATTGCATGCTTGAGGAATGTACACCTATCAGTGTGATGGCCCTTCTGGTCATGATAATGGCAATAAAGATTGGGCTTATACCAGGTAGGGGGATTATTCAGATCCACGGGCCTAGGAGGAACTGAACTGATCATCCCCTCCTTCTTGAGCTTAGTAAATAGCAATGAGGGCATCATCCCTCCGAAGTTAAAAGTCCTTTTAGGAGGTTCAGGTTCAGCTTGGATCACAAGGGATGTGGTTCTTGTGGTTACTACCAGGACTTCTGCTGCTTGGTTGCTTGTCCCTGCTGCATTTCCTCCTTTTGCTCTCGGATTCTTCCTTACAAAGTAACTTCCTGTAGCTTCTTGAGCTATGCCTTGGCTTTGCCTTTCTTTGAAGATTTTGTCTTCAATCTTCTTTCCAATAGTCATTAGGGCATCAAACGTCTTGATGTGCTGGTAATAAATCTTCTCACGGTATTCTCCATATAAATTTTCTAGCAATATCTCAACTTGCTCTTCTTCAGTAGGACGGTTCCACATTTTTGCGGCCTTTTCTCTGAACCTCATGATGTAGTTCAAAAACTCTTTATTTGATTCTTGCCTCAAAGTTTCCAGCTCTCTCCGGGTGATGTCCATCTCAGTATTGTAGGAATACTGCTTTATGAATGCCTTTACCACAGACGTCCAGAATTGAGTTTGGGTATGATCGAACTGAGTTAACCACCTTAATGCAGATCCAACCAAAGAATATAAGAATGCTTGTCCCATTTAGTTCTCAGAAAGTTCCCATGATCTAGCGATAGTAACAAAGATCTTGAGGTGAGCTTGAGGATCTCCCGACCCATTAAATTTATCCAGCTTCCACTTGAAGTCTTCAGGGATTTTCACTTCAGGAAAGAATACCAGGACCTCTTCATCTTTCTCCTTAACTTTTCCTTTGACGGCTACCTCTAGCTCAGCTACCTTCTCTCTCATTCTCTTTTCCCTTTCCGTTCCAGGAGGATCTAAAGGATGACTATCATCCCCCTCCTCTACCAACATGGTGATTGGAGTTTTGGGGGTTGCATGGAGAGTCTTCCTAACTTCTTGCTCCATTGGCCCAGATGTGGATCCTCCCTTAGAAATCTCATTGACTGACTGCACCAGTTGTGCCATGAGCTGTCGCATTTCGGTCATGTCCATCTGCAACCTATCTACTCGGTGCTCGACTTGACTTTCAGATAAATGGTCGTCTGTCGGATCCATGCTGTCTACAAGTTATAACTCGGTTGAAGAACCAGAGGAAGACGAAGTGCTTGGGAATGGTGAAGGACCGGCTCGAATCAGCCTTCCTTCTTGCCGGATCCAAGTAGGCAGGAATGATCTTTTTGGGTGTGAAATTGTGCTTCTACGAAAAAGAAAGAGGAGAAAACCTAGTTTAGATCCTAAGAAGGAAGACAGCTTATTCAAATAATTTTTGTTATATATTTTTTATTTTGTTCTTATCATTTTTTTTTATCACTTTTATCTATTTTTTTTATCCTTAAAAACCTAGTTTAGATCCTAAGAAGGAAGAAAGCTTATTCAAATAATTTTTATTATATTTTTTTTTATTTTGTTCTTATCATTTTTTTTATTTATCACTTTTATCTTTTTTTTAAATTTATTTTATCATTTTTTTTTATTTACATTTATTTATGTCATTTTTTTTATTTTGTTATTATATATATATATATTTTGGGTTAGCTCAAGTAATCGAAGCTCTTCCAAGACCATACTTCGAATGCCATCATTACCAAGACATTTTGTTTTTTTTCTTTTTTTTTTAAGAAAAAGAAACATACAATGAAAAGAACCTAGTTGTCGGATTCCTAATGATCGTTTCTTGAGTCAATACGAGATACCCTTATTTCGAGGGGCATGTAAGGTTCCAACTTATGGAAGCGGGTTTCCATTTTTCTTCGAGGGACCATCGAGGGACTATGGAATTCCTTACTTTGGGTGGTGTCTCGTATTGAACCTAGATTAATCATCAGGTGACCCTAAACTCGATCTTTCCTTACAGCTAACAAGGGTTAGTTTGTGTCGTACCCTAATCCTATATGGTCTATTTTCCTACATAATGCATGTAAGGGGTAGGCTTAATAGGACAGAACAAGGTCACCCTTGACAGAACCGATATATCTATCACTCGTGGTCACGAATTGCAGGTACATGGTTCTTTTAATATACCTGGAGAGTAGGTCACACAACCTCAGAGTAATCAGGCTAATTCCTTTTTTGAGTGGCTAAAGCACCCCACAGCACACTAGTGAATACCCTCGCTGGTGATTCTAAACTCGTACAGTGAATATCGAGGGTTGTGCTTCGCCGCTAATTACCCATGACTACTCATGGGGTTCAACGACTAACTACTAAGGTAAAAGGGGTTCCCATGCAGTGTGTGTGTGTGCAAGAAAGTGGTACAGGAAGCGGCTATCATTCGATCTCAGAGTACTTAGTATGACGTGCCTCACCTCCCCGGGGGTAGAGGCACGACAGGGAGTACCCTCGTCGTCTGATTTCACTTCAAGCACTATGCATGATGCGGTTAGTACATACAAGAGTTAGCCACACATATATTATTTTTATTTTATTTCACTTCTTTTTTTTTTTTATTATTTTTATATTATTTTTTTTTTGTTCTACACAAAAACTTGGAGAGAATATTCTGGCATTCGTCGGTAGCATATATTTTAGAAAGTTTGACCTCGAGTGGATGTTAGTCCACTCTGCTCCCCAGTAGAGTCGCCACTGTAAGTATCGTGGTCCTCGTGGTCTATGAGGTTTCCACAACCTCTTTGGCAACAAATTAATTAATATGGATAATATTGTCAAAGTTCAAGAATTATATCTGGGGATTGGGATCATGCATTAAAATATATAAAAATGATGTGAAGTCGCCACCTAGGGTTAGGGCCTAGGACCCATTAAGTGTAGCCTACCTATTGTGAACAGAATCGGGCTAAGTGACTCCATATGGTCCGACTAGAGGTTCGGGTAAGGGGTCAGGTTACGAGTGTGAGAAGGTGTTAGGCACCCACCTCCCCCGATCAAGACCGGTCTTTCTGCTATAGATGCTACCACATAACCGATGTTCTCTCTCTATTTATGGTAATAATGTTGCATTGCATACTACATTTGCATCTACAATATGTACACTAAAGAAATAAAAATTAAATGGCTACATTGAATTAAAATAGAAAATGCAATGCTGATACCTGTAGGAATGTGTTCCCTTGGCTCAAGGGAGATGGACAACGGAGCGATGCTCTTCCTTGGGCAGAGTAACAACACTTGTAGGTGACTTGTTTCTGTGAACAAACTGACAGAGTAATGGCTGTGCAAAAGGGTTTTGCTTGTTATCCGTTCACTGACGGGATAACAAGCATGAAGGGAGCGGAATCGCCTTGCTTGGGAGGGTAATCGAAGGATCTACCCTCGCACGAAGACCTCACTTAGACACACATTCATGGTGGGAAATTGGGGCAAAAGAAGGAGAAATTGGAGCTAAAATCACCTCTGCAGGGTCTCCCACCCGAGAGAACTACTTTTGAGGGGAGGGGGACCCTCCTATTTATAGGGGGAGGGGACCCCCAGCCTGGGCCGGATAAGACCTCCACGACGCCGTGGAGGCCTTTTCCACGGCGACGTGGGCGACGTCATCTGGCTGACGTCAAAAGTGGTCCCGGTGCCGTGGAAAAGTACATATGTGCCGTAGGACCCCTCCACAGTGCCGTGGGACACTGTCCATGGCGTCGTGGACAGTGTACTTCCCCTCATTTCACTTTTTGGGCCCAAATGGGCCATTTTTGGGTTCTAAATGGTTTATGGGCTTATGGGTTAAGTGATTTGGGATCTAGAAAGGGGGAAGGCGTGGCGCCCATTGTCATCCTAGCCAAAGGTGGTGGCAAAAAATTGGTGTCAACAGATAGATGGATCCGGTCGTTCGTCCGTCGGCAGTCTCTTCTAAGATTTCAAGGAGTTTCAGCTCCAGCTTGGAGCTTGGAGCTCCTTAGCATCTCAGGAACAGGGGAGGGGTGTCTAAGCATCCCTAGGGTCACTAGAACCTAGGCTTAAGCTCATGGATTCAAGATCCACAAGGTTGGGTCTCAATTTGGTCCAAAGAGATGGGTTTCAAGTTCCAAAACCAAGGCTTCATAGCCATGGCTGCAATTACAGCACAAGGAGGTCTATGGAAGCTCCATTAGAGCTCTCAACAAAGGCCGAGCATCACTTTGAGTCCCAAGTGGAACTCTAGGTTAGCCCTAGGTCAAAGGATCAACCAAAATAAGAGGAATGGGGATAAAGATATCAAGTTTGGAGTCTTACCTTGGTGAGGAGCTCCAATGGGGAGGCAAGGTCCAGGGCTAGGAGAGCCCCCTTTCTCTTCTCCCTTCCTTTCCATCTCTTCTCCTTCACCTTCTTCTTCCTTCTTGGTCCGGTCAGCAAGAGGAGGAGATGTGGGGCAGCCAGCCATTTTGGCATAGCTCCCATCTTCTTCCCTTCCCCTCTCATTCCTCTTCCACTCCTACTTCCTCCCTCTTTCTTCCTCCTTCTCCTTCTCTTGTCTCTTCTCCTCCACGGTTTTGAGGAGGGGGAGAGATGAGAGAATAAAAGGGGTTCTTTTAGTTTTAAGGGGGGTAGAAGGGACTTTAGGGAGTGTTTGGTTAGGGCCTTTAGGATGTAGTTGGGTCTTTAGGTTTTAAAATGGGTTTTGGGCTAGGCATTAGGCCATGTTTGGTCCAAGTCATGACCCTTAGGTCCATTTAGGTAGTTAGGGTCTGTTTGGGTTGGGTCCAAACCTCACTTAGGCCTATTGGTCTTAGGTCTTGTTTGGTTTAGGCTAGGGTGTATAAAACCCATTATCTCCCTAAGTTAGGCTTTGTGGGCACCACTTGACCAATAAATAGTAGGGGTAGGAGTCCACAGGGTCCAATGGCTTGATTAAAGTGTCCGGGACACGGGGATGTGGGTCCCACAGGAAAACTAGCCAAAAAGGCTGATGACAGCATGGGCAGATCCTCGAGCGGATTCAGTTCAGGTGAGTCTATTCGTGACTCTGGTGCTGCTGTCATGGCCCAAACTTCAAGGAAAATGGCGGGGCTTTAGCCCACATTTCCAAAACTTCGAGGGGGTTCTTTCTACGGTATTTTCAGTTCAAGGCCATTAGTGTTGACCATAGCCACAGGGCAAATTCCCATTAGGTAAGGTCTGGATTGCCCCGGGGTACAAGGGGATATTTGGGGTGCGGGTGTAACATCCCCCCAACCTTATTAAAAATTTCATCCTTGAAATTTGAGGCAACCCGGGTCTCAAGTGCAAGGTTTGTTGAACAACAACACCTCCAAATATCCACTACTTGAACTAAGTTAAGGTCGGTTCAAGGTAAGGTAGTGTTTGGTTGGCACAGTAGGTTAGGTTCCAAAATTCTCTTTTTCCTAGGGTTTCATCACCACAAGATGTGGTTCATTGTAACCCTAAGCTCCATTGGGTTAAGGGTCGATAGTTACCACATTTCAGAGGTAACCACACAGTCTTCTACACTAAACTATGTCATAAGGAATAGGGAGTTCTTTAGATCTCCCAGATCAAGTGATACCATTCAAGTCTTCACTATCCAGTTATCCTTGGGTTACAGGGTCCAACCGATCTAGTCCCACAATAGGGTCCACACTCTGAATACTATCACCTCGGGTTATCTCATTACCTCATCCAACTCTAGAATGACTTAGAATATTGATGGAATCTCTTATTGTTCACTCCCAGTACGGAGGGAACGCATTTGGTGACCCATTACTCCATTCATATCTGTCATTGGAGAAGGTCTTGTTACATCCTTTAGTTTCAGCTTTCAAGATCTTTAAACCCGTCTCACGGTGACATTACAGGGAAAAGTCCTTTATGGTTCTCCCTCGAGACCCAAACAACCACCTATGGTAGGTCTAAGTCAACTCATGCTAATCATTCTACCCAGTCATTGCTAAGGTCATTGACTACTAACTCGTAACCAACATGACCAAGGGTCAGGGCCCAGCTAGGCGATCACAATAAAACCTAGGTAAGTTGACACTTGTAGTACCAGAGAATCACTCTAGTTTATACAAGTCCAAGGTTCTAAGGGACATACCTATATATATATATATATATATATATATATATATATATATATATATATATATATATCAAACCAATTTATAGGCAAAATTTCAAGAATTACATTCATATCCCTACGAACATATCTGTCCTCTAAGTCAAATCACAAGAACAAAGTTCTTGAGTATGGTTTACTAAGTCTTTTGGAGATTCAATTCACGATGTAGGACTTCCTCTATGAGTCTAAACATGGTTTGGAGGAACCAAGTAAAGTACAAATAGAGTTGTCACTAACTCAGGTGTCATGAATGGTCTCCAATTATGCATGGCCTTTGTGGTTCACTTCTAAACGAACCAGTCCAAGCCAGCCCAATACTTTCCTCACTTAATATCTACCCACAGGGTTAGGCTTCCTATTCATAAGGTCCGAGTCCACCAATTCCCGGGATCTGAGGGTCCTCACCTCCAAAAGTAACTCTCCTCCCTTTTAGGTAAAGGGGAGTCACAACAGTTATCAATGCCTGCCATTTCTCATTGGTTGGCATGGCCGGGTACAAGTCCTAACCTCCTTCACTTTAAGGTATTGGCTAAACTTAGGTGGTCCCCACAATTGGGCCACATAGCTAAGGTGTCTAACCTAGGATATAGGCATCAAATCATCACATCAAGGGGATGGTCAAAAGTCTCAAAAGTCTAGGGTCAACACTCCAAAAGAACAGCGAGCGGACTCACGAGTGATTTCAGTGCTCTGGTTTCGTTCGTGTTTCCCTTGCAAGATAGGAAGAGCGGACTAACAGGCGGATGCTGAAGGTGAATCCGTTCGTCCGTCTGTTCTCAGAAGACCAAAGGTTTGAGAGAATATGAATCAATCAGATCTACGGGTGGACTCATGGCGGTGGATCCGTTCGTTGATCCATTCAGTTATAAAGGCACGACTTTTCAAATTCTAGGCGGGACGGATTGGTGAGCGGAGTCACGATAACTGATTTCGTTCAAGAAATCTCAGCAAAAACAGAACCGTGAGTTACAAAACTCACTTGGCTCCAAAGAAAACACAACCGTAGGGAGAGGGAGAAAGACTCTACAACTTCCTGGAGGAGATTCTCTTGCAACTTCAAGCCTCAAAAATCATTTCTCAATCAATCAAGGTAAAATATCTCTTCTCCACTTCCCTTTCAATTCTCTATTCTTTTTTCATTGAGAGATTTTGCTTGTGTCTCTTCATCTTCTCCTTCATTTCCTCTTGGATTTGAGATGGTTTACTTCAAATATGATCATGTCTTGCCTTTGCTTGTATTCTCATGGCCATACATACCATGTTCATGCCAAAACCGATTTAGACTTGAGTCCCTGGGTTGGGAATCATGCTCTAACTATCAATAGCACTATAGGAACGGCTTCCTACTTGGTTATTGCATTCCTTTGAGCATTTTAGAGATTGTTTAACTTGTTTAGTTAGTTATTTTGGATTGGTTCTAGGCTTGATTGGGATAACTCTTCAATTTCTCATGCTTGAGAAATCCTTCAAGATCCTATTTAATCCATTTACATGCACCTACACTTCACTGAATCATTCCATTGACATATCAACTAGTACATTTCTCATACATTGCATAATAGTAGATAAAATTCTTAGAGTCTTCCAATGTATTTCCAAATGCATTTTATATTCTTGAGATTACTTGCACAATCCTTGGTGTTCATTTTCTTTCCTCAACAAATGATTCTTGTCTCAAGTTGAGATATTCCATTCCAAAACTTATGTTCATTGCTCACTTAGTTTCATCCTTCACATTTATATAATTGTGACTACCTTTGGAGCTTTATTTACATCACATTCTTGTCTTTTCTCCTTTTCTCCAGACTCATCTCCAATAATTCCCACTTTCCCATTATACATCATTATACATCACATTTATACGCATTCCTCCTTTGATTTTCCCATCATGCATAGTATTTCACTCAAATCATCTCCACATCAATTGGGCATTTTACTTTTCTAACTCATTTGCTAATCACATGCATCATTACCCCATTTGGCTTACCTTCTTGCTACTCTACTTGGTGTTGTCTCATGTGTGCAGGTGACCTCATGACTCCTAAAATAAAGAGGGACACTGCCATCGTGCCTGTCATTCCTACCACACACCGGGCATCTCAGCTGACCACTGGAGGAACAGATGGTTACTCCCGAGGACGTCTTTTCAGCAGAAGACTCCTTGTGGAAAGGGATATAACTGTTGAGGAAATGATGGCATATCAGGTAGAGACTAGATTCGAGAAGTTGGAGTGGTCCAACTTGCTAGTTTTGCCTGAGTTTTATTACCCTGCTCTGATTAGAGAATTCTACTCAAAATTGCTGTTGTCGGAGGGAGATGATGGTGATCTCAGACTGTCTACAACAGTAAAGGGGGTCTCCATCAGTTTTACCACTGAAGAATTGGGAATCATTCTGGATGTTTCGGCAGAAGGGAGAAAGGTTTACTATCCTTCGGACAACCATCCAGACTCAAGCCTACGTCCAGAAGGTAGCCAAGAGTTATTCCAAGTGTTAACAAACAACAGGTACAAGAAGAATAAGGATCTCTCCAAGTTTCCTCCATACCAGCGAGTCCTTACATTCATTGCTAAAACCAATCTGATTCCTTCCAAGGCAAGTAGCACTCACCCTCCTCTGATGTCTACTATATTGGCTCACTCCCTATATACTGGCCAACCTGTTAAATCTATGCCCAAAACCCGATTTAAAACCCAGTCTGACCACCGGTCTGGTTTGAACCTTTTATGTAGAACCGGGAGAGGAGTACGCTCGTGAACTGTGGGCCATGATACTCAAGCCATCCCACAAGATTGTTGACCGTGACTTTGGAGAAGTCATCGAGGATAGGTACATCGACAGAGATAGGGGAAAGTTTCTCTTCGAGGGTGCATTCCTAGAATTTCCTTATTCCGAGGATCCGCACGGCCCTCGCCCGGTGTACCCGTTCCCACTTACAGATGATTGGGAGTAAGTTAATATCCTAATAACTCATGAGTATAAATACTAGAATGGGCTTAGGACCTGATGTTCCTTCTAATCATATTATGGGCCTAGTAGTATAATGGGCCCAATAACTTAAAATGGACCTAAAGACCTAAGACAACCAAACATGACTTAAGACTAAAGTGAGGTAAATAGGGGTCAATCCACTATTCACCTCACAATAGAAAACCTAAATCGTGGAGAGGAAAGGAGAGAAGGAAAGAAAGAAGAAGAAGAAAAAGAAGAAGAAAAAGAAGAAGAAAAAGAAGAAGAAGAAGAAGAAGAAGGAAGAAGGAGAAGAAAGAAGAAGAAGAAAGGAGAGAGGTGGAACCCAAGCTTGGTCTCCTACATTGGTGAGCATTCTCTCTCTCTCTCTCTCTCTCTCTCTCTCTCTCTCTCTCTCTCTCTCACTCACTCACTTCCTAATTTATAGACCTAGGGTTTGGAATTATGAGCCCTAAATGCTTCAACTACCTTATTAGAAGAGCCATTAATGGCAAATCCTTGATGCTTAACTATGAAGCACCTAACCCTACCTTAAACCCATTCACCCTTCTCCATTTATGAACCCTAAGTTGAGGATTTACCTCCATTTATGGGTTTCACCAACCCTCATGGAAGACCGTAGATGTGTGGTTTGAGGGGTGTTAAATAACATTGATTAAAGACACTTCCAAACCCCAATACCCAAACCCATGAGTTCCCTTCCTATGTGTATTTTAATGGAGGAAAACCCAATCAATCGATCATTGGGTTTACAAACCCATGTTGGGGGTGTGCTATGGCACCTTGATTGAGTTGTTTTCATGGCCAAAGAGACCTCTAAAAACCCCTAAGAATACCCAATTTTACCCCAAGGTAAAACCATTCTCTAAATGGCAGGAACAGCAAGACTAGCACATGGACAGGCACATACAAGTGCCTGTCCCTGAGAAACTAGATCTGCCGGGGGAAGTTCGAGAGGGACAGACACATGCAAGTGCCAGTCCCTAAGAAACTAGATCTACCGGTCCCTGAGAGGGACAGACACATGGACAGGCACATGCAAGTGCCAGTCCCTGAGAACCTAGATCTGCCGGTGGGAAGTCCGAGAGGGACAGGCACATGGACAGGCACATGATATAGCCTTGCTGTATGTGCCGGTCCCCTATTTCAGCCTTGTTTGATAACTTATGGGGCCCAACTCTTCTAGCCCTAAGGTACTAATCTCTCCCCACGTTGTACACCCTCTTTAGGTTGACTGACCTGGCTCGGGGGCGTATTAGTATGTGGGACAGTGTACTTGGCATCGAACGCCGATTTGAAGAACTCCGTATTGACGATTGACTGAGAATCAAGGTGAGTGAGTTAAGCAAACGTCTTAATTTATGAAATTTTTATGTGTCGTGTCTTGTGAATGCCATTCATGCATGTGTGCTATAATATATAATTATTGGTAAGATATAGGACGATAAGATATAGGACGATATAAATGTTTAGATGTTAATAGGACTTTACATTCTTGTCTTGCGATATTATTTATTTTATTGCACTATGGTGCGAATGGTATTGGATTTAGTTATGGGACTCGGGTGCCGGTTGGTGCTGGACCTGGGGATTCTATAATATGGACTCACTCATGGCATGTAATCTAGGGCTTCGGAAGCGGGATCCAAGTGCCGGTGGGTGCTGGGCTTGAGATTGTCATACTTGAAATTGCATTAGAGTTGTCCATTGCATTAGGTGGAAATGGGATGGTGACCGACCGACTGCCTTCGGTATTCACATCTCGTACTTGTATACATATGTATGAGCTAGAGGGGAGAGAGGATAGCCGGCCGACCGTATTTCGGTATCTATGGACTCGGCCTCTAGCCTATGCACATGCGTACCTCACTCATACAATAGTTGAATGCCGGCTAGGATAAATGTTTACCCAGTACTATGACCCTTATCGATAGGGGGTTAGGTGTCGGTGGGTTCCAAGCGTTATTCGGGTATACCCACCCGAGAAGTTCGGGCATCGATCGTATTTTGGGCCGAACGCTAGGACGGGATTTGACTTGGGGGTTTGCGTATATCTCTTGGTGGAGATCGATACTGCAGGCTTCCAGCGTAACTCGGGTTTGTCATCGCTGGTATACCATCCGTTTATGGTATTGATGTTAGGGATGCTACCTAAGGTGTTGCTATAGTACTATACCTGACTTAGTTGTGTGTTAGGTGGATAACAATAAAACTATACATCATCATTCATTCATGTAGCATGATTGTAAATTGTATGTGATGTACGGTCTACCTTGGTGGTATGGGACACCTTGGTATCCGTCCATCATGTATGGTTTGTAGTAAACCCCATTCATTATTATTATTGTGTATGCTTGTCTGGCTTAGCCACTCATTGGGCTCAGTTGGAGCTCACTCCTTGAGGAAACATACTTTTAGTTGATGCAGGTACATTCGAGCAGAGTGGCATGGAGTACGAGACTTCTGAGGCTGGTTACTTTAATTGGTGGACTCCGGAGATCGTGGAGCACGGACCGGAGTGCTACTGTGATGTGTGTTCCTTGGTGGGACAGTGACTTATGGCCGGTGGCCATCTTTTGATGCACTTGATTATTCATTTTTGATTTACAGGTGTATTCTTTTGATTCCTTTCATGATAGATGTATTATTTATATAGTAGGTAATACATAGGTCCTTATTGGAATGATTTGTACTAGGAGGATAACTTAAACAATATTATATAAGTTATCACGTAGATTCTGTAAACTCTGATATTACTATTTTAATCTGTTTTAATCTTCTGTGGTCGTGTGTATGAGTTAATCCTGTTTACTGCATCTGTGATCTTGGCGGTTTGGGAGTGTTTTGGTACGCTCCAGTTGCATTCCCCGTGGTTCAGGAATGGGGGTGTAACAGCTTGGTATCAGAGCGTGATGCTCTACCATGGGATTAACTCGAGATTCACGCGACCTGATTTACTCTTTATTAGGATTGTGTAATAAAAACCTTATCAACACATAAGATGTAAAGAACCAAATGAAAAGACAGAACTTAGTTAATGTGTTGATACGTCACTGACATGTACAAAAAAAAAGGGTGGAGAATTTTTCATAGAACATAAATAGATCAAAGTAAAGTGAACAAATTACATGCCAAAAAAAAAAAAAAAAAACCAGGAAATACATAAAGTCTTAATGGTGTTCTCGATGAAAAGCTATATAGGCAACAAAATGGGGAACAACTCCTAAACTTTCATCACTGATCTGCTGGAGGTGGTGGTGTGTCGGGAGAACCAGGGTACCTCGAATGACGCTCCATGTGAACCACCCTATCATGCATAGCTCCGTACAGACTCTGAAGTTCTCTGATGGCAGCGGTGCTACTCTGAAGCTCACTGATGCTGGCGGCCTTACTCTGTACGACCTCAGTCAATGTAGCCAGCTGGGGAGCAATGAACCCCAAGCTAGGCTCTGCTACTCCTGAAGATGAGGCCTCAGCATCGTGCCTAACTAGGGGAGAGGGCTCTCGACTGTGTTGACTTTCCTAAGGTTGCACATCACCTCCTTGCTCCTCACCTACCTCCTCATCTAATTCCTCCTCGTTTTCATTATCATCATAATTTCTGTCGGCTTATTTCTCCGTAGGCTCCGGGTCATCCCCACTATCCTCATTACCCTTCATGTGCATCTTTCGTATGCTGACAAGGTCGAACCACGACTCTCCCGCCTCCTTCCAATCTTCCTCGTCAACATCAATGCCAAAATGATGAAAGACTTTTGTCAATAGCCTTCCGTACGGTAGGTCGGTCTTCGTGGGCTTATATCCCTTGTGGGCCATGTTGCGAATGATGATGTTGGGCAGGTTAAGTGGTTGCCCCTCGTATAAGCAAAGAGCAATGTAGGAATGCATCAAGGAAGCCTGATGTAGGTGACCAGCGATAGGAATGAGATTTTGCTGTGCTAGTCGAGCCAATACCTTGAAGGTGGGGCGAAACTGTGAAATCAATAAATCCTTTTCCCTACCATTACTTCTCAAACTCTTCCTAAGATGGGAGTTCTCATCCTTAGTCAAGTGTTTTAACGGATTAGTCTTACCAAGGAAGTACCGGACCTCCCCTTCGTTGGGAACACCAATAATGGCCGCCAACTCAGCCGTACTGAAGGAAAAGTCTTGACCCTTGATCCGGCTGGATATCCGGAATCCCCTTCTAACATGCTCCTCGGTAGTGAGATTACTGTAGAACTACCTAACAAAGTGGGGGTACACCATGTCAGGAGGATGAAGCATGCTTGTCCAACCCTGGGCTGCGAATCGTTGTGCTATCTTGAAGGAACAAAGCTCTTTCTCATCAACTTTTCGCTCACTACGGACCAACTTTTCCTCGAGGAGGCTCCAACGGTCGGCATGCTCTACCGTACGGAACATGACATGGTTGAATTCACGAGGCTGTGCACCTCTACCTCTACCCCTACCTCCGCCTCTAACTTTGCTGCCCCCACCTTGGTCTTCCTCTTGGTCTTGTTGGACTCAAGCCCTGCCCCTTGCTGTCCTTGGTGGCATGGTAATGACCTACACACCATAAGAGAGAAAACATGGACGACAAGTTAGGTTATGTATAAAGAGATTAGCTAAATAAAAAATAAATAAAAAAAACCCAGCAAACATTGCTTCAACATATTCGCCACAATATATATATATATATATATATATATATATATATATATATATATATATATATATATATATATATATATATATATATATATATATTCAAGAAGGGGGGTGAATGAATGTGGGTTGTATGCTCTGAGTGTAGGAGCTAATTAAGGTGGGATTGGCATGAAGTCTATATGACATTAAACAGACAAAAAAAAAAAAAACCATAAAAACACAATGCACAAAGGTCAAATAAGAGGATCATTGTGCAAGAACCCTCACGACATCGAAGTATGTTGTTCAACTAGAGTTAAATCTATGAGAAATAAACCAAACACCATCAACCACTAAGCTCATCATTCACATTTCAAAAAAAAAATTCCCAAATCCCAAAACCCATAATTGTTAGAAGTCAAAGAAGCTTAGAGATGAAGAGAGGAAGAAGATCCCTAATTTTTTTCTAAGATCTAGAATTATAGAGAAATAAAATAGATAGATTGTCTATCTAAGGTGGGTTTATGATCGAGCAAACAAAAACAGCAATCAATGGTGGGTCATGCTCATCACATAATACCAAGAAATCCCAAATCCCAAACCCGTCATGCTCATCACATAATACCAAGAAATCCCAAATCCCAAACCCTATCAAGAAGGTATTGATGATGATGGCATAGGAAAGAGAGAACGCTTGGTGGAGAACCGAATACCAGGATCAATTTCCAACCATTGCAAAAAATAAAAAAATAAAAAAATAATTTGGGTGGGAAGACTCACCTTGATCGAGCTTGGATGAACGAGCCTAGGAACGATTTGGAACCAACTCAGAACACCTCTAGTTGCAAGTGAGAGCTTTGAAAAGAAACGAATGGAAGTAATGGGGGGTTTTGTTTTTATATTTAAAATAGGGAAAGGAATAGACGTCGTGGAGGATTTTGAAGTAGTGGGTTCTTTTTTTTGTTTAGAATAGGGGAAAGTTAAGACCGAATGGGGTTTTTATTTAAAAAGAAAAAAGAGAGATAAAGATAAGGTAAGATTAAATAAAATATAACATATATAAAAACAAAAAAATAATAATAATAAAATAAAATAAAATAAATACGTACTTAAAAATATAATAATGATTGTGATAACATAAAGTGAAAAGAAAAAAAAAAAAAAGGGTTTCATTTTATTTTATTACTATTTTGATTGTTGTTCTTATTTTATTTAATTTTATTTATTGCTTTATTTTATTTGGCCTTGTTTTGATTAGTTATATCCTTGTGGGACCTACCCGCCATACCAAGACATGTATGTATGTCTGGTATTTTAATCATGTGTGATTTATGCGTGTAATATGATGTTTTTTATTTATTTTATTTTATTTATTCATGTATTATTCTAATAATTTGAAAAATTATGACTATGCTTAGGGATTCGAGATGGTTCAAACTCGACAACAACAAGCCGGGGATCCCGCTGCGACGGGCAATGAGATCGTCGTGACCCCTGACTTGAGTGATCCACCCCCTCCTTCGCCTCCAGCTGCTAGTCATGCCGCTGCGGGAACTTCAGGCACTTCCATTCCTCCTCCTCCATGGCCGGGGGTCTCAGTTCATGAGGTCACCACACTTGTGGGTGACATTCTTAGAGACTTTCGGGAGGAGCAAAGACAATATATGGAAACCATGATGATGCAATCGGAACAACGTCAAGAGCGTCTCTTGGTCCAAATTGGGAATCAGTTTCAGACTGCCGCTGCCGGTCAAGCACCTCAAGTCCGAGCAGCTCCTCCATCACCTGTGGTTCACGCAGGAGTCGCTATACCACCTCCCTTGGTATATCACCCACCTCCCCTTGGGTAGTAGGCTCTACCTTTTGTGAATCCAATGATTCCAATAGTTGAGCGATTCCAAAAGCTCAAACCTCGCACCTTCTCCAGACTCAATGATGATTTGCTCCTTCCTTCTAAGTGGGTTCAACAAATGGAAAGGATCTTTGATTTCCTGGGCTGCACGGACGAGGAAAGAATAGCTTGTGCCGGCTTTCAACTTGAGGGAGACGCCGAGGCTTGGTGGAAAGTACTCGACCCAATCTCATGGCTCTTCATCCCAACCTCACTTGGGACCAATTCAAGACCGCCTTTTACGAGAACTACTTCCCTCAGAACTTTCGAGAAAAGAAGGAAGCTAAGTTTATGTCACTTGTTCAGGGGTCGAAGTCGGTACAAGAGTACGAATAGAATTATGAGGAATTACACCACTTCGCTCCTCCTTACCTCAGAGATGACCAAGGGAAGGCGAGCAGATTTGAGAGAGGCCTGAGAAACACTATTGGGGTCATAGTGTTGAGTCATAACCTCCAGCGGTACGCCGCAGTGGTTCAAATGGTGAAGTCCATCGAGGACCGACAGAATGAAACTTCTTACCCACAGTCTAGTACCGGAACGCAGTCTGCATCTTCACAGAGACCGAATCAAGGCAGCGCAGTCAAGGTAGAAAAGCTATGCTGACTTGAAGAGAAAGGACCTTGAGTTCACTATAGGTGATAAGGTGTTCCTTCGGGTATCACCAGCGAAAGGCGTGCTGCGATTCGGTAAGAAGGGGAAACTGAGCCCTAGGTACATCGGACCATATGAAATCCTGGCAAGGATTGGACCAGTGGCATACAGGCTGGCATTGCCCCCATCTTTAGTCAGTGTTCATGATGTATTTCACATATCTATGTTGAGGAAGTACACTGCGGATCCGGCCCACGTGTTGACCCAAGAATTACCTGAACTCTCCGAGGACCTGACTTACGTCGAGGAGCCTGTGAAGATTCTTGAGAGGAATGAGCATAATCTTCAAAATCGTGTCGTCTCCTATGTTAAGGTACGATGGAGAAACCATTCTGACGAGGAGGCATCTTGGGAGCGCGAGAGCGAGATTCGAGCAACGCATCCCCATCTATTCAACATGACAGGTACGTCTTAATTTTGAGGACGAAATTCTTATAAGGTAGGGAGGATGTTAAATCCGTGCCCAAAACCCGGTTTAAAACCCCGTTTGATCACCGGTCTGGTTTGAACCTTTTATGTAGAACCAGGAGAGGAGTACGCTCGTGAACTGTGGGCCATGATACTCAAGCCATCCCACAAAATTGTTGATCGTGACTCTAGAGAAGTCGTCGAGGATAGGTACATTGACAGAGATAGGAGAAAGTTTGTCTTCGAGGGCATTCCTAGAATTTCCTTATTTCGACGATCCGCCCTGCCCTCACCCGGTGTACCCGTTCCCACTTACAGATGATTGGGAGTAAGTTAATATCCTAATAACTCATGAGTATAAATACTAGAATGGGCTTAGGACCTGATGTTCCTTCTAATCATATTATGTGCCTAGTAGTATAATGGGCCCAATAACTTAAAATGGACCTAAAGACCTAAGACAACCAAACATGACTTAAGACTAAAGTGAGGTAAATAGGGGTCAATCTACTATTCACCTCACAATAGAAAACCTAAATCGTGGAGAGGAAAGGAAAGAAGGAAATAAAGAAGAAGAAGAAAATGAAGAAGAAGAAGAAGGAAGAAGGAGAAGAAAGAAGAAGAAGAAAGGAGAGAGGTGGAACCCAAGCTTGCTCTCCTACATTGATGAGCATTCTCTCTCTTTCACTTCCTAATTTATAGACCTAGGGTTTGGAATTATGAGCCATGAATGCTTCACCTACCTTATTAGAAGAGCCATTAATGGCAAATCCTTGATGCTTAACTATGAAGCATCTAACCCTACCTTAAACCCATTCACCCTTCTCCATTTATGAACCCTAAGTTGGGGATTTACCTCCATTTATGGGTTTCACCAACCCTCATGGAAGACCGTAGATGTGTGGTTTGAGGGGTGTTAAATAATATTGATTAAAAACACTTCCAAACCCCAATACCCAAACCCATGAGTTCCCTTCCCATGTGCATTTTAATAGAGGAAAACCCAATCAATCGATCATTGGGTTTACAAACCCATGTTGGGGCTGTGCTATGACACCTTGATTGAGTTGTTTTCATGGCCAAAGAGACCTCTAAAAACCCCTAAGAATACCCCATTTTACCCCAAGATAAAACCATTCTCAGAATGGCATGAACAGCAAGACTGACACATGGACAGACACATGCAAGTACCTGTCCCTGAGAAACTAGATCTACCGGTGGGAAGTCCGAGAGGGACAGGCACATGCATGGATAGACACATGCAAGTGTCAGTCCCTGAGAACCTAGATCTGTTAGTGGGAAGTCCGAGAGGGACAGGCACATGGATAGGCACATGATATAGCCTTGCTGTATGTGCTGGTCCCCTATTTCAGCCTTGTTTGATAACTTATGGGGCCCAACTCTTCTAGCCCTAAGGCACTAATCTCTCCCCACGTTGTACACCCTCTTTAGGTTGACTAACCTAGCTTGGGAGCGTATTAGTATGTGGGACAGTGTACTTGGCATCGAACGCCGATTTGAAGAACTCCGTACTGACGATTGACTAAGAATCAAGGTGAGTGAGTTAAGCAAACGTCTTAATTTATGAAATGTTTGTGTGTCGTGTCTTGCGAATGTCATTCATGCATGTGTGCTATAATATATAATTATTGGTAAGATATAGGACCATAAGATATAGGACGATATAAATGTTTAGATGTTGATAGGACTTTACATTCTTATCTTGCGATATTATTTATTTTATTGCACTATGGTGCGAATGGTATTGGATTTAGTTATGGGACTCGGCTGCCGGTTGGTGCTGGACCTGGGGATTCCATAATATGGACTCACTAATGGCATGTAGATCTAGGGTTTCGGAAGCGGGATCCAAGTGCCGGTGGGTGCTGGGCTTGAGATTGCCGTACTTGAAATTGCATTAGAGTTGTCCATTGCATTAGGTGGAAACGGGATGGTGACCGACCGACTGCCTTCGATATCACATCTCATACTTGTATACGTATGTATGGGCTAGAGGGGAGAGAGGATAGTCGGCCGACCGTATTTCGGTATCTGTGGACTCAGCCTCTGGCCTATGCACATGCGTACCTCACTCATACAATAGGTGAATGTCGGCTAGGATAAATGTTTACCCAGTACTATGACCCTTACCGATAGGAGGTTAGGTGTCGGTCAAATCCGTGGGTTCCGACTGTTATTCGGGTATACCCACCCGGGAAGTTCAGGCACCGACCGTATTTTGGGCAGACCGCCAAGACGGGATTTGACTTGGGGGTTTGCGTATATCTCTTGGTGGAGACCGGTACTGCAGGCTTCCAACGCAACTCGGGTTTGTCATCGCCGGTATACCATCCGTTTATGGTACTGATGTCGGGGATGCTACCTAAGGTGTTGCTATAGTACTATACCTGACTTAGTTGTGTGTTAGGTGGATAACAATAAAATTATAGATCATCATTTATTCATGTAGCATGATTGTAAATTGTATGTGATGTACGGTCTACCTTGGTGGTATGGGACACCTTGGTATCCGTCCATTATGTATGGTTTGCAGTCAACCCCATTCATTATTATTATTGTGTATGCTTGTGTGGCTTAGCCACTCATTGGGCTCAGTTGGAGCTCACTCCTTGAGGAAACATATTTGTAGTTGATGCAGGTACATTCAAGCAGAGTGGCATGGAGTACGAGACTCCTGAGGCTGGTTACGTTGATTGGTGGGCTCCGAAGATCGTGGAGCACGGACCGGAGTGCTGCTGTGATGTGTGTTCCTTGGCGGGACAGTGACTTATGGCCGGTGGCCATCTTTTGATGCACTTGATTATTCATTTTTGATTTACAGGTGTATTCTTTTGATTCTTTTCATGATAGATGTATTATTTATATAGTAGGTAATACATAAGTCCTGATTGGAATGATTTGTACTGGGAGGATAACTTAAACAACATTATATAAGTTATCACGTAGATTCTATAAACTCTGATATTACTATTTTAATCTGTTTTAATCTTCTGTGGTTGTGTGTATGAGTTAATCCTGTTTACTGCATCTGTGATCTTGGCGGTTTGGGAGCGTATTGGTACGCTTTGGTTGTATTCCCCGTGGTTCAGGAATGGGGGTGTAACACAACTTGTTTGTCTTCCTTACATAATCATGAAGCACATGGCTCGCATTGTTATGGATTCCACTCGAAGGCACGCACTGCTCTACAGTCGACTACTCACTTGGGTTTTCCTCTGCTTTGAGGTTGATTTTGATCAGGAACCCAGGAATCAAGCACTAGGGAGCCTATTGGGTTCGACACCCTGCGAGAGATGAATCTGTATCCTATTTATGATAGTGCAGGGGGGCCAATTCAGCAGGATAAAAGAGAAGGAATCCAAGATGATGAGGAAGATGATAGTGAAGCAGATTCTGAGCTTAGAGATCCCAAATCAGTTGCAGCAGGTACCTCAAAGGTCACAGGGGAAGGTGATGACTTATCAATGGCCATTAAACGGCAAGGCGTGTGAGTGGCAGAGGGCTTCAATAGAATCAGGAAGCAACTAAATGCCCAGGCTTGGCGTATGTCGGATATGGGGCGTGGAATAGACGACATCAATTTCTTCCTTGGCCGCGGTAGAGCCAGTGTCAGTGACTAATCCCGTTCTTTCTCCAAAACCTTCAGAATGCATCCTATCAGATCAGCTCTTTCAGTCTCTTGCCCCTGAGGGGTAATTTGTGAAACTATTTCGTTTTACTTTCCTTCAGTTTCTTGCATTTCTTTTTCCTTTCTTTTGATCAGACCTTGTGAACAATCTAGGAAAACTTTGAAAACCTTCAAAATCAATAGATGAATGTAAATCTTGCGAAACTGCCATTAGGTATCTTAGGTTGAACAGGTGAAATCTGGTGTTTTAGGTTGGAAGGGGCACAGGTATGCCCCAACAGGAAATGATACAATCGTGGTTGGATTCAAAAATCTGAGTTGAGCATAATAGAATCACAGGTGTCAAATGGTGAAGAACACTAATTATATCTAGGAAAATTAAATTCTTTGGAATAGTTGCATTTAACGTTTATATATATACATATATAAATTATTCCCTCTTTTAAATCAGTATGGATTATTGTGGTTGGTTAATTTAATATAATACTGAACATAAATTACAGTATATATATATAACCGTCTAGTATCTATTTAAGACTCAACCAACCCATTATACAATTATAGCTTAGCAGCCTATGTTTCAAGTTTTAAGTTTCATGTTGCCTATTATCCTTTTAAGTCCCAGTTTTCACTCAAATCAGTCTTCTCCCTAAGTCTGTACACAATCATTTATGTTATTGAGATTTTTAATTTAGAACCTAATTATGGAGAGTAAATCAAGTGATCATGTTCAAACTGTGGTCGGTGCAGAGCATCATTGCTCTGATACTACTCTGTCACTCCCCTATCCCGATGTAAGATATTTTGCCACATAGGGGTATGACTGGGACAATCACACATCATCCCAACACCTACCAGGATCACAGGTGCACTATCCCAAGCAACAGTCCACCTTGTCAACACCTTGTGATGACAGAAAGGAACGTACTAAAATGAATAAATCGTTCCATCACAGAGTTAGTGAAAGCGAAATTAGATTAATTCATGTGAAATTATAGAGCATCGGTTCTCTAATGATAACAAATATTATAATTCTAACATAAGTAACCATTCATTACTCTCCCTATAAATAAACATACAGTTTATACATGGATGTGGAATAAATACAGAATTTAATCAAATAAACAATTGCCTCAAAGGCACAAATTCTTGGGTGTACATCTACATCCAAGCCACTATCATCAACTCCACCTGATTCGCATCCAACGGTGCTCGTCAAGAGACTATCTGCATATAAACTAAAAAGTGATTGTACAACGGGCTTAGCCACACTAGCTAGTGAGGGAGCAAAGGGGAATGCGCACACATCATACAATCAATATCAAACAGAGTGATGCATGCCAATGTTAGATTCAATTTTCCACCTAGCACATAATTCTATCGGTCAAGTATATGCTACTGTGATAACTCAGGAAACACTGAGGGTCACTTATCCTATCGCCTCAGTGAGACCTCAATTATCACGAAGGGACCTGTGCTGGTAGAAGCCATCATGACCACCCAGTGGCAAACCCCGATAGCCATCACTACCCCTGCCTTGGCCTCTCCCACCTCCACAGACCGCAGGTGCTCAGACTATCCAACACATAAACCCCTGTTGGCAAGGGTCGTAGCATAAGGGAACAAGCATCTTAGCCGCAGATATACTATATGCAGGGCCTATCGTCCCAAGAGGTATTCCGGGTGCATCAACGTCCCATTCCATCTAGTACTCGGGTACCAGCACGGCACGGCACATACAGATCAGGATGACATACAGTAGTTTTCATAATTAAATAAATTGGGGTTTTCGGTACCGGCACACCCGGCACCGTAGCTCGATACAATGGTGAACATGTTATCACATTCATAACAAATCACATCTGAATAATAATGCAATGCACACAATGCTTATAAATATATAATAGCATGCTTAAGATTAACAGTTATATAATATTCAAACCCAATAAAGTCACCCAGAACCCACTCACCAGGCATAGGTATTGATGAGCACATTTATGTGTGAAATCTTAGGGCATAAAGCATACATTTTACCACATTGGACAGAGTTACTTGGTGCTTTCTTGTGCGTTTAAGGTTTTTGGACTATTTATTGCTATTCTGGACTATCGGAGGCTACATCTCCAAATTTACACGTAAAGCTGTCCAATATTTTTGCATGGCTGTAAAGAAGATTAGATTTGAAACAGGTTGGACGTGACGGAACGTAAGTACACATTCATCTAGGCCACCATACAATCAATTATTCTTTTTAGCCCAAGAAATGATAATGGGCCAGAAATGAGCCGAAACGCAAGCTCAGACCACTCTTAAGCAACCAAGGACAAAGGAGGAATTTCATGTTCAAATTAGAAGTTTGACTAGAGAGTGGGCTGCAAGCAAGGATTGGCCAAGATGGGATTTGCACAAGAAAAAAAGGAGAAATAGTAGGAGAGATAGGATAGGAAAAAATAAATAACAAGAAGAGATAATCATCCCACTCACGTTTCTCTCCACCTCTCCTCCTATTCTTTATCTCCTTCTCATCCTATTGTCTCTTTCTTTCTTTCACACCCATCTCTCTCACGGACTCTCTCTCACCAATCCGTATCTCACCACTCCATCTCACACCCCATCTCTTTCACGGATTCTCACTCCCTCTTTCCTAACTTCTTCTTTTTTCTATCTCATCCCTTTTTCCTATTTTCTCTCTCCCTATCCACAATTTTTCTCACTTATATATATATATATATATATTTTTTTTTTTAATGCCACCTCACCTCCTTCCTAAAATCCTCCCTTTCCCTCTCAGCCCACGGCTCCCATTCTCCCTTTCCATATCCAATTTCCAATATCACTTTTCCTTCTTATTTTTATTTTATTTTATTTTTTTTCCCTTATCCCATCTCTCCTCCCCCCCACGTTATCCCATCTCTCATCCCTCTTTCCTATTAGCTCTCTCTCCCATATCTTATTCTCTCTTATTTTATTTATTTATTTTTTTCTTTATATTTATCTCTTTCTTTTGTTTTTTTCTCTCTCTCTCTCTCTTAAAATTTCTCCCCTCTCTACCAAGTCTCCACGTTTTTTTTTTCAAGGACATCATGGGATTTATTTAATTGTTAAGTGGAATCCTAGTCACACTCTCTCTCCTCTCCATGATTTTTAGAGGAAGAGAAGCCTCCAAAATCGTGGAGGCCTCTCTCCCTCTTCCCTCTTCTCTCCTTCCCCTCTTGCTTGTAAGAAGTTAGTTTTAGATTCATTCAATTAGTGAAATTTTCTCTTCTTTTCCTATTTTTGGCTTTAGTTTGTAATTTTGATTTCATAAATTAGTTCTTTCAAGTTCTTAGTTTTGCTTTCATAAGAGTAGTTTAATGGTTGTAATAGGTTTAGTTTATGCTTCAATGTCTTCAATATGGTTGTAATAGTTTTAGTTTTAAGCTTCCTAGTCTAAGCTCCTATGTTGATGACAAGACTTGGAGATTTACAAGAGGAAGCCATGGTAAGTTCATGCAAGTATTCATTCAAGCTTCTTCAATTAATCCGGTTCAAACACATCTAGGTTTGCATTATCTAAACTTTCAATCTCATTCGTAGCTTCTCCTTCTTCTTCTTCTCCCTCTATTTCTTTTATTTTTCTTATGTGGTTACTTTGTTTATGTGGTTATTTTGTTTATGTAGATGTGGATGTATGGCTGCATTTTTATTACTTCCAACTTGCGTTAGTATAGGATTTCACTACAAGAAAAAGCATCAATGACGGCATTTAGCACGGGAGATATGGCGGCGTTGTTAAAAAATGTCGTCATAGAGGCATATTCAACTGCGTTTATTTTGAAAAGTTGTCATATATGGGCTAATTGACGGCGTTATAAATAAATGTCTTTTTATCTCACTACAACGACGTTTAGAGCATAACGCTGTTAAACAATTGTAATCTGCGGCGTTTCCTAGAAAACGCTGCTATTAGTGTGCATATTCAACTGCACTCTTAATAAAATGCCGTAACAGGTTTATTTACAACGGCATTTGCTATAAAACGTCGGAATATATTCATTTTTATATTCGGCTGCCACGGCGTTTACGACGGTGGCGAAGGATGAGTGCAATATAACGACATTTATTGTGAAACGCCGCATAATATTTCCTTTCCCACCAAAACCCAAACTCTTCCCACTCTTTCCTCCGCGCTCACGGTCGATACTCTCTCAAATCTCTCTCATTCTCACTCCTGCTAATCGTCCCTTTATTATCAACTCTCAAATCTCTCACACTTTCTCAAATTTCTTTCAATCTTTCTCCCGCTGCAACCTCTGCGGAGGATTTAGGGCTTCAGAAGAAGCTTGGCACTCTCCCACTGCAACATCTGTGGAGGATTTGGGGCTTCAGAAGAAGCTTGGCACTCTCCCACTGCAACATCAGAAGAAGCTTGGCACTCTCCCGCTGCAACATCTATGGAGGATTTGGGGCTTCAGAAGAAGCTTGTGCTAGAGAAGCTTGGCATTCTCCCGCTGCAACATCTGTGGAGGATTTGGGGCTTCAGAAGGTATGTTTGAGTCTCTGTCTCTCTCTCTTCGGATACACGACCAACCCTCGCCCATTGGAACCTCTAAGAAAGACCAAATCTAACTTGGATTTGGGCGTGAAAGAATTAATGTTGATCAGTACTCTGCAACTTCTGTTTGAATTTTGTTTTTTATTTTTTATTTTTTAATTATTATGGATTACTATAACCACTTATAATAAGATTTCAAACTTGGAAGACCCCTCAGTGTTTCTCTTATTTAAATAATAGCATGCGTTGTGTAGGTTAAGCACTAGAATTGGACGGCATTGGTGTAGAAGATTTCCCTTCTATCGAATTGAGATTTCTTTGGTACTAGAGCAGTTGGGAGATTTCTTCTTCTTTAGTTTATGTAATAATTAATCCAAGGCTCCATGGAATATTGTCGAACTGATTGTTTTGGCTTCAAGTGCTTAACTTGTCTTTTATTGAGTAGCAAAGGAGAAAAAGGTTGCCTTCTTACGGGATTTAGCTTTTTGAATGAAGGGATTTCAGGATTGACTACACACCTGCCTCTCTTCTACTCTGCTTTAAATTCATTTTATTATTTTGTGTTGCATACATGTGTGGAGGAGGAGGACAACAGAGATAAAGATCATGAGAGAAACACTATGGTGTCCTTTTCATAAATCTCACAAGAGGAAAGAGGAACAGATCAAGGTCAACAGAAAATTAAAGGAATAGAGTTGAGGAATTAGGAGGACTTTATTTTGGGGCATGGATGGGTTCTATGGGCCTTGGGATGGATGTTTATTTGTTATTTGTTACATTAGGCCTTACCTAGAAGCATATAAAGTGGGTTGAAGTAGTACATGAGATTAGTGTCTTAAGTATCTAAGTTAGATGAGGATACTTTTAGCTTAGATAGTATTCCATTTTGAGTCTACAAGTCATGTCTGTTTGTGGAACTGATAAGGAGTCATTTAATGAGTCTAATTACGAGTTTCAAAAGGTTATATAAATGTATATCTACGGATCCACCATCAGTTCGACATGATTTGATCATAGAATTTGAAGTCTTTTTCTAGATTTTTTTATACGGGACTAGTATTCCAGAAGTCCAATTGCTTTTCTTCTCCTATCTGAGTTCTACTGCAAATCAGTGTTCTCTCTTCAATTCTTCGTCTCCTAATTTTTATTGTTACTTTTTCTAATCTGCATACTTCTGTTCTAAATCAATTTACGGCTTGCTTTCTGTCTCTATATCTCTCTAGTTACTGCACTCTTTTTAGCTATAAATTGAGACACAAGTTCCACTTATCTTCCTCTTTGAAATTCTGTTAATATTTCTGAAGAACTCTATTCCATTCCTTTACTTCTAATTCTGCTACTTATATCCCTAGCAGCTCTAGGACTTCCCTTTAAAGTAAATGCTCTTCCCTCTAATGTAGGAATCCATGGTAAAAATGTCATCATTTGCAATCTTGTTTAGGCGTTGTTAGTCGTAGATTATGGTGGGCGGAAAGATTTGATCTGTATTCTCTCTCTCTCTCTCTCTCTCTCTCTCTCTCTCTCTATTCTATATGCATTTATTCTCCATTGTCTACTGCTGATACAGAATGTCATTCCTTAAATTTATATATGCAAGGTATAATTCCTGTTAAGATACTTTTTTTAAATAAACTCCATATAGAAATGAGACAGGAGGAGATCTGCTAACCAATGGAGAGGAATCAACCGGATATAGTGATGGTAACACAGTCTTAGGCTTCTTCAATAAACAACATATTATTACGTTATTTCATGGCTTTCAAGCCTGAAAATCCAAACCCAGATGTACCTGATGGATGCTAAAATTTCCTGCAAGGATAACATGCTAACCTAAGGTAGGCATAATCACTCTTAAGGATTGTCTAGTTAGGGGGGGGGGGCAGCAGAATGCATGATGCACGTACATTAGCGGGACAACAATAACAGTGAGCAATGAACAATAGAAATCATAGGTTGCATGTATTCAACTAAACAATGTTCAATTGGATGCTATAGAGGTTAGAAGTTAGGCAAACTAGGAGCAGATTGTTAATAGAGTAAGACAATCTGCTAGAGGTATGTTAATTAAATATGTGTTAAACTAGTGTCCAACCTATTGGATATCTTTCTTTTTGTTACCTCAATGTGTAGGATCCTTGATTCTATCAATTCTGCTTTTCAAAAAATGTTGTGACTATGGTCTCTTATTTCATCCCCCCCTCCCCCAAAAAAAGTGGTATCATATCTCTTGGTCTGCCATGTGTAAGCCAAAATTCCAAGGTTGGGTTATTGCTTTTTTATGTTTTCTATACATAACTAGCCTCTTCTCCTTAATTTGCCATATCGCCTTATAAAAAAACCCTTCTATTTTATGTACATCTATTTGAAAAGCTAGATACTTCCACAATCAGTCTTTATTTCATGAGGCAACTCTTAGGAATATAGGATCTCCAATATAGGACAGACGAACAGTATCGCAAAAGTTTTCGAGTTGAGGGTAGGAAGGGATATTTCAATATGGGAGGATCATTGGATACCATCTCTGAACAATATTATGGTTCCTGCTTCTATTCATCCATACCCTTTATATTCTAAGGTTAGCAATTTAATTGTAGATGGATGTTGGAATGTTTAAATTTCTTCTATTTTTTAATCTTATGTATCTGAGGCTATATTACGAATTCTTTTTTTTTTGGTAAACATATTACGCATTCTTTTAAGAGCTTATTATATTTTAGATGATTAGGTTTGCCCTCTTGCTAGATCAGAAAAATTTTCTACTAAAGTGGGTGTCAAAGTGTTGTTTATTAATCACATTTCTGGTTCTTTGAGTTTGGATTTCTCTTATATGTGGCGATTTATTTGGGATTTGCAAATTCATTCTCATTTTGTCACTTTTCTTTGAAAATTTTTAGTTGGTGCAATTCCCACTATAAGTATGTTACCATAGCAATTGTGGGTTGATTGTTTTATATTCATTTTACCATAGAGAAACTGATATTGACCCCAAATACTAGCCAGGTAGGTTGTGGTCTGTATTATGGGGGAGGGTGTACACTAAGTCAAATTCTAGCATGCATGAACTTTCAAGAATCCTAAATTATTGTAAGACTAATTAAGCATAGCAAGAATTTCAGCCAAAATTCATGTCAAGACAG
Source organism: Telopea speciosissima (assembly GCF_018873765.1). Lineage (NCBI taxonomy): Eukaryota > Viridiplantae > Streptophyta > Magnoliopsida > Proteales > Proteaceae > Telopea > Telopea speciosissima. Next base: position 54,950,965 of record NC_057919.1, on the reverse strand, counting down.
CAACACTGCCAACATAGAAAAATTATAGCATAAAATAGGTGAAAGGGAATTAAAGAACAGGGTAGTAAAAATAAATACCACTCAGATTTTAGGGGCTACAGTTAGTGAACAGCTTCCATAAAGTTGTAGTTTTGTCCATTGCCTTCACTATAAAGCAGAAAATTAAAAGAACAAGAGAGCAGCAACAATGAGGGGGGGGGGCTGGAGAAAAAGAAGACAGTTCCAAATGGGGCATTAAAATAGGGAATAACAAAGGGGAACAATGGGGGAATGGGGTCACGACATTAGGAGAGATAGGTCGTGAATCAAAGACCTGACAGTGACAACATCAAGCTTAAACACTATGGACTTGATTGCTTTAATTAACTAGAATTCAATTGCAATATTGCATCCTGACCAGATGGTTTATGGAAAAGAGGTCTTGTTCCAATGCAGGTTTAGGAGATGGATGAGCACCAGAAGATGGATGAGCACCAAGAGATGGATGAGCACCAGGGGTCCGGGGGCTCTAGTTCATCATCATCATCTAGAAGTATGACCTTCAATTTCTAGCTTGAATACATAATAATTACGTTAATTACATTAAATAAACACCATTTTGGTCACTAATAACATTGCATTTTTGAATTGTAGAGCATAAAAGAGGTCCTACAAGAGCCATCCGAGTCCTTAATAGGCCAAGTACTGATAAGAAAGATCCTCAGTTAAATAATTTCGACCAAGTGGTTGGCAGTAATGCATCTGAAGTGGCCACATTCACTGGTATTCTTGCCAGGATCCCAACATCTCTACCATTAAACTATAATGATTGGAGATTGGTTCCATGACATCACAAAGAAGATGCATGGAATAGGATTAAGGTATGGTGATATTACATCTTATAATCAATATATAAAGGACCTAATAATGCATAGGTATGTAGTGATTGTTGATTAGTTTAGACTCATACTAATTCATTTTGTTTACTAGAAAAAATATAATGTAACGGACAAGGCCCAGCGTATTGTGATGATGAAATTGGGTCACTCATGGCGGGATTTCAAAGCAGAACTGCACAAAGTCACAGAGGAAAAATATCCTAATCTATTTGATGCCCCTCGCCCTACTGATCCCATAGACATTCCACCTACCTAGTGGGAATTCCTCATTGGGATGTGGACATCTGAGGCCTGGCAGGTAATATGATTTTTTTAATCAATGTATTGATCTAATTTCCTTTTGTTTTATTATTTATGATGCATATTTTAATGATGGGTTTGATGTATGATAGAATAAATCTACAAAAAATAAAGAGAGCAGATCGAAACAAGTTATGTCTCATACAGCTGGTAGGATGTCCTTTGCACAAGTGGAACATAACTTAGTAAGTTTCTTATGCACATTTCACACATAGCTAGTTGGTAAATATCATAAATTGTTGTGAAGTTATTTGATCTAACTCGCATATCTACTTGTTCAGATTGCTGAAAACCCTGATGGTGAGCCACCTTCTAGAGTACAGATATTTAAGAAAACCCACACAAGGAGAGATGGCACCATCATAGATCAGGCTGCGAGAGATATCATAGTAAGTATTTATGAAAAAAAATGCTTATATATGGTGATTACTATGGCGTATTGTGTTGATGAAATTGGATCATTCATGGTGTTCGATTGTATTAGGTTTGTGTAGTACTGCTGTTCTACTTACTATGGTGTTTGATTGTGGTGGGAGAGATGATGTCTGTGGCCTCTGGGACTGGTGGTAGTTGGTTCAGCGATGGTTGGGTTTTCTTTTTTTTTTTGATGAAACAACAACAAAGTGAAGTGAAATCACACAAACCACACACCAATCCCAAAAGGTTAACCGACTTTTGGAACCGTGGAATAAAGTGATAGTTGGGTTTAATATGGACGAAACCTTCTTACCATAAGTATGTAATACTAATGGCAGGAGCTGCTAATTTTGTTCACCAATATTTATGTACTACTGATGGCAGGAACCACCAAATTTAATCTTACCCTTTCTAACATCCGACCTCAAAGGATGGGGAAACATCCATTGTATTGTTAACTTGTATGTTATATAAGTTTCTTATTATTCTCATTTGTTTACTTTATTCTTCAGTTCTTCTTTTGTTCTTGTTTGCTGTCTTTGCCCTTGCTAGAAATTCTTAGCCTTCTAAATGCAACAAGAAGCCTATTTGAGTTCTTTTTTGTATAAGGAATAGCTTGAATAAAAGTTGCACGTTATATTGGATCAAAAGCACCTTGAAATACTGCATTGAAATAGGATTAGATTGTATCAATATGGTATAAGCATTTGCATGTTAGAATGTATGCTATTTTTTATTCCACTGTTAATATGTTTTACATTGGTTTACAGAACAATTTTGATGAGAAATTGGAGGAACTACCCCCAGAAATGAGAGAAAATAGAGATGTCCAAAATGAGAAATTCGAGAATTTGTTTGGCTCTGATTCACATGGTCGAGTGTGCGATGCGGGCCTGGGTGTAAGGCCAACTGATTTTGGCACCACAAAAAGAAAAATTGAGGAAAGAAGATCACAAGAAGATTCACAAAGAGAAGTTAGAGAATTGAAGGAACAAGTTGCCAATTTGACAGAAAAGTTGACAGAAAATTTGACAGAAATAGATGCAATGAAGCACCAACTAGATATTATCACCCAAATGTTGATGGCCAATAGAGGTAGTTCACAGAGTTCAGTTAACTTATGTAAGTTAGAAAATTATAAAATTTTGTTGGTTTCTTTATCGGTCTTTAGTACTATATATACTAATTTTCTCACCTATTCATTTGAACAGTTGTAATTGAGGCCATTTCATAAGCTGGCCTATATTTTGACAGTCAATCTGTACAGGTAAACCTTTTTTCTACAGCCTATCAAGTAGAGTTTGGAATTTACAATTAACCATGAGTTTAGTCTATCTCAGTTATTCATTTTTAGTGATTGTTTGATTGTTATTCTTTGCCTTGAAGGAGCTATTAGTGCTATTGATTGAGCAACCAAAGCCATTGTTGAAGATTTACTATCTTAATGGCTTGTTATTTGATACTGAAATCAATCTATAATCTGGTTTGTCTAAACCTTCTATCGATTCTTAGATTTGAGAATTCCTTATTCAAGTAGTAATCTTTAGATCCTAAGAATCTGACCATTGGATTAAGCCTGATTTCTGATATTATATTGTCCCATCCAATTTGAGCCTATGACAAGAATTTTGCCTGAATCTGATCCCTTGATTTTTTGTTGTTAAAATTCTTTGGAAATCTGATTTTATTACTTATGTGTGATCATGTCACAAGCATATCTCCCACTAAATCTCATAGGTTTGAGAATAGCACTGCATTAGAAGGGATTTTGATCTTGCTAATTTTGTCAATGATAAGATTATATGCTGTAAGGCCACCTCATCAAAATGTTAAGTTGGAGTCTTAGTAGTTGTTTTCTATTTATTTTCTTATTTATTATTTTCTCTTTTCTTGAGCTTGAATAGGCTTGATGTTAGCAATCCAACTTATCTCCATCTTATCTCTATCTCTAGAGTCAGTGTTTTAGTAAAATATGCTGCTGTTTTTTATTAGGGACCGGTTTTCACATATGGTCGTGTATGAAATGTGATCAATACCTCAACCGTCGGATAGATACACAAGAATTGAGTATTCCTATCCAAGGGCTAAAGTATTGACCATGTTCATACATGACCATGTATGAAACCTTTCAGCCATTTATTATTTTCTTAGGATAAGGCTATCTATCATTTTGGGTAATCTCTCCCTCTCTTATTTGGAAGATGGAAGTACATGGAGTATTGCCTCTCGTTTAGGCAATCTTCCAAGATTGATTTCCTATAGACCATGCATATTTTACTGATCTCTTTGGCCTGAGATTGACCACATAATTTAATTTCCTGTAGGCCAATTTGAACTGTTTTCTGTTCATCCATATGATTCCTATTTTGGCAGGGTTTGATCTGTCCTAGTCCCACTAGGACTTGAGCAGTAGTGATGTCAAATGATTGTATGTTATATTTGTTACTTACCATGAGATTAAAGATTATGATTTTACTTGTTTTGTCTCTTGCAGTGTTTATTGTAGTTTTCATTCTTGGGATAGCAGTCAGACTTGAAGTAATGAGATGTAGAAAACTTCATATGCAGAAATTGACAACATGCAGTTGAATTGGTGTGGTCCCAAATGGGTGGTGGTGTTGATGAAACTTTTTGAGGCTTATCTTTTCTCTTGTCAAGTCAAGGCTGAAATTGATGTTGAACATATTTAGTGGATGTAGTACCTTGAACTTCCTTTTAGTACTTTTTTTATTGTTCGTTATTTTACGTTTAGTGCTTGTAGCTAGTACTTTGAACTTCTTTTTAGTGCTTTTGATACTGTTCTTTATTTCATATTTAAAGGATGTACTACGTACTTTGAACTTCCTTTAAGTACTTTTGATATGTACATTTCATATTTAGTAGATGTTGGGCATTATTTAAAGTACTGTTTTAAGTGGATGGATGTATATTATATATGAAACAGGTGATAATATTAATGTGGATGGAAGTAGTATATGAAACTGATTTAAAAAAAAAAAAACTAATGTTAGCGGCGTTTACCTACAAATGCCGCCAAATAACTAAACCAGATTTATATCCCGGCATTTATAGATAAATGCCACGAAACGGTAGAATTCCAAACAATATACTGGCATCAATTAAACGCCACTATAGTATATTTATCCCCCGCATTTATGTATAAACGCCGTTAATAAACAAGCACTTTTATACTATAACGACATTATGATAAACGCTGTTGTAAATTACTATATTATGGCGTTTCTTTGGAAACATCGTAAAAAATATATATACACGGGCATAAGCTATAAACGCCGCTGTATATTTGCGGCATTATATATCACGGCATTTTAGCGGCGTTTATTATAAACGCCGGGAAATGAAACAGTGGCACATTTTTACCCTTTAGTGGCGTTTAAGAAACGCCGGCATAGATCATTTTTCTTGTAGTGTTTATTTTTAATTACTCCCAATTTGCATTAGTTGATAGGTTAGATGCTCATGTGTTAGGACGCCAATTTAATCTTGTAGATGCGTAATTTGTTAGATGCTTGTGAGTTAGGACCCGTTAGTTTAATTATCATTAATTTAGTAATTTAATTAATTTGGTTCACTTTGCATTACTTTTAAGATTAGTTAAATAGAATGGCGTATATCTCCTCGTGTTCGAGCTGTAGCTACGATTGACCCGTACGTTTACGGTTTTATTTTAACTCAAACAAGTTTTTGGCGTCGTTGCCGGGGAGATTATTGTCCATTTTATTTTTCTGATTTTTTAAGTAGTTTGAAGTGTTTTAGTTTATTATTTTCTCTTCTTTTCTGGAAAAAAAAATCAATTTTTGAAAACCTTTTCTTGTTTCTCTTCTATTTCAAATAGTGTGCGCCCAATCTAAAGTCCTTCATATACTCCAACCCTCCATGTTTTGGTGTCCCTCATAGACTTAAGTTACCTATGACGCTACATCTTGACCTGGTGGGATGGATTGACATGTGACTTATCTTTGGAGGTGACCACTCTTGATAACAGGAAAGCGACATAGTGAGAGCGTTGGAAACATAAATGTATAGTAGACCTCCACTCTACATCAGACTCCAGATGGAGTCGCCCGTAGGTGGCTATAGAAGACTATACGGGTTCCCTTGCTGTCAACCTATATGACATCCTTACAGCTTTTGAACCATTGTTTCAATTTTTGAGGGATAGATGCACTATCTACCTTGGGCTCCCTCTTGTTTTTAGTATTTTTATTTTTACTTTTTTTTTTTTTAAGTCGTTTATTTTTCTTTAATTTTTCTAAAGGAGACTTCATATCTAGGTGGCTACGATGTGGACTCGTGATTCAAGTAAACGTCTTATTAGAAGACCACCTTCTCCACCACCTTTGACCCCACCTACCACTATGGTAGGCCAACAACCCAAGACTCTTAAGGAGAGATTTTACCCTATCAGAGTTGCATAGCCCTCTTGCATCAATCTGCCTATTGCTACAGGAAACAACTATGACCTCAAGACCAACTTAATTAGCATGCTACCCCACTTCCATGGGATGACCAATGAAGATGCATATCTCTTCCTTATGGAATTTGAGGAGGTCTATGTTCTAATTAAGGTTCAAAATTTAACTGATGATGCAGTGAGGCTGAGGTTTATAAACTTTGCCTTGAAGGACCAGGCCAAGAAGTGACTCTATGGACTGCCAACAAACTCCATTAATACATGGGATGAGTTCACCATTGTCTTCTTGAAAAAATTCTTTCCTCTTCACATGACCAATAAGCTTAAGAGTGACATCCTCCAGTTCAGGCAGAAACCATATGAGTCATTCTCTAAGTTCATGGAGAGATTCAAGGACCTCCTTTTAGAATGCCCTCACCATGGTATTGATTTATGGCAGATTTGCCAAATTATTTATGAAGAGATAGAATTTCAGACCAAGTAGCTTTTAGAATCTATGTGTCCTGCAGGCTTTACCTCTTTTTCTGATGAGAATGAGGCCTGGACATTCTTGAACAACTTGGCTGAAAAGACTAGGGAGTGGGAACCTTCCCAAGAGGCTGAAAAGACCACTAAGGGGTATCTCATAGAGGGTGTTCCGGCCAAAGAGGCCAAACTTGACAGCCTCGTCAAAAGGTTGGAGTCCCTAATGCCTAAAGAGCCTATGCCAGTTAACCAGGTCAACCATGTGTCAATATGCAGTTGGTGTCAAAACCCTGGACATCTTTTGGAGGAATGCCCCAACACCTTTGTGGGTAATTCCAATACTGAGAATGTAAGTGCCCTTTATCAAAACAATCCATATAGCAACACTTACAACCCAGGATGGAGAAATCACCCCAATTTCTCCTGGACTCAAGGGAACCAAGCAGGCCCATCCAATTTTCACAATCAAGGTCAGCTTGGTCTCCAGAGGCCCAACTATGCACCACAAAACCAAGGTATGTCTCCTCAGCCCTTCCCCCCTCGTCCTCATCTAGGACCTTCTATTAATTCTGCTAGGCCACCTCTCCTTGCTCCTTATCAGCCACCCCCAGGGTTTATAAATATAGGAGAGGCAAAAATAATGAGTGAGATGGAGAACAAGATAGCCCTTCTCATGACAGGTCAAAATAATATGGAGAAACAACTCACCCAGCTTGTCACAATCCTACATGAGAGGGAAACAGGAAAGTTACCTAGCCAACCTGAGTCAAATCCTAGGCATTAGGTTCGTATTCAACAAGGTACCCAAGCTCCTCCACTCAATATTGCAGTACAAGGCCAACAGCATCAAAGGCCCTCCAATCAGGTAAATGCAATATATGCTTTGCGGAGTGGCCATGAGTATCAATAGGTTAGTAAACCTCCATCTCTACCATCTTATACTCCTGTTGATTCTTCTCCTTTTGATGAGACCATTGAAGTGCCTACGGTTCCTGATTCGCCTGATGAACCTGAAGTAATTCCAGATGATTTTGTTGAGGAAGCCAAAGATGATTCTATTGAGAAAGTGAAAGAGACCACCCTTGAGAGAGTTTATACCCCCACCTGCCCCTTTCCCAAATAGGTTGGTTAGCAAGAAGTCTCCTTCTGTGGAGAAAATTTTGGATGTTTGAAAATAGGTTCAAGTGAATATCCCTTTGTTGGATGTCATTGGACAGATCTCCACTTATGCTAAAGTCCTCAAAGACTTATGCACCCAAAAGCGGACCACCAATGTGCCAAAAAAGGTATTCTTGGCTGCTAACATTAGTTCTCTCATCTCACAGCCAGTAGCAGCCAAGCATAAGGATCCTGGAAGCCCTACCATCTCTTGCACTATAGGTAGTACCACTATTGATCATGCCTTATTGAACCTTGGTGCAAGTGTGAACCTCTTACCCTTTCATGTCTACCAACAATTGAAATTGGGAGAGCTGAAACCGACCATAATCACTCTTCAGCTTGCAGATCAGTCGGTTAAAGTTCCTAAGGGAATGATTGAGGATGTCCTATTGAAGGTTGAGAAATTTATTTTTCCTATGGATTTTATTATTTTAGATACCCAACCTACTACCAACTTTAAGGATCAAATCCCTATCATCTTGGGTAGGCCATTCCTAGCTACCAGTAATGCTCTAATCAATTGCAGGAATGGTCTCATGAAGTTATCTTTTGGCAATACTTCTGTTGACTTTAATGTGTTTAGGTTGGGCAAGTAACCTGATATGGATGAAGAGGTATATATGCTTCAGGGATTTCCCAATAATATTAATACTTTCTTTGAAATTGATTTTGATTCGAAATTTTAGGAATGTATGCAGGAATTGGAAGGTGTTGATGATATCCCCTTATCTGAGGTCTGAAGTATCCAACCACCTTTGGAGCCCCTTGGACCCCTATCCACCTCCATTCCCAAACCCTCTATTATTGAGCTCCCCACATTAGAGTTGAAGGCATTGCCCTCCAATCTTAAGTATGCCTTCCTAGGACATGATCATACTCTCCCTGTTATTATTGCTTCTGATTTGATTTCTATTCAGGAAGAAGAGTTGATTAAGCTTCTAAAGGACCATAAGGAAGCCATAGGTTGGACCATGTTGGACCTCAAAGGTAGTAGTCTCTCCATTATTCAACATCATATTCATCTGATGGAGAGTTCCAAACCTTCTAGGGAACCCCAAAGGAGGGCTAATCCTCTCATGAAATAGGCAATTGCAGGAATGGTCTCATGAAGTTATCTTTTGGCAATACTTCTGTTGACTTTAATGTGTTTAGGTTGGACAAGCAACCTGATATGGATGAAGAGGTACATATGCTTCAGGGATTTTTCGATGATATTGATACTTTCTTTGAAATTGATTTTGATTCGGGATTTCAGGAATGTATGCAGAAATTGGAAGGTGTTGATGATACCCCCTTATCTGAGGTCTGGAGCATCCAACCACCTTTGGAGCCCCTTGGACCCCTATCCACCTCTATTCCCAAACCCTCTATTATTGAGCCCCCCACATTAGAGTTGAAGGCATTGCCCTCCAACCTTAAGTATGCCTTCCTAGGACATGATCATACTCTCCCTGTTATTATTGCTCCTGATTTGACTTTTATTCAGCAAAAAGAGTTGATTAAGCTTCTAAAGGACCATAAGGAAGCCATAGGTTGGACCATATCATACCTCAAAGGTATTAGCCCCTCAATTGTTCAACATCATATTCATCTGATGGAGAGTTCCAAACCTTCTAAGGAACCCCAAAGGAGGGCTAATCCTGTCATGAAATAGGCAATTAAGAAAGAGATCCTAAAGTGCTTGGATCATGGCATAATTTATCCTATTTCTGATGGTCAATGGATGAGTCCTATGCAGGTTGTGCCAAAGAAAGAAGGAGTCACTGTAGTTGAGAATGCCAATAATGAATTGATTCTAACCCGTATCCAAACAGGGTGGAGAGTGTGCATTGACCATAGGAAATTGAATGCTATAACTTAGAAGGACCACTTTCCCTTGCCTTTTATTGATCAGATGTTAGAGAGACTAGCTGGCCATGAATATTATTATTTTCTTGATGGTTATCCAGGCTACAACCAAATCCCTATTGCTTTAGAGGACCAACACAAGACCACTTTCACATGCCCTTATTAAATTTTTGCTTACCGGCATATGCTTTTTGGGCTTTACAATGCCCCTACTACGTTCCAAAGGTGCATGATGAGTATCTTTTCTGATATTGTAGAGCATTTTCTAGAGGTGTTTATGGATGATTTTTCTATTCATGGCTCTACCTTTTCTAATTGCTTGCATCATCTCTCTTTGGTTTTTGAAAGATGCATAGAAAAGAACTTGGTCTTGAATTGGGAGAAGTGCCACTTCATGGTGAAGCAAGGCATAGTTTTTTGTCACATTGTGTCCAAAGAAGGGATTAAGGTTGATAGATCTAAGGTGGACCTTATTGCCAATTTACCACCACCCAAAAGTTGAAAGACTTTAGATTTTTTCTTGGCTATGCAAGTTTTTATAGAAGATTCATCAAGGATTTTAGTCAGATAGCTTGACCTCTCACCTCTCTTTTGGCAAAGGACTACCAATTTGATTTCTCTCCTGAGTGTCATGAGAGTTTTGAGCAATTGAAAAGAGCATCGACCTCAGCCCCCATTATGCAAGCTTCAAAATGGATAGTGCCATTTGAGCTTATTTATAATGTCTCTGATTTTGCTATAGGGGCTGTTCTTGGGCAAAGAATCAACAAATTGCCCCATGTGATTTATTATGCAAGTAGGACTCTTAATGATGCACAGCTTAATTATACCACCACTGAGAAAGAATTTTTAGCTGTTGTGTTTGCTTTAGAGAAGTTTAGGCCCTACTTGGTTGAATCACATGTGATTGTTTATACTGACCATGCAGCTATCAAATATCTTGTGCAGAAAAAAGATGCTAAGGCTCGCCTCATTAGGTGGATCCTTTTGTTGCAAGAATTTGATCTTAAAATTAGGGATAAGAAAGGGTGTGAAAATTTGGTTGCAGACCATCTATCCCGACTGCCTAATTCTTTGACTGTTGATTCTCTAGTCAACGAGAACTTTCTTGATGAGTATCTAATGGCAGTGTCTAGTGAACCATGGTTTGCTGATATTGTAAAATTATCTGGTTACGGGTGTGACACCTGCACATTGGTCCACCCAAGATAAGTATCGTTTCTTTTCACAGGTTAAATATTTCTTTTGGGACGATCCTTATCTTTTTAAGACTTGTCCGGATTAAGTAATCCGGAGATGTGTTCTTGATCATGAGCAACAATCTGTCTTATCTTTTTGCCATTATCAGGCTTGTGGAGGCCACTTTGGGCCTAATAAGACTGCGGCCAAGGTTTTACGGTGTGAATTTTATTGGTCTAGTCTGTTTAAAGATGTTTTTACTTATTACAAGACGTGTCCTTCATGCCAATCCTTAGGGCATCTCACTGGGAGAAATATGATGCCCCTCAACCCAATTCTAGTGATTGAGGTGTTTGATGTATGGGGTATTGATTTCATAGGACATTTCCCTAACTCTTTTGGTAACCTGTACATATTACTTGCTATGGACTATTTGTCCAAATGGATTGAGGTAGTTACTTGTAAGACCAATGACCACAAGGTGGTTGTGAAACTTTTGAAGGAGAACATCTTCTCCCATTTTGGTACTCCCCGTGCTATCATTAGTGATCGGGGCAAGCATTTTTGTAATTGACCCTTTGAGGCTCTCATGAGAAAGTATGGTGTCATCCATAAGTTGGCCACACCCTACCATCCCCAGACTAGTGGCCAGGTTGAGGTTTCAAATAGGCAGATAAAGTAAATTCTTGAGAAAACCATCAACCCGAATTTCAAGGATTGGTCTAATCGGTTGGTAGATGCTTTGTGGGCCTATAGGACAGCCTTCAAGACCGATCTTGGTTAATCTTCGTACCATCTGGTGTATGGAAAGGCATGTCACTTACCTGTTGAACTTGAGCACAAGGCCTTTTGGGCTATCAAGAAGCTTAACTTTGACCTATCCACTGCAGGTGCCCATAGGAAACTCCAACTATCTGAGTTAGAAGAGCTTAGGAATGAGGCATATGAGAATGCCCGGATTTACTAGGTAAAAACCAAGGCTTTCCATGATAGGAATATTTTGAGAAAAACTTTTGAGGTAGGCCAGAGAGTTTTGTTGTACAATTCTCGTTTGCATATCTTTCCAGGTAAGTTGAGCTATAGATGGGATGGCCCCTATATAGTTTAGACTGTCTATCCTCATGGGGATGTTGAAGTCCTCATTCCAAGTACATGAGCTACTTTCAAGGTAAATGGCCAACGTTTGAAGTCATACATTAAGATGCCTACTCCAGTTGAGGAAGAGATCATGGATCTCCATGAGCCTCTTTACCTTGACCAGTGATATCCTGGTATGTATCCCTTCCCTTGTCCTTATTCTTTCTTTTCTGCATGCATTGAGGACATTGCATGAATTAAGTGTGGGGGGTGTGTTGGACTTTATTTGTGAATTTTGTGAGTTTTGATTGTGGAGGTAATTTGGTTATGTGCATAAGTCTCTTTGATTGCGAAATGAGAGAAAGAGGGAATTAGGTGCCCTAGCATGCGAAATAATAAAAAATCCCTTTTCAAGGATGGTAGTTGGTTTGTATCCGGTGATGAAGATTGAGTTTGAAAATATGAGTGCTACCTCATTGGATGGTTAGATTTCCTCTATGTGTTTATGGACCCTGTGATCTTTTGGCTAGTAGTTGAGACCAATTTGTTTATGGCAAGGCAAGGCATGAAAGTGACTGAAAAAAATGAAACAGAAAAGAAAGTGGAATTCCTTGGGACTGGACAGGGCACTGTGCCTCATGAAGCAGGGTGACTTGATCGAAACCCCTTGAAAGGAAACTCAAAAAAAAAAACTCTTGCATCAATGTCTCAAAGTCTTTATAGATATATGCAAAAAGCGAAGCTACCAAGTATTTGGGTGTTTGGTGTATGCTCCACCATGTCATTCAGAGAACAGTAGTAGAGTAGAAATAGAGTTTTTGGTTGGAAAAAAAAAAAAAAAAGGAAGCTTTTGTCTTAATGCCTGAAAAGAAAGTATGGTAAAAAATACTCAATGCCTAAGTCTTTGGTTCCATCTATGCTCTGGGGGGTTTACTTGAAGGTGAGTAGTGTTCAAAAGATAAGAGCAGATCCCTTAATCTTGATATATGCTAATTGCTTGAATTGATGTGGGGTGATAAAATTCAAATGTAGGGGACTCTTTGGCTCCTTGATCTTTAGTTGAGTATTTCTTTGAGATTGTGTGTACTATCTTACTTATGCCATGAGAAAAGTTTACATCATTCTTTTCGACTTATTGAATTTTGGGTGTATATTCACCACAAATACCCACGAGACAAAACACTTCCACTAGGGGTAACCTAGGGGTTTAAAGGCTTGTTGCACATGCTAAGTGCAACCGTGATTCCTACGAAAGGGAGTTAGTATTGTTTTGCATTCTAGGTTAATTTTTCTTTTTGTTTACTTGAGGACAAGTAACATTCAAGTGTGGGAGAATCTGATGAACACATTTATGTGTGAAATCTTAGGACATAAAGCATACATTTTACCACATTGGGCAGAGTTACTTAGTGCTTTCTTGTGCGTTTCAGGTTTTTTGACTATTTATTGCTATTCTGGACTATCGGAGGCTACATCTCTAAATTTACACGTAAAGCTACCCAATATTTTTGCATGGCTGTAAAGAGGACTAGATTTGGAGCAGGTTGGACATGACAGAAAGCAAGTACGCATTCGTCTAGGCCACCGTATAGTCAATTATTCTTTTTAGCCCAAGAAATGATAATGGGCCAGAAATGAACCGAAACGCAAACCCGGACCACTCTGAAGCAACCATGAACGAAGGAGGAATTTTATGTTCAAATTAGAAGTTTGACTAGAGAGTGGGCTGCAAGCAAGGATCGGCCAAGATGGGGTTTGCACAAGAAAGAAAGGAGAAATAGTAGGAGAGATAGGATTGGAAAATAAAAATAAAAAGAAGAGAATCATCCCACTCACGTTTCTCTCCACCTCTCCTCCTATTTTTTATCTCCCTCTCATCCTATTCTCTCATTCTTTCTTTCACACCCATGTCTCTCACGGACTCTCTCTCACCAATCCATATCTCACCACTCCATCTCACACCCCATCTCTTTCACGGATTCTCACTCCCTCTTTGCTAACTTCTTCTTTTCTCTATCTCAACCCTTTTTCCTATTTTCTCTCTCCCTATCCACGATTTTTCTCACTTTTATATATATATATATATATATATATATATATTTTAATGCCACCTCACCTCCTTCCTAAAATCCTCCCTTTCCCACTCATAAGCCCACGGCTCCCATTCTCCCTTTCCATTTCCAATTTCCAATATCATTTTTCCTTCTTATTTTTATTTTATTTTATTTTATTTTTTTTCCCCTTATCTCATCTCTCCTCCCTCCACGTTATCCCGTCTCTCATCCCTCTTTCCTATTATCTCTCTCTCTCTCCTATATCTTATTCTTTTTTATTTTATTTATTTATTTTTTGGGTGGGTAGTAGCAACACGTACGTCTAAAAAACTTATTTTCACGCTTTTTGATGCTAACCGTACATGTGGCATGAAGCAATCTAACCCATCAATTGATTTTCTTCGTGTCACCGGTTCTTAGTTTTTACGGTGACAAATTTATAGCCATTATCGTTGCTCGCTCTTGGCCCTTCCACGCCCTCTGTCTCTCGCTCTCTCTCCTCCGTCATTGCAAACCCACAACACCATGCTCTGTCTCACCAATTTCCCATTCGCTATTAAAGTACGGAAAATTATTTTAATGAGGTTTTGTTTGCAGCGAGCCAGAGAGAGATACTTTTTTGGGTTTACGCATTGGGGGAATTTCTCCCTATATTTTGGAGGCTCCGACACATACTTGGTTTTTCTTAGTTTCCATAAGATTTTGAACAAGTTGAGGGTCATCATTAGGGCTTAAACATCAGCCCTTAAGCCTTTCTATGGGCTCCCTTCTGCAAGTGAAGAGCTGATAACGTTGATTCATTTTGATCTTCCATCAATCCCACCCACCCAACAATTGCGCCTTCAGACTATACTCCTCATCAACGCCAAGATCGAAAGAGTCTGGCAGCAAATTTGCTATGTTGTCGTCATCATTATCAATGTAGTTCGCTGATGAAGCTCGCCTCTTCCTGATGTTGGTAAAGCTAGTAGTCACCGAACCATGTAGAGGTCTTCACCAACTCCCACCACTCTGCAGAAAAATCCTCTACTTGGCGGAAGGCTGTTGGAGGCTTTGGAACGAAGAAAGAGGCATCTGGGTTTAGCATTAATGTTCTTCCAGAAGCTAACTGACCAAATTACCATTATCATAGAGACTACACCTTGGTCCAGTAAGAATCTCACGAAATTAGGCTTCGAAAAATTACCCATCAATAATTTTTGAATACTACCTATTCCATCGGCAGTCATCTCCCAAAGACCCAAGCATATATGAAAAAGCTTGGAGCTCGCACTAAGAAATCATAGTCCTTCATACTCTAAGAATAGAATAAGAGAACCAAAATCAGGGAAGAAAACCATACCGGCAAGAAGCAAAAAAATGAAGTACAAATCTAATCAAAAGCTATGACATTAGGAAAAAAAAAATCGATTTATGAAGAGGGCAAAAGGAGAGAGAGAGAGAGGGGTGGGGGTAAGGGCTGCTGGGTTTGCAGTGGAGAGTACAGAACAGAGAAGAGAGGGCAGGGCAAGGCAGGGCGGGAGATAGAGAGGCATGGAGAGTGGAGAAAGATCACCGCCACAGCCGGTTTTAGGTAAATAATACAACGGCTGAGATTTGAAGAGGCTAAATCAACATTTATCAATTGAAGAACGTTCTGTCAAGTTATTATTACGTACGTACCACCACCTTTTAGCCTTATTTTTCTTTATATTTATGTCTTTCTTTCTTTTTTTTTTCTCTCTCCCTAAAATCTCTCCTCTCTCTACCAGGTCTCAATGTTTTTTTTTTTTCAGGGACATCATGGGATTTATTTAATTGTTAAGTAGAGTCCTAGTCACACTCTCTCTCCTCTCCACGATTTTTAAACGAAGAGAAGCCTCCAAAATCGTGGAGACCTCTCTCCCTCTTCCCTCTTCTCTCCTTCCCCCTATAAATACCCCCGTCCCCTCTTGCTTGTAAGAAGTTAGTTTTGAATTCATTCAATTAGTGAAATTTTCTCTTCTTTTCCTATTTTTCGCTTTAGTTTGTAATTTTGATTTCATAAATTAGTTCTTTCAAGTTCTTAGTTTTGCTTTCATAAGAGTAGTTTAATAGTTGTAATAGGTTTAGTTTATGCTTCAATGTCTTCAATATGGTTGTATAATATTCAAACCCAACAAAGTCACCCAGAACCCACTCACCAAGCATAGGTGTCATTTGGCGTGATTGGCATGAATCTCCTCGGGCATCAGGTATCATTCGGCGTGGTTCATCACATGAATCTCACCGGTGCACCAACCTAAACATACACACGAAAGCATTAAAATAGGTATAGAGGGGTCTCATGCTAGGCCCCAATGGTTAAAACTAGGTTTCAACCAAGACAGCACGAGCGGACTCACGGGCGGAGAAAAATAGAGTGAATCCGCCCCTGACTCCGTTCAGGCCGAAGGATAAAATCAGAGTGAGCGGACCCACGAGCGGATCTTCTTAATTGAATCCGATCGTTGATCCGTTCGACACCTGAGACAACCATAAAAGGGAGCGGATCCACGGGCGGATGTGCTTCTTGGATCCGCCCCTGTATCCATTTGATTTCTTGAGACAGACCTGAGAACAACAGGTCCCGGGCAGAGGAAAACAGAGTGAATTCGTGCCTTCGTCCGCTTAGGCCAACACAGATGATTTATACTGGGCGGACTGACGGGCGGTACCACGGTAGATGGATCCGGTCGTTCTTCCACCGGCAGTCTCTTCCGAGATTTCAAGGAGTTTCAGCTCCAGCTTGGAGCTTGGAGCTCCTTAGCATCTCAAGAAAAGGGGAGGGGTGTGTAAGCATCTCTAGGGTCACTAGAACCTAGGCTTAAGCTCATGGATTCAAAATCCACAAGGTTGGGTCTCAATTTGGTCCAAAGAGATGGGTTTCAAGTTCCAAAACCAAGGCTTCACAGCCATGATTGCAATTGCAGCACAAGGAGGTCTCAGGTATCTCCATTAGAGTTCTCAACAAAGGTCGAGCATCAACTTAAGTCCCAAGTGGAACTCTGTCCCAAGTGGAACTCTAGGTTAGCCCTTGGTCAAAGGATCAACCAAAATAAGAGGAATGGGGAGAGAGGTATCAGGTTTGGAGTCTTACCTTGGTGAAGAGCTCCAATGGGGAGGCAAGGTCCAAGGCTAGGTGAGCCCCCTTTCTCTTCTCCCTTCCTTTCCATCTCTTCTCCTTCACCTTCTTCTTCCTTCTTAGTCCGGTCAACAAGAGGAGGAGATGTGGGGCAGCCGGCCATTTTGGCATAGCTCTCATCTTCTTCCCTTCCCCTCTCATTCCTCTTCCACTCCTACTTCTTCCCTCTTTCTTCCTCCTTCTCCTTCTCTTGTCTTTTCTCCTCCACAGTTTTCGGGAGGGGGAGAGATGAGAGAATAAAAGGGGTTCTTTTAGTTTTAAGGGGGGTAGAAGGGACTTTAAGGAGTGTTTGGTTAGGGCCTTTAGGATGTAGTTGGGTCTTTAGGTTTTAAAATGGGTTTTGGGCTAGGCATTAGGCCATGTTTGGTCCAAGTCATGGCCCTTAGGTCCATTTAGGTAATTAGGGTCTATTTGGGTTGGTCCCAAACCTCACTTAGGCCTATTGGTCTTAGGTCTTGTTTGGTTTAGGCTAGGGTGTATAAAACCCATTATCTCCCTAAGTTAGGCTTTGTGGACCCCACTTGACCAATAAATGGTAGGGGTAGGGGTCCACAAGATCCAATGGCTTGATTAAATTGTCCAAGACATGGGGATGTAGGTTCCACAGGAAAACTAACCAAAAAGGTTAATGACAGCACGGACGGATCCTCAAGCGGATTCAGTTCAGGTGAGTTCGTTCGTGACTCTGGTGCTGCTGTCATGGCCCAAACTTCAAGGAAAATGGCGGGACTTTGGCCCACATTTCCAATACTTCGAAGGGGTTCTTTCTATGGTATTTCCAGTTTAAGGCCATTAGTGTTGACCATAGCCACAGGGCAAATTCCCATTGGATAAGGTCTGGATTGCCCCGAGGTACAATGGGATATTTGGGGTGCAGGTGTAACACATTCGACCTCGGACTGTTGGATGATGCGTTTGTCAAGTGTCAACCTCTCAACCCCGAACTGCACATCAAGGAATTGGAGAGGATTTTGATCCTCTTAAACCACGATAAATGAGAATGTGAATGAAAATGACCAGGGTATTTCGAAAGAGTATTATTACAAGGGAATAAACTAAAACCCTATATGCTTCTTCTTCCTCTTTTTTTGTTTTTTTTTGTTTTTTGAACCTTAGAAATTAGAATGATGTGGTGAACCTTCACCTATATCAACGTGGAATCCAAACTTGAATTGGACTGAAATTTATAGACAGACAGATAAGTGAAAAGGTGGTATGCTTAAATGTTAAAAAGTTCCAACCCATATAGAGTTGGCTATGCGGCAAAGCCAAAGAATTGAAAAAATCTACAACTACAACGGGGGTGAGAGGTCAATTTAGAAATTCAACAAAAGCTGAATAACCACGCGTTTCGCCTAAACTAGAAGGCAGCCCCGTCCGCTTCTCCTCTCTCGACAAATCTCCAGGACCTCAAACTCCTGAAAACGAGCAGAAACAGCTCTTTCTCTGTTTTCTTACCCTCTTTTTCTTTTTTTTTCCCTCAGGGTCTCTCCTCCATTATCTCATAGGAGGGAGACTCCCAGAAACACCATAATGCGAAAACGTAAAATGCCGTTCTTTCTTTTCTTTTTGATAATCTATTTCTTCTTCTTCTTCTTTTTTCTCTTCTCTCCAATCGTCGCAGACGATGGTGCAGTCATGAAAAAACTCGCCACATCTCTCTATTCAACCCCTTCAGACTGGAAAAGCAATGATTTCTGTTCATGGACGGGCATTAGGTGTGACAAATCCAAGAGGGTCACCTCCATTAGCCTAGCTTCCAAAAGTCTCTCAGGTACCCTTCCCTCAAATCTCAATGAGCTCTCCCAGCTTCAAACCCTCTCTCTCCAGAATAACCAAATCTCTGGCGCATTACCCACCCTTGCAAATCTCACCAATCTCGAAGAGGTTTACTTAGACAACAATAACTTTACATCGATTCCTCAGACATTTTTTACTGGGCTAACCAGTTTGCAGAACATGAGCCTCAGCCAGAATGGCAACTTGGAACCCTGGAACATCCCCACAGATCTGGCGGATTCTTCGAGTTTGGTCCTTTTTTATGCGAGCAAGGTTAATGCTGTGGGTTCCCTTCCGGATGTTTTTGGTTCGTTTCCGAATTTGCAATCCCTGCGGCTTTCCTACAACAATTTCACGGGTCCTTTACCCAAAACCCTTTCAGGAAGTGGGATTCAGAACCTTTGGATTAACAATCAGCTTCTGGGTTTGTCTGGAACTATTGATGTTTTAGGAACAATGACGCAGCTCACTCAGGCATGGCTCCATGAGAATGCATTTACGGGTCCGATTCCAGATCTTTCGAATTGCACCTCTTTGTTTGATCTTGAGCTTCGTGGCAATCAATTCACTGGGATAATACCCTCTTCGTTAACATCGCTGCCTCAATTGGTCAATATATCTTTGGATAATAATAAGTTCCAAGGTCCTTTCCCTGCTTTTGGAAATGGAGTTAAAGTTAGTCTTGGCACAACCAACAATTTCTGCAAACCAAAGTCAAGTCCTTGTTCACCTCAGGTGACGGCATTGCTTGCTGTTGCCAAAGACATTGGCTACCCTATGAACTTAGCGACTTCTTGGATAGGGAATGACCCATGCCAAGGTTGGACTTTTATTACCTGTGATGCACAGCAGAAGAATGTAATGGTAGTTAACTTTGCAAAACAGAAATTCACGGGATCGATATCACCTGCTTTTGCTAACCTTACATCATTGAAGAATTTGTTGTTGAACGACAATAATCTCAGCGGCTCGATACCGGTTGTCTTGACCAACTTGACTCAGCTCCGAGTCCTTGATGTTTCCAACAACAACCTTTCTGGACCAGTTCCAGTATTTCCTCATGGTGTAATGCTGAAATTGGCAGGTAACAAGTTTCCTGTGACTCCTGTGAGCAATTCAACATCTTCTGGTCAGGATCGGGGAGCACCAGAAGGAAGCCCAGCACCCAGTCCAAGTTTGGGTTCACCAACAGGAAGTGACAACTCAACCTCCCCAGGGGCAAAGAGCTCTTCTATTGCACAGAGCTCTTCTATTGCACATGGTTTGGTTGCTGGTATAGTGGCTGGTGCTGTGATTTTAATGGCTGTGGTAATTTTTGTCATCTGCAGATGTTATGCTAAGAAACACAAACAGAAAATTGGATTGGTTCCACTCCCTCAGAATGACAAGGAAATGGGGAAGAATGGAGTAATGGGGATTGCAAATGGACATGGTGGGTTTGGAAATGAATTACATAGTCAAAGCAGTGATGATACCAACGAAGTCCAGGTCTTTGATGGCGGAAATGTTGCTATTTCAATCCTAGTCCTCCGAGAGGTGACGAACAACTTCAGTGAAGAGAACATATTGGGTAAAGGAGGATTTGGAGTTGTCTACAAAGGGGTACTCCATGATGGGACACAAATTGCAGTGAAGCGGATGGAGTCTGCTGCAATGGGTACAAAGGGTATGAAAGAATTTCAGGCAGAGATTGCAGTCCTTACAAAGGTTAGACATAGGCATCTGGTCGCTCTTCTGGGTTTCTGCATCAATGGCCATGAGAGGCTTTTGGTATATGAGTATATGCCACAGGGGAATCTGGGGCAGCATCTGTTTAATTTGAATGAAAATGGGTATTCACCACTCACATGGAAGCAGAGGGTTACAATTGCCCTAGATGTAGCCAGGGGAGTAGAGTATCTTCACAGTTTGGCACGGCAGAGTTTCATCCATAGAGATTTAAAGCCCTCGAATGTACTTCTTGGGGATGACTTGAGAGCTAAGGTTGCTGATTTTGGTTTGGTTAAGAATGCTCCTGATGGGAAGTACTCTGTTGAGACTCGATTGGCAGGAACATTTGGGTATCTTGCACCTGAATATGCTGGTATGTATGAACTAGATTCTCTTCCTTTTTTGTTTTTTTGCTTGGATTATTGATGTATCTCATGAATTCATGTATTTTAATTACTCCAGTGATTATTTGGTAATTGCGAAGAAACCTTGAAACAAAACTCAAACCAAATCCTTGAAACAGCAATTGCTCTAAGCGTAATGAGTTTTTCTTCTTTATTAACAGCAGTCTATAAGTGTTATTAATAGGCACAGATTTATTGCTTTCCTTCTTTATCCAAACAAATTTGGAAAATAACTTGTATTGGTTTATTTCTCTTTCCTGTTTGTCTCTTATTCATTAAGATAAAATTGTTCAAAAAGTTTCTTATATCTCGGGGTTTAATAGAATCTGATGCTTTACTTTTCTTTTGTTTAGCTTCCTTCTAACTGTTTATGCACAATCTATGACAAACATCAAAACAGTTCAAGACATAATGAGGGCATTAAATTTTTTTATTTTTTTACTTAGCAAAGAAAATGCAAGGATCTACCTCCAGGAAAGTTTCCAAATTAAACCTGTTGCAAAAAAAAAACTGGTTTCTGCCGTGGCAAAATTACAATGTTTCAACTCAATCAGTAATATGTCAAGCAAGATTCCACTGATATTCTCTTTAATGTTCTCTTATCTATTTAAGATGGCTCTATAATTGGTGTTCTTACATTCCTATTTCTGTTTCACCTCTTAACTGATTGGCAGTATCCTCAATTCTGTGTATTAAATTGGAATAATAGACATGTTAAACCCAGAATTTTTGTTTTCTTACAGCAACTGGAAGGGTTACCACGAAAGTTGATGTTTATGCATATGGTGTGGTTTTAATGGAGCTGATCACGGGTAGAAAAGCACTGGATGAAACCATGCCAGAAGATAGTTCACATCTTGTAACATGGTTCCGTAGGGTTATGATCAACAAGGATAACATTGGAAAAGCTATTGACCCTGTCCTCAACCCTGACGATGAGACCTTTGGGAGCATTTGTAAGGTGGCAGAACTTGCAGGTTATTGTACCGCTCGTGAGCCTTCTCAAAGGCCAGATATGGGCCATGCAGTTAATACCTTGGCTCCGCTTGTAGAACAGTGGAAACCTAGTTCCCACGATGAAGAAGAGGGTTATGGTATTGACCTCCACTTAAGCCTACCTCAAGCCCTAGAGAGATGGCGATCTGAAGGCACTACCGATACAGTCAATTATTCTTTCAATAACAGCAGCAGCACAAGTCGTGGGGACACCCAATCTAGCATTCCCCCGAACACATTCAATTCAATGGATTGCCGTTGATGGGTGAGTGAGACTCAAGTCCTGAGGTAACAAAGAGAAGACATGCTTCCACACTGTTTAATCTGATAGTTTATCAAGGAACACTGTGGCTTTTCTATTTATTTCTCTTGTTCAACCTTTGTATAGCTATCATGCCGGTTCTTCTCAAGATCTTTGTTGTCTTAAATCATATGGCACTTGACCTACATGTTTCCTGATTTGGATTCTTTGATGTAAAGTACAGATTGATTGGTGGGGGTGTGGAAGGAACAGGAGATGATAGTACCAATGTAACAGTTTTAATGGTTTAATGATTTGAACTGCCAAGTGAAAGAGAAGAAATTTGTATGATAGTTCTTTATTTACCGGGTCTCCGAGCTCGGAACTAAATTTTATTGCTAAATTTACAAGTTTTTCCTTAATTTTGGTTTGAATTGTGTGTGCTTCCATCTGTATGTAGAAATACAAAAAGGGATTTTTTCTTTTTACAGCTAGCAGGGTTAGAAAGGTAGATGTAGAATGGGGTGAATGTGGAAGAAATTTTATGCCTTTTGGGTATGATTCTTGTTTCTTTTGTTGGTTGGGTAAGAGGTTTGTTGGAAATATAATGTAATGGGCAATAGTATAAGAGTTATCTATTTTGTATTGGAGTTTGTACGTCATTGAAATATCCTTGTAGAATAAAAGATAGTAGAGTTGAGTCATATCAAACGATACTCTCCTTAAGGTATTTGAACACCCCGAATTTGTGCATACCAAGTTGACCTTACATTCTCACTTTCAAGATAAAATAACTTTCAATCACATAAGGCAGCACTCCAAGTGTGATTATAATTCAGACAGTGACCGAAGTTTATACTCACCAACTCATTCATACAGCTACACTACGATAGAGATTGAGGGAAAATATAATATAGAATTACTTCCAAAAATGCTAGTGAAAATAGGCAAGACTTCCTCTCTTTATAAAGGAGATGAAGGGACACAACTTAGGGGTGGTATCTCCAAAGAATATGCCCACAAATCATGTCTTTTTTCATAAGATTTATTTGTTGACCATTTAAACAAGTCTTCTAATAAACACACCCATTGGTCATTTAGGTGTCTATTAGGAAATAACAAAATGCTCTAATAAATCTTTTATAAAAAATTAATAAATATTTTGAATCAAATATTTTAAAATCATTTAAAATTCCAACAAGGTTTGAAGCTAAAAGTTACCTCACTAGGGAGGAGAGTGATTAAGGCGTATGTTTTTTTTTTTTTTTTTTTTTGTAGAAGTTTAAAGGCCTATTTTGTCACAGTCTCTTAACAATATTATATTTACATAAATGCCATTACTGTTATAATTAATCTAAATAATTACATAATACCATTACCATGCAAGACACCATAAAATTTTTTTCCAAAAATACAATTAAAATTCCCCTTCTTTAAAATAATTATGAAAAATATAGTTATTTGTACAAAAAAATACTATTACAATTAATACACAGTCAAATTGACAAGTTCAGTTAAACGGAGAAAATAGAGATCAAAGCTTCATTGAGGCAATATTAATTTCCACCTTTGTTCAAGTCAAGTTTATTTATAGCTTCAAGGACACCTCTCAACACCTTTGTATAGTTCTCAAAATCTTTAATTGCTCCTTTCAGATTTCTGCACAACAATATGTAGGTGGAGTTTGTTGGGTAGGAGAACAAAGTATACCCTCTTCTACCCATTGGAACATTTTACACCCACGATTTTCAATATAGAATGATCGACCATAACTTTTATCTGTTTTCATTATTCATACTTTACATTGGCCTTATCCACATTTTTTTTTTTTGGAATTGGAAACATTTATATATATCTTACTTTTTTATGGGGGGGGGGGGATAGGGAGGGGGGAAAGGTACCAGCCAGGAGACTCAAACTCGAGACCTCTTGATGAACATGAACATGAAGCGCACCACAGCTCACCAACTACACTAAGTAGCTATGACCTTAACCATATTTACATAATCTAAGTTGATCTATCCACTAAAAAATGAACAATCTTAGGATATTTGTAATAATCTCTTCCAAAAAAAAATTTTGATTTGTTATTTTGGTATTTGAGACAACTAATACCGTACATCTCGCATTTAGCAATGATAGACTCATTCACATTAGAAGCCATTTGGATACATTTCAATAAAGAAACATAATATAGGGTTAAAGATCAAGAGTTACAATATGTAAGACTAAACAAAAAGATTGCATAATATATACACATCTACTTCATTTAAAAATTTGACATATGAATATAAAAAATAAATACAATAAAAAGCAAATCATCAACATTAAAAAACCCAACATTCAACATCATTCAAATAAGAAATCCGACAATCAACTTTCAAAAACATTAAAATAAAAATTAATCATTCAATCATTCAACATCACTAAAACCAAAGTGATGTTAAGGTAAATAAATCATCTATCATTAGAAAATACAGACGCATGTCCATCAAGAGGTCACCGGTTCGAACCCGGTTGGGCCCTTTAAACTTCATATTTTCTTTTCTTACCAAAAAAAAAAAGGGGAAAGTTTTCATACACGGCTGTGTAAGCCGTGTATGTGAGAGGGTCTTTCACAAAGAATTGAAAAATTCATAAATCCCCACCCATTATTTAAAGTCTTGAAACTCCCACCCTCTCACATACACGGTTTACGCGATCGTATATGAAAACTTTTCCCCTAGAAAAAAAAAAAAAAATAAAAGTAAATCAAAGTATAACTTCTTATTGGATAGTCCAAACGTTTCTGACATCCAACCCTTCTTTCAGGAACGACTTTAACGAATGATTGTCGCCATTCTGGATCTTCCCATATTCGTTTGACAGCCTTCATAACTTTGACAGGCAAATGTGCTAAAGTCTATCCCTGAGGGGTTAGCAGAGGGAGCTGCAGATGTGGGAGTGGTACTGCCCGTCCTTTCCATTCTCAAGCACAGAGTGTAGAAATGTTGTGTAGTGTATTGGATATATCTACTGTCAAACTCGGCTTCCTATGGGCTCTTGGGGTTTTATTAAGTCTCCTGTTAACTGAAAGACACTCTTCCTCTTCCTCAAAGGCTTCTAGGCCATCTAACCCTGTGTCGATATTCGCGGTGGACGTGTCAAAATCAATGTCATCCTCTTTATAAACATTATTGTAGGGAATGTCCAAATGTTGACTGACCCTCCCATCACCACGTGCGTATGAGTCTCCAGTCTCTGAAGATCATTTGCAATTCAAGCCAGTAGTGTAATCCATTCTTCTTGAATTTGGACCAGGTTGGGTTTGCCTGAATACTTTATAAGATTGCATTAGACAATGACTTATAAGAATATTCAAACAAATTTCTATTACATAGATTTACCTATACAGCCCATTCCCACACAATATCATCATCAACTATAATTGTCCTTGTAATTGAATTTCACCCAAAACCCGTTATTTCAAGTAGTTTTTTTTAAGCTGCTATAATCATTTCGTAGCTTGTTCATCTTATTACATAGCTATTCCTTAGTAAAAGAACGACCAACACTAGTCTCTAATTGGGTTTTGATATTAATCCGCCTAGTTTTATTGAAAGTGGCGTTGGTCTTATTACCACTCTTAACATTATCAATTATTAGCTTGATAAATGTTCAATTCATTTGCTTACCACTTCACAGTGTCAGAGTTATGAATTTAAGGACTAGCCATTGGGACTGACATTGATAAAAGACAAAAAAAAAAAAAAAAAAAAAAAAAAAAAAAGAAGCAAACAAACGCAAGACAAGATCTTGTAAGAATTGGTCATATAACATAAGGCGGCGTTTGGTAGCGATCCTGTTATGAGAACGTTGTTCTTTGGTAGAATCATCTTTTTCTGTTTCTGTGTTGGAACTGTGTTCTTTTTGCATTTAATGACGTTTGGTAAACTTGTTCAAGAATGCGTTCTGGAATAGAAAAAGAACATCAATGGTGTTTGGTAATCTTGTTTTGGAACAGTTTCATAAAACCATTGACAATATTTACATAGATGCCATTAACCTCCATTTTTTTTGGTTGAAGCCATTAACCTCTATATGTGACCCAAATAAGTCTAGAATTGGCTGGAAGGATCCATTTAACCTCAAAATTGCATAACATGACTAGTCCCATCAGTAATGTTCAACAAAAAAGTTACATAAATTCCATTACAATATCCATATTCCTAAAATACTCCTGGACTTTCTTGTATCCTATGATATCTAGCCAGCTCGATCATTTGCAATTCATTTTCTAGTGTCATTCATCTCTCCTGCCCGACCCCGCTGGCTACTAGTTGATGTAGACCCATTATAATCTTGATGAGGTGGTTTAATAAATTAGGATCTAGAGGTGCACCTTCACGCCCAAATTCATGGAAATCTTCATTTGCACTTTGTTCGTCTAGGCACCACAATAAGCAATCACAAGGTAGGTTGGGTCTTTCACACTGTAACTATTCATTTTTGCTAGCTCACATACACCAAGATCCAAATAAACCAAGGTTTGGATCATACCTGAATGTGTACGGAAGCACAGCGGAAGAAGGATCTATAGGTAAGCTTATGGTTACGAGCGCACGAACAAAGCTCCACAATCTCTAGAGGCTTCTCCTTAGAGAAATCCACACCACAAATCCCTAGCAGCAGGGATGGAAAAATCCAAAAAAAAAAACACAGAACTTGAAGGGAGGGAGAGAATATGTTTCTTATCTATATCTCTAGGGTTTTAGGCTATCTATGATACATAAAGTCAAAAACCCTAGGCTGCCCCTTTTAGTTCCCCACTGGGATTCTTCAAAAAAGAGGGGGGAAAGAAGTTGGTCACTTAAGTGACGGCCTCCCTCTCCCTTGCGCGGGTTTGGCCAATCTGCTCCTTGTGGGCGGTCTTGACCGGGCCTGTGGCCCATATCATTCTACATCTCCCACTCTCCCACATAGGGCGCATAAGTTTAATTATGCCTTCAAGTTTCTCTCATTCCGTGTTTATCCTTCATATAGGAAATGGAGCATGCGACCTGACGAGATAATACAGGGTAGGAGTATTATATCAAACTTCCATCTAGCCAACATGGTACATCACTCACAAACAATTTCAAAATACCCCAAACGATCCAATTACACCAGATCTAGCACTCTCGATCCCTCAAGATGAGTAGTGCTAACCCTTTGTATGTAATGTACTCATGACTACGTCGATCACAAATACGACAAGTCGCTCGGGCAATGAGTCACAAAACAAAGGTGTAGATGATTTTCCCTGAGCCCTTCATGTCAATCCAATTATCTCCAATAGCTTTCTCAATCGTTTCCCACTGGACCGCATCGTCCATGATCCTAAGGAGAACGTCAAAGTAGCGTCATTGGATGTGTGACACCTAAAACCACCCCCTAGGAAGCGTTATTGGATGTGTCACACCCCAAACCACATCCGCCAAATCTCCAGGATCTAGAAGCAAACACCACTCACAGACTCACACAACATTCACAATAAAATATTGGAAACAGAGTACAACAGAAGCTAAAGTTTCATATTTGTACATAATGAGCTACCAAATACATTGTTCAGCCATAGCTCACAACCCACAGTGTTTAGTTACATCCTTGACATTTTCTAAGCTTCACAACAGAGTTATAAGTTTAAGACAAAAGATACATCTGTAAGCTATATAAAAAGAAAATGCCCTCAGGCTATCCACAAAAAGAATGCTCCTAGAACATCAAAAAGAAGGACAACCCACTATCAGATCATCTCCTCCAAGCTAACTCAGATCATCCACATCAGAGGAATCACCTCCGTAGGGGTCCACACTAGAAATGTCACCACAATCATCACCATCTTGTCCGAGAGGATCCTCCCATTCAGGGAGACATCTACCTGCAAAATCATCTAAGAGAAACATTCCACGAGGGATGAGCTCCACCGAGCCTAGCAAGTAAATAATAATCATGCATGCAGATGCAACACAGCATTATGAGTCTACATGCTTGAATTCAATTTTATTACTTTAGTCCACCTAGCAACACAACTAAGTCAATAGGTATATGCTACTTGCAATGACTCGGGCAACAACCTCAGTCACTTCTCTTTCGTTCTTTGATTGCCACCTCAATCATTACGGGTGGAACCCGCGCTAGTCCGAAAGCTCCGACTCCCTCCCTTGGTAGACCCCAAGATAACCATGACAACCTATCCCAGATTCTATAACTCCTCGACTTTTAGGAGTCCAATGTCACCCAACACATGCACCCCTGTTAGTAAGGGCTGTAGCATAAGGGTATGTTCAACCTAGCCAAATGATCTATATGGTAAGTATGAGTTGAGTGGTGTCAACCACATCCCTTTCTATGGGCTACCACACTCCTCATTTCTAAGTATGAAGTGTACAGTGCTCCCGCAGCCCATACTGCAGATCACCATACCATTCATTTCCAAGCCAACTGCAACATCTAATCTAGCGATTTAACATCATGCATAATATCATCAAGTATCATATCAGCATATCCATAACCAATTCCACAGTCATAACATTATTCCAATATTCCATAAGCAATTAAATAGAGATTTGAATTTGTTATCAACAAAGTTATGTATTCAATTATCTTCAGAGTGTTCAACAGTGTTATACCTACAGAAAAGATTCATATCCACTCCCCTTGGCTACGCTCCACTTGCTCGAAAGACTGCCGGTCCTCAAAAGCACCTTGATATGTGTCGCTAGGCAAATAGTCAAAACCTATGGTAAATAAATTAGAAAACTATGTTAATGCACACTAATTACCCTAGGACACTAGGGGTAACCTTAGTCTAGCTCCTAAACCAAGGCTGGACTCAAAACTTCTAAGACAGTAGTACTGATCGATTGGTACTGGTCCATCCAATGGACCAGTAGGACTGCAACAACAAAATTTGGGAAAAAGCTCATGATTTCACACCAAGGGGTCCTTGGTACATTTCTAAGCAATTCCAGGTGCTAAGGTCATATCTTACAATCATGGATTGCACTGGTTAATTGGACTGGTCCATCCAATGGACCAGTGGCAATCAACCCATTTCTAAAAATACATGAACAGGGTTGGGTTGGCATGGTTTACCGTATGGACCATACAAATGGCCTCCAAAATGGTGTTCCAGACCTTGGTGTAGGTCAGAGGCAACACAGGGTTAAGATCCCTGCAGTGGTCGATCCAATCGACCATTGGCAATCGACCAGTGCAATTAAATCTCAAGAAATTTCAAAGATGACACTGCTTTAGCTTGGATCTTTTGGTCTATGGCTTGCATGGATGATCAGGAAGCATTATTGGGTTCCATGCATGATAACCAACACATCCATGGTGAAAAATCAAACATGTATGGGGTCTTGAGGCTTTTGGTACCTATGGCCAGCATGCATGGCTGTTCATATGAGAATACAAAGATTAACCAAGATAGAGTTCAATCAACTCGAAATCAGTTCTGTCATAGGCATAAGGTCATGGGTTTCATCATGCATTCAAGGAAGAGCATGCTATAGATCATAGAGCTTCAATCTAAACTTATCATATGACATGAAGATTGTCATTCCTAAGCTAGAATGATCACTATGACAATTCTAGACATAAGAGAAGACAGAGAGGAGTGTAGAAGGACAGATCTTCACATGCATGTAGGAATATCTTAGTGTTTCATACTAAAACTCAAGCATACTATCAACCAATATGGTAGATCATAGGTAAGAGAACTGATCATGGTCATTGCCTGGAAATGGCTAGGAAATCAGTATAGAACTGCTGGGTTTGGGGGTTGCCTTGTTGAATCCCAAGCACAAGGGGTGGGCTCAAGCTCCTCCTTCGTCTTCTTCTTCCCTTTCTCTTTCTCCTCTTTCTCTCCTTCTCTCTCTCCAACGGAATGAATAGGAGAGGGTTTCTATTTTTAAGTTGGCTTATATAAAAGTTGCCATAGGGCTTGTTTGGCTAGAAGCCATTTTGCCCAAAAACTCATTCTAAGGTTCCTTTTAAAGGCACATGGGCTACTAGGTGGGTCCCATATGGCCATATTATCGGGACAATATTCTCACGGGTCTATTTAAGTACGGGTAGGTGATTCGGGGTGCGAGACACTGGGCCCCACCCATCTGAAGTGGATTTTGTGTAGGACAATAGCACTGGTCGATCCAATCGATCAGTAGGGATGGACCAGTAGGTGAATCCCTGCTATTTTTGCATTTGGGCTCCACAGGGGCTTAGGCCATGGATTGGGTACTAGTCATGCATGATTTTCAGGCCTCCTACAGTGTTGTAGCATTTATCAATAATTAAAATCCTAAAATAATTAGGGAAGAGGTTTACCTTGGGCTGTGCATCAGTTGATGCACAAAACAGCTGCATGGGGGTGGTATCTGCCTCCTAGTTGGTATAT
Source organism: Telopea speciosissima (assembly GCF_018873765.1). NCBI lineage: Eukaryota > Viridiplantae > Streptophyta > Magnoliopsida > Proteales > Proteaceae > Telopea > Telopea speciosissima. The sequence goes on along the minus strand of NC_057919.1, from coordinate 54,920,457 downwards.
ATGAAGTTACCACTGAACTTCCTTCCTCTCGGACGATTACCCAATCAATGCACCACAGGTTGCTAGAAGTCATGACCTTAGATTCATCGGGTTTTGGACCTACATTCAGAGTTCGGGTTAGGGTTCGGGTACAGATTTAACATCCTCAACCACATACAAGAATTTTGTCCTTGAAATTTAACGTACCTTGTAAGCTGAATAGATGGGCATATTCCTTGCGTATTTCTTCTTCTTTTTCCCGTGAGGCTTCTTCAGGGTTGTGGTTTCTCCATCGTACCTTGACGTAGGCAACGGTACAGTTACGGAGCTTATGTTCATTCTGATCCAGAAATTCTTCAGGTTGCTCCACATAGGTCATGTCGAAGTTAAGATGTTCCAGCTCAGCCGAAAGTACATGTGTCGGATTGGTTATGTACTTCTTTAGCATTGACACGTGGAACACATTGTGAACATCTTCCAATGATGGCGGCAGAGCTAACCGGTACGCTACTGGACCAACCCTCGTGAGAATTTCGTACGGGCCAATATATCTTGGGCTCAGCTTTCCCTTCCTGCTGAAACGCATGATGCCTTTGGTTGGAGAAATCTGAAGAAACACCTTCTCGCCAACCGCAAACTCAATATCCTTCCTCCTATTGTCGAAGTAGCTCTTTTGCCTTGACTAAGCTGCTTTGATCTTCTCTCTAATCACATCCACCTTTTCACAAGTGATTTGAATTATCTTCAGGCCTATCATATGCCGCTCACCAACTTCGTCCCAATATAGGGGTGTGCGATACTTTCTTCCGTATAGAGCTTCGAGGGTGCCATTCCAATGGCGGAATGGTAGCTGTTATTATCAGCGAACTCTATTAAGGGAACGTGTGAGTCCCAACTGTCCCTCATTTCCAAAGCACATGCTCTAAGCATATCCTCCAAGGTCTGTATAGTCCGCTTAGACTGCCCGTCAGTCTGGGGGTGAAAAGCTGTGCTGAGATTCAACTGAGAGCCCATGGCTTGTTGTAGGCATCTCCAAAATCTGGAAGTGAATCTAGGCTCTCGGTCGGAGACAATACTGACTGGTACACCGTGAAGGCAAGCGATGCTGTCGATGTATAGCTGGGCCAGCTTGTCCAAGGGTCAAGTAACCTTTATAGGAACAAAGTGAGCTAATTTTTTTAACCTGTCAATAATCACCTAGATTGTATTCATGCCCTTAGTTATCAACGACAGTCTGGTCACGTAGTCAATGGTGATGTGTTCCCATTTCCATTCAGGGACTGGCAGTAGTTGCAGCAGTCCGTACGGTCTATGCTTATCCTCCTTTATTTGCTGGCAGGTGAGGCACTCTGATACGTACAACGCCACAGTCTCCTTCATCCCAATCCACCAATAGTATCCCTTCAGGTCCTTATACATCTTCATGCTGCCCGGGTGTATTGTATATGGTGAACTGTGTGCTTCCCTAAGGATTCAATCTTGCACATCGTAGTCCATAGGAACGCACAATCTATCTCTGAACTTGAGCGCCTCGTCGTAAAAAATTGAGATGTCTGGATCCTCCCAAGTTCTTTGCTTGATGTTCTCAATATCTTCCATAACTCCGGATCCTTTGGTTGTTTCTCTATGATCTCTTCTCTGATTGATGGCTGGACATCCAGGGCCGCCAGTAACACGGCTGTCCCGTCTATCATGAGTTCCAAGTCAAACTTCCTAGCTTCCTCTATCAATTGCTCATTAATAGCTAGGGAAGCTAAGGATTGTGTTCGGGTCTTCTTGCTCAGCACGTCTGCGACCACATTGGCCTTCCCAGAGTGGTATTATATGTCGCAGTCATAATCCTTTACTAACTCAAGCCATCTTCTTTGCCTCATGTTTAGGTCCTTCTATGTGAAGAAGTACTTCAGGCTTTGTGGTTGCTGAAGATTTCACTCTTCTCGTCATATAAATAGTGCCGCCAGATTTTCAAGGTGAAAACCACAGCTGCTAATTCCAAATCATGCGTTGGGTAATTCTTCTCATGTTCTTTTAACTATCTTGACGCATAAGCGACCACCTTCCCATTTTGCATCAGTACACAACCCAGGCCTATACGAGACGCTTCAGTATTCACTATCCTGCCGCTCGTGCCATATGGAATAGTCAATACCGGGGCTGTTACTAATCGTTCCCTTAGTTCACGAAAGCTTTTTTCACATGTATCGGACCATTCAAACTTTGCTCCCTTCTTGGTTAGTCGAGTCATCGGCACCGATAGTCGTGAGAAGTTCTCAATGAATCGACAGTAATAACTAGCCAATCCTAGAAAGTAGTGAATTTTTGTGGCACTCTTTAGTGTCTCCCACTCAAGGATAACTTTAACTTTTTCTAGATCAACTTCGATGCCTTTCCTTAAAACTATGTGTCCCAAGAATCCTATCTGGTTGAGCCAAAATTTATACTTACTGAATTTTGCGAACAACTGGTGTTCCTTTAGTCGCTGCAACACAAACCTCAAATGTCGCGTATGATCTTCCTCATTCTTGGAGTAGACTAAAATGTCGTCGATAAAGACTATGACGTATTTATCCAGAACGTCATGGAACACCCTATTCATCATATCCATGAACGACGTGGGGGCGTTTGTTAAACCGAAGGACAACACTAGGAACTCATAGTGTCCATATCTGGTTCTGAAAGCTATTTTTGAGATATCACTGCTCTTTATTCTCAGCTGATGATACCCTGATCTAAGATCGATCTTTGAGAAGACACTTACACCCTGCAACTGATCAAACAAATCATCAATGCGTGGCAACGGGTATCGGTTCTTAATTGTGAGTTTGTTAAGCTCTCGATAGGCAATGCACATATACATGCTTCCATCCTTCTTCTTTACAAATAGGATCGGTGCTCCCCAAGGAGATACACTGGGTCAGATAAATCCCTTCTTCAAAAGATCCTACAGTTGAATTTGTAGCTCCCTCAACTCTATGGGTGCCATCTGATACGACGCCTTAGATATCGGGGCTACCTCAGGGGTTAGGTCTATTACAAACTCAGTTTCACGCTCTGGTGGCAGTTGGGTTAGGTCTTCAGGAAACATGTCAGGGAATTCTCGGACTACATCCAACTCCTCCAATGGTGTTACCTTTGCTTCCAAATCCACAATTGTTGCCAAATATCCCTAGCATCCACCATTCAACAACTTCTTTGCTTGGAGTGCAGATATCATTAGCTTCTTGGGCTTTTTCATCGGTTCATTCTTGTAGGTAAACTCATCCCCACTCTTAGGTTTAAAAACGATCTTCCTTTCCACACACATGACATTTGCTCTATGAGTGGTGTTTGAGTTAAAATAAAACCGCAAGCGTACGGGTCAATCGTAGCTACGGGTCGAACACAAGGAGATATACGCCACTCTATTTAACTAACTTAAAAGTAATGCAAAGTGAACCAAATTAAAGTGTTAAATTAAACTAATTAAACTAACGAAAATCAATGCATCCTAACTCATAAGCATCTAACAAAATTAAGGGATTAAATCGGCGTCCTAACACATGAGCATCTAACCTATCAAACTAAAGCGAATTGAAAGGAATGCAAATACAGCCACACATACTAACCATATAAAAAGAAATAAGGGAATAAAAATGCATCCATAAATCACAACCATATAAAATTAAAATAAAAGAAATAGAGGGGGAAGAAGAATAAGATAGAGAGAGATAGAGGAGATGGAGAATGAGATTGAGAGTTTAGATAGTAAAACCTGGATGTGCTTGCATGAATGTAATTGAAAAGCTTGAATACTTGCATAAACTTACCATGACCTCCTCTTCTAAATCTTAAAGTCTTGTCATCAACTTAAGAACTTAGACTAGAATGCTTAAAACCTAAACTAGAATTAAGAAATTACAAACCAATTGAAGACTTAAATTGAAATTAAAGCATAAACTAAACCTATTATAACCATTAACTAAAAATCATAAAAACAAACTAGAACCTAGAAAAGCCAAAAATCACAAATTAGAAGGAGAAGAAGAGAAGAAATTTCACTAAGTGAATGAGCCCTTTTTACAAGAGAGGTAGGGGGTATTTATAGGTGGAAGAGAGGAGAAGAGAGAAGATGGAAGTGTAGGAGAAATATTCCCTAATAAAAGAGAATATTCTCTTCTCTTTCCTCTTTTACAATGCCTTGAATCCTAAGAAAAAAAAAAAAAAAAAAAGAAGAAGAAGAGAAGATTGTTTACATAGACCTTCTATTTCTAGAAAAATAAACTTCAAATTCTAACAAGTGCTTCCTTTTCTTTGTAGATATCTTCTCCAAACAATAAAATCAAAGCATCTTTGATTTTTCAACCTTCCATAGATGAGAAAATATAAATCTATCCCAAGTAGAATTTCAGAAGTGCCCTTGAGAAGTTGGAGGAGAGAGAGAGTAAGGGTGCTGACTAGGATTCCTTCAAGAATAAATAAAATACCTATTCTGTCCTTCAGAAAACGTGGAGCATGGGGCGCTTATATAGACCTCACCATTGTGTTCCTTGCGAAAAATCACCCAAAATAGACCCAAATTTCGTCCAATTCGGAGTTGGGGAGCCCAAGATATCTCAAGTTGAAGTTGGACTGTCCAGAGCCTTCCAAATGGAATCTTTCGGGTACAGTAAAGTAACTTCTGATAATTGTGTTTAGGCTCCTGGAATCCGAACTTCTGCTTCACTTTGTCCCCGTCTGACTGTCAAATACTTGGTAGCTTTGTTTTTTGCATGTATCCATAAGACATTCAGACATTGATGCAAGAGTTTTTTTTTTTTTTTTTTGAGTTTCCTTCCAAGGAATTTCGATCAAGTCACCCTGCTTCATGAGGTACAGTGCCCTGTCTAGTCCCAAGGAATTCCACTTTTCTTTCTGTTTCTCTCTCTTTTTTTTTTTTCTTTTTTTTTCATTCACTTTCACTTTTATGCCTTGCCACAAACAAATTGGTCTCAACTACTAGCCAAAAGATCAAAGGGGTCCATAAACACATAGAGGAATCTAACCATCACATGAAGTAGTCCTCATATTTTCAAACTCAATCCCCATCACCGGATACAAACCAACTACCATCCTTGAAAAGGGATTTTTTTATTATTTCGCATGCTAGGAGGGCACCTAATTCCCTCTAACTCTCGCTTTACAAATCGAAGAGACTTATGCACATAACAAAAAACTATCGCCACAATCAAAATTCATAAAATTCACAATTAAAGTCCAGCACACCCCCCCACACTTAATTCATGCAGTGTCCTCAATGCATGCAGAAAAGAAAGAATAAGGACAAGGGAGGGGATACATACCAGGATATCAGGGGTCAAGGTAAAGAGGCTCATGGAGATCCATGACCTCTCTTCAACTGGAGTAGGCATCTCTATGTACGGATTCAATCTTTGGCCATTGACCTTGAAAGTAGCTCCTGTACTTGGATTGAGGACTTCAACAGCCCCATGAGGATAAACTTTTTGAACAATATAGGGGTCATCCCATCTAGAACGCAGCTTACCTGAAAAGATATGCAAACGAGAATTGTACAACAAAACATTTTGGCCTACCTCAAAAGATTTTCTCAAAATGTGCCTATCATGGAAAACCTTGGTTTTTTCCTTGTAAATCCGGGCATTCTCATATGCCTCATTCCTAAGCTCTTCCAACTCAGATAGTTGGAGTTACCTATGGGCACCTGCAGTGCGTAGGTTAAAGTTAAGCTTCTTGATAGCCCAAAAGGCCTTGTGCTCAATCTCTACAGGTAAGTGACATGCCTTTCCATACACTAGATAGTACGAAGATTGACCAAGATCGGTCTTGAAGGCTGTCCTATGGGCCCACAATGCATCTACGAACCGGTTAGACCAATCCTTGCTGTTCGGGTTGATGGTTTTCTCAAGAATTTGTTTGATCTGCCTATTTGAAACCTCAACCTGGCCACTGGTCTGGGGATGGTAGGGTGTGGCCAACTTATGGACGACACCATACTTTTTCATGAGGGCCTCAAAAGGTTGATTACAAAAATGCTTGCCTTGATCACTAATGATAGCCCGGGGAGTACCAAAATGGGAGAAGATGTTCTCCTTCAGAAATTTCACAACCACCTTGTGGTCATTGGTCTTATAAGCAACTGCCTCAATCCATTTGGACACATAGTCCATAGCAAGTAATATGTATAGGTTACCAAAAGAGTTAGGAAAAGGCCCCATGAAATCAATACCCCATACATCAAACACCTCAACCACAAGAATTGGGTTGAGGGGCATCATATTTCTCTTAGTAAGACGCCCTAAGGATTGGCATGAAGAACATGCCCTGCAATAAGTAAAAGCGTTTTTAAATAGACTAGGCTAATAAAATCCACACTGTAAAACTTTGGCCACAGTCTTATTAGGCCCAAAATGGCCTCCACAAGCCTGATCATGGCAAAAAGATAAGACAGATTGTTGATCATAATCAGGGACACATTTCTGGATTACTTGATCTGGGCAGGTCTTAAAAAGATAAGGATCATCCTAAAAGAAATACTTAACTTGTGAAAAGAAACGATTCTTATCTTGGGTGGACCAATGTGCAGGTGTCACACCCGTAACCAGATAATTAACAATGTCAGCAAACCAAGGTTCACTAGACACTGCCATCAAATACTAATCAGAAAAATTCTCGTTGACTGGAGAATCAACAGTCAAGGAATTAGGCAGCCGGGATAGATGGTCTGCAACCAAATTTTCACACCCTTTCTTATCCCTAATTTCAAGATCAAATTCTTGTAACAAAAGAACCCACCTAATGAGGCGAGCCTTGGCATCTTTCTTCTGCACAAGATATTTGATAGCTGCATGGTCAGTATAAACAATCACATGTGATCCAACCAAGTAGGGCCTAAACTTCTCTAAAGCAAACACAACAGCTAAAAATTCTTTCTCAATGGTAGTATAATTAAGCTGTGCATCATTAAGAGTCCTACTTGCATAATAAATCACATGGGGCAATTTGTTGATTCTTTGCCCAAGAATAACCCCTATAGCAAAATCAGAGGCATCACACATAAGCTCAAATGAAACTGTCCAATTTGGAGCTTGAATAATGGGGGCTGAAGTTAACGGTCTTTTCAATTATTCAAAACTATCATGACACTCAGAAGAGAAATCAAATGGGCAGTCCTTTGCCAAAAGAGAGGTGAGAGGTCTAGCTATCTGGCTAAAATCCTTGATGAATCTTCTATAAAAACCTGCATGGCCAAGAAAAGATCTAATGTCCTTCACACTCTTAGGTGGTGGTAAATTGGCTATAAGGTCCACCTTAGATCTATCAACCTTGACCCCTTCTTTGGACACAATGTGACCAAGAACTATACATTGCTTTACCATGAAGTGGCACTTCTCCCAATTCAGGACCAAGTTCTTTTCTATGCATCTTTTAAGAACCAAAGAGAGATGATGTAAGCAATTAGAAAAAGTAGAGCTGTGAATAGAAAAATCATCTATAAACACCTCTAGGAAGTGCTCTACCATATCAGAAAAGATACTCATCATGCACCTTTGGAATGTAGTAGGGGCTTTGCAAAGCCCAAAAAGCATACGCCGGTAAGCAAAGGTTCCATAAGGGCATGTGAAAGTGGTCTTGTGTTGGTCCTCTAGAGCAATAGAAATTTGGTTATAGCCTGCATAACCATCAAGAAAACAATAATATTCATGGCCAGCTAGTCTCTCTAATATCTGAACAATAAAAGGCAAGGGGAAGTGGTCCTTCCAAGTTGCCGCATTCAATTTCCTATAGTCAATGCACACTCTCCATCCCGTTTGGATACGGGTTGGAATCAACTCATTATTGGCATTCTCAACTACAGTGACTCCTCCTTTCTTAGGCACAACCTGCATAGGACTCACCCATTGGCTATCAGAAATAGGATAAAAGATGCCATGATCCAAGCATTTTAGGATCTCTTTCTTGATTGCCTCTTTCATCACAGGATTAGCCCTCCTTTGGGATTCCCTAGAAGGTTTGGAACTTTCCATCAGATGTATATGATGTTGAACAATAGAGGGGCTAATACCTTTGATGTCAGACATGATCCAACCTATGGCTTCCTTATGGTCCTTTAGAAGCTTAATCAATTCTTTTTCCTGAATAGAAGTCAAATCAGAAGCAATAATAACAGGAAGAGTATGATCATGTCCTAAGAAGGCATACTTGAGGTTGGAGGGCAATGCCTTCAACTCTAATGTGGGGGGCTCAATAATAGAGGATTTGGGAATGGAAGTGGATAGGGGTCCAAGGGGCTCCAAAGGTGATTGGATGCTCCAGACCTCAGATAAGGGAGTATCATCAACACCCTCCAATTTCTGCATACATTCTTGAAATCCCGAATCAAAATCAATCCCAAAGAACGTATCAATATCATCAAAAAATCCTTGAAGCATATGCACCTCTTCATCCATGTCAGGCTGTTTGCCCAACCTAAACACATTGAAGTCAACAAAAGTATTACCAAAAGATAATTTCATGAGACCATTCCTGCAATTGATTAAAGCATTAGTGGTAGCTAGGAATGGTCTACCCAATATGATTGGGATTTGGTCCTTGAAGTTGGCAGTGGGTTGGGTATCTAAAATAATAAAATCCACAGGAAAAATAAATTCCCCAACCTTCAACAGGACATCATCAATCATTCCCTTAGGAACTTTAACCGACCGATCTGCAAGTTGAAGATTAATTTTGGTCGGTTTTAGTTCTCCCAATCCCAATTGTTGGTAGACATGAAAGGGTAAGAGGTTCACACTTGCACCAAGGTCCAATAAGGCATGATCAATAGTAGTATGGCCTATAGTGCAAGAGATGGTGGGGCTTCCAGGATCCTTATGCTTGGCTGCTACTGGCTGTGAGATTAGAGAACTAATGTTAGTAGCCAAGAGTGCCTTTTTGGGCACATTGATGGTCCGCTTTTGAGTGCATTAGTCTTTGAGGACTTTAGCATAAGCGGGAATCTGGGCAATAGCATCCAAGAAGGGGATATTCGCCTGAACCTGTTTGAACACATCCAATATCTTCTCCACAGAAGGAGACTTCTTGCTAACCAACCTATTTGGGAAAGGGGCAGGTGGGGTATAAATTCTTTCAGGGTTGGTCTTTTTAACTTCCTTAACAGAATCCTCTTTGGTTTCCTCAACTAAATCATCTGGTATATCTTTAGGTTCATCAAATGAACCTGGAACAGTAGGCACTTCAATGGCCTCTTCAGAAGGGGGAGAGTCAACAGGAGTATGAGATGGTAAAGACTGAGATGCACTAGCCTGTTGATACTCACGGCCACTCCTTAAAGTATAAACAATATTTACCTGTCTGGAGGACCCTTAGTGTTGTTGACCTTGTGCAACATTGGTTGGAGGAGCTTGGGTACCTTGCTGAATATGAACCTGATGCCTAGGATTTGGCTCAGGCTGGCTAGGTAACTTTCCTGTTTCCCTCTCATGTAGGATTGTGACAAGCTGGGTGAGTTATTTTTCCATGTTATTGTGGCTTATCATGAGAAGAGCTATCTTGTTGTCCATCTCATTCAGTCTTGTTGCCTCTCCTGTATTGGTAAACCCTGGGGGTTGCTGATAAGGTGCAAGGAGAGGAGGCCTAGCAGAATTAATAGAAGATCCTAGATGAGGACGAGGGGGAAAGGGGTTAGGAGACATTCCTTGACTTTGTGGTGTATAGTTGGGCCTTTGGGCACCAACCTGGCCTTGATGGTTAAAGTTGGATGGGCCTGCTTGGTTCCCTTGATTCCATGAGAAATTGGGGTGATTTCTCCATCCTGGATTGTAAGTATTGCTATATGGGTTATTTTGGTAGAGAGCACTTACATTCTCAGTGCTGAAATTTTCCACCAAGGTGTTGGGGCATTCCTCAGAAAGGTGTCCAGGGGTTTGGCACCAACTGCATACCGACACATGGTTAACCTGGTTGACCGGATTAACTGGTATAGACTCTTTAAGAACTAATGGACTCCAACTGTTTTATGAGGCTGTCAAGTTTGGCTTCCTTGGCTGGCATACCCTCAATGAGATACCCCTTAGTGGTCCTTTCAGCCTCTTGGGAAGATTCTCATTCCCTAGTCTTATCAGCCAAGTTGGTTAAGAATGTCCATGTATCATTCTCCTTAGAAAAAGAAGTAAAGCCTGCTGGACACATAGACTCTACAAGTTGCTTGGTCTGATAATCAATACCCTCATAAATAATTTGGCATAGCTACCACAAGTCAAAACCATGGTGAGGGCATTCTAAGAGGAGGTCCTTGAATCTTTCCATGAATTTAGAAAAGGACTCATGTGGTTTCTGCCTGAACTGGAGGATGTCACTTTTAAGCGTATTGGTCTTGTGAAGAGGGAAGAATTTTCTTAAAAAGACAATGGTGAACTCATCCCATGTATTAATGGAGTTTGTTGGCAGTCCATAATGCCACTTCTTGGCCTGGTCTTTCAGGGCAAAGGGTATAAACCTAAGCCTAACTGCATCATCAGTCAAATTCTGGACCTTAATTAGAACACAGACCTCCTCAAATTCCCTAAGGAAGAGATATGCATCCTCATTAGCCATCCCATGGAAATGGGGTAGCATGCTGATGAAGTTGGTCTTGAGTTTATAGTTATTCCCTGTAACAACAGACAGACTAATGCATGAGGGCTGTCCAGCCCTGGTGGGGTAAAACCTATCCTTAAGAGTCTTGGGTTGTTGGTCACCCATGGTCAAAGGTGGTAGAAAAGGTGGCCTTCTAATAAGACGATTACTTGAATCATGAGTCCACACCTTAGCCACCTAAACAAATATGAGGTCTCCTTTGAAAAATAAAAGAAGAAAAAAAAATAAAAGATTTAAGGAAAAAAAATACTAAAAATAAGAGGGAGCCCAAGGTAGATAGTGCATCTATCCCTAAAAAATCGAAACAATGGTTCCAAAGCTGTAAGGATGCCATATAGGTTGACAGCAAGGGAACCCGTATAGTCTTCTATAGCCACCTACGTGCGACTCCAATATGGATTCTGATGTAGAATGGAGGTCTACTATACGTTTATGTTTCCAACACTCTCACTATGTCACTTTCCTGTTATCAAGAGTGGTCACCTCCAATGATAAGTCACATGTCAATCCACCCAACCAAGTCAAGATGTAGCGTCATAGGTAACTTAATCCTATGAGGGATACCAAAAGATGGAGGGTTGAAGCATATAAAGGACTTTAGATTAGACGCACACTATTTGAAACAGAAGAGAAACAAGAAGAGGTTTTTAAAAACAGTTTTTTTTTTTTTTTTTCAAAAAAAAGAAGAGAAAATAATAAAATGAAACACTTCGAACTACTTAAAAATTAGATAAATAAAATGAACAATAATCTCCCCGGCAATGGCACCAAAACTTGTTTGAGTTAAAATAAAACCGCAAGCGTACGGGTCAATCGTAGCTACGGGTTGAACACGATGAGATATACGCCACTCTATTTAACTAACTTAAAAGTAATGCAAAGTGAACCAAATTAAAGTGTTAAATTAAACTAATTAAACTAACGAAAATCAATGCATCCTAACTCATAAGCATCAAACAAAATTAAGGGATTAAATCGGCGTCCTAACACATAAGCATCTAACCTATCAAACTAAAGCGAATTGAAAGGAATAAAAATACAGCCACACATACTAACCATATAAGAAGAAATAAGAGAATAAAAATGCATCCATAAACCACAACCATATAAAATTAAAATAAAAGAAATAGAGGGGGAAGAAGAAGAAGATAGAGAGAGATAGAGGAGATGGAGAATGAGATTGAGAGTTTAGATAGTAAAACCTGGATGTGCTTGCATGAATGTAATTGAAAAGCTTGAATACTTGCATAAACTTACCATGGCCTCCTCTTCTAAATCTTCAAGTCTTGTCATCAACTTAAGAACTTAGATTAGAAGGCTTAAAACCTAAACTAGAATTAAGAAATTACAACCCAATTGAAGAGTTAAATTGAAATTAAAGCATAAACTAAACCTATTATAACCATTAACTAAAAATCATAAAAGCAAACTAGAACCTAGAAAAGCCAAAAATCACAAAATTAGAAGGAGAAGAAGAGAAGAAATTTCACTAAGTAAATGAGCCCTTTTTACAAGAGAGGTAGGGGGTATTTATAGGTGGAAGAGAGGAGAAGAGAGAAGAGAGAAGAGAGAAGATGGAAGTGTAGGAGAAATATTCCGTAAGAAAAGAGAATATTCTCTTCTCTTTCCTCTTTTACAATGCCTTGAATCCTAAGAAGAAAAAAAAAAGAGAAGAAGAAGAAGAGAAGATTGTTTACATAGACCTTCTATTTCTAGAAAAATAAACTTCCAAATCTAACAAGTGCTTCCTTTTCTTTGTAGATATCTTCTCCAAGCAATAAAATCAAAGCATCTTTGATTTTTCAACCTTCCATAGATGAGAAAATATAAATCTATCCCAAGTAGAATTTCAGAAGTGCCCTTGAGAAGTTGGAGGAGAGAGAGAGTAAGGGTGATGACTAGGATTCCTTCAAGAATAAATAAAATACCTATTCTGTCTTTCAGAAAACGTGGAGCATGGGGTGCTTATATAGGCCTCACCATTGTGTTCCTTGCGAAAAATCACCCAAAATAGACCCAAATTTCGTCCAATTCGGAGTTGGGGAGCCCAAGATATCTCGAGTTGAAGTTGGACTGTCCAGAGCCTTTCAAATGGAATCTTTCGGGTACAGTAAAGTAATTTCTGATAATTATGTTTAGGCCCCTGGAATCCGAACTTCCGTTTCACTTTGTCCCCGTACGACTGTCAATAATTATAAATAAACCCCTGTACACCATTTTCGCACGTCGTTACGGAAGCGGCCATAACTTCTTCGTTTCAACTCGGAATCAAGTGTCGTTTGAACCGTTGCGAAGCTGACTCGATGGGCTATGCATCCATACTATTAACACCTCAAAAAAGCTTAAAAACATCTCCTTAGCATCATCTCTTCCATTTTCACAATAATTCACCTAAACCCTGAAAAGCTCAAGAAAGCACCGAGTAACTCTGTCCAATGTGGTAAAATGTATGCTTTATGCCCTAAGATTTCACACATAAATGTGCTCATCAAGTGGACAACCAATTCATTCCTAGGATTGTGTCAAAGTCCTTCATGTTGAATCTGATCGGATCAGCCATCAAGTTCTGCCTGCAGATTTCTACCGAGCAAGAGTTGAGAATTTCCTTCAAGCTTACTATGCTTCCAGTTGGGGTGCTAACTACAAACTTGTGCCCTATGTTCCTAGGGGATATGTTCAGCTTGCTAGCAAAGATACTAGAAACGAAGGAATGCGATGCACCGGAGTCAAATAGCACATGCGCAGGAATGGATGCTATGTTTAGGGTACCTAAGTTTAGATTGAGGATAATAATGAAATAAAAAACCTACATATGTTGCATATCTTATCATGAATTAGTTTATAGTTTCCTTTGGAAGATACCTGTCATTACTTTCGGATCCACTTTAGCTTCCTCATTAGTCAGCGCATAAACTTTCCCCTGGCTTCTGCTATCCTGGGGTTGGAAAGGTCGGCCAGTTGATTGGAACCTCGAGGGTGCGTTATTCCTTCGATGTGTACAATCTCTTACCCAATGGCCAGGTTGGCCACATCCAAAACATCAGGCAGAATCCATAGACTGAAAAGAGGGCACTGTACGGGTCGATTGGGAAGATGCCTGGCTGGCTTGGCTTGCTACCAACCGCGGAGTCTGAACGAAAGTTATAGCTTGACTAGAACCCTGACAAGTATACTAGCATGACTGGTTGTAAGTCGGGCGGAAAGATTATGAGATTTGACCCGCTTTAAGGCATCCATACTGCAATAGGCTGGGGTTGCTGGGACTCTTGAAAGTCTTATTGGGCCAATTGTAGTTCTGGTAACCGCCAGACCTTTTCGTTGACCCTTGCGATGTAGTCGACTTTTCCTTCAGTCTATCTTCAACTGTCTTAGCCTTATCAACCATCCGAGTATAGGTTTCAATCTCCATGATTGACAACATAGCTCCAATCTCAGGTTTAAGTCCTTTCTCAAAATTTTTGGTCTTGCTTGCCTTATTTCTCAGATGTTCTGGTGCAAAATGGAGCAGGTCCTCGAATTGTTGTTGGTATTCTAGTACTGTCTTTGACCCTTGCGTGAGGGCAGAGAACTCTGCTTCTTTTCTATCTTTGAGGCTCTCTGGAAAGTAATTTCTGAAGAAAACCTCTTTGAACTGATCCCAAGTTGGGTCCGGATGAGGTGCTTCAAGATTTGGCCGAGTTGACTTCCACCAGGCCGCAGCTTCATCTCGTAACTGGTACCCAACGCATATCAACTTCTGGGTGTTGGTGCATTCTAGTACTTCGAAAGCCTTCTCTAAGGCGCTGATCCATCTCTCAGGTTGTAGCAAATCTGATTCGACCTTGGAGAAAGATGGAGGATGGAGTTTCTTGAATTTCTCCATCATCCTGGCGGTGGAGTTTCCTAGTGTAACCTGAGGCACATGAGGAGGAAAGTTTGGCGGATGGTTAGGTTGCGGTACTGTTCTCTGCTGCGTGGCAGCCATGAGTTGCACGTTCATGCTGGTCATCAGCTCTTGTTGTTGTTGTTGCTGAATCTGCAGTTGAACTTGCTACTGCTGTTGCATAGACTGCATCATAGTAGCCATAATTGCAGTGACTTCTCTGGTAGTCATAATTGGTGGAGGTGGGGGTACATGAGCTGGAGGAATCTTAGGTGCTGGGGGAACCTCATGTGTTTGTGTAGGAGGAACCTCAGGTGCATTTTCTGAAGAAGCAGAAGTTTCAAGAGTCGGGGCCGGAGCATTAGGTGGTCCAGCTTCTCAAGCAAAACGAGACTACTTATCAAGGCGAGCTCTCTTGTTTAACCTTGTCCCAACCATGATTTCTCTTTGAAAGGGGGTTTGAGAGCTATATACTAGTTATTTTTGTGCTCTAGGGTATATCTATATTCTTCTATGTATCTCTTAAAATAATCATACATTTGAGGGAACCTATGTACCAGAATAACATCACATATACATGTACGCACAATTTTATATTACTAATCCCAATCAGCATGCATCTTGTACTGTACTAGGTGTATGCCCGTGCAAAATATCACCTACTATGCACTTGTGTATGGATATATGTATTTATATTTTATTTTATTTTATTTTTTATACCTGAACTTAGCAGGCTAGGCTCTCAAGTCTTTGTCTAGTCATATACGCGTCCAAGTCTAGGTAAAAGATGTCAGCTCTGACTTGATCAGCAAGTTCAAGGAAGAATTCACGTTCCTCGATCCTTCAAACTTCAGCCTAATCTAGGCATTCCTTTTGCACTCTCTTTTCTCTGGTTTTGATGGTTGTAGACACCCAATTTTGTTTTTTTTTTCCCCAAAGGTTCCCTGTAACAATGATGAGCACCCTTCAAGGCCTAGAGCCGGTGTATCTATGGATATAGCGTCAGTGTGCACTGCCCGGATTCATATCCCGATCGCCCCATTCCCGATTAGAGCCCAAAACAGGCCTAAACAGTCCCCTGGCCCAGCCTGGTCTAGCCCATTAGCCCATTTCCAACCATCGATGCCCACACCTAGAATCGACATCGAAACCACCTTTCATCGACATTGAACCACATAGCCTCGACATCGAGCCATCCCATTTCACTATCGAACTGTGCATTCTTACTGTCTATCTTACCTCGACATTCAGAGCAATGGCAATCGACACCAAATTCATTTCCTTCGATGTCAATCCCTGTTCATCGACAGCCACTCGATGTCGACTGCACCCCAGTTTGATGTTGACTTGGCCCCCTTTCACTGTCGATGTTGTGCTAATTCGGGAAGCCCTAACTTGCCATATTTCACCCCGATTGTGATTCCTTTCGTGTCCTAGCCTATTTTGGCACTTTGGATCTCAATCTTGGCTTCCTTAGGCCCCAAAAAAACACTCCTAAAGGAAACTAAACACCTGCCCAAATCACATTGGTCATTCCCCTAACTTTACACCCACCGTCGATGCAAAGACCCCAATTTAGACGATCTAGATCAGCCCAGCCAACCCTACACGAATTTGGGAGTGCACACACCCCTCTACATCTATAAATACACCCCTCTCACATTGAGGAGGGTTACATACACAGCCTTGGTATATGCTAGAGTGAGCCTTGCCTCCAGTTGAGAGACAGTCTCCTCTTTTGAATGCCATAGCTTACAAAGAAGCTTAGAACTCTCACCCCCCATTCTCCTTCACTACTTTAGACTCTCACTATCTCATATACCTACAACCATACTTGGAGACACCATTCCGAAGATCCCTCTGCTTGAACAAGGTAGTGCTAAGTGCAAGAGCCAAGAGAAGCCACCACAAGCGGCGATACTTGCTCCCCGTACAAATCTCATGAGTTACAAAAGGGGAACCTCCACTCCCACCTTTTTGGTTTCCACCTATCAGGTAGGCCTTGATTTCATTCTTTTATTTTCATTGGGTTATTTACTTTTTACTTATTCTATTTTGCATCTCTCAGGAGGGTGTGATCCCATCTCTCTAGATGGTGATCACACCTTCTCCCATGTTGCTTTTTCACATATTTCTTTTTCTTCTTTCTTCTTCTTCGACCTATGTTTCACACATGTTTTACTACACTTTGTATGTTTTGCACATCTTTATGTGTTTTCCATCCATACTCATATGATCCCTACCCCGATAGGCTTCGCTATTTCTCCTAGCATGTCTAGCTTATTTTTATTTCCCTTCTCTTTTATTTTCATCACATGCACACCCCATCTTCCATGCTAGCCTAGAGCCTACCATGCTTAGGTTTATTAGGATGTGAGTCCCTTTTTCTTACTTTCAGTATACTAACCTTTGTTTCGCAGCCAGACCACCGGGTATGTGATTTCTTATCTCCTTTTGTACTTTACAATTCACTTTATCTTCATTATAGTACTTCACATTTAAAGCATGTTGTCTTTCCCATTATGCCCAGTAATAGAGCGACCGGCTAGGTCGGGCGGACTAGAGTGCCTAATACCTTTCCTGGACCGTAACTTGACTCGTACCTAGATTAATGGACCATTTGTCCCCAAAAGGGCATTTTATGAGAGTCATTACATTACAATCTTGGGTCCTAGACCCTCTTCTAGGTGGCGACTCCAAACATTCAATTCACCTCTCTCTTCTCCCCAAAGAGGGATAAGGAGGAGGACATGTGGTGATCCTCCACCATGTCATTGCCCTCACAATGGCGTCTCCACTGGGGACAGTTTTTACTTGTGTAAAATAGGTCAGACCTTGATGTGTTGGGCATATAAGTTGAACAGTTATAACATGCTTTTTCTTTTTATTGGGTGCTTTTGGATGCTAACTTCTATGCACTAACTTGCATACACTATCGCACACCATTGGTCATCCAACTACTTCAAATATTTACCCCACTTTTACACCTAGTAGTGTAGCCTTGGGCCCGGTGTGTAGACATGTGGCTTACCCTTGGTGAAACTACAACTCTTAGCATCGTACCTTCGGGTATATCAAACAGGCTTGCACCGTCGTACCGCTTGATCATCTTACTCGTAGGAGTGGTGAGAGGTATATAGGAGCACTTTGCTAAGGGAACCCTTTTTTGGTCCTATTATCCTCTAAACCAGTATGCATCATGTAGGAACTAGAGCCCAACGCTTAGGCCACAACACATTAACTGTAATATTGTTTGAGAACCGAATCGACGCTTTGTTGAACCTGTTCTTAATCGGCCTAATTAACCATGATCTTGTTTTGGGTTCGCTACGCCAATGCTACCCTCAATATTTGGGCCAACTTAGAACTTGATCAACTCAGTGCCCACACTTACTAAGAATTGCTTGGGTTTGGATTGTTTGTTGTGAACTTGTTTGCACATCATATTGCATATCATGTTTCCCCTGGGGTGACATACTAGAGGTATGAGGTCCACCATAGACTTAGGCTCCACCTATTCCTTATTTTCGGTCTAATCGTGACCCTAATCTATCAGGAACCATTACTTCGGGACAGCAGGATACCCATTCCTCTACTAGTTGGACTAGGATCGGAGGAAGATTAATTTGTACTTTGAATTACTCTGAGTCATCAATGGCCGAGATGGAAGCAATCCGTACTGACTTAGAAGAGTTGAAGACCCAGATGCAACAATTGGTGGCTGCTATGGCCAAGCTTACCCCGAACCCTACTACACCGGCACTTGAAGATAGCAATGACTAGAATCGACCAAGGTTCTTTGGGGGATCCTCTATGAACCCCGACTTAGCCCGGGAAGATGAAATCATAACATCTAGACCTCAACAATCTGTGGAAACAATTGAAACCTGGCTTCTGAGATAAAAAGTTGAGAAACTGGAACATGCCAAGAAAAATGTCAAAGGGGTAGAGGATCAAATAATCGATTCTGAGGGACTCTCTTTCTTCCCCGAAGCCCACATACCTGAAGGCTTTAAATGGAAATCTGAGAAGTTCGATGGAACCGGCGACCCAAGAGCCCACCTGAGGGTTTATATAGGCCAGATGAGAATTCGTAACTTTTCTGGGCAACAAATGGGCCAAGCATTTCAAATGTTTCTAACTGGGCCCGCCTTGAGGTGGGTCATGTCCTTGGATTCTTCACTAATCCGCACTTGGGATGACATAGTGAAGGCTTTTAAGAACCAATACTCTTACAATAATGAGGTGGAATTGATTCGTCGTGATCTGGAGACTACTAAGCAAGAGGCTAATGAGGGTTTCACCCAGTACTTGATGAGGTTCAGGTCCAAGGCTGCCTTGATGTGGGACTGGCCCATAGAGAAAGAACAAGTCAAAATGATTATAAAAAATCTCCAGATGGCCTACAAGACTCACCTATTTGCTCAACCCTTGACCACCTTTGAGGCCCTATTTGAAGCGGGCCAGCAGGTTGAGGATGCCTTGAACCCTCTCGACTTGATTCAAGGGAATCCCAAACAAGGCATAACCTTGAATAACCAACGTACTGGTGCTAAGAAGACTTACCCAAGCAAGAACACCGAAATGAACATGGTGGCACCAACCATGGAGGCCCCAATATTCTTGATTGACAACGATGCTCCAAGGGCTGGGGCGAATCAACAAAGAAGACAGTTTACAGATGTAAGCATGCCCTTGAGTTAAGAAGCTGATCCAAAAAGGACTCCTCACTAAGATTTAGCCAGCTAACTTGTCGAACCCATTACCCAAGTGGTACAAGCCCAACCTTTACTATGAGTACCACAAACAACATGGGCATTCAACCGATGAGTGCTACCAACTGAAGCATACGGTCCAGGACCTACTAGACGAAGGGAAGTTTGAGGCTCAATCGAACCAGCCCAATGTTTACACCAATCCTCTCCCACCTCACGATGGGAACTCAAAGTCCATTAATAATCTAGAAGAAGAGGACCAACCAGTCAATTTACAAGCCCTCATTACACCAGCCGAGAATCCATCAGGCCCTCTAGTTATAGAATGGACAAAGGAAATGGTTCAAGCATTAACCACCCTCGTACTGGCAGAAGCATTACCTGACGATGTCCTCATGATAAACATCGGGATTGACAGTGATGAGGATACACAATATTCTGAACGAGAGCATTCCGAGCATGAAGAAGGGATCCCCATTGAATCAACACCAGAAAGATGTCAGGATCCAGAGGATCAGCAGGGTTACTATGTTGATGTAATCACTAATGAGCAATACTATGACCCACACCGCGAGCCACGTCCCGGCATGATCGAGGTCTCCATAGCACAGGATCAAACCTCAAGTAGAGGTGAATTTGTTGCAACCATCTGAGGGATGAGATATGAGATCACCACACTCAAGCATGATCATCAAGAATAGGATGAGAATCTCTATCGTGCCCTAGAAAGAGTTTACCATGTCATAAAGGAAGCCGACTCATCTCTTAGAGCCCATGTCTCAAAAGGCCCTAACCCTTTTGGCCATAATAGCAGAAGGGCATATTGGCAATACAAATGGGTCAAAGACATAAGGTCCTTACGGTTTTCTCTCCTCCCTTGTGTTGGTTACAAATAGGAGAGATGAGAGGAGAACATGTTTATTTAAAGGGACACATGCCATTTAGGGCTTGTTTGGCTGGCATGTTTTAAGGTCCCATTTAAATAACTTTAAGTCCCTATTTAGACTATGTGGGCCCACAATCTAGGTGTTCGAAGAGTACAGGTAGCCTAGGTAGGTCTCACACATCATAGGCCCATAGGAGGGGTGGATCCCACTCAAATCCATCTAGGGCCCATAAGCAAAAATGCCATTTTCTATGCATGAAAGCACATGCGGCTAATCATGCAATTAATGCAATCATCAACCGCATGACCTTGTTCATGCTACTCAAGTGCTGAATTTAGCTCCGATTGACTCGGGGTTTACTCCAATGCTCCCGTACACACACATGGGCTTCGTTGCAATGATTTAATTGGTTCAAATGTATTAACTACCATGCATGGTTAACTTGAATAAGTCATGGTCAGTTATTTACCACCAGTCATCCGGAAGGGGTTTCGAGTATCGTCTCTGGCTCTCTTCGTACTCCAGGGACATGATTGGAGGATAATCTACAAATTCTCCACACTCTACAAATCTTCCCCTATCGCTATCACTGAAACTTTCTTCGACAATTTCTCACGTCACTTGGTCAAAGATCTTATGTGATGGCTTAAGTATCATAGTCCACATGTCCTTGGAGTACTCCCCTACCGGACCTACACACAAGGTTCAAATTAGACCTGTTTTGGGCACGGGTTTAACAATTACAATCTGCAATACGAAAAAGCGTGAATGGGGTTAGACAATTTAATCTGAAAAAATGTCAAATCTATGGATATGAGGAGTCCTGTAAGTAGAATTAATATATTAGACAAACCTAAATGACGGAATGAGGAAGGGGTCGGGGACTGGGTCCTTGCGGTGAAAATCGTTAAACTTCTTTGAATCGGTGTCTAGATACTCCAAACTTCTATTGAAATAAAAAAATCTGAGAAATGGGTAGTAAACACCAATTTTGAATAAATCCTAGAGAATTTGAAAACCCAAACAAATAAGGAAAATGGAGAAAGAAACCCTTTGGAGAGCTATGGGCATTGTCCTTGTGCATCACTTAGCTTGCAAGAAGAGTCAGGCACCCAATGTTTTTGCCTTTCTACAGTTTTATTTTTCTTTTTCCTTTTATTTTATTGGTAGTGCTTGTATGATAAAATGTTGAATGGTCACACATGCCATGGGATTTGCTACCCTTTCATTTTCTAGGTCATGCTTTCTGTCTTCTCATTGGAAGCTCACATGCCATGGGGTTTTGCTACCCCTTTTAATTTCTAGGTCATGCTTTCTGTCTTTTCATTGGAAGCTCACATGCTATGGGGACTTTATTTATTAGCTTTGAGGCTCACATGGTGTTCAATTCCCAACTTGCAAACAAGCTTAGCACACTCCATACACCATTGTTGTCCACCAAGTTGCCAATAATCACAACAATGTCATTAGGTCAACAATCTCCGACGATCATATCCTGACGATCGACCATCAGTAGTAAAAATATAGTCGTTAAAACGTTACTCTCCCCAACTTTTTAGGCGCCAAAGTGGGGTTATAAAGTCAACCTCCACTTCCCATTAAGTTAACCCACTACCAAACAAGTGCTTTATTGTAGAAAGAAAACATAAAAAAAGGTGGATTTTGGCTTGAAGTTCATCACTCACATTCAATTTTAGTTCAACAAGAACTCAAGCATTCAAGTCTCCACATCTTCTCCAATTCATATCATGAACAGAAGTGAATTAGGAGAATCAAGTGCATCGTTAATCAATATCATATCATTGTGCACTCTCAAGGATTAAAGTGTAACACTTCTTGATAGTTAATATCTTACCTTTCTTCTTGTAATTGTTCTTTAGATCTTGAGTTTGTGAACTCTAGAATAGAGCAAGCATTGCACTAGTCGATCTAGATTGTACTTAGACTATTGCAAGGACCCTCTCATTCATAAGAGATTATATTGCACTAGTCTGGACCGTACTTAGACTATTATAAGGATCCTCTTATGTTTAAAAGATTGGATTTTCTTATGCTCAAAAGATTAAATTCTCTTATCCTTAAAAGATTATAAATGATCCTCTTATGTTTAAAAGATTGGATTTTCTTATGCTCAAAAGATTAAATTCTCTTATCCTTAAAAGATTATAAATGATCCTCTTATCCTTGAAAAAGATTTTTAAAGATGATAATTTCTCACCTATTGTATTGAAAGAGAAATACTACTGGAATTCTCTCAAGTGTTGAGATGAGTGGATGTAGACTTGCAAAATTGAACCACTATAAATCTTTGTGTTTTTTCTAATTGTGCAATTGATCATTTACATATTTTGAATTGTCATAATATAATTTCGCAACATACATTGTAATTCACAAGCAATCGAAAAAGAGACAAAATCGACTAGTAATAACTTATTCACCCCCTCTAGGTTATTTCAAAGTCTTTCCATCAGTTGTTCCAAGGAATTTTTTTGGTCTAGGTACTTATTTGTGCCATGTAGAAAAGTGACATTGAAATTCCTAATGTTATTGACCACATGTCAAATTTTGACACAAATTGAATTTTATCTTAAATATTTGAACGCTCTCTTGTATATGTAAATGTACCCTCTAGGTGGTATCCTAGTCTTGCAATTTTTAGTGCTTGATATATATCTAGGAAACGATCTAGATTTATCACATGTCAAAGTTTAGATGTAAATTCCATTTTATATTTCTCACTTAATGGTAAACTCTCTTTTATATGTCAATATACCTGGAAGTTGATACATAAGTGGAACCACGACATACCTTGGCATCTACCTGTCATTATGATTTTAGTCCTATAAACTTGCAACATGATAGAAATAAGTTCGTGAACCAGAAATTATCTTTCACTCATTGGATCAAGAACCTGGTCAACAGTTCATTATAAAAAGGGGTTTTTCAAATGCTCCCCTCAAATTGCCCATAAGTACAAATGCACCCTTGAACTTTTACTATTTTGAAATGCACCCCTACTTTCCAAATTTTGTAACACTCTAGTCAAGTTCGTTAGTCTGGGACGTTATGTTCAAACGTCTGGCCTTTTTTGTACATGGTTAGACCATTCTGCCCATCATAGGGTAGAATAACCAAGTTGCCCTCACTAACATTATTATTTTTTCATGGTACAATGAGGGGGAATCAGGAGAATATTCCTCTTTCTTCCCCCAAATACTCAAAACAGAGAACCGGTTCAGCCTTGAAGACAAATGCATGCCGCAACCAAAGCAGATGATCGTTGGCTCCCGAAAATAACAACGAACAACGGTAAAGTTACCAGCTAATTGAAGGTTGCATCAAACATCTTAGACCCAGCGGACGACTCTAAATCTCATCGCAGACTAGGGAAGAAAATCGGGTTCTTAGAAATTAGAACTGTGGCAAGCCGCGAATCGGGATGTTGAACCAGGACACTGCCGGGCCAGGCCACCACCCGAAACATCATCCCTAACCCTAGTGACTAACTACTCGAAAGATCTTGGAAGTAAGTTTTTCATTGGTTTGGTTCCTTTCGATCTTCTTGGACTGAAAAATCTCTACTATAACATTTCAACTTATCATCAAACTAGTTCCAGGGGAGATTCCCGAGATACAAACTTGCAACGATCAAATGGAAATATTTTTTGTTTTAAGAAATGGTTTTAATGGAGAGATCCCACTAAGCTTCACGAATTGCAGAAGCCTAACGAGTTTGGATGCAAGTTTTAAACAACTCAACGGGAGTATTCCTATTGCAATGGGAGAACTAAAGAAGGTCGTTGTTCTCAGATTGGGCAGCGATACAATACAAAAGTACCTGCAACTCATCTTACCCAATAGATTTTTAGAAGATAAGTTACAAGGGCATTTAGAATGAGCAATAAAGAGGTTTATCATAAGGGCATTTTGGTCATTAGATTTCCTGAAATTTACGTCTAACGTCCTAGACTAACGGACTGGACTAGAGTGTTACAAAGTTTTAAAAATAGGAGTGTATTTGTAAATAGTAAAAAATCAGGGTTGCATTTGTACTTATGGCCAATTTGAGGGGGCATTTAAAACAAAAAAACCCTTATAAAAATGTATCCCTACACTATTCATTCTTTCATATGGAACAACAAAATCGGAGCGAATTTCCCATCACCTATGATGAAAGAGGAATTCCCTCATCATGGCAATCAGCATTGTCGGATTGACATAAGAGGTGTAGTTTCAACAATGTCCAATAGGATGTGAGAATAAATCATGACACAAGAATCCAATCACACAAGTACGGATCCTTTGCATGTATGTGAAGAGTAGTTACTCTTCATGTACGTTGGGATTGACACATGTCCTACCGTGACCGAGGAAGAAACATTGTTTTCTCATTTTTCAAGTTTTGTTTTGTTTACTACTGACTTAGAACTAGAAATTTTTGGCATTAGAACTGGCCTGACTCATGCAATTAGCATAGGGTTGAAGATTGAAGAAGTGTGACGTTCCAACAAAAAAAATCACCGATGTTCTTCCATTCCCATCTACTCAGTGGCCTTGGTATCTTGTTCGGGACTTATTATATATTACGAATACAGCTCCTGATATCGCTTTTGGCAGCAGAAGCGATCCTACTTGTATTGCTATTGCGCTTAATCTAGCTAAATATGCGCAATCAAAACAATATGTATATGCTTCGTTTCTATAATTAAATTGGTTTTATTTCGCATAAAAAAAAGAAAAAGTTTTGTTTTGGGTTTTTTTTTTTTTTTTTTTTTTTTAAAATTTCCCTTTTTGTGTCAGCGCAATCCTCAGGTGAACGCATTCTCTGAGACAACAGAGTCAATATGGAGAGTTTTAGATATCGGAATTGGCCAAAATCGATATGATCGGTGATATGCTGTAGATAGAGGGTAAAATTGTCAAAATATGATATAGTATCGGTATATTGAGGGCGAAACCATTTGATCGGTTAATACGGACTGATATTGACATCCATACGGACTAATACCAATCTTGGTCCGATCCCAATACCATTGTGGACCTTTGTTACCTGGCTGAAGGGGCGAAAAACACATCGGAGGAAAAACGAATCAAACGAATTATTGTACAAAATCGAAGATAATGGATTCTTTGTCTGTCTCCTAGAGACAATAGAGGAAAGAGAGATGATTCACGAACGAATTAAGCATGATAGAGAAGAGAGATGGTGAAAAGAAAATCGAGTTTTTCAAAATGCGATGTCATTTTTATGAAGAAACTCGTCAAGGATTGGGATCAATGGAAGGTTTGAGAAGTTGACAAGGCCGACCACAGTAATGTCCTTATTATGATGATCTATTCGCCATTGATAGTGGTTCTTCTTCATCTATGATTTATGGGGAGACCTTGAGCCCACACAACAATATCGACCGAAGAGTCTTGGGGTCTGGATGAACTGTGTGTACGTGAAGAGTATTTACTCTTCACATACGCTGATTAGCCAACATGTGGTGTTGGAAAATATTTGTCAGAATATTAATAGAGAAAACATACTTATCTTTGCAAGTTGTTGAGACTTCAAACAATCTTTGGTGTACGAACTCTTAGGGATCCTGTAACAAAATATATTAGCCAAAAATTGACAGGCTGAGTCTTGCTACTTGGCAATTTCCTTAATTAAGATTGTAGATGCCTTGAATGGTGCAATTGCGTGAATTGTGAATCGGCCTCCAAGATAAAATAATTCAAGGGCATTCCTAGTAATAGTGCACTCGACTATTAGACCCCTTCGAATACTACCATGTTTGTGCTTAAACCAAAGTAATACTCTCAAAAGAAGTTTAGGATAAGAGACTCAAAATAAAGAGTCACACAAATAACTTGAGATAACTTAGCAACCTTAATTAATGCAGGCCCCCTCTATTTATAGAGGAGGAGAGCTTTCTAGAAGACATGAAGACACAACGTCTCTTAAGAAGAGGAAGAGATAGAGTCTAGAGTCTTACAATTTCTAGAAAATACAAGTGAAGTGATACATAAAAGGTCATGAGTGAAGTTGAAAAGGTCAAGGTAGCCGACATATAAGAGGTCATACAAGAAGATGGAAAGATGCACACAAGTAAATCGTAAGCCAAACATGTGGCAATGGAATAACCGACTACGTCCTCTTTAAATTTCCCTACTCATGAATCTTTTTATGCAACCTCCCACCATTGTTTATTGTATTCCCTCTTCTTGCTGCCCATATTTCCAATCCCTTGTTTATTTTAAGGGGTAATTTCTTAGATCCACTAGATAATAACGGAAATTACAAGATAAGCAGGTTTTAAATTTGTTTTACATCTATTACTTCCAATTTTGGAAAGATTTATTCAATCTCCAAAGTTGGTTATTCATGCCACGCAAGAATAAAATAAAAACAAACTTTCGAAATGCTCTCACAAAATCTGTTTTAAACTACGATTGGGAAAATAGGAGGGAAGGGGCACGCAACTTTCTCTACTTTTTGAGTTTCATGACAAAAAAAAAAAAATACTCATCGTATATTCATCGGAATATCAATTGGACTCTGATGCTCATGGTTCCTAATCTCGAATCGGTATATGCTGATGATTATAGTCGAATCTGATTGGTATCGGCTGAGACCAATCCGATACACTTGTACTGACAATAGTAAAAGGTAAAAAAAGTAAAATTTTTGTTAGAAAAACAAAGGCAAATGTATCATATTTGGCCCGATTCTAGGCGATATCAATCCCAATAAACCGATCCCACACGATACCGAGATTTTGAAGGTATTTGGAACATACTAGAACCCTAGGGGAGGTTTGTGAAACCTAGGATGGTGGGTGAACCATACTCTGTGAGTGGACATACTAAAACCCTAGGAGGGGTTTTATGAACCCTAAGATGGTGGATGAACCGTCCTCTATGGCTGGAGGGAAACTTAGTCCTCCTTTTTTTTTGGTTTTATTTGTTTTTAATCCGTTCTTGTGCTTCCTATTCCAATAATTATGGATACTTCCCTTTGGACTCTATTATATAACTTTGTTTTCACTTTTTTGGAGGGGATAATAGGAGTTTTGATTATTTACCAAAAAAAAATAAAAAAAAAATAGGACCTTTGATTTGGATTATTATCTTCTCCAATTCCTAAAGCTCGGCAGTGAGGCAATGCTAGGTGGAGATGCCGACACGTGGCAGCTCGGACATCCAACGGTCCGAGTTCAACATAGTAAATGAGCTCGGATCGTTGGATGTCCGAGCTGTCACATGTCGGTATCTCTACCTAGCACTGCCGCACTACCGAGCTTTAGGGAACTAGAGAGGATAATTTTCTCTTTGATTGCTACTCCTACAATTAAGGTGCACTTTTCATCGGATTCTACGGTTTTTAAAACAGTTAAATGAGATTGGGGTAATTTTGAAAGTTTGCTTTAATTTTATTATCGTGTGTAGGGATGCAATAGGGTTGGGTTGGGCTGGGCTTTATAAAACCCTAGCCCAACCCTAAGTCCCCTTAGCTGGGCCCAGGCCTGACCCGACCCTGACTCAGGGCCTGAAAAATCCAACCATGACCCGCCCTCAAGGTTGGGCTAGGCTGACCCATATTGGCCCTGATCATGGGGAGGGGGAAACAAATGTATGGGATGGAATGGGCCGGGAAGAAAACTATCAATTTTACATAACATAACACTATAATAAAATGTATTATATCACTTATTATCTTCATACATAATATATTATATAACAAAATGTGGGTGAAGTTTAAAGTTTATAATATATATTATAATAACATATATTTTATAGTATAACTTAAAATAGGGTCGGGCCAGGCCGGGCTAGGCTTAGCCCAAGGCCTCAACCTTGGCCCAATCCGACCCTGACTCAGGGTTAGAAATTTCCAGCCCTGACCCGCCGCCCTCAGGGCCAAATATCTCAGCCCAAGCCCTGTTTGGCCTCACCCTTAATTGTGTCATTTGTGTTGGATTTATGTGTCCATCAATCCAGGTTCGGTCCGGTTCAATCCGGTTTTAATTTGTATTGAACCTTTATACATTTTTGTTTAATATTATCACATGCAATATAAACTTTTTGAGCATTATGTGTCTGTAAGTATTACTTAAAATGGTAGTCACGGCTAGGGTTTGGGCTAGGCACCTTTATCATATGGTTGTCGCATTGGGTATGCCTAGACATGTGATGTCAGGGTACGAATGCGAGTACTCACATGTTCAATGTGTGTATTGGTGAATAATCTACTTTATCGATTCCCTCATGTATTACTGCCAGATGTAGGAAGGGATAGACATGTGTCATTGAGGCCCTGTACCTGAGAGTACCCTGTCACTGCAAAGTATGACTGCATTCTTTGGTTCATCAATGACTGAGGCTCAAGTGAGTCAAAGCCGGTGTTCTGTTAATGCGTAAACACTTTGTGAGTGAAGGAGTTACTCGGTCACCACTGCCCGATTGGGGAACACCGAGATTGAGGTTGTCTGTGTATAGTCGGATCGGAATCTGGATCCAGTACTGTTTTGGAAATGGGTTTTGCAAAATCTATTTTACACAAAATAATAGATTATAAACAGTTATTTGATTAAAGTGTTTAATCGTGTTTTGCGGGACCCAATCATATACACAGACACTCTTATATGGACATGTACTATGGAATGGGGTTTGGCAGTACAAGTGTACATACCCTAGATTCCATAATGATGGTGTTGATTAGTGGAGGGGTTGTACATGATAATTTATTATCATGTAGGGAGTTATTTGGAATTTGCTAAAATAATTGGTTCTTTATTTAATTAATGGATATGGTGCTAATTATAATTATTCATAAATTAAAATAATTAATTAATTATATCAGTCCCGATTAGATTCTGCTTCTTCACCAATTAGAAGCACTTTGAGTTTAACCAGGAAAGCCAACAAGGAGAGAGAGAGTCAGACTCTCATTGGGTTTTTCCCATCTAGGATTTTAGAAACCCTACCATTATAAAACACCGAAAATGCCGAGGGAGCAGCAGAGCTCCACATTTTTGGCTGCCTCCCTTCTGGATGAATTTTTGGTTCCCCTCTCTCTCTTGTGATCTCTTCTTCTCCTTTTTCTTGCTCTCTACTTTGTTTGAGAGTTAGGGTTTTGGAAACCCAGATCTATGCTTGAAGAACTGAAGAGCATCTAGGATTGGCATGAAGAACCTTGGCTGCACCATTGGAGGTTCAGATCTGTTCACTTGGAGTGCTCATTGGAGAAAGAACCATTGTCTATTGGAGGAGCAACACTTGAGGCTCATCAGGTTAGCAATTCTATGTTAATTCCTGTTGATTTAATTGTATTGATTATTCATGGGATGTGAAAGTAACCCGAATCAATTATTTTTCGCTACGAATTCGGGTATGGGATGGATCCCTCAATGCATGGAATGGAATAGAGATGACTTTTTTCTATGACATGGATCCCAATAATTTTATGGGACATCAAAGAGACGGACTGGGAATTGGTTTGTCATACCAAACCCTACAAGGATTTCATTAGGGCACCATGGGACCATGAAAAATCCTAAAATTGAAAATAGGATGCCCAAGCCAGACTAGGGTGGCCTAGGGCCACCCTAGGGTTCCCTAGGGACAACCCTGGAGATCCCAAGAGTTGGAAACTCGAAACTTATATTATTATTGGTTTCCCAAGGTGAACCACCATGATCCCATGGACTGTAGCACCGCCTGTAGTGTGGTATCAGAACCACCTTTTCTCACCTATGGATATCATATAATTAATTGTATACAATTATCATATTAGGGATGCAATCTTTTTGATGGAATATTTATTATAGAATATGGTTATCGATGGTTGCACATGACCCTTTATTATGGTTGTAATAACCTTCCCATATGCACATGGGTTGTTACAAGGTAGTCATTCATGTAACAACCTCGTCATGTGCACATGGGTGGTTATGGTTGTTGTAACAACCTTGACCATGTATGATGATGGAATTTTTGATTTTGTAAATATTTTATTTTAGGGTAAAGTACACGTACCCCCCCTATAATGCACCCAATATTCCTCGTACCCCCCTAAGCTTCTGATAAGTCCACGTACCACCCCTGCTTTATCCCCCTAATGCCATTTAAGTCCACACCAGGTATTAAATGCTAAAAAATGACCAAATTACCCTTTCTTCTATCTTTTCTAAAATCTGAAAAGACCTATTTGCCCTGACCTATTTGCTAGAATTGGAAAAGAGCAAAATACCCTCATCTCCCCCAAATCATCATCTTCGTTTACATAACCACCACCACCACCACCGCCACCTACCATTAACACCATCACCACCGTGAAGCCCCACCTCCAGCACCACCGCCACACACCATGACCCCATTAATTTACTATTCTAATCCCAAATAAAATTCCTGAATATAAGGCGGCCGGCGCCTCATAGCGTAGGGCAGTGAGCCGACAACGGTCTTAATAAATATCTGCATCTACAAACCAAGAAATAAATTTTCAGAGCTACGAAAACCACCAAGGTTGTCCATCAGTAAACTATTACCGGCCACCAGGGGAGGAGGAGGACTCAGCCCGCCCACCGATGAGACAGAAAACGCATATACAAAGAAACAAAACAGGCATCATAACAAAGGATAAAAAAGAAAAGGGGGGGGGGGGGAAGAGGAAGAAAAAAATCGTGAATGAAATCAAAAATATAAAATCAGATAATAAAATCCCTATTAGCTTGCCTGAGACGTTTCTAATATCTTTGTTGTTATCGTTTTTTTTTTGGCTCTCTGCTGCTTTGAGATGTTTAGGAGTTTGAGGATGGCCAGTCAGCTGGTTAAGCAGTTTGGACCACGGCTCCTTTCCACGGCAACCCTTGGCAAACCGGCTACTGAAATTCTGATCGGGACTTCTACTTTCTTCCGCACAACAACATCGGTCGTGCCAGTTCGAACCAGCGTGGCCTGGATCAGGTTCCCATCAGTTGGTGTACGGCATGGAAGTACTTTGGCCTTGAACAAAGAAGGGGAAGAAAAAGAAGTGAAAACCACTTCTGTCGGAGGTGAACCGGAGGAGAAAGCAATCACTGGCTACTGGGGTATAGCTCCTTCTAAGATTACTAAGGAGGATGGCAAGGATTGGAAGTGGACCTGCTTCAAGGTATGTTAAGTTCTCTGCTTCTCATTTTTTTTTCTTTTTTTTTCTTTTTTGCGGTCCTTCCTTCCTTCCTTCCAAGGAAAATGGAGATGGGTATGTTATTTCAGTTATTTTAATAAATTATGATTTTTTTTTCTGGGTTCTAAAGCCATGGGAGACGTACAAAGCGAATGTTTCGATCGATCTGAACAATCACCACGCCCCAACTATGTTCTTGGATAAATTAGTTTACTGGACTGTCATGGTTCTCCGATACCCAACTGATCTCTTTTTCTAGGTATGGTGTTAATGGTGGTGGTGGTGGTGGTGGGTATGTAAAAGAAGATGATGATTTGGGGAAGATGAGGGCATTTTGGTCTTTTCAAATTTTTGCAAATAGGTCAGGGCAATTAGGTCTTTTCAAATTTCAGAAAAGATAGAAGAAAGGGTAGTTTGGTCATTTTTTAGCATTTAATACCTGGTGTGGACTTAAATGGCATTAGGGGGGTAAAGCAGGGGTGGTACGTGGACTTATCAGAAGCTTAGGGGGATACGAGGAATATTGGGTGCATTACAGGGGGGTACGTGTACTTTACCCTTTATTTTATTCCATCATAGGGTTAAATCCCATTATTCTAGATTTAAAAAAAAAATTTGGTACCCTAGGTTCATTGTGCATGGCCTGCTGCCACTGCACGCCCGCGGCCTGTGCCTGGCTCGCGTGTAGTGCATAGCAACAGTAGGGCTGCAACCGCGGCCTGCTCCACACTTGTGATGCAGGCTGTAGCCTGCGCGCGGCCAGCACCTGTGCACGCGCGGTCTGCCCCTGTGCAGGCTGTGCGCCCCCAGTGTTGCCGCCCAACTGTGCGTTTGCGTACGATTGCTGCCCCAGTTGTTTGACAGTGTTTTTCCCTCCAGAAAAATTTAAAAAAAAATATTGCAAAACAGAATATTTAATTATTTTTAATGGTTTTGCGGATTGGAGGAAGATGATGGGTGAACAGATCCTTCCCTTCACCCACTTGTGAACAAGTTGTTTTTGGGTACATGTTTTCACATGAGATGTAATGCTATTTTTTTTGAATGCTCCATGTGATTGTGGGCCCTATATATAATATTGCTTGCCTATGTTATTTTGGGATTGACTATCTAATAATATGGATGGTAAATTGATGTATGTGATCCATTGGGATTATGGGTGGATGTGATGCTTCTCTCTCTCCCCCTTTCCTTTTTATAAACAAATGTACTCCACCCCATGGGCAGCCCAAAATGGTGGGTTGATTTTTTCGTGCGAGGTTTCTTTACTATGAAAAGGAAAGTGTATAGAATATTTTTCCTAGGTTTCCATTATAATTTTAGAGGAGTTAGGACTCCTAGGGCATGTTAATGATGATCCACATGTGACGCTCAAAGCTTATGAAGATGCA
Organism: Telopea speciosissima; assembly: GCF_018873765.1. NCBI lineage: Eukaryota > Viridiplantae > Streptophyta > Magnoliopsida > Proteales > Proteaceae > Telopea > Telopea speciosissima. The sequence goes on along the minus strand of NC_057919.1, from coordinate 54,887,836 downwards.
AGCCATCAATTTTGAAGACATGATCGGGCGGAGGAGATGATCGAGGCATGGCATCCATATCATGATTGATGCACCCATAATTAAAAGAAAGTTATTAGTTTTATTTTTATTGGGAGGGTTCTTTAATTGCTTCTGATAAAAATGTTGCCCTCCCATAATCACTTTTAATTAATGTTGATTAATTATATTATTTGATTCCATTCATGATATGTATGTGAGAGTTGCTTAATCACTCTTTAATCATAATACATGTATGATATGGACTAGTCTAAGTTAGTAGACATGTTCATGACCTCCTATTGAAGGCAAATGTAGAGGTTGTGTGGTATGACCTCACATACGCCGACAAGACATTGCCAGGCTAGCTCATTGTCACATGGTTATCTATATTTACCTCTATCTAGATATGTTAGGATATGGATAGTGAGAGGGCACTGCGACAGTAGGCCATTTTTCATGATTTCATGATTCTAACTAATGCAATAGGTAAATGCATGACTTGGGTGTATGTCAGCCAACAGGATCTGGGCATGACACCCAGGTGGTCGAAAATATTGGAAGCCCATGAGGCAGACAGATTAGTCCACATTACCATGGTATGTATAATGACTTCCGACAGGGTTGTAGGTATCCAATTCATTTTTTTGGGTCATGAGGGAGACCTAAATCATGAAAGACCATTGATGTATATGCTCAATTTTTATCAATGATTAGTAATATGCGTGTGTTTTTACTTGTACATGTGTAGATTATTACTGAATGGCTGAAGTTAATTTCAACTTGTTAACACTCATTAGTGAATACAAATTAAATGGTACACATTATGTCGATTGGTACCAGAGCATTAAATTGCTCCTGACTGTAGAAGGACTTTACACAGTTCTTGATGAACAAGTTCCTCCTCAACCTGACCCCAATGATTTTGAGGCATATGAGGAGATGTAGGATTTCCTCAAGAGGGACTCCAAGGCATCACTTTATATCCTAGGATCATTGGAGAAGCTAGCATTGGACTTAGTTAAGGATATACGTACCTCAAGCGATAAAATGGATAAGCTTGCTGAATTAGTCAATAGGTAGCTGACACATGCACACTCTGATATAGTGAGTCAGATCCATAACTACAAGATGTCCCAGGGGACTCTAGTAATGGACCATGTCATGAAAATGATTAATCTATTTGAGAAACTAGAAGCCATGGGGACTAGGTTTGAACTATGGTACAAGACTGATTTGACCTTAGCATCACTCACCTCCACCTATGCATCCTTTAAGATGTCCTACAAGATGTCAGATAAGGAGCTGGAGCTCACCGAGCTTGCCAATGCACTAGTAGAAGCGAAGGCCACCTTGAAAAAGGATAAGGCTGAGGTCCATGCCACTGATTTGAAGCCTTCTTCAAATGGGAAGAAGAAGAAAAAGAGAAATAAGGGTAAGCCCCTGAAACCCAAGGGTGGGAAGTCTGGGAATAAGAAAGCTAAAGGCAAGTGTTTCTATTGCAAAAAGGAATGTCACTAGAAAAGGAACTATCGTGCATTCCTGGCTACTGTGAAAGACAAGAAGCCAGATGATGCTAAGGCTACTAAAGAAGGTACATGTGATGTTTACATTCTTTATGAGTCTAATTTATCCTTTGAACTGACCAACTCTTGGTTGGTGGAAAGTGGCTCCACTGTTCACATTTGTAATGATTTGCAGGGGTTCAAGGAGACAAGGAATCTGGAAGGAAATGAGGTGCATCTTCGGATGGGTACTGGAGCTGAAGCCATGGTGATGGCTGTGGGAACTTTTATTTTAAATTTTAGTTCTGTTAATTTAGTTTTAAAGGATTGTACCCTCTTTGAAGAGGAAGATTATTCCAGTTTCAAAATTCGTTTTGGACGGGTATAGTTTTTCCTTTAATTCTAAATTGACTATTCCTTTTAATAATTATTTTGTGGCATCTATATACATACAAAGTGGATTGTATTTCCTAGATTGCCCCATTAGAACGAATATTGTTTTGAATGTTGATTTGAAACGGAAAGCAGCTCCAGTGAACTCAACATATCTACGACATCTAAGATTATGTCACATTAATTTAGACCAAATCAGTACATTGGTAAGGGATGGGCCCTTAGAGTGTCTGAGGATTAAACCATTCCCTATCTGTGAGTCATGCCTTCAAGGTAAAATGACCAAGAAACCCTTTAGCAATAAAGGTACTAGAGCTACAGATTTGTTAGAGTTAATACATACTGATGTGTGTGGGCCCATAAATATACAAGCAAGGTATGGATTTGAGTATTTCATAACTTTCACTAATGATTACTCAAGATATGGTTACATATACCTGATGCATAGAAAATTAGAAGCCTTTGATAAATTCAAAGAGTTCCAAGCCGAGGTCGAAAGATAGCTCGATAAACGTGTCAAGTCCTTATGATCAGATCATGGAGGGGAGTATCTATCGGATGAATTTAATGAATATCTCATATCACAAGGGGTAGTTAGTCAATTAACTAACCCTGGAACACCACAGCAAAATGGTGTATCCAAACGACGCAATCGAACTCTATTGGATGTAGTCCGAACGATGCTCACTTATAATGAGCTACCTCTCTCTTTCTAGGGGTTCGCTTTAAAAACGGCTATTTATATCTTGAATAGGGTTCCATCCAAGTCTGTAACTAAGATACCCTTTGATTTGTGGAAAGGACGTAAGCCTAACATTCAACACCTTAGGGTATGGGGTTGCATAGCACATGTACGAAAGCAATAGACAGACAAGTTGGAATCTAGGACTTCAAGATGCTTTTTCTTAGGCTATCCTAAAGGCATGATAGGTTCCTACTTCTATGACCCGGTTAACCAAAAGGTCATTATAAGTAAACACATCACATTTCTGGAGGAAGAAATGTTGACCAAGAGGTCTGAACCTGTAGTCATTAAAGAGTTATTGGATAACTCAGAAACGTCACTTCTAGAAGTGAGACCAATTGACATACTCGCTAAAATACCAACACCTCAAGAACCTCGACGTAGTGGGAGGACTATAAGACCACCCACCAGATTTACTTTTCTCACCGAAGAAGAGCAAACAGTGAAAGAGTTCCACATGGTGTCGGTTGAATCGGATGATGATCCAATAACATACTCTGAGTCTCTTAAGGATGTTGATGCCACTAAGTGGCTGGAGGCAATGCGTTCTAAAATTGATTTGATGCATTCCAGCAAGGTCTGGACTCTAGTCGATCCACCACTTGGAATTAAGCCGATTGGGTATAAATGGATCTTCAAGAGGAAGAAGGGTGCAGATGGAAAGGTCGAAAGATTCAAAGCGAGACTGGTGGCAAAGGGCTATACCGAGAAAGAGGGTATAGACTATGAGGAAACCTTTTCACCGATGGCGATGATGAAGTCCATCAGGATTTTATTGGCAATCCACATACTTTGATTATGAGATCTGGCAGATGGATGTGCATACTGCATTTCTGAATGGATTTCTTCAAGAAGAAACCACATGCAACAGCCAGAGGGGTTCTCTTCCTTGGAGGAAGAAAGAAAGGTTTGTAAATTACAGAGGTCCATCTATGGACTAAAGCAGGCTTCCAGAAGCTGGAACCTCTGGTTTGATCAATCAATCAAATCTTTTGGTTTTGATCAAAACATGGATGAACCATGTGTTTACAAGAGGATCAGTTGGATGACATATTATTAATGGGTAACGATGTAGGGTTTCTTTCATCTGTGAATAGTGGCTATCCATAACTTTCTCGATGAAAGACCTTGGTGAAGCTAGCTATATCCTTGGGATCAAACTCGTAAGAGATCGCCAGAAAAGGATGATAGGCTTGTCACAAGCTACCTATATAGACAAAGTCCTAGCCAGATTTAGCATGGAGAACTCCAAATGGGGAAGTGTTCCGTTTCGACATGGAGTCATTTTCCAAATCTTAATGGCCCCAGTCTCAGACAGACATTGAAGAGATGAAGAGGATTCCCTATGCCTCTGCAGTAGGGAGTCTTCTGTATGCTATGTTATGTAAGGGGCCGAACATTTACTATGCAATAGGTATCGTAAGTCGTTACCAGTCTAACCCTAGATGAGAGCATTAGAATGTTGTCAAGAATATCCTCAAGTACCTGAGAAGGACTAAGGACTATTTCTTGGTTTTTGGATCAGATCAGTTATTAGTTTTGGGTTACACAGACTCAGATTTCCAAATTGACAAGGATGAAAGAAAATCCACATCTTGGATGGTGTATCTAATGGGTGGAGGTTCCATTCTGTGGCGGAGTGTAAAATAGAAATCTACAGCCAATTCCACTACCGAAGCAAAATACCTTGCAGCTTGTGATGCAGCTAAAGAAGGTGTTTAGCTGAGGAAATTTCTATCAAATTTGGAGGTCGTCCCTGACCTTGTCAAGGGCCCTATTCCCCTATTTTGTGACAACAGAGGGACCATTGCACAAGCTAAGGAGCTTAGAGCTCATCAGAGGAACAAGCACGTGTAGCAGAAGTATCACCTCATGAGAGAGATTATCTGACAGGGCGACGTGAGTGTCTCCAAAGTGGACACAACTGAAAATGTGTCAGATGCCATGACAAAGGGTTTGTCTCCTGGAGTGTTTGAAAAACACATGGAGGGCATGGGTTTAAAATGTATGGGAAATTTACTTTAATGTACAAGTGGGAGATTGTTGGATTTATGTGTCCATCAAACCTGGTTCGGTCCGATTCAATCCGGTTTTACTTTGTATTGAACCGTTATACATTTTGGTTTAATATTATCACATTTGATATAAACTTTTTTAGCATTATGTGTTCGTAAGTATTACTTAAAATGGTAGTCACAACTAGGGTTTGGGCTGGGCACCCTTATCATATGGTCGTGGCATTTGGTATGCCTAGACATGTGATATCAAGGTACGAATGCGAGTACTCACATGTTCGATGTGTGTATTGGCGAAGAATCTACTTTGTTGATTCCCTCATGTATTACTGCCAGATGTAGGAAGGAATAGACATGTGTCATCGAGGCCCGGTACCTGAGGGGACCCTGTCACTGCAATGTGTAATCGCATTCTTTAGTTCATCAATGACTTAGGGTTAAGTGAATCAAAGCCGGTGTTCTGTTAATGCGCGAACACTTTGTGAGTGAAGGAGTTACTCGGTCACCACTGCCCGATTGGGGAACACCGAGATTGAGGTTGTCTGTGTATAGTCGGATCAGAATCTGGATCCAGTACCATTTTATAAATGGTTTTTGTAAAACCTATTTTACACAAAATAATAGATTATATATAGTTATCTGATTAAAGTATTTTATCTAGTTTTGAGGGACCCGATCAGATACACAGACACTCTTATATGGACATGTACTATGGAATGGGGTTTGGCACTACAAGTGTACATGCCCTAGATTCCATAATGATGGTGTTGATTAGTGGAGGGGTTGTACATGGTAATTTATTATCATGTAGGGAGTTATTTGGAATTTGCTAAAATAATTGGTTTGTTATTTAATTAATGGATATGGTGTTAATTGTAATTATCCATAAATTAAAATAATTAATTAATTATATCATTCCCTATTAGATTCTACTTCTTCACCAATTAGAAGCACTTTGAGTTTAAACAGGAAAGCCAACAAAGAGAGAGAGAGAGTCAGACTCTCACTAGGATTTTTCCCATCTAGGGTTTTAGAAACCCTAGGATTATAAAACAACAAAAATGCAGAGGGGCAGCAGAGCTCCACGTTGTTGGCTGCCCCCTTCTGGATGAATTTTTGGTTCCCCTCTCTCTCTTGTGATCTCTTCTCCTTCTTCTTGCTCTCAACTTTGTTTGAGAGTTAGAGTTTTCGAAACCCAGATCTTTGCTTGAAGAACTGAAGAGCATCTAGGATTGGCTTGAAGAACCTTGGCTGCACCATTGGAGTTTCAGATCTGTTTACTTGGAGTGCTCATTGGAGGAATAACAATTGTCCATTAGAGGAGCAACACTTGAGGCTCATCAGGTTTGCAATTCTATGTTAATTCCTATTGATTTAATTGTATTGATTATTCATGGGATGTGAAAGTAACCCGAATCGATTATTTTCTGTTGCGCATTCAAGTATGGGATGAATCCCTCTATCTATGGGATGAAATAAAGATGACTTTTCTCTATGACATAGATTCCAATAATTTTATGGGACGTCAAAGAGATGGACTGGGCATTGGTTTGTCATACCAAACCCTAATAAGGTTCCATTAGGGCACCATGGGTGACCATGGAAAACCCTAAAATTGAAAATAGGATACCCAAGCCAGATTAGGGTGCCCTAGGGCAACCCTAGGTATCCCTAGAGACAACCCTGGAGATCCCAAGAGTTGGGAACTCAGAACTTATATTATTATTGGTTGCCCAAGGTGAACCACTATGATCCCATGGCTCGTAGCACCAGCTACAATTTGTGTGGCATGAATACTAACCAACTTTGGGGATCGGAGTTCGGTATATACTTTTGGAAGAGATTGAATGCATTCCGCACCAAACCTAACGATTGGACTGGGGGAGGCAGTGTTCCCATTTACTAATGGATCACTAAGCCTTTCTGGTCTTGAGGTGATTTAATGCTCAACCTCAAGGGGATTGGAACAAGGCAAAGAATAGTTCGATTCAGGTTAGTAAATCTTTTCAAAATGTAAAGTACAATAGTAATTTCCATTCGTATTTAGTGGATCTAAGAAACTAACCCTTATTTTAATCCCATCCACTCTTAATTTATTTCCTCTCTCTTCTTCTTCACGCCCTTATGAGTATAGAAGGCAACTGAGGAAAAAAGGCAGGGGGCAGGGGATGGCTCATAGAGGGCAAATGATGATATCATAGTAGCAGGGGTAGTATAGGGTGAGGGTGTTCAAAGAAGGGGACTTGGACAAGGGTGGGGTGGAAGGGGGGTTGCGGCATCCAGGGATGGGGTAAAAGGGGGATGGAGCAGCATGCACAGGTTAGTATCCAACAAGTCATCCTCATAGAGTACTTTGATATCCCTTAGGATGTGGTAGTATCATGTTCACATACCTCAGCACGTCTACCAGAATCTTGTCCACCAATTGGAACTTCAGCTTTCTGTGCAAACGACAAGGCTAAGGCAGAAGGGGGTTGCAGCGGTGGGGATGGTTCACAAAAATAAAAAAAGGAGAGATATAAAAATAAAGGGGTTTGAATAAAAATATTGGGAATTGAGAGGATTGAATATGTAAACAAAACTTTACCAAAATAAATAAACAAATAAGAAATGGAGAGACAAAATATGATAAAAGTGTGGGGACTCCAGATGAATATTGATGAACCAAATTATTATCGACTAGTGAGATGATGACCTGTGGCAACATCTGGGATGAGGCTGACCTGAACTGTCTCACATCATCCACTTAGCTTTGACATGAGCCGATCCGAACTGTCTTAGATCATCCACCTAGCTCGTCGTACCTGACAGATGCTAGGCCGACCCTTAAATCATCCATCTAACTCATTACAACTATCAGACTCTAGGCCGATCCGATGTATGGCCAACCTTAGCCGAACTAGAGCTGAACTATACCCGAGCTAAAACCAACAGTGTAAGTCAGAATCGAACAACATCAGTAAGATTCTATGAAGGCCCATCTATATATAATCGGATCGGTCATGCCATAACCGAGCCGATCTTATCACATCTCCAGATTAGTCAATAAGCTAAGGATGGAATCACTTCACCCATGTCATGCATCTTGCATGACTTAAGGTCATGCCATCCACATGACTATTTGTGACAGGTCTCTGCACCAGAGGAGCTCCACCTATACACTTGGAGACCAGAACAATGATCTAGCAAAGACTAAACACCTATGATGATCTATAAGCTCAACCCTATAAATAGTCAGGTACCATACAGGTAAAGGGGCTCATCTTTTCTCTACTTGGAGATTATCTGTTGAGCAAGGTTTAATTTAGGCATCAGAGCTATTCCGCCAGCTCAGGCCGACACTCCTTAGCCTCTTATGTTCTTCTGTGCAGGTCAGCTCGAACCTAGGAGAGCTTGGACTAGATCTAGTCGCAACAGATTGGTGCCATCTATGGGAAACCGCATAAAAAATCTATGAAGACAATCCATCATGACAGTAGTATAGTAGTCAGAAACTTTTAGAAGAAGAACCGACCTCTAGGTTGGCAAGGAAGACCTCATCCATGAGGTGTGAAGAACCAACCTTTGGGTCGGAAAGAAAGACGTCATCCATAAGGTGTGAAGAACCGACCTCTAGATTGGCATAAGAAGACCTCATTCGTGAGATAGGAAGAACATATCCGAGAGTCGTGAAGAGCCGACCCAGAGCAACTCATCCGTGAGGTGCGAAGAACTGATCTCCAGATCGACAAAAGAAGACCTCATCCGTGAGAAGACGAGCCGACCTCTGGGTTGGTAAAGTCCTCATCCGTGAGGAAACGAGCTAACCTCCGGGTTGATACAGACATCATCCATGAAGAGTCAAGGCCGACCTCCGGATTGGTAATGACCTCATCCATGAAGCAATGAAGACCTCATTCGTGAGGAACCGAGGCCGACCTCCGGGTTGGTAAAGACCTCATTCAGGAGAATCCGAGCGGACCTCCGGGTTGGAAAAGTCCTCATCGGTGAGGCAACGAAGACCTCATCGGTGAGGAGCCAAGGCCGACTCTGGGTTGGTAAAGTCCTCATCCATGAGGCAATGAAGACCTCATCCGTGAGGAGCCGAGCCGACCTTTGGGTTGGAAAGAGACGAGTCAACCTCCGGGTCATCATGGAAGACCTCATCTATGAGGTATGAAGAATAGACCTCCGAGTCAACATAAAAGACCTCATTCGTGAGGTTTGAAGAACCGATCTTTTGGTTGGTAAAGTCTTAATCCGTGAGGCAACAAAGACCTCATCCATGAAGAGACGAGCCAACCTCCGGGTTGGAAAAAAAATGAGATAACTTCTGGGTTGGTAAAGTCCTAATACGTGAGGCAATGAAGTCCTCATCCATGAAGAGACGAGCCGACCTCCGGGTCATCATGGAAGACCTCATCTGTGAGGTGTGAAGAACAGACCTCCAGGTCAGCATAAAAAATCTCATTCATGAGGTGTGAAGAATTGACCTTCGGATCGGCATGGAAGACCTCATTTGTGAGGTGTGAAGGACCCACCTCAGGGTCGACAAGGAAGACATCATTCGTAAAATGTGCAGAACTGATCTCCGAATCAGCATAAGAAGACCTCATTCGTGAGGAGCGGAGCCGACCTCTGGGTTGGAAAGAGACGAGCCAACCTCCGGATCATCATAGAAGACCTCTTCTGTGAGGTGTGAAGATCAGACCTCCGGGTTAGCATAGAAGACCTCATTCATAAGGTGTGAAGAACCGACCTCTAGGTTGGTAAAGTCTTAATCCGTGAGGCAACGAAGACCTCATCCATGAAGAGATGAGCCGACCTTCGGGTTGGAAAAAAATTGAGCTGACTTCTGGGTTGGTAAAGTCCTAATCTGTGAGGCAACGAAGACCTCATCCATGAAGAGACGAGCCAACCTGCGGGTCATAATGGAAGACCTCATCTATGAGGTGTGAAGAATAGACCCCCGGGTCAGCATAGAAAGCCTCATTCGTGAGGTGTGAAGAACCGACCTCTGGGTTGGCATGGAAGACCTCATTTGTGAGGTGTGAAGGACCGACCTCTAGGTCAACAAGGAAGACCTCATCCATAAGGTGTGAACAATCGATCTCTGGATTGGCATAAGAAGACCTCATTCGTGACTGACTACTCACTCAGGGTGACCTCACCCTGAATGAGTGGGGGCCTCTGATAAACCAAATTATTATCGACCAGTGAGATGATGGCCTGTGGCAAAATCTGGGATGAGGCCGACCCAAACTGTCTCAGATCATCCACCTTGCTCTGACATGAGTCGATTCGAACTATCTCAGATCCTCCACCTAGCTCTTCATACCTGTCAGATGCTAGGCCGACCTGATCTGACATGAGCCAACCCTCAAATCATCCTTCTAGCTCATTACAACTATTAGACTCTAGGTCGACCCGATGTAAGGCCGACCCAAGCCAAACTAGAACCGAACTAAAACCGAGATAAAAACAACAAAGTGCAAGTCAGAATCGAACAACATTAGTAAGATTCTACGAAGGCCCGTCTATATATGATTGGATCGTTCATGCCATAACCGAGTCGATCTTATCACGTCTCCAAATCGGTCAATAAGCTTAGGATGGAATCACTTCACCCATGTCATGCATTTTGTATGACATAAGGTCATGCCATCCGCATGACTCTTAGGGACAGGTGTCCACACCAAAGGAGCCACACCTATAGACTTGGAGATCAGAACAATGATCTAACATAGACTAAATACTTATGACGATCTATAAGCTCAGCCCCATAAATAGTCAGGTACCATACAGGTAAAGGGGCTTACCTTTTCTCTACTTGGAGATTATCTATTGAGCGAGATCTAATTTAGACATCGGAGCTATTCCACCAGCTCAGGCCGGCACTCGTTAGCCTCTTATGTTCTTCTATGCAGGTCAGCTCAAACCCAGGAGAGTTTGGACCAGATCTTACCGTAACAAATATAAAATAAACATTTAAGAGGCAACTAACCAACCGTATGCATGGAAAAGTGATTATAATCAAACCGAGGGGAGATTAGAGGAATATTTAAATCTTCTTCTGTTTGGTCTGGAATTAAAAATATATGGGAGTTCACTTCATCCAAGGAAAGGTGGATCGTTGGGAAAGGTGATTGCATTCGGTTATGGATAGGTTACTAATCCTTTGAAAAACAATTGGGTGTTGAGCCATCTCTGTTTCCATGTGATAAGTTGATAATAATTTTATTTGAAAATTTTCTTAGGTTTTGCCACAGGTTCATTCTATCTTAGTGCAAAATATTTTTGCTAAAGTGAAGGATATTAGAATTCCTACACATTAGGTTGAGGACATGTGTTGCTGGAGTCCGGATCCGTTGGGATCATTTTCGATCAAGTCAGCCTGAGAGGAGATTCGTAGGAAAAATCGCATTGTCCCTTGGTTTTCTTTGATCTGGAAAAATAATCTACTTCCTCGTCATTCTTTATTTGGGTGAAAGTGGGTGTGGGGTAGACTTGCTATTGATGAGGTGGTTCAATCTAAAGGTATCCGCTTGTTTCTAGATGTGAATTATGCAGAAATTCATCAGAGTCGACGCAATACTGCTTCTTGGAATGTTGCTTTTCCATAGAAGTTTCGAGGGAGTTTATTTCTCTTTTCAATATTGCTTGGTAGCCCTAAGATTCTATTTGTGGATTGATGTCATGGTGGAAGGCTAAGGGAAAACTGGTTTGGCTTAAAGAAGCTTGGCTTCCAGGCCTCATCTTAGTTCCTTTTTTCTTTGGTTGTAAAGAAACTCAACAAGATTCAAGGGTATGATTATGCGCATGGAGTTAGTTATGCGGCAGCTTTTATGCGCATTAAAGGAACAATTGCCTTTGTGCAACTATAGAAACCATTTCGATGGATGATCTGATAGCCTCGAGAAGATTGTGTGTCCCCATATTTAGTAGATCTGCGTATTATTCAAAAATGAATATTTTCCCGTATAAGTATTTGGATATGGATTTATACATGGATTTTAATGTTTAATGTATTATACATATATTAAATGCATATAATACAACAATATACGTTTACTTACAAAAAAAAAAACTAAAAGTAAAACCAATTTAACTCCTGAACAAGTTATTCATAGAACCCTAAAAAAATCCCCAAAAACTCTCGTTTCTCTCTGTCTCTCACGGATATCAAACCCTAGGACCCTTCTTCTTCGTCGCCGTTTCCTAGTGAATTTAGACTGGTGACTGAGGTTCTTCAAGAAATCGATGATTGCAGCGACTGAGGTTTCTTTTCTCCATATCTTTTCCCATCGATTACAGAAGCTCCATTGGCGATTGCAATGGTAGATTCACCATCTCCGTTCGGCTAGGGAGAATCTTTCTACTCCATAAGTGTTTCAGATGCATTTGTCTCTCTCTTCAATCAATTTTAAATGCCAAGGCTCATGATGGTTTCAACTTTCCGATTTATAATTTAGATTTGAATATTTTCATGTGCCTCATGAAATTGTACACAAGGGTTGCATGTGTTTATATTGTCAATCTTGTATCCTCTTATCTATGACCTATTCCATTTTATGAGTTTCTTTCTTGTGTCCTCATGTGCTCTGATATTCTCCAAAGTTTTCTTTGTGTGTGTGGTAGAAAAGCAAGGCTCACAAATGGTAGAAAAGAACCATCGACCTTTCAACTATTTTTTATTTTTGGATATCCTTTCAACTATCTTCTACATTTTTTCAGTTGACTTGCAAAGAAAGAGAATTGAAACTCTTGAATAGAACAAAGGATGACAGGGACAACATTTCTTAGAAGTTTTATAGCCACCTGAGCTGCAACATGCTTTGATGTGTATTACAAAAGCCATCCCAATACCAATAGAGAATAGAGTTCTTGATCAATTGAATAAAGTAATTTCAGTTGGATTTTTTTGCCCCGATTGTTCCTGATCAATTATATAGAGTAATATGTTTCTCAGAGGCATGTTGCATATTACTTTTATTAAGTGACTTGTCCTAACTTTCCTTTATCTCTTGATTTGACCGGTGTGAGGTTTAAATGTAGAATTCCTGACTGAGCCAATAGTGGGGTTATTGTTGGGTATATTTTATAACCCTAATATATGTTATAATATAAGTCTACTTGAATAAGGAATCAGGGTGTGGTGGGACCCACTGGAAAGAACTCATCTAACCTAAAAAACCTGGTCTTTCTTATAAATACTAGCTGGAGGCAGCAACTTGTATTATTCCAAACTTGATATGCAGGGTGTATTACTTTAAGCAACCCTGTGCTTAAAACCCTAAATCCTAATAATCTTAAAGCAATAGATTTTTTATTTTTTCTCTCATTGATCGTACGCTACCTTTGGAACCACTACTCTGATTTTTTGGGTGATCGGCTTGACGTTCATCATTCATGGTTCTGTTTGAGAGATCGATTTTGGGTGATCGGCTTTGGCGTTCATCATTTACGATTTTGTTTGATAGATTGGTCTTGGATAATCGGTTTTGGCACTCTTCATTCACAATTTAGTTTGTGTGATCGACAAAAGGGTGGAGTGATCGTATGATCGACAAAAGGGATTCTACCATTTTTTTATTCGCAAGCTTGCAATCAAAGGTTTGTTTGACTGTTTGATGCTTTGATTGTCATAAAGCTGAGAAAGAAAAAAGGAGTTGTTAGAAAGTTTCAATCCAAGCATTGGTTACTTGATTTAAAAAAAAAATAACAAAATAAAAAGGAGATAGTGTGATACAGGCGACCAGCTTTCGGGTGCTTTGATTAAAAAAAAAACAACAAAGCATTGTCAAAGAATTAAATGTATTTTTTCTTTTTGTCAAAGCATTAAAAGCATTATTGAAGACCTTTTCTTGGCTTTTGGTTATTCATAACCAATCGAAGCCACCTACAACCAGTGCCTAGCATCAACATCAGCACCTGCGCCAGTGCCATCGACCAGTGCGATCCATCGGGTTCCTGGTGACTATGTCTGATCCGCCGTATCCTCCGCCTCTCCTCTCACCAGATGCGATTTAAATTTTTTTAAATAAACAAATATAGCAATCGTTGAGATGGGAAAACATGCCGTTCTGTTTGAGATTATCAAATTGGAAACCTTTAGTGGATCTGAGTTCAATGCATGGAAACGGAATACTCAGTTTGCTCTAAAATATTTGAATGTTTTCTATACCGTAATGAGTACTTTCAACGATTGTATTGATATTGAGGAATCTCAATGGGTTAGTGATGAAGATTTTTGTAAAGATTATTTGCTGAGTTGTTTGTCAAATAGACTTGCAGAGACCTACAGTGAATTTAAAACTGCAAAAAAGATCTGGGATAATTTAGATGCTCAATTTAAGGAGGAGAAATTATTCAAAACTCACCTGGTGGATAAGTTCATGGATTTCAAATTTCAGGAAGACAAGGCAATCCTCCCTCAAGTAACTGATGTTGAGAAGTTACGGCCTAAATTAAACCTAGAAAAAAATACCTGTTTGTGATGCATTCCTAGTTGGTGCTATTATTTTTAAATTACCTTCGACTAGGCATTCTTTTAAAACTGAGATGTATAGAAAGAAAGTGCAAATGGGACTGGATGATCTCAAGCGATTCATTCGAATCGAAGATGAGAACAGGGCTAGGAATAACTTAGAGATGGTTAAATAACAATAGTCAGCTGCCAACATGATTACACATCCCAAGAAATTTCCTAAAAAAATCTGAGCCACCTAAAAGTGAACCAAAGCAGTTGGAGGCCAAAAAGACTACTTTCAAAAAGAAGGGAAAGTGCCATAACTGTGGTAAGTGGTGTCACACCCCAAACCACCTCCTGGGAGGATTAGGTAGGTGATCCGAATTGCATGCCAGCAATCCGTCAAATCCCACAGATCTAGAAGCAGTTAATCCATTCACAGACACACATCCACCATAATACAACATGTAAAACTCAGAGTGCTGCAGAAAACTATAATTACATTAAAGCATATAAGAAGCTTAGCAGTACAGGAAATGATAATATGTATAATAATGTGTTTGATCATTCCCTCTCTCACGCCCATAGACAGAACAGTAGTAGTTACCATATACAACTTTTAAAGCAAAAGAAAATATATGCAGGGCGAGGTAACTCGAGCCCCAAAAAGAAGAAGAAAACTAAAAGCAGAAACGGGGAGAAACTGCTATCAAAAACAAAAAGGAGTCCCCAAGATAAAAAAACATCAACAGCAATCTTCACGGGTCATCTGCAGTAACCACTGAGAATACTCGCATCAACGGTAAGACCTCCGTTGGGGTCCACACCAATATAGTCATAACCACCATGGCTCTCCTCTGGGTAATAAGTCTCCCCGCCACAGTGACATCCACCTGTAGGATCAACTAATAGAACAACATAAATAACAGAGTGTGAGCTCCACCGAGCCCGTGAATGAAACATATCATCATGCATGCATATGCAATCACAATCATATGAGTCCTACATGAGGTGCAGTTCAATTATTTATTAGGCACCTAACATCACAACTAAGGCAGGTTAGTGTTACTACAATCCCCAATACATGTATCCCTGGTGCGGGCTTTAAACCCCATCCCGCGATACACCCATTGAGTTGTCGGAGAAGACCAGTCAGCTCCTGTATTTGTTCACCAAGGTCAGCCCGACCAGCCCTCTGTGATTAATCTGTGAGGCATCCATCCTTTTCTTTTCTTTTCTTTTCTCTAGTTTATAGCCCGGCTTATAGCCCATAATCACATTTTCGGTGCAATCATATTTCTTTTTTTTCTTTTCTTTTCTCATTCATATGGTCACTCCCACAGGCATCCAACACCTTAACCCTTGTTTGCAAGGGTGCGCAGCACGGGTGATGAAACTCAAGCCCCCTGTCCATATGGCATCGTATGAGTTGGGTGGTGTCAACCGCATCCCATTCTACGGGCTACCACAGGCCTCATTTCCAAGCCGGCTATGACATCTAGTCTAACAATCACATTCAGCATACAATATTCAACCATAGATTCTAGCAGTCAATACACAATGTTGTTTCTAGATTTCAAGATTTATGAATTAAATATATAACACAATATTAGTATGATAAGATTCATTTCAGCATATTAATTATGTTGCATCTCCATACACGATGACATTCCACTCACTTGGTCAGGTCCTACAGGTTCAGTTGTTGGTTAAGTTCCGGTTGGTGTTTGGCAGTGCACCTCGAGCGCGGGATCAAATCCTAAAGTAATAAATCAGAAATGTATTATTTAATATTCAAAACTGTTTTGGATAATCCTAGTGTTGATCTAGGCTCACTAGTCTGACTCAGTGCTTAGTTTGGTATCACTTGGAATTCTCCAGGTCTTGCACTGGGCCTTAGGGTCCATGTCCCGGTGCATCATCTAGAGATGTGGATCAGGGTCAAATATGGTATTTACCAGTGTAATTAGTTGTGTATGGTCCTGATAGTTTTACAAATCAGTTTGCAGGTCAGCAGTTCAGCTGAACCATCGCTGGTAGGGTTGCTAGGCCCTGTGGGGCCCACTTGGGTACCCAAGGTATGGATAATAGTGAACAGATGCGAAGAGGGGTATTTTGGTTATTTACCAACTCCTCACACTATACATGGCCCACTGGTGAAGGCCCACAAAGGCAGGACAACAATATAGTCCAATTTAATTCTCTGGGCGATAGGGCAATCGCCCAGAGCTTGTTTGAAGCGTGAACAGGCTCCAAATCTTGGATTTTTCATCATGGACACTGCTAAGATCGATCCTCAATGCATGTAGGGTTGCTGGGGACCCCCAGAGGAGTGGATTCCAATGGTCCACATAGATCATGGCCTGGGCCCACCATATGGCAGCCAGGAGCTGCCTAGTCAGCTCAGAGAACAGTAGCCCAGCTGTATTCCAGCTCAAGGCCACGGTTTGGGCTGCATGCAAGGATGATTCCATGTGTAATATGGTGGTGTGAAGCTGTTCCAACACAGGGCTTGGCAAGGAGCAACCTGTGTGCACAGATCCAAGCCCAGGCTGCCTGTTCTGGGTGCAACTAGGCAGTGCAGTCTGGCACAGAGACTGATTTTAGTCTCAGGTATGAAACAGCAGATTAAATCATGTTAACATGCTCAGATCTTACATGCAATAGGTTTGCATGTCCAATCTGAGGCAGCACAAGGCAGCCCCCAGGGGTTCTAGGCTGTCCTTGGTTAGATTCACCTCCACAGAGTAGAGTTTCATAGGAGAAAGCAGAGAACAGCAGCAGCAGCATATAGAGGTATAGATATATACCTGAGATGGACTGGGTGAGCTGCTGAAATTAGAGGCTGGATGAGCTGCCCAGTGTTCTCCTTCTCCTCCTCTTCTTCTCCTTCTCTTCTTCTTCCTTTCTCTCTCCTTTCCTTCTCTTTTTCTCTCCTTTTTCTCTCCTTTCTGGGCTGTCCTTGGCCAAATTCACCGCCACAGAGCAGAGTTTCATAGGAGAAAATAGAGAACAGCAGTAGCAGCATATAGAGGTATAGATATATACCTAAGATGGATTAGGTGAGCTACTGGAATCAGAGGCTAGATGAGCTGCCCAGTGTTCTCCTTCTCCTCCTCTTCTTCTCCTTCTCTTCTTCTTCCTTTCTCTCTCTTTTTCTTCTCTTTTTCTCTCCTTTCTCCCCCTCCACGGTTTGTATAGTGTGATGAATGGCACTCGGCACAGAGAGGGGGGGTGAATCCACGCTTATTAAAATTTTTCGCAAACTCAGATTATAACAACCAACACACAATCGTATGGTCACGCACCAATCACTACAAAGTAGCTTGGTCTACCAGTGAACCACACCCACTCTGCAAGTAAGCACTTCAAAATAAAATATCAAACCACAACACAAGCATATACGTGGTTAGGCATAATGGCCTACGTCCATGGAGCAATACCCCTCACGAATTTCGTGCTTTGCTTAGCACACTTCTATTAAAAAACTTATTACATAGGTTCAACACAGTTCCATATGACACAGGAACCACAGGAAATACTCCCACACACCTAGCTGTATCAGCACAGTAGGCTTTAAACACTAAAAGTGAGTTTATATGATCAACCCAAATTCCCAATACTCAAAATTACATGAACCTCACTCCCCAACAAGACTAAATGATAAGAAGGGGAACTTGAATGAAAAACTACCTCAAGACCGAAGTAGAACTATAACCACTGTCGATGCAGACCTTCTGGACATCAGTAGCAGCGTGCGGCATGTCCTAAAAGTCTTTGACACAGATCTCAATGCATCGATCTATTAAAAATAGCTTCTTCTCTGAGAAAATTCAAACATTAAATCACAGAGGCATCAAACCCTAAATCTAACTTCACCACTACGTAGAGGACGTCAAAATATGGGGGGTAACATCTCTGTACAAATCCCAAAATTCAACTTTAAATAGCCCAAAGTTTGAGGCAAAGATTGAGTCAATCTGGGCCATTAGATCAGATCGTACGGACGGCCCAGATTAAAATAAGATTCGATCTTCCGTCTTCGGCTTTACATGGGAGCGGAGCACACATAAGCCATTGGATCCTCATTTTTATATGAGATTAAAACAGAACCATCAGATTAGATTCCTAATCCACCAATGAGAAGTCATCACTTAAGTATACCAATTTTGCATGTGCTTAATTTTGAGGTGTCCATTTAGAATCTTCTATCTCAGCCATTGATTATGATTTAGATCAACCAATCAGAACAAGAGATTCTAATTCACATTTAAAGATCAATCTCAGCCACAAAATTGGTTGTGTTTTTGGGACAATGATGACTCATCCATGATCTGTACACGTGTCATTAAAAGCTGAAATTTTTATCTCCCACTATTTGCCATGTGGGCTTCACATCCGTACGATTGGAATTTCCATGTGATGCTCCAAAAAATTCACTAACTTGTTACAGAGAATGACTTCCAGTAGCTTGATTTTCAAAACCTCCAAATATTTTCTAAGTATTAGAGCATACTCAAGTTGTTTGACAAAATGCCCACTAGGGCTGGGCTGTTGTGCCCATGGGGCTGAGCTGCTGGGCTGGTGCCTGGGCTGTTGTGCCCATGGTGCTAGGCTACTGGGCTGGTGCTTGTGCAGCCATACTGTCAAGGCTGTGATGGCTATATGGCCATGTTGACTCAGTCAAATGACAAGGTGGACATGCCACCTTACTACCCCCAAACACGTGACACCCCCAGGTGGGGTCAACACTCTTTCTCCTCTTTCTCTCTCTTCAAAATCAACTCAAGCTTGCTGTCCAGCTCACTAACAATGATCTTGATGCACTCTTCTGGCTTTCACACACATCAACCTATAGCTCGAATGACTATGTGGTTTATTCACCCTTGTAGAGAAAAAATTTGTAAACATGTTGGCACAAATCACTTGTCTTTTCTCTATCATATGCACACTTTTCAAGAGTCCCAAAAAGGCTTCACAATCACAATTGTTGAATTTCAGATTTACTTGAAAACTTGCAACTAAACATGTCATTTTCACAAATAACCATTGTTTGGTTCAAGTAACACTTGAAACACATCACCAACAAGAATTTAAATATGCGTAGCCACTCGAAAGACTAGTGGGTCCCACCAATCATCAAACCAACCTCCAAACCAAGAAAAACATTATTTTGACTTGAATTTTCAGAAATCTTGAATTGAACCTTGAGGAGGCAATATAGCTCGAGTTTGACCTTGAACTTTCTTGGAACATATCCAATACACTGAAATAAGAGCCACCATAAGCTCAAACCACCAGAAACCTCTCTATATTGAGAATTCATCTCTCAAACCAAGTCATTACCTCTTTAACCCTGTACATGCTTTCCATGAACTGTACACAAAACCTCTAGATCTCTGAGAGCAAGGTTGTTAGACCTTAAATACAATATTTATGAGATTATGAGCATGGTCAAATAACTAAACAAGGTGGCCTACACTCACACACTCATGCAATTGAAAAATATACGATGCAAACATGAAAAATAAGCATGAATGAAACTACAATGCTACTGTGTGCTACCAAGACATACCTCAAGGAGTCATGTCATCCTAAGCAGGATTGTCAAGAGTTGGAAACTCCTTGGAGAGCTATGGGCATTTTTCATGTGCATCACCTGGCTTGCAAGAAGAGTCAGGCACCCATTATTTTTGCCTTTCTACAGCTTTACTTTTTTTCTTTGCCTTTTATTTTTATTGGCAATGCTTATATGATAAAATGTTGAATGCTCACGCATGCCATAGGATTTTGCTATCCCTTTCATTTTCTAGGTCATGCTTTCTGTCTTCTCATTGGAAGCTCACATGCCATGGGATTTTGCTGTCCCTTTCATTTTCTAGGTCATGCTTTCTGTCTTCTCATTGGAAGCTCACATGCCATGGGGACTTACTTTATTTATTAGCTTTGAGGCTCACACAGTGTTCCTTATTCCCAACTTGCAAACAAGCTTAACACATTCCTTACACCACTGCTGTCCACCAAGTTGCCAACAATGACAACAATGCCATTAGATCAACAATCTCCCCCTTTGGCATTGTTGGCAATATACCAGTACACAAACACACTTCCTACCTCAAGGACTCTCTCTCCCCCTTTGACAACAAGACCAAAGGGGTATCCAACCTGACAAAGAAGAAGGTAAAAAAATATGCAGTATCTAGACACACTCCCCCTATGTCAGTGCTAATGATAAACTAAAGTGAGGTAGATGCAACTACTCCCAGTCTCCGCCTAAGATATGCAAATGTAGATGTTGGAAGGGGTTTAGTGAAAATGTCTGCCACCTGTTCAGTAGTAGGAACATAGTCAAGTTTAATATCTCTACTACTTACCTTTTCCCTTAGAAAATGATACCTGATGGCTATGTGTTTGGTCCTAGAATGCATGACTGGATTCTTAGAGATATTGATTGAGCTTGTATTATCACAATAGATAGTCATTGGTAGTTTTTGCTCAATATGGAGGACCTTCAGCATTTGGATCATCCAGAGTATCCAAGTGCAACAAGAAGTAGCTGTCATGTACTCAGCCTCAGCTGTAGAAAGAGAAACTATGTCTTACTTTTTGCTATGCCATGTGACTAAACTTTCTCCAAGATAAAATGCACCTCCACTAGTACTTTCACTACAAGAAATTGGTTCTACGACGGCGTTTTTAAGCGCCGCTATATATCCAAAAAGCGCCGCCGTATAATATGACGGCATTTATACTTTGTGCCGCAGAAATATCGGTGAAGGTACTGCCTTTTTGTACAATGGCATTTTTTGGGAGTGACTGTGTAGGTACCTTTATCGCGGCGTTTTCTAATAAACGCCGTGGAAGATTTCCTACAACGACGTTTTTGGAAGTGCCGCGGTAGGCACTGAATTTCTAATTGTTGCGACGTTTATAGTAAATGTCGGGATAAGTATACTAAAACGACGTTTATAAAAGTGCCATCATAGACAACAACTTTTTAATATTGCGGCATTTGTCAATAAACGCCGGTAATTGGGGTCCTCGCTTTTTGTTTTTGCCGACGTTTATAAAAATGCCGCTAATATGGTTTTTTTTTTTTTACAAAAATAGCTTCTATATCTAATCCATTAGCCTGTTTCAAATATAATAGATTCATCCTGCCACCTATTTCATATATAATACACATTCATTCATATTAATCTTTTCGATCACTTGTTTCATATAGAAGACATTAATCCCACAAAATAATGGTTTTACGAATGACAAGATAAATTGAACTATGTAAATTATCCATTAAACATAAAATAAAAACAGTGTCTAAAGTACTAAGGTTCCGATACTGCAAAAAGAGGAGATCCCCTCCTACACAAAATCCATAGTTTTAAGGTTCAGATATTGCAAAAAGACAAAAGATCCCCTCCTACACAAAATCCATAGTACCAAGGTTTCGATACTGCAAAAAGACACAAAGAGACCCCCTTCTATACAAAATTCATAACCCAATTAGCAAAGAAAATAATATCAATTCATGGATCTCTGAAGCCACCAAAGTTATACTCCCAGTGAGGAAACCAAGCCCAAAAGTGAAATTCCAAGACCTGAACACCATCTCCATCCTACACAAAACCATCAAATAGCAATATAAACTAATTAGTAAGACTGAAGGTGACAAGAGGTATGCACAAGTGCCAATAACAAAGTAAACAAAAAATTATGGGGACAGATAAACAATCCAATCAACCATCCTTCACTGGCTTGTATAAATAAAACCTCTTGACAGATCTTTACACTCAAGCCCACACTCAGCCTTGAATTGTGCAACTTCCCTAGATGTTCTTAACTGGCTAATTAATTACTATCTCTTGACTTGTCTATTTCAAACCATAGTTTGTTTCTTTCCTTGTGGTTTGCTCCTGAAGTGATTGAATAATGTTAATTATACTATAAGATGGAGATATGGCTTAATTGACTGCAATTGAGTAATTTTAATTATTCTATTAGAAGAACATTCCTTCCAACATATTTCAGCTACTGGATTGCTTTTTGAAGTCTATACTGATATAGGAGACATTTTTAAGCTTTACTTACCAACACTAATTGGTGCTTAACATAACAATTATAAGAAAATCTTTAAACCATATTCATGATTTTTCTTTAATAGATATTGAAAAGGCTGCTGAAGTTTACTAATTAAGTACCCGCTTGATAACCTTACTGGTTGGGGGTAGAATAGGAGACTGTTAGTATCTCAATAACTAGGGGTAAGCTGGGCTGATTTCAAGGTCGAGCAGCCCTATGGTTTCAATGGAGTTAAGCAGCAGGATGGGTTAACAAGAAATGGTAGAAGAGATCTGAAGTGAATGGAGAAGAATACATATGAACTGAGGTCTAAAACCAAACTTTAAAACACAGCAATCACAAGCAACATAAATTACAATTGAATGACATTTTTAATGACTGGAATAAGATTAAAATAAAATATATGAAAGTAGGAACAGCAGCCAAAACAAGGTATGAGCTCAGAAGTCATAGGGATTTTCTTTTTTTCTTTCCATCTAGCAAACTTTTGCTTGCATATGGCAGGTCTAACAGAAGTAGCTTTTTTTGCAAGAAGTGTAAAATAAAGCTTGCTATGAGAAAAACCTGAAGAAGATTTAGAAGGGTTGTTTCCATAGAAGTAAATTTAGAGCATTAAATATGGAAGCCATTATCAAAAGTAGCAAAGCATAAGGTGCCGGCAACCTTATAAGATAGCCAATGTTTTACCATCATATGTATACCACCCAAGGGCAGTAGTACTTGGATATTATTACTTCCCTTCTTGGCCTACTTTATCAAGGAAAACCTGTATATATCTACTATAACTAATAAGATCACAAAATACTGTGGGTGGGTTGAAGAAGAAAGTTACAAAATTAAATACAAGAAATGCCATGAAAATGCTCAAATGCAAGTGTCAATACAAGGGTTATGCAAGTGTAAATATGATGGAATGAGTGATGCACCCTTACTGAAATGGAAAAGAAAAATTCTTAAATGCATCAGGTTGTATATTGTGAATAACCAAGCACATACCCCCCCTTGCTGCCCTACAACTGAGCACACACACCCTCCCCCCCTTGCTGCCCTACACCTGAGCATACACCCCCCCTTGCTGCCTACACCTGAGCACACCCCCCCCCTTGCTGCCCATTCTAATCATTCCTTCTTGAATTAAAGCTTGTCTCAGGGAGAAGTAAGCATTAAAAAGTAGCATTACTTCCTATTGAAACCCTGGAATTGCTTACATAGAGACAAGAATCATGCTTCAATCAGAAAATGCTGAGAATACCCAAATGCCTAGCGATTTTAGATTCAATGAAAATCAAGGAAATAAATGCATTTACATACACATGCACACAAATACTGAAATACAAAGAGAAAGATGAACCGGAGGTCCAAAAAAACAAATCTAACACAAATCTAACACAGATCATACAATTTTTTCAAGATAAATCAGAAATAAATATTCTAATAATGCTCTTTGTTCTTCCGACTCTTTAATCTTCTATTTCACCATGTTTCTGCCTTAGTTCTTCCTACTCTTTATTTTTTTTTGTGGTTCAATAATGCTCTTTTCTGCTATTTGCATTACCATGGGTTGGACCGAGTTGATACGACTCTAAACCCCCCAGCCCAAAAGACCTGAAACTGTGGGAGATCATTCCCCTCCCAAAAAAGATTCAAACCCATGATTCCTGGTCTTTACAAATCTCACTACTGTTGCATCTTTCCAACCTACCATGTCTTGTGATTGTGTTGAACCAGTCCCAGTCGAAGCCTCTCCATTCCTATCTATAAATGCTATTCCAGGTTTGAATCAACCCATTAGGTCTAGGCGATCCCATTGATTGATTTACAGACCATTTTAATTAGAAATTAGAGGGCTGCTATTGAAAGGAGAAGGGCGGGGCGGGATTGCAGGGGAGTGGGATTAAGGGAGTGGTTGGTTCCGTCGGGAGAAGGAGGAGGAGGAGAGAGAAGGATGTTGGGGTATTTTGGGTTATTCATTTAACTTTTTTTACTCATGTGGGGGTTTGGTAAATTTTTTTAAATCAAGTAACTTATGAATGTAAAACATAATTTACTACTACTGATTTTGTAATTTTTTTTTTAATCTAGTAGATCTAGGAAATTCCCGCTTTTGATAATTAGCTTCTAAATATCATTTAATCTTAGCTGGAACAAGTGTGTGGTAACCACTAACACACTCCTGCTGCTCAGATCAAAATATAGTTAGGTACGCATCTGACGGATTGCCTGAACGAATCAGCTAAGTTGATTGGAAGCCAGAAGACAGCTTGGAAGTTGGGGAACTAAGATAGCTTGAAAGTTGTGGGGAACTTACCTGACGAATGGGCAATGACTCAGTCCTTGACTGTTTCAGAATTCTTGAAATATTTTGAACTCATGAAAGAGTAATAGGAATTAGTACCCCAAAAAAAAAAAAAAATAGAGTAATAGGAATGAGGAGATGGGTCGAAGTCAAAGGTCTCATGAACTCTATCTATGGGTGTCACACCCCCATCCCTGAACCACGGGAAATGCAACCGGAGCATACAACTACGCTCTCCAACCACCAGAATCACTGATGCAGTACCCAAGACTTACTCATTCACAACGACAGATAATAGGTAAAAAAGAAAGGATTAATATTAATAACATCAGAGTTAGCAGAAGCTAGGTGATAGCATATAAAATATCATCTATTCAAGTTTACCCCTTCAAGTACAATTCGTTCTAATCAGGACCTATGTATTACCTACTATATAAATAATACATCTATCATGAAAGGAATCAAAAGAATACACCTATAATTCAAAATGAATAATCAAGTGCATCAAAAGATGGCCACCGCCATAAGTCACCGTCCCCGCCAAGGAACACACATCGCAGCAACACTGGTCCATGCTCCACGATCTCCGGAGCCCACCAATCAACGTAACCAGCCTCGGGAGTCTCGTACTCTGTGCCACTCTGCTCGAATGTACCTGCATCAACTAAAAATATGTTTCTCGAGGAGTGAGCTCCAATCGAGCCCAATGAGTGGCTAAGCCACACAAACATACACAATAATAATAATGAATGGGGTTGACTGCAAACCATACATGATGGACGGATACCAAGGTGTCCCATACCACCAAGGTAGACCGTACATCACATACAATTTACAATCATGCTACATGAATGAATGATGATGTATAGTTTTATTGTTATCCACCTAACACACAACTAAGTCGGTATAGTACTATAGCAACACCTTAGGTAGCATCCCGACATCGGTACCATAAACGGATGGTATACCGCGATGACAAACCCGGTCGCCTGAAGCCTTGTATGGTCTCCACCAAGAGATATACGCAAACCCCCAAGTCAAATCCCGTCCTGGCGTTCGGCCCAAAATACGGTTGGCGCCGAACTTCCGGGTGGGTATACCCGAATAACGGTCGGAACCCACGGATTTGACCGACACCTAACCCCCCGGAAGGGTCATAGTCTTGGGTAAACATTTATCCTAGCCAGCATTCACCTATTGTATGAGTGAGGTACGCATGTGCATAAGCCGGAGGCCGAGTCCATAGATACCGAAATACGATCGGCGGCTATCCTCTCGCCCCTCTAGCCCATAAGCGTATACAAGTACGAGATGTGAATACAAGGTAGTCGGTCGGTCACCATCCCGTTTCCACCTAATGCAATGGACAATTCTAATGTAATTTCAAGTACGGTAATCTCAAGCCCAGACCCACCGGCACTTGGATCCCGCTCCAAAGCCCTAGATCTACATGCCATGAGTGAGTCCATATTATGGAATCCCAGTCCAGCACCAACCGGCACCCGAGTCCCATAACTAAATCCAACACCATTCGCACCATAGTGCGATAAAATAAATAATATCGCAAGACAAGAATGTAAAGTCCTATCAACATCTAAACATTTATATCGCCCTATATCTTACTAATAATTATATATTATAGCACACATGCATGAATGACATTCGCAAGACACGACACACAAACATTCCATAAATTAAGACGTTTGTTAACTCACTCACTTGATTCTCAGTCAATCGTCAAGACGGAGCTCTTCAAATCGGCGTTCGATGCCAAGTACATCGCCCCACGTACTAATACGCCCGAGCCGGGTCAGGTCAACCTAAAGAGAGTGTACAACGTGGGGAGAGATTAGTGCCTTAGGGCTAGAAGAGTTGGGCCCCATAAGTTATCAAACAAGGCTAAAATAGGGGACCGGCACATACAATGAAGGCTATATCATGTGCCTGTCCATGTGCCTGTCCCTCTCGGACTTTCCCACCGGCGAGATCTAGGTTCTCGTGGACCGGCACTTGCATGTGCTCTGTCCATGTGCCTGTCCCTCTCGGACCTCCCACCGCGAGATCTTTCTCGTGGGGCGCACTTGCATGTGCTCTGTCCATGTGCTGTCCCTCTCGGACTTCCCACCGCGGATCTAGTTTCTCGGGGGACTGGCACTTGCATGTGCCTGTCCACGTGCGCCTTGCTGTTCATGCCATTCCGAGAATGGTTTTGCAGCCCCAAAGTCTTGGGCTAAAATGGGGTATTCTTTGGGGTTTTTTAGGGGTCTCTTTGGCCATGAGAACAACTCCAACCAAGGTGCAATAGCACACACCCAACATGGGTTTGTAAACCCCATGATCGATTAGGTTTTCCTCCATTAAAATACATATGGAAAGAAAACTCATGGGTTTGGGTATTGGGGTTTTGAAAGGGTCTTTAATCAATGTTATTTAACACCCCTCAAACCCACACATCTACGGTCTTCCATGAGGGTTGGTAAAACCCATAAATGGAGGTAAATCCCCAACTTAGGGTTCATAAATGGAGAAGGGTGAATGGGTTTAAGGTAGGGTTAGGTGCTTCATAGTTAAACATCAAGGATTTGCCATTAATGGCTCTTCTAATTGAGTAGATGGAGCACTCAAGGTGTGCTCAACCAATTCAAACCCTAGGTAATAGAATTAGGGAAAGAGAGATGGAGAGAGAGAGAGAGAGAGAGAGAGAGAGAGAGAGAGAGAGAAAGAGACTCACCAAGGGTTGATGATGATAGCTTGTGCTCCACCATACTTCTCCCTTCTCCTTCCTTCTTCCCCTTCTTCTTTCTTCTTCTTCTTTCTTCTTCTCTTTCTTCTTCTTTCTTTTTCTCCTCTCCTCTCCACGATTTAGGATTGAAATGTGAGGTGAATAGTAGTTTTGGGTCTTTAATAACCCATCTAGGCATTAGGTCTTGTTTGGTTAGTCTCAAGTCCTTAGGTCCATTTGTTTAGGAGCTTGTTTGGTTAGGTATAAGCCCAAGGTCTACTTTAAGTCATTGGGCCATTGGATCCACTTGGGCCCATGGCCCATGGCCCATGTCCTAAGTTCTAGTTATAATTAGAAAGAGACTAAGTTCCTAAGCCCAAGCCCATTCCAGTTCTTATGCTTATTAATGGTCATGCATAGGCATGAATTATTCGGATAGTGACTTACTCCCAATCATCGTTAAGTGGATAAGGGCGATTCAGGTGCGGGCCCCGCGGATCCCTATCATAAGGGAATTCCAAGAATATGCTTTCGTGACGATTTTCCCCCTTTCTCTGACGGTGGATCTTTCCTCGAGGACTTCCCGCTTCGCGGTCGACAATCTCGTGTGATGGCTTGAGTATTATGACCCACGATTCACGAGCGTACTCCACTCTTGGTTCTACACAAAAGGTTTAAACCAGACCGGTGGTCGATCGCGTTTCAAACCGGGTTTTGGGCACTGATTTAACATCCTCCCCACCTTATAAGAATTTCGTCCTCGAAATTGAGGCGTACCTAGGTATCCGCAGGTGAGGATACTTCGACCGCACTTCGCCTTCTCATTAACAAGATGCCCCTTTAATCAATGAGATTACTGCATCGGTAGGTTGGACTTCCTTAATCTTCTCTCGCCAATGAGGGTTGTCTTTGTCGGGCGAAAAATAACATAGTAGCATCATCAATTAACACTTCCAACCCCATTCTTCTCGGCTTCCTCTATAAGCGCTCATTGACCTATTAAGCCGGCAAGGAAGGGTTTGTGATTTCCTACTAAGTGCATCTGCCACCACATTGGCTTTGCTTAAATGGTATTGGATAGTGCCTATAGAGGGTTAAAACGTGCTCAACTTCTGCTCCCAGGACTGCTTAGTTATTTAGCTTAAACTAAGTTGTATTGATTTGTCCTCTAATAGTATCCACCTTACACAATGGTATAAATCAATTCCGATTTAGTTAATATAAAGTCCAGTGTATATAAGGACCAAAGAAAATCAAACTACGAGCTTATACTTCTAGAAATAGAGAGATGCAACTATTTCCATATACTTCGTCCAGATGTCATACTCCAAAAATTTTGGGTTGAATGACACAAGGCTGTACTACTTTGCTTACATTGTTCCTATGAGGACTTTCACTTCCGATCCTCCACTACCTAACTCAGCTTTAGAATGAATTGGAATATTGATGGAATCCCTACTATTCACTCCCAATAACGGAGGGGACATTCAGGGACCCATTACTCCACTCATATCTATTGTTGAGCAAAGTTTTGTCGAATCCTTCGCTTCCAGTTCCTTTTAGTTCTTGACGCACTTGGCTACACTAACACCCGATATAATACTGTTCATCAACTTAAATTGCTAGATCTATCATTCTCTTCCAACTACATGATATAATCCATACCTCCTAGCATCCGTCCTAAATTATCCTTTCTAGATATCCATCGGTTCGTAGGTGTATAGACATATCGAGATTCAACTACGTGCCTATATATATATATATATTTTTCACCGTCCCTTCGAATCTAGACACAAATCTTGGGTTTCCCTCTTGGACAAGGTCCACTGAGCGTGTCAGGCCCATACACCAAGCCAATCCCGCATTCCGGTAGATTTACCACCAAGTCCTAAAAATGGCTCTCTGAGAGACATGTGGGGCCATAGGCTTACCTAAGGGTACTTAGGACCAATACTCAAAATTTCTAGGTGGTTCCCAAAGAAAGCCGGGCCAGTCACTAAGGCCACGAGAAAAATGAAAGATAATTTCCCTAATCATTAGCCTACGTAACAAGTCTGCGGAAAGTCTCTCACCGACGACTAGCTTACGCAAGTTGGAATTACAACTAACGACCGTGGGTGACTAAATTGAGTCGTAAACTCTAAAATCAATAATGCGTGCACAGTGATAGGTATAGACATAAGGTACCTGTCACATCGCTGCCTGATGATGACTCTGCCTCATCTCGCAGGCATGTTGAATACACTCCTCGGGGTTGCATGGGACCGATGGCCTGCAGGTTTGGCACATACACGGGCTTCTTGTACGAGCAAGTCTTGGACATATGCCCCGCTTGTTGCAGTCGTAGCAACGAATGCCCAGGTGATGAGTTTGAGGTGCTTGTGAAAAGGCTCAGGGTGAGCTTTTCTTTTGTATAAATTAGCTATTTGCTAATCCATCTCAATGTGTAAGCTTCTTCCCGTTCCTATACCGCTTATGGTATGATTCACTATTCAAAATGTTATTCGTAATGTTCCTAACCACAATTTTTCTTCTTTTTTTTTTTTTATTTTTTATTTTTTATTTATTTATTTATTTATTTATTTATTTTTATAGACCAAGGGCCCCAATTTTTTATTGGTATTGGTGTATCTTGAAGTCGTTGGGCTTATGCAACGAATCCTATAATGTATAAATTTTCCTAATATATACAATAGCTCTTTATGGTTAGGCTAATCCCATTATCATTATATTTTACATCATTGTCCATGACTTTACCCTCATAAACCTTAGTATATATCCTTTTTCTTCTTTTCTTTTTTTTTTTTTGTAACTCCTAGGGTTTAGTATGTAGTTTCTCATCTTTTCTTCATTTCTAAACTGGTTTATGTTCTATAGAAGTCTCCTACCTTTATTTGTATTATCAAAGCATTGTTCTATCAGCCAAAATTTATATATTCTCCCTTGTTGTACTGATTCTTGTTTATGGTTAAGGTTTTTAATATTTAACCCTAATTTAGAGTAAATCGGTCGTGTGAACACTTGAGTTAGTCCATGAGGTAGAGCATCACGCTCGATACCAAGTTCACACCCCCATCCCAACCACGGGAAATGCAACCGGAGCATACAACTACGCTCTCCAACCACCGGAATCAGCGATGCGTACCCAAGACTTACTCATTCACAACGACGGATAATAGGTAAAAAGAAAGGATTAATATTAATAACATCGAGTTAGCGAAGCTAGGTGATAGCATATAAAATATCATCTATTCAAGTTTACCCCTTCAAGTACAATTCGTTCTAATCGGGACCTATGTATTACCTACTATATAAATAATACATCTATCATGAAAGGAATCAAAAGAATACACCTATAATTCAAAATGAATAATCAAGTGCATCAAAAGATGGCCACCGCCATAAGTCAACTATCCCGCCAAGGAACACACATCGCGACAACACTCGGTCCATGCTCCACGATCTCCGGAGCCCACCAATCAACGTAACCAGCCTCGGGAGTCTCGTACTGTGTGCCACTCTGCTCAGAATGTACCTGCATCAACTAAAAATATGTTTCCTCGAGGAGTGAGCTCCAATCGAGCCCAATGAGTGGCTAAGCCACACAAACATACACAATAATAATAATGAATGGGGTTATTGCAAACCATACATGATGGACGGATACCAAGGTGTCCCATACCACCAAGGTAGACCGTACATCACATACAATTTACAATCATGCTACATGAATGAATGATGATGTATAGTTTTATTGTTATCCACCTAACACACAACTAAGTCAGGTATAGTACTATAGCAACACCTTAGGTAGCATCCCCGACATCGGTACCATAAACGGATGGTATACGGCGATGACAAACCAGTCGCGCCGAAGCCTGTTTGGTCTCCACCAAGAGATATCGCAAACCCCCAAGTCAAATCCCGTCTGGCGTTCGGCCCAAAATACGGTTGGCGCCCGAACTTCCCGGGTGGGTATACCCGAATAACGGTCGGAACCCACGGTTTGACCGACACCTAACCCCCTTCGGTAAGGGTCATAGTCTTGGGTAAACATTTATCCTAGCCACATTCACCTATTGTATGAGTGAGGTACGCATGTGCATAAGCCGAGGCCGAGTCCATAGATACCGAAATACGGTCGGCCGGCTATCCTCTCGCCCCTCTAGCCCATAAGCGTATACAAGTACGAGATGTGAATACCGAAGGTAGTCGGTCGGTCACCATCCGTTTCCACCTAATGCAATGGACAATTCTAATGCAATTTCAAATACGGTAATCTCAAGCCCAGCACCCACCGGCACTTGGATCCCGCTCGAAGCCCTAGATCTACATGCCATGAGTGAGTCCATATTATGGAATCCCCAGGTCCAGCACCAACCGGCACCCGAGTCCCATAACTAAATCCAACACCATTCGCACCATAGTGCGATAAAATAAATAATATCGCAAGACAAGAATGTAAAGTCCTATCAACATCTAAACATTTATATCGTCCTATATCTTACTAATAATTATATATTATAGCACACATGCATGAATGACATTCGCAAGACACGACACACAAACATTCCATAAATTAAGACGTTTGCTTAACTCACTCACTTGATTCTCGAGTCAATCGTCGATGCGGGCTCTTCAAATCGGCGTTCGATGCCAAGTACCTTTGTCCCACGTACTAATACGCCCCGCGGGTCGGTCAACCTAAAGAGAGTGTACAACGTGGGGAGAGATTAGTGCCTTAGGGCTAGAAGAGTTGGGCCCCATAAGTTATCAAACAAGGCTAAAATAGGGACCGGCACATACAAGAGCTATATCATGTGCTGTCCATGTGCACTGTCCCTCTCGGACTTTCCCACCGGCGATCTAGGTTCTCGGGGACCGCACTTGCATGTGCTGTCCATGTGCCTGTCCCTCTCGGACCTCCCACCGCAGATCTTTCTCAGGGGCGCACTTGCATGTGCTGTCCATGTGCTGTCCCTCTCGGACTTCCCACGCGAGATCTAGTTTCTCGGGATGGCACTTGCATGTGCTGTCCACGTGCGCGATCTTGCTTGTTCATGCCATTCCGAGAATGGTTTTGCAGCCCCAAAGTCTTGGGCTAAAATGGGGTATTCTTTGGGGTTTTTTAGGGGTCTCTTTGGCCATGAGAACAACTCCAACCAAGGTGCAATAGCACACACCCAACATGGGTTTGTAAACCCCATGATCGATTAGGTTTTCCTCCATTAAAATACATATGGAAAGAAAACTCATGGGTTTGGGTATTGGGGTTTTGAAAGGGTCTTTAATCAATGTTATTTAACACCCCTCAAACCCACACATCTACGGTCTTCCATGAGGGTTGGTAAAACCCATAAATGGAGGTAAATCCCCAACTTAGGGTTCATAAATGGAGAAGGGTGAATGGGTTTAAGGTAGGGTTAGGTGCTTCATAGTTAAACATCAAGGATTTGCCATTAATGGCTCTTCTAATTGAGTAGATGGAGCACTCAAGGTGTGCTCAACCAATTCAAACCCTAGGTAATAGAATTAGGGAAAGAGAGATGGAGAGAGAGAGAGAGAGAGAGAAAGAGACTCACCAAGGGTTGATGATGATAGCTTGTGCTCCACCATACTTCTCCCTTCTCCTTCCTTCTTCCTCTTCTTCTTTCTTCTTCTTCTTTCTTCTTCTCTTTCTTCTTCTTTCTTTTTCTCCTCTCCTCTCCACGATTTAGGATTGAAATGTGAGGTGAATAGTAGTTTTGGGTCTTTAATAACCCATCTAGGCATTAGGTCTTGTTTGGTTAGTCTCAAGTCCTTAGGTCCATTTGTTTAGGAGCTTGTTTGGTTAGGTATAAGCCCAAGGTCTAGTTTAAGTCATTGGGCCATTGGATCCACTTGGGCCCATGGCCCATGGCCCATGTCCTAAGTTCTAGTTATAATTAGAAAGAGACTAAGCTCCTAAGCCCAAGCCCATTCCAGTTCTTATGCTTATTAATGGTCATGCATAGGCATGAATTATTCGGATAGTGACTTACTCCCAATCATCGTTAAGTGGATAAGGGCGATTCAGGTGCGGGCCCCGCGGATCCCTATCATAAGGGAATTCCAAGAATATGCTTTCGTGGACGATTTTCCCCTTTTCTCGACGGTGGATCTTTCCTCGAGGACTTCCCTGCTTGCGGTCGACAATCTCGTGTGATGGCTTGAGTATTATGACCCACAGTTCACGAGCGTACTCCACTCTTGGTTCTACACAAAAGGTTTAAACCAGACCGGTGGTCAGATCGCGTTTCAAACCGGGTTTTGGGCACGGATTTAACAATGGGTGTGCAGATAATGGACCTTAGCTTACTCCTATTGCACAACCTGAATCAAGCTTATCCCAGGGCTTTTTTGAGGTCCCCTGGCATATTCTCTTCCTCGTAACCTTTCAACGTCATCCCACCGGCCAGCATTTGCGTATATGTTTGCTAACTGTACCTGAAGATCATCATTTTCAGGTCCTAACTTAATAAGTTGCTTCGCGGACAGCTCTGCAACTGTTGTGTCTCCTTGAACTGTTGCAGCCCCAAGCACTCTTCCTACAAGGCATGTCTGCCTACCCATAGTAGAGTTTTAATCCTTGCTGCCCTGCCTAGAAGGGGTGTCTAAAAGCTGTCCAAAATTTGAATCCTCAGAATTCTAGCTGCATTGCTGCTACTTGCTCTACTACTGCTGTATTGGAATCTTATCATCTCTCTCATTCACTCACTCACTCACTCATCAACTCGATCAGACTCAACTCAAGAAGATGTAATGGTTGCTGGCTTCTTGGTCTGTGACTCTCTAATAGTGTATGCATTATACATATTTACTCGATCTGAAGCTCTCTCAATCATATCTATCGATCTCCAACATAACTTAATGTCAAAAACCCAGAAAACTTAATTGCATCAAAGTATCAGTTCCAGTACTACAACATTAATATCTCACACATGAAAGGATATTTATATAGAAAAATCAGGTATATATAGGAGAATCCATATAAGGTTACACCCTTCATGCATGAAAGATCTCCAAGGTTCGTCAAATTGGGATTTTTCATTTTCAATTGAGTTGCAAGCAAGTAGCAGCAATGCAACAGCCATGTAGTATCATCAATTCATTGTTACAAAGGAAAAAGAATAAAAAGAGAAGTATCTCTGTAGAAGAATTAGTAGCAGCCAGCAACATCATCATTAGTCACTATAAATAAATAAAAAGTAGAGAAGAAGACTATCAAAAGAACCCAAATCAAACTCAAAACTTATCCATTCAACAGTTCAAATGAAACTCAAATCTTGACAGTACTGGAAGCTTACCTATACAGATAGACGGTCAAAAAATAAGCCAACTTATGCAATGACCTCAATTATCAGCTGTTCAAATGAATGGGTGAGCAAAATCAATATATATAGTACTTCAAATAAAAATTAAAATAAAAAACCAACAAAATTTTATAATTTTATAACTTACATAAGTGAGTTGAACTTTCTGAACTACCTCTACCCCGAAGTATGTGGGATAGATCAGCTACAACACGTTTCAAATCAACAATTTCTTCCTTCATCATTGCAAATTCTCTTTGTCTTTCTTATTTCTCCCGTCTTTCCTCAATATTTCTTTGTGTAAGGCCAAGAGTACTCGGCTTTACGCCTAGGCCTGCACCACGCACTCGGCCTGGAGGATCAACGCCAAATGCTTCCACGAAAAGATCATTTTGGACAACACTCATCTCTCTCATTTCTGGGGGCAATTCTTCCAATTTCTCGTCAAACTTATCCTACAAACCAATGTATAACAGGTTAACAACGGACATTCCAATAGATACCCAAGAATATGCATAAAATTTATAAACATTATTAATCTTGACAAATATTTACTATGATATCTCTTGTCACCTGATTTATGTGATTGCCATCTCTCCTTTGGTGGGTTTTCTTAAATACCTACACTCTAGTAGGATCTACACCATCAGGGTGTTCAACTCGCTGAACAAGCAGATATGATAGTTAGATCAAATATAATCACATCCATTTATGATATTACCAAATGTTCATGAGATGTGCATAAGAAAATTATCATCTCGTGTGCTACCTGTGCGAAACCCTTCCGGTCAGTTGTATGAGACACTTGTTGGTTCTCTCTCCTATTTTTGTTAGCTATAGATTTTGCCTATCATATATCAAACCCATCATTAAAATATGTGTCATACTTAATTAAGTAAAATAAAATTAGATCAATTCATTGTTTAAAAAAAATATATATTACCTGCCAGTCCTCAGATGTCCACTTCCCTATGAGGTACACCCATTGATCAGCTGAAATGTCTACGGGATCAGTAGGGTGGGGAGCATTAGGATATTTTCTCTCTGTCTCTTTTTTCAGAACTGCCTTGAAATCCCGCCATGAGTGGCTCATTCTCATGAAAATAACACGTTGGGCATCTTTCGAAACATTAAATTTTTCCTATTAAACAAATTCAATTAGTACAAGTCTAAACCCAAATAAAAAATCAATACTTACCTATGAAATTAGGTCAATCTTATCGTGAAAATAAGATGGGATATCACCATACCTCAATTTTCGTCCACGCATCTTCTTTATGATGATTCGGAACCTTTCTCCAGTCAGGATAGTTTAATGGTAGTAGGGTTGGGATCCTAGCAAGTAGTCCAAAGTATGTGGATGCCTCAGCTGCATTAGTGCCAACTACAATGTCATGCTTGTCTAATTCCAAATCTTTCTTAGTAGAGCTAGTCCTTGCATTGATAGAAAGGCCTCTTGTGCGCCCTCTCTTACGACCTACAATTAAAAAATGTGACGGTATTAGTGACTAATGTGCTGTCCAATTAATGCAATCAGCCTAATTATTAAGTATTCAAAACTAGAAACTGAATGTTGTACTTGTAGATGACGATGACAATGATGCATTAGGGTCCCCAGAACTCTGTTGCTCAGCCATCACCTAAACATGCATTGCAACAAAATCACAATTATAGTAAGTATATGTGCTTGTCAAGTGCAAACTTAAAACAAACAAAGAGAAGTTAAGCACAATAAGCACCTTGCCATATGATGGTACCCTAACTTTCTTAATAACCTATAAAAAGAGAAGGCCTAAAATCAATCATAAATTGACTATCAACACAAGAAATCAAATCAGAAACAGCTTTGGAAACTATCGAAATGTAGAATAACAGAACAACTCAGGCCTAAAACCTATGATAATTATAGCAATTAGAAAAAGAAAAATAAGACTCCATAAAAGACACCATTCTGGCATCACTATTTCATGCTTCTATGCATGAACACTATTTTTTTTTTTTTTACATATATGCCCATCAAATGTGTTGGTTGTACAAGAGGATAGATGAAATTTGGCTGAGAAACAAGCTAAATTTGAATTGATGAAATTTGAATTGTAGATACAACCAAAACTGATGTCTGGAGCGTTGTTCATCTCTTGTTTTATCTTTGCCTCTCTCTATCTCTTTCTCTCTCTCAAGTCTCAACACAACCTTTGAAGGAGCTTTTCTATAAGAATGAGAGCCTCCAACAGAGTCCTCTATTCATTGTAACCGAATCTTATGGAGGGAAATTTGCTGTTACTAATGGACTGCCAGATGTAAAAGCCATTGAAGCTAGAGAATTGAAGTTTAAACTTGGAGGTAATTCAAACTGAATCTTTTCTTAATATCAGAAAATTTTAAACCCTTTAGGTCTCACCATCACCAAACTTTGTAATTCAACTAGGACTGTTTTGATCTAATTTTGTGTGTTTTTAGATATTGTCTTTAGGTCTCACCATTACACCTTGTAAGCTGCCATTACAATCCTAATTAGTCCATTTCAATTCCCTTTATTGTATGCATATATGGGTGTTCTCCTCATACTTTCTATCTTCAGTTACTTGGAATGGATTACAATGCAAAATAAAATTGTCCATTAACTCAAACTTTCCTTAAGCCCTAGCCAACAACCATCATACCAAAACCTAACCCCCTAGTTTTACTGCAAACTGTACTTTTTACTTTAGTTTTAATCCTTTTCCCACCCAAACAGTTACTTTTCCTTCTCCTAAATTTGCCCGTCTAATTGCTATTCTAGTTATTTTAGGATTGTTTTTACTCTCAATGGATTAAAAAGCTGATTCTTTGTAGGACCATAGTTCTATATGCGATGTGGGATGTCCAGTGGTTGTCAAGCATCAAATTGGTATGAAAACTTTAGTGTGTGACTTTCCTACATCACTCCTCCCCTTCATGTATTTCTAAAACTAATTAAAATTTTAGTTTTGCATATAATTCAAAACATCAATGAAGCAAATACAAGGAGAAAGAACAGTAACGAAGAATAAGTAAACATAGAATAGAAGAGGAGGAATAATGAAGAAGGATAAGGGAAAGGAGGATGAAACACCTGTAATGATGTAACGTGAGAAGAAAGAGGAAGAGAAGCAATCAGCTAACATGAATAGCATGATAGTAGCTCTCAGCAGCACATTAAGCCATAAAACTTGATTCAAATTCCAATCAATTTTATGTCTCCATAACTGGTTACATATATAAGAAAAATAAAGAAAAGAAATCCTAAATGGTTTCTAAAACTGGAAGCAAAATTTATTCAAACACTATCTCTATGATTCTATCAACATTAATAAAATAACAAATGAAATTACACAATTACCCAAAGAAATAAATTCCTATATCCCACATTTAACTGCATCAATGTCCCTCCTCCACAGATTTATTTACCATTATACCAAGATTATGTCTTCTTCTTGTTCAAGAACTTGGAACTTCCAACTAATTATGCAATTGCCACTACCTTTAAATTCGGAACTGTTTAGTGCTTGGGTGGGCCAATAGCGACACATAATCAGGATTTTGGAACTCAGGGTTCCATTAAAACCCCTTAAGAAACCAACCCTTGACCTTTTTAATACTTTCTATCAAAGGGAACCCTTTTAGCCCATTTTGAACATACTTCCAGCCCTAAAGAAAACTTAAGTAACCTACTAATCAGATCCACAGGTAAGGAACCTGGTCTCAAAGAACCTGCATGCCAAATTCCTTGGTTTTTACTCTTTAGCCTCCAATCCTCTGGCTATGTTTAGCTTCCCAGCAAGTGAAATTTAAGGAATACGAAGGCTCCATCTGTTGGGAAAAGTGAAGTGAAATAAAGAAAATCCTCAATTCTCCTTGTCATGTTTGGTTGTCTACCAGCATATTGCCAAGGGAAGGGTCTCTCTCTCTCTCTCTCTGTCATCTACAAATATAGTTAAGGCAATGAAAGGAACGATGGCAATAGCACTGGCTGTTGGTCGGACAAAACTTTTGAACCACTGAAGTTTTGCACACCTTAAAATATAGGTGGGTGACAAGGAAAATCTTAGTCCCTAAATAAATCCTGTCCCTAGACACAAGCAACCCAACATAGCCTTTGGGTCTCCAACAAACATCAGGAATTCTTCTAGGTCCTGTAATAACATATTATCAATAACAAGAGATCACCTCATAGCAAGCAAGTGTGGGTGTCAGATTCGGAAAATCCCCAAAAAAATATACATGATTCTAGGACTAGCGGTATACAGAACTTTAAAAAAAAATTATACTTATTATTAGTTATCTTAATATTATAAAATGTTATCAAACATATCAACTTTAAATGTAAAAAAAAAAAACTACGCCCCAAATAAAATATTACATTATCGACTCTTATTCCAAAACAATGGTTTGTAAAGAGGTATAATATGTTACCAAACGGTGGCTTGTAGTTAAGGTCAACAGATTGGCTATGGATTCAGGGTCTAAAATGAATCCATATATAAACTATGATCATATATGGTTTTATGATCCAGTATAAACACATGTTCATACATATATAAACTAAATAAGCAAATCCATAGATAAACACAAAATGAATCGAAGCAGAAACAGAGAGAGCGAGAGAGAAAGGAGAGTTTAAGATTAAAAAAAAAAAATTTAAAACAACAGAACTCAACTACAGAAACCCTAAACGAAAGAATATTGGACAAAAAACTTGAAATACTAACAACAGATCAAACACAAGAACTAATACTTTATGAGAAATCAAAACATGTAAGAAAAAAGCAGAGGAGAAGGGTTGAATGGGATCGAACCTTGTGGGACTTGCGAGAATTGGTATGACTGATGAGAATCTCCAAAATCTTTTACTAATTGAATGCCTCCAATCTATTACGTACCTGGTGAAACACCAGGTTACTGTCGAACTCACCAGCTCAACTAGCAACAGTTGCCGATTCACCGTTTCTCTGTCATTTGAAAGAGATTTCAGAGAGGTTTGACGGTTGAGAGAGGAAAAAGATTTGAGAGAACTGATCGACTCACCGCTGCTCTAGAGTTTGAAAATACTTTTGAGAGAACTTTGAGACAGAGATGGAAAGAGCGGGGGAAACGAAAAGGTTTTTGAGAGAGAGATGGAAATTGAGCGCGGGGAAGTGAAAACAAATTGGGGTTTTTTTTTTGGAAACCTATTATTTTATACGGAGTTTATTTATAAATGTCGTTGTATTGTGACATACGA
Organism: Telopea speciosissima; assembly: GCF_018873765.1. Classification (NCBI taxonomy): domain Eukaryota; kingdom Viridiplantae; phylum Streptophyta; class Magnoliopsida; order Proteales; family Proteaceae; genus Telopea; species Telopea speciosissima. The sequence continues at coordinate 54,848,063 of NC_057919.1, read as the reverse complement.
CGACATTTTATTGAAAACGCCGTTAATAAAAATATTAAATCATTATTAAATAGTAAGCTACAGTGGCGGTTGTTAGGGAAACGCCACGAAAACTAATTTGTTTAACGGCGATTGTGTACAAACATCGTTATATATTCATATATGACGACGTTTATACCTAAACGCCGTTATACATTTATATATCACAGCATGTTTAACAAAATGTCGGTATATCTTCATATATGACGACATTTGTAGAAAATGCCACAATAGCTCAACCCAAAGTGCCTTCGTTGCACCAATTTCTTGTAGTGTTTTCCTGTCATCGACACAACCTGTCCAATCTATATCTGAGTAGGCTGCCAACTCAAATCCTTTCTTTTTGGGATACCACAGGCCAAAGTCCATACTTCCTTTTAAATATCTGAGAATTCTCTTCACAGCTGCAACATGTGTTTCCTTTGGACCAACTTGGAATCTAGCCACCATACATACAGCTTGAAGAATATCTGGCCTGGAAGCAATGAGATATAATAGGCTACTAATCATAGACCTGTACATGGTATGATCAACTACAGGAGAATCATCATCTTTGCTAAGCTTGCAACTTCTCATCATTGGAGTACTCACAGGCTTGCAATCTTCCATGTTGAACTTCTTCAACATCTCTTTAACATACTTTGCTTGTGAAATGAATATACCATTCTTCATCTGCTTAACCTATAAACAAAGAAAAAAGGATAATTTACCAAGCATTGACATCTCAAACTCTGTCTGCATTCTCTCAGCAAATTCCTTGCATAGTTCACTATTATGGGCTCCAAATATGATATCATCAACATAAACAACCACAACCAGTGGGCTGCTGTCCACAGATCTAATGTAGAGATTGCTATCCACCATGTCTTTCTTGAAGCCTATCTCATATAGATAGTTGTCCAACCTTGAATACCAAGCTCTAGGAGCTTGTTTCAGACCATATAGAGCTTTCTTGAGTCTACAAACCATAGTAACATCTTCACAAAGTTGAAAACCATCCGGTTGCTCCATGTAGACCTCCTCTACAAGATTTCCATTCAAAAATGCTGATTTTACATCCATTTGAAAAATCTTAAAATCTCTGTAAGCTGCAAGTGCTAAAAACATCCGAATAGACTCTAGTCTTGCCATAGGTGCAAAAGTCTCATCAAAATCCACACCTTCAACCTGAGCATACCCTTTGCAGACTAACCTTGCTTTATTTCTTATCACCTCTCCCTTTTCATTAAGTTTGTTTCTAAACACCCATTTTGTGCCAATTACATTCTTACCTGCAGGTCTAGGAACCAACTCCCAAGTCTTGTTCTTCTGAATCTGATCAAGCTCTTCCTCCATAGCATTGACCCAACTTGAATCTCTTGAAGCTTCTTCAATTGACTTAGGCTCGATATGAGATAAAAAGGAGTAGCAATTACTTGATTTCATTCTTCTAGTCCGTACTCTAGTTGAAGGATCTCCAACAATCTGATTTTAAGGATGATCTTTTTCAAGTCTTCCAGTCCTGTGTCTCTTCTTAGTTGCTTCTTCATTTCCTTCCTCCTTTTTAGACACTGAGGAAGGTGGGGTTGTATTCTTGGTTGCTGAGTTTTTATTTTCAACTTCTTCATCACCATTCTCAATGAACTCACTGTCAGTATCATAGTCAATTCTATCAACTTTGGGGTTGTTGCTCTTCTCATCAAAAGTGACATCTGAGCTCTCTACAATCTTGGCTAGCCTCTTGTTGTAGCATCTGTAAGCCTTGCTTCTCACTGAATACCCAAGGAATATTCCCCCATCAGACCTATCTTAAAATTTGCTTAAATTTTCTTCTATATTCCTGATGAAGCACTAGTTACCAAAGATTCTAAAGTATTTTACTGTAGCTTTCCTTTTGTACCAGAGTTTATATGGTGTTTTCTTTTCAAACCTTTTGAGCATGAATCTATTTTGAATATGCAGAGCAGTGTGCACAACCTCTTTCCAGTACCTCTTGCCAAGACCACTCTCTATCAACATTGTTCTTGCCATCTCTTGAACTGTTCTATTTTTTCTCTCTGCAACTCCATTTTATTGTGGAGTTCTAGCTGCTGAAGTCTGTCTCCTAATGCCATGCTCATAGAAATACTCATCAAATACACCCCAGGTGTATTCTCCACCTTTGTCAGACCTGAGACACTTGATAATTCTTCCAGTTTCATTCTCAACTTGCTGTCTGAACACCTTGAACATATCTAGAGCTTCATTCTTATGCTTCATAAATTGTACCCAAGTCATCCTACTGTAGTCATCAATGAAAAGAATAAACTACCTGTGACCACTTATGCTTTGGGTTCTGGAAGGACCACACAGATCAGTATGAATTAAATCAAGGGGCTTCTTAGAATAGTACTCTTTAGGCTTGTGAGTAACCCTGATTTGCTTGCCTCTCTGACATGATGAATAAATAGGATTGGATGGCTTCTTCAGCTGAGGAACATCTCTAACTGCCTTATGAGAAGTGATCTTCACCAAGTTGTCAAAGCCAATGTGCCCAAATCTCTTGTGCCAAAGCCAATGCTCTTCTTCTTGACTAACCAAGCAAGATCCACCTGTGCTATCTGACAATGCATACAAATTTCCTGAAGTTCTCACACCTGATGCCACGAGTTTGCCATTCTTTGATTTTATGATCTCACATCCTGATTTATCAAAGACAATCTTGTGTCCCTTGTCACACATTTGACTAATGCTGAGAAGATTATGCTTCAAGCCTGAAACATATAAAACATCAGATGTCTTCACTTTCCCATCATCTAGATGCACTGTGCCCTTGCCAACTATCTTGGCACTCTCACTGTTTCCAAATTTAACAGATCCTCCTTCATATTGGTTAAGCTCTACAAACTTGTTCTTGTCACCAGTCATGTGACTTGAACAACCACTATCAAGGATCCATGGAACAACCTTGTCTTGAGCTCTAAAAAAAGTTTGAACAACCAAAGAGTTAATACTCTTTCCTCTTGAAACTTTTTCAACCCAAACCTTCTTAACTTGCTTTTTCACATCTGAATCAGTTGTAGTCTTCTTTTGAATTGGCTTCTTTATGGGAGAGAAATAGATGGGCTGTTTGCAATTCTTAGCAAGGTGACCATGACTGCAACAATTGTAACACATGATATTTTGCAACAAAGGTGCAAAAGAGTTCTTACTAGTGAAAAACACTTGCTTTGAGTTGACCTTGCAAGTGGCTATCTTACGCCCATAGGTGTTACACTTGAAACAATAACCAAGAAAGTAGTTGCTCTGTTTGCCTTGAAATCTTGATCTTCCAAACCTAAATGTGCCATAGAATCTACAATGAGAGGCATTAGTCTTTTGCTGATTTCTTTGCTCTTGATGTTTCTTCTTTTGCTCCCCCTTACTTGTTGCATGGAAAGTTTTTCCTCTTGCATCAATAGAGCTGTCTTCTTTCACAAAATCCATCTTCTTCAGGTTTTTGGTAAGTTGCTCATTATTCTTAGATGATTCCATATGAACATACCCCAAACCTGATTTCATGCCAGCTGGTCTATGTTTATTGATGATCTTCTTCAGAGTCTGACTTGACTCATTTGGTTGAGATTGAGTGAGCTTAATTTCTTGAGATACTCCATTCTCATCAAATTTTCTAACTTTCTATTTCAACTCATTAAGTTCAATCCACATCAGCTCATAGTTGCTGATTTTATCTTTATACTCTTTGATTTGGCTTTGAAGAACCTCATTTTCTTGAGTAAGCTTGCTGCAGTGAGTAACCTTGACTGCAAGTTGAGTCTCAAAGTTGTTTGGCTATCCTTCAAACTCTCCAATTCCTTTTCTTGTTTCATACAGACCTTGACCCACTTCTTATTCTTTTTCTTCTCAGTATCAAGCTTCTCAAGAGCCTCTTCCAACTCACCCTCAAGATCCACTATAGCTTCCATTTCCTCTGTCTCTTCTGAAGGCTGATTTTCATCCTTATTGATTTCATAAGCCATGAATAGACACTCACTGATATCACTGTCTAAATCTTCATCAATCTCTGAATCAGATGAGGAGTCATCACTCTCCTTGGAGATAAAAACCTTCTTCTTGGGGAGTCTTCTCTTAGTGAACTTTTTCTTCCCTTTGAATTTTTCTTTGTTGTTGTTGTTGTCTTCATCACCATTGCCTTTGAAATTCTTCTTTTGAGGACATGAGGCATCATAGTGACCAATATCACCACACCTGAAGCACTTGAATGGAAGCTTACCTCGATACTTACCTTTTCCTCTGGTGAGCTTTCTAACAAAGTTTATTTCAGCCTCATCATCACTATCCAACTCAATATCAGAAATTTTCTCAATTCTCATATTCTTCATTACTTTAAAAGCAAGTTCTTTGTCTTTAGCTTTGCCTTTTCCTTTCCCAGTTCTCATCTCATAAGCCTTCAGCTTTTCTTGTAAAACATCTAATGCCAAGTTGTCTATATCATCATGATCTTCAATAACTGAAACCTTGGAGTCATATTTGGGAAGAAGTGATCTGAGTATCTTCTGACAAATCTCTGAGTCACTCAATGTATGACCTAGACCTCTAATAGCATTTACAACTTCATTGATTTTAACCATATATGCTTCAATATCTTCACTTTCATTCATTTTCAATCCTTCAAAATTTACCTTGTGAACTTAAAGCTTGGACTTTTTGACCCTCTGATCACCTTCATGCACACCCTTCAGCCTGTCCCACAGTTGCTTGGCTGTCTTGTAATCCATGACCTTTGCAAGCTCCGTGTTTGTCAGTGCACTCTTAAGTGCATTCATTGCCTTCAGGTTATTTTCAAAATTCTTAATTTCTATCTCATCGGTCGATTCTGTATTTGGCATCTCGAACTCGATATATATCGATCTGAGAACACCATACCCCAAAGACCCCAAATAGGTCTCCATTTTGTTCTTCCAGAAAACATACTCAGTACCATCAAAGTGTGGTGCCCTTCCATAACCTGAGACTTTATTGTGTGCCATTATTCCTAGAGAGATCTCTCAACTGTCAATTTGACTAATGTTGAGTTTAGCTCTGATACCAATTGATGAATCACACTTGGCACAGAGAGGGGGGTGAATCTGTGCTTATTAAAATTTTCTGCAAACTTAGATTATAACAACCAACACACAATCGTATGGTCACGCACCAATCACTACAAAGTAGCTTGGTCTACCAGTGAACCACACCCACTCTGCAAGTAATCACTTCAAAATAAAATATCAAACCATAACACAAGCATATACGTGATTCGGCATAATGGCCTACGTCCACGGAGCAATACCCCTCACGGGTTTCGTGCTTTGCTCAGCACACTTCTATTAAAAACCTTATTACACAGGTTCAACACAGTTTCATATGACACAGGAACCACAAGAAATACTCCCACACACCTAACTGTATCAGCACTGTAGGCTTTAAACACTAAAAGTGAATTTATATGATCAACCCAAATTCTCGACACTCAAAATTACATGAACCTCGCTCCCCAACAAGATTAAATGATAAGAAGAGGAACTTGAATGAAAAACTACCTCAAGAACGAAGTAGAACTACAACCACTGTCGATGCAGACCTTCTAGACATCAGTAGCAGCGTGCGGCATGTCCTGGAAGCCTCTGACATGGATCCCAATGCATTGATCTACTAAAAATGCCTTCTTCTCTAAGAAAATTCAAACATTAAATCACAGAGGCATCAAACCCTAAATCTGACTTTACCACTGTGTAGAGGACGTCAAAATGTGGGGGATAGCGTCTTTGCACAAATCCCAAAATTTGACTTTTAAATAGCCCAAAGTTCGAGGCAAAGATTGAATCAATCTGGGCCATTAGATCAGATCGTACGGACGGCCCAGATTAAAATAAGATTCGATTCGATCTTCCATCTTCCGCTTTACACGGGAGCGGAGCACACATAAGCCATTGGAACCTCATCTTTGATATGAGATTAAAACAGAACCATCAGATTAGATTCCTGATCCACCAATGAGAAGTCATCACTTAAGTGTACCAATTTTGCATGTGCTTAATTGTGAGGTGTCCATTTAGAATCTTCTATCTCATCCATTAATTATGAGATCAACCAATCAGAACAAGAGATTCTAATTCGGATTTAAAGATCAATCTCAGCCACAAAATTGCTTGCGTTTTTGGGACAACGATGACTCATCCATGATCTGTACAGGTGTCAGAAAAAGTTGAAATTTTTATCTCCCACTATTTTCCACATGGGCTTCACATCCGTACGGTTAGAATTTCCATGTGATGCTCCAAAAAATTCACTAACCTGTTACAGAGAATGACTTCCAATAGCTTGATTTTCAAAACCTCCAAATATTTTCTAAGTATGAGAGCATAATCAAGCTGTTTGACAAAATGCCCAAGAGGGCTGGGCTGCTGTACCCATGGGGCTGAGCTGTTAGGTTGGTGCCTGGGCTGCTGTGCCCATGGTACTAGGCTGCTGGGCTGGTGCTTGTGCAGCCATGCTGTCAAGGCTGTGATGGCCATATGACCATGTTGACTCAGTCAAATGACAAGGTGGACATGCCACCTTACTACCCCCTGACACGTAACACCCCAGGTGGAGTCCAGACTCTCTCTCCTCTTTCTCTCTCTTTAAAATCAACTCAAGCTTGCTGTCCAGCTCACTGACAATGATCCTGATGCACTCTTTTGGCCTTCACACACATCAACCTGTAGCTCGAATGACTGTGTGGTTTATTCACCATTGTAGAGAAAAAATTTGTAAACATGTTGGCACAAATCACTTGTCTTTTCTCTGTCATATGCACACTTTTCAAGAGTCCCAGAGAGGCTTCACAATCACAGTTGCTGAATTTCAGATTTACTTGAAAACTTACAACTGAACATGTCATTTTCACAAATAACCATTGTTTGGCTCAAGTAACACTTGAAACACATCACCAACAAGAACTTAAACATGCGTAGCCACTCGGAAGACTAGTGGGTCCCACCAATCATCAAACCAACCTCCAAACCGAGAAAAACATTGTTTGGACTTAAATTTTTAGAAATCTTGAACTTGAACCTTGAGGAGGCAATATAGCTTGAGTTTGACCTTGAACTTTCTTGGAACATATTCAATACATTGAAATAAGAGCCACCAAGAGCTCAAACCACCAGAAACCTCTCTATATTAAGAATTCATCTCTCAAACCAAGCCATTACCTCTTCAACCCTGTACATGCTCTCTATGAACTGTACAAAAAACCTCCAGATCTCTGAGAGCAAGGTTGTTAGACCTCAAATACAATATTTATGAGATTATGAGCATGTTCAAATAACTAAACAAGGTGGCCTACACTCACACACTCATGCAATAGAGAAATATATGATGCAAACATGAAAAATAAGCTTGAATGAAACTACAATGCTACTGTGTTCTACCAAGACATACCTCAAGGAGTCATGTCATCCTAAGTAGGATTGTCAAGAGTTGGAAACCCCTTGGAGAGCTATGGGCATTTTTCATATGCATTACCTGGCTTGCGAGAAGAGTCAAGCACCCAATGTTTTTGTCTTTCTACAGCTTTACTTTTTTTCTTTCCCTTTTATTTTTATTGGCAATGCTTATATGATAAAATGTTGAATGCTCACGCATGCATGGAATTTTGCTATCCCTTTCATTTTCTAGGTCATGCTTTCTATCTTCTCATTGGAAGCTCACATGCCATGGGATTTTGCTGCCCCTTTCATTTTCTTGGTCATGCTTTCTGTCTTCTCATTGGAAGCTCACATGCCATGAGGACTTACTTTATTTATTAGCTTTGAGGCTCACACGGTGTTCCTTATTACCAACTTGCAGACAAGCTTAGCACATTCCTTACACCACTGCTGTCCACTAAGTTGCCAATAACGACAACAATGCCATTAGATCAATATAGTGTAGGGTTCTAATTCTGGGCTGGGTTTGCCTATTTATAGGCCAGCCCAACTTAGGGCCTGTTTGGCAATCAGCCCTGATTCTGGGCCATTCTGGCCACTCTGGTGGGGTCCACAGGGGTCTGAGGGAGGTGATGGTTCCTAAAATTCCCATCTACCCCTAAAGGGTACCCATGGTCTATATCAGTGGTCCTCACATGTCTAGAGTCCAAAATTATCAATTCAACCACTCTGGGCGATTCACTAGGCGTTTGGTCAATCACCCAGTCCATCGTCCAGAGAATGCAGCAAAGCTGTAATTTCTCTGTGCTTGGACAAGGGCTTGACCCAGGGCTTGGGCCTTGCACCAACACCACACACAGGGCTTAACACACATCTTTCCAGGTGTGGACCCCATATTTATGGGTAAGAGAGAGTACCTGGAGTTTATGCAGTACATTATGCTGTGGGTAGTGCAACTGCAAGGGTCTGCAATCCATCTTCTGACAGGTATGTGGGAGGACATCTTTGGGGGTTCTCCATTAAATTCAATCACTGGAGTGATACTCCACAGAGTGTTTGGATGTCTTGTCCGGGGTCCTTGTCCTTCATTCAAAATTTCCAGTCAGTTAGGGGCAGGCTTGACATTTCTCCCCACCTTATAAAAATTTCATCATCGAAATTGGCTTACCTTATAATTCAAATAGTTGGGGATACTTTTCCGTATTTCCTCTTTGCATTCCCACGATGCTTCCTCTATGGGACAGTTTCCCCATTGAACCTTGGCGAATACGACCGTACGGTTATAGAGGTTATGTTCTTTTTTGTCCAATATCTTCGTAGGTTGTTCTTCATAAGTCATATCCGAATCCAATTGTTCAGGTTCAGCAGAGAGCACATGTGCCGAGTTGCTGATGTACTTCCTTAGCATCGACATATGGAAAACATCATGGATGCCTTATAAGGATGGCGGTAATGCCAATCGATATGCTACAGGTCCCACTCTGTTGAGGATTTCATAGGGACCAATAAATCTTGGGCTCAACTTGCCATTCTTGTTGAAGCGTAGCAATCCCTTCATTGGAGACACTCGGAGGAATACCTTCTCTTGGACCCCAAATTCTATGTTCTTCCTTCGATTGTCGGCATAACTCTTCTATCTTGATTGGGCCGCTTTAATCTTCTCTCTAATGATATCCACCTTCTCACATGTTGCTTGTAACATTTCGGGCCCAAGATACTTCCATTCTCTGACTTCGTCCCAATACAATAGGGTCTGGCATTTTTGACCATAAAGAGCTTCATATGGTGCCATGCCAATGGTGGAGTGGTAGCTGTTGTTATATACGAATTCCACCAAGGGTATGTGGGCATCCCAACTATCGTTCATCTCCAATATACAGGCTTTGAGCATATCCTCCAAAGTCTGGATTGTTCTTTCGGACTGTCCATCTGTCTGCAGATGGAAAGTCGTGCTGAGATTTAGTTGAGATCCCAGTGCCTGTTGTAGACTCTTCCAAAATCTTGAGGTAAATTGGGGATCCCTATCAGATACAGTGCTGGCAGGTAAGCCATGTAAGCGGAGTATATTCTTGATGTATAGTTGAGCGAGCTTTTCCAGCGAATAGTTTATTCTGATGGGAATGAAGTGAGCCACTTTAGTCAGTCCATCTACAATCACCCAAATTGTGTTCATCCCTTTCCTGGTGTTGGGTAGATTGGTTACAAAATCCATGGTAATTCGTTCCCATTTTCATTCGGGAATAGGGAGTGGCTGCAACAATCCATATGGTCGGTGTCTTTTCGCCTTTATTTGCTGATAGGTAAGGCACTCAAACACGTATATGGCTATGGTTTGCTTCATTCCAATCCACCAATAGTACTTCTTCCCATCTTTGTGCTCCCGGGGTGGATTGAATAGGGTGAATTATGTGCCTCCTTAAGAATTCAATTCTGTACATCATAGTCATCAGGCACGCACAATCTATCTCTGAACTTTAATGCCCCATCATGGGCCAGTGAGAAGTCTGGGTCTTTGTGGACTCCATGTTGTACTTTCCAAATTACTTTGGCTAGCTCAGGGTCCTTAGGCTGCTTCTCGATTATTTCTTCCCGGATTGACAACTGTATATCCATGGCTGCTAACCATATAACTGTTCCTTCAATCATCAGTTCCAGATCAAACTTTGGAGCTTCTTCTATCAGTTGCTCACTTAAAACCAAGGAAGCGAGGGATGCGGTTTATGATTTCCTGCTTAACGCATCCGCCACTACGTTGGCCTTGCCAGGGTGGTATTGGATCTCACAGTCGTAGTCCTTCACCAATTATAACCACCTCCTTTGTCTCATATTCAGCTCCTTCTGGGTGAAGAAATACTTCAGACTTTTATGATCGCTGAAGATTTCACTCTTTTCACCATCGAGATAATGTCGCCATATTTTCAACGCAAAGACTACCACGGCCAACTCTAGGTCATGAGTGGGGTAGTTCTTTTCATGTTCTTTTAGTTGCCTTGAGGCATAGGCGACCACTTTACCTCTCTGTATTAATACGCTGCCCAATCCCAAATGCGTCGGTGTATACCACCATTCCTCTAGTGTCGTCTGGAATAGTCAAGACTAGCATCATCACCAATCGATTTCTTAACTCTTGGAAGCTTTTCTCGCAAGCGTCGTTCCACTCAAACTTTGTGCCTTTCTTTGTCAGCTTTGTCATAGGCCCCGATACGCATGAGAAATTCTCAATAAACCGACGGTAATATCCAGCTAAACCCAAGAAACTTTGGATCTCAGTGGCATTCTTCGGAGTATCCCACTCGAGAACGCCGTCACCTTGTCTGGGTTTACCTTGATGCTGTCCTTGGTGATGATGTGCCCTAAGAATCCAATTTGGTGAAGCCAAAATTCACACTTACTGAACTTGGTGTACAGTTGGTGCTCCCGCAATCGCTGCAACACGAAAGTAAGGTGTCGAGCATGCTCTTCTTCACTCTTGGAGTACACCAGAATGTCATCGATAAATACGATAATGAACTTATCTAGCACATCATGGAATACTCTATTCATCATGTCCATGGATGCCGCCGGGGCGTTGGTTAACCCGAACGATAATACTAGAAATTCATAATGTCCGTACCGAGTTCTAAACGCCGTCTTGTGGATATCACCGATCTTAATCTTCAGTTGGTGGTATCCGGACCTAAGATCGATTTTGGAGAAAACTCTTGCTCCCTGCAGTTGATCAAATAGGTCATCGGTGCGTGGCAACGGGTATCAATTTTTCATCGTCAGTTTATTTAGTTCTCGATAGTCGATGAACAAACGCATACTACCATCCTTCTTCTTCACGAATAGCATGGGTGCTCCCCAGGGAGACATGCTAGGTCGTATGAAACCCTTCTTTAACAAGTCTTGTAGTTGGACCTGCAGTTCTTTCAACTCAATAGGTGCCATTCGGTATGGTGCCTTGGAAACTAGTGCCGCACTAGGAATCAGATCAATTACGAATTCTATCTCACGATCAGGCGGTAGCAGGGTCAAATCTTCTGGAAAAACATCAGGAAATTCTTTGGCGATGTCAAGTTTCTCCAAAGGCTTTATCTTTGCCTCAATGTCCATCACGGTGGCCAAAAAGCCTTGACATCCATCATCCAGCAATTTCTGCGCCTGGAGTGATAAGGTTATCCTTTTGGGCTTCCTCATCGATTCACTTTGGTAGGTGAAAACCGAGCCATCATGTAACTTGAATATTATCTTCTTCTCTGCACACATGACATTTGCTCCATAGGTGGATAGCCAATCCATGCCTAGTATCACATCAAAGTCCTTCAATCAAACTTTATTAGGCGTGCGGTCAAGTTCTTCCCATAAATTTCTACCTGACAGGGGTCGTAGACTTCCTTCAGACTCACAACGCTACCCTTCAGTGTGCTGACTACTAAATCATGCCCGATGTCCCTTGGCCGGTCAGTCATCCTACTCGCAAAGGTAGTAGAAATAATAGAGTGGGATGCGCTTGAGTAAAATGGTACTCGCGTGGGAATGGTTGAGGCACTCAGGGTACCTAGGGTTTGTACAAAATTTAGGTTTCTCGTATTCACAGGTTATTCCCTAGAATTTAGTAGTGTTTAGTGGACTTACCTGTCATTCATCGAGGTTCGCCTCTGCTTCTTCATTAGTCAACGTGAACACTTTTCCTCTAGTCCGATTGTCTCGTGGCTGGAAAGGTCTAGTATAGGACTGATTTGGCGAGTAAGTGTCGTATCCGCGGTGCATACATTCCCTGGCCATATGTCCTGCTTTGTGGCATATGTGGCATTTGTTGGATAACACGACCGCTGTTGAGGCTTGGCTTACTTGGCTCATTGCAGGTCGGGCTGGCGAAGCTGCCGTTGTTGCCTGACTCGCAGTTGGTTGGGCAGGCCAATTATAAGTGGGGCGAAAAAGGTTCTAACCCACATCTTGCCTATGATACAGAGTCGGATTGGGGCTCGAATAGCTCCTCAGAAAGCCTTGTTTGGCCAACTGAAATTCTGGTAGTTGCTTGGCCTCTTGCCCAATCCGGGCGACGTTGTAGCTTTCTCTTTTTCTTTCTTCTTCAACCTGCCTTCCATAGTCTTCGCCTTGTCGACCATTTGAGTGTAATCCTGAATATCCATAATTGACAGGATGGACCCGATCTCTGGTTTGAGTCCCTTCTCAAATTTCTTCGTCTTACTGACTTCCCCTTTCAGGTGTTCCGGAGCGAAATGGAACAGATCTTTGAATTTCTGTTGGTAATCCAGCACTGACTTGGCTCCTTGCACAAGTGCAGAGAACTCAGCTTCCTTCTTGTCCCTAAAGCTCTTTGGGAAGTAGTTCTTAAAGAGAACTTCTTTGAATTGCTCCCAAGTAGGATTTGGATGAGCAGCTTCAAGGTTAGGCTTAGTGACCTTACCAGGCTTCAGCCTCGTTCTGTAGCTGATAACCTACACATATCAGCTTCTGTGCATATGTACATTCAAGCAAGTCGAATGCCTTCTCTAAGGCGCTAATCCACTGTTCTGGCTACATTTCCTCATAATTCAACTTGGAAAACACGGGCGGCTGGAGTTTCTTGAACCTCTCCATCACCTTGGCTGTAGAGTTTTTCGCTAACCATTGAGGCACAGGTAGTGGAAAAAGTATTGGCCAGTTGGGTGGTAGCGGTGGTACTGCTCGCTCTTACATCATGGCCGTAAATTGTGTAGACATTTGGCCCAGCAGCTCCTGTTGTTGCTGTATGGTCTGCATCATGGTGGTCATGAAGGTATTCACCTCACCAGCTGCTATGCCTAGTTGAGGTGCAGTGGCAGTAGCCTGGGCAGCCATTCGCACTCACGGCGAAGTAGCCGATACTTCAAAATTCTGAGCTTCAATTCCGTCTGGCAGCTCAACTCCCGAGACAAATTGAGGGTGTCTTCCTTGACGACCACCTCGGTTGGTTCTAGTGTTGACCATGATTGCTTTTCTGGAAAAAGCAACACGTTCAATATTTCCAACACTCTTATCGAGGTTAACATATAATTCCTAACTATCACATGTACATTATCTATTCCACAGTTCCAGTAAAATTATGTCATCGTTCCAGTGAGGTATGTTACTTATTAATTGTTTTTTATAAGTGTTTTATGCTCATGGAGTGTTTTATGATGTGATTTGTTATGAATGATATTATGTTGAAAAATTTATCTTAAATAGCAATTTCCCAAATTTTATACCTGCGTCTAGCATGCAAGCCTCTGCAACTTCTACCCAGTGATAATAGCCTGCACGTAAAGGTATCCTATGTCACTCCTAACCACGTCAGCTAAGGAAAGGTAGATGGCACGACCCTCAGGCCCACTGGTATTTGCAAGTGCCAGGTAAACCACTAACCGGTTCTCAGCATGGGATTGTATCTCTCATATCCGAGCTAATCACTTCCTCAGTTGTCTAATGTAACGCATGTTGTTGGGGTCTTCAAGCCCGAACAACGCAATAAGGTCCTGTCATGGAAAAGTTCTAAGTATCAGGTCACTATGGTTACTTAATCTTAAAATTTAGTATGGCACTATAGGAAAATTAAGCAGCCTAGACAGGAAAAATAAATAGGTCAGCTCGAGGTTGCACACAGTGTTTCAGTACCTACAGGGTTCAAGTCTTACTTGCCAGCCTATTAGGTCAAATCCTTGTTGGACTAGGCTATGGGTATGGTAGGGCCTACGTTCCCCGAAATTCTACAACCACACAATTCAACATACCTATGTATCTATGTTCTAGTTTGCACAGCATCACTCATACAGTGGTTCGTAAACACATGTATATAAACACATAATATTTAGATTGTATAAATTATTTCTAAAATAAGCCATTTAAAAAAAAAGAGAAAGTTTTATTTCCTTAAACCTCTCACTGCTTACTTCATTAGTCTATACCTATGTAATATTCCCATTATTGCTTTATTTGTTCATTAATATTTATTATTATTTATTTATTTATATTATTATATATATATTTATTTATTTATTTATTTTTATTCACATAATCATTTAAATGTTGTAATTATGTTTATTATATTATTTTAGGGTGGAATCAATAAGTCCATGTGTAAACATTTCAAAACCGGCCCGCTGAAATTTCATTCTCTGGGCAATTCTCTGGGCGTTAGGCCCCATCGCCCAGAGAATCGGGGCCCAGGCTATATCAGTCCGAGAGCTGTCCTTTTCACTTCATTTTTAATCCGAAGCTTCCTAAACTCCTAGGGAGGAGCTCCAAGGACTTCTTTAACTACTTCCACACCAAATCCACGTGTTTGTACGAGTCCCCCGCGCACCCACGCGAGTCTAGGGTAAGTTCATCACATTTTTCTTCTATTTTGGACTGCTGTCCACAGTTTTTTTTTATATTCTTTTTAGTTATAACTATAGATTTTGGTGCTCTAATTTTGTTTTATTCTTTCTTCTTGCTTGCAGCACCATGTCTACAAGTGGTAGGCATAGTACAACGAGGAAGGAGGTGACACGCAAGCGGCTGCGGTCTGATCCCGCACCTTCTTCACCATCTACGCTACCCGCTGCCTCATCGGGAGAGGATTCTTCATCCGAAGAACCAGAGTTCGATCGCCATTGGTTCTCTAGGTTTGAGCACTCAAGGGACTGGGCAAAACTTAAGTCCAAGAATATAGTGAATGGGAGGATGGTGCAGCTGGATGACTTACACCAGTACGCATGTATGCTAGGTTTAATGCCCTAGACTGGACATCTATGTTGTCATCCACACAGCTGTGCTACCCGAACCTAGTTCGGTATTTTTATTGCAACCTTGTACCATCTGGGGCACAAGGATTCGGTCTGGAGAGTAGGGTAAAGGGGGTGGATATCAGACTTACCATTGCCATCTTAGCAGAGATATTGGGACTGCCCAACACAGGCAATAGATGCTATTACAAGCCTAGGATAGACATTTCTGACATGTTTTCTCTAGAGACTAGGAGGATGGTCTTCAAAGCATTGACTGGAACAGAAGGGGTTCCGAAGTCTAAGGCTGACTATAAGCCTGTAGCTAGGATCATTAGCAGATGCATCTCCTAAAACATATATCCAAAGGGCGGTAACCGGGGTAGTATTTCTATGCTCCGGGCTTATATTACCTATTGTCTATTGGGGGCTGGTAAGGGGGGTCCGGTGATCAACCTTCCATATTTGCTGATGTAGGTGATGCTCTATTACACTCAGAACCCGTCTGATGGGAACCTACCCTATGGGAAGTCCCTAACCCTAGTATTTCAGTACTTTGGTGTTCCTCTAGCTGGAGAGTACACGGATGGGGACAGGTTGAGACCTATTAGCAAGACCTTGATCCAGAAGATGAAAATGCTGGGGGAGCCTGAGGGTGATCCTGAGGGTGGAGAGGAGATGGAGATGGAGCAGGAGCAGGAGGTTGGGTTGGATGAACAGGGTGATCTAGAGGGTACTGGGGCATAGTTTGTAGATTTTCCCACCTATGAGCCGACCGGTGCTACTAGTTCTTAGGTGTCAGAGTCTTATGGATGGTCCGACATGATGGCACAGTTTCAGGGCCTTTGCACCCAGCTGACACAGATGTCAATGCGGATAGATCAGGGCTTTACTTCCCTGGAGCGGAGAGTAGGTTCTTTGGAGCAGCACTTTGACTTCTGGGACTCCTACTATCTCGTCGACTCCCAATAGATTCAGCCTCCACCGACCAACATACCTCCCGAGGAGTAGCCTTCCAGCATGAGTTATATTTAGTTTGACCTGATGTAGTTTCTCTCCCTTTTTTGTTTTTTATCATGGTTTATGTAGTTTTTTTTTGTTTTTTGTTCCAGCAAATGTATTTGGAAGTAGTACTTCCACTGAACTTATGTAGTGGCTTCGGCCACAGTTAACTTTATTAATGCTCAATATATGTGTTCTATCTTTATTTACATTTCATTTACCCCCTCATAGCTTTTAATTATTACATGTTATAATTTCTTACAATTTTTATTATTCCTATTCCGCTGTCTGTGAATGTAGAAAGAGATTCACGCTCTGATACCAAACTTTGTCACACCCCAAACCACCCCCTCGGAGGATTAGGTAGGTGACCCGAATTGCATGCTAGCAATCCGTCAAATCCCACGGATCTAGAAGCAGTTAATCCATTCACAGATATACATCCACCATAATACAACATATCAAACTCAGAGTGCTACAGAAAACTATATTTACATTAAAACATATAAGAAGCATAGCAGTACAGGAAATGATAATATGTACAATAATGTGTTCGATCATTCCCTCTCTTACTCCCACAGACAGAACAGTAGTAGTTACCATATACAACTTTTAAAGCAAAAGAAAATATATGCAGGGCGAGGTAACTCGAGCTCCAAAAAGAAGAAGAAAACTAAAAGCAGAAACGGGGAGAAACTTCTGTCAAAAACAAAAAGGAGTCCCCAAGACAAAAAAACATCAACAGCATCCTTCACGGGTCATCTTCAGTGACCACTGAGAATACTCGCATCAACGGTATGACCTCCATGAAGGTCCACACCAATATAGTCATAACCACCATGGCTCTCCTCCTGGTAATAAGTCTCCCCGCCACAATGACATCCACCTGTAGGATCATTTAATAGAAAAACATAAATAACAGAGTGTGAGCTCCATCGAGCCCGTGAATGAAACATATCATCATGCATGCATATGCAATCATAATCATATAAGTCCTACGTGAGGTGCAGTTCAATTATTTATTAGCCACCGAACATCACAACTAAGGCAGGTTAGTGCTACTATAATCCTCAATACATGTATCCCTGGTGCGGGCTTTTGACCCTTCCCGCGATACTCCCATTTAGTTGTTAGAGAGGACCAGTCAGCTCCCGCATTCATTCACCAAGGTCAGCTCGACCAGCCCTCTGTGATTAACCTGTGAGGCATCCATCCTGTTCTTTTCTTTTCTTTTCTCTGGCTTATAGCCCAGCTTATAGCCCATAATCACCTTTTCGGTGCAATCATATTTCTTTCTTTTCTTTTCTTTTCTTTTCTTTTCTTTTCTTTTCTTTTCTCATTCATATGGTCACTCCCACAGGCATCCAACACCTTAACCCCTGTTGGCACGGGTGCGCAGCACGGGTGATGAAACTCTAGCCCCATGTCTATATGGTATCGTATGAGTCGGGTGGTGTCAACCACATTCCATTCTATGGGCTACTGTAGGCCTCATTTCCAAGCCGACTACGACATCTAGTCAAACAATCACATTCAGCAGACAATATTCAACCATAGATTCCAACAGTCAGTACACAATGTTGTTTCTAGATTTCTAGATTTATGAATTAAATATATAACACAGTATTAGTATGATAAGATTCATTTCAGCATATTAATTATGTTACATCTACATACATGATGACATTCCACTCACTTGGTCAGGTCCTACAGGTTCAGTTCCAGCTGGTGTCTAGCAGTGCACCTTGAGCGTGGGATCAAATCCTAAAGTAATAAATCAGAAATGTATTATTTAATATTCAAAACTATTTTGGATAATCCTAGTGCTGATCTAGGTTCACTGGTCTGACTCGGTGCTCAGTCTGGTATCACTTGGAATTCTTCGGGTCTTGCACTGGGCCTTAGGGTCCATGTCCCGGTGCATCATCCAGAGATGTGGATCAGGGTCAGATTTGGTATTTACCAGTGTAATTAGTTGTATATGGTCCTAATAGTTTTACAAATCAGTCCGCAGGTCAGCAGTTCAGTTGAACCACCACTGGCAGGGTTGCCAGGCCCTGTAGGCCCACTTGGGTGCCCAAGGTATGGATAATAGTGAACAGATGTGAAGAGGGGCATTTTGGTCATTTACTAAATTCTCACACTATACATGGCCCACTGGTGAAGGCCCACAGAGGTAGGACAACAATACAATCCAATTTAATTACAATCCAATTTAATTCTCTGGGCGATAGGGCAATCGCCCAGAGCCTGTTTAAAGCGTGAACAGGCTCCAAATCTTGGATTTTTCATCATGGACAGTGCTAAGATCGATCATCAATGCATGTAGGGTTGCTGGAGACCCCAAGAGGAGTGGATTCCAATGGTCCACATGGATCATGGCCTAGGCCCACCATTTGGCAGCCAGGAGCTACCCAATTAGCTTAGAGAACAGCAACCCAGCTGTATTCCAGCTTAAGGCCATGGCTTGGGCTGCATGCAAGGATGATTCCACGTGTAATATGGTGGTGTGAAGCTGTTCCAACACAGGGCTAGACAAGGAGCAGCCTCTGTGCACAGATCCAAACCCAGGCTGTCTATTCTGGGTGCAACTAGGCAGTGCAGTCTGGCACAGAGACCGATTTCAGTCTCAAGTATGAAATAGGAGATTAAATCATGTTAACATGCTCAGATCTTACATGCAATAGGTTTACAAGTCAGATCTGAGGCAGCACAAGGCAGCCCCAAGGTGTTCTGGGCTGTCCTTGGCCAGATTCACCTCCACAGAGCAGAGTTTCATAGGAGAAAATAGAGAACAGCAGTAGCAACATATAGAGGTATAGATATATACCGGAGATGGACTGGGTGAGCTGGTAGAATCAGAGGCTAGATAAGCTGCCTAGTGTTCTCCTTCTCCTCTTCTTCTCCTTCTCTTCTTCTTCCTTTCTCTCTCTTTTCCTTCTCTTTTTCTCTCCTTTCTCCCCCTCCACGGCTGGGTTGGGTTTGCCTATTTATAGGCCAACCCAACTTAGGGCCTGTTTGGCAGCCAGCCCCCTCCTCCAGAATGCATTCTTTAAACTGATTTTGGGCCATTCTGGCCACTCTAGTGGGGTCCATAAGGGTTCGAGGGTAGGTGATGGCTCCTAAAATTTCCATCTACCCCTAGAGGGTGCCCATGGTCTATATGGGTGGTTCCCACATGTCTGGAGTCAAAAATAATCAATTCAGCCACTCTGGGCGATTCACTGGACGTTTGGTCAATCGCCCAGTGCATCGCCTAGAGAATGCAATAAAGCTGTAATTTCTCTGCGCTTGCACAGAAGCTTGACCCAGGGCTTGGGCCTTGTACCAACATCACACCCAGGGCTTAACACACATCTTTTCGAGGTGGGTCCCACATTTATGGGTAAGAGAGAGAGTACCTGGAGTTTATGCAGTACATTATGTTGTGGGCAGTGCAACTACAAGGGTCTGCAATCCATCTTCTGACAGGTATGTGGGAGGACATCCTCAGGGGTTCTCCATTAAATTCAATCACTAGAGTGATACTCCACAGTGTGTTTGGATGTCTTATCCGGGGTCCCTATCCTTCATTCAAATTTTTTAGCCAGTTAGGGGCAGGCTTGACAAGTGGGGTCACTATGAATCTGAGTGTAGACACCCTAAAAAGGGGAATTCTGACACACCAAAGAAGGAAGTCCACATGATGGTGGATAAGATTGAGCCTACAAATTTTGTTGCCATGGTTAGAAAGGGTGAGGCCAGATCTTCTTTAGATTGGTGGTTGGCAACTACAGCAACCTGTCATGTGTGCAACAGCAGGACCTTGCTGACTGAGAAAGCCAAACTAGTAGAGATAGTTACAGTTGCCAATGGAGCATCAGTAGAGGTGACTCAGAAAGGAACTGCAAATCTGGTCTTGTCTTTAGGTAAGACTTTAATTTTTAAAAGATGGTAAAATAGTTTCTGATTTTGGAAAGAATTTAATTTCACTTAGCCTATTATGTGATGCTGGCATGTGTGTTTCTTTTCATGGTGGTAGAGTAACTTTGTCTGTTAACTCTCATTATTTTGGTTGTGCTTATTTAGTCAATGACATGTATAGATTAAGTTTAGCTTATGAGGCAATTAATCAAGTTAGTTCAAGTTTACTTAATCCTAAAACATTTCATTGTAGATTAGGACATGTGAATTATAGGAAATTACTCAAACTAGCTAAAACTCATAATTTACCATTATAGACTTCGATTAAATTTGACAGATGTGAAGTGTGTGCTCAAACCAAAATTAATAGAAAATCTTTCCATTCAGTTTTTAGGAGTAACAACTTTTTGAATTAATACATTCTGACTTTTGTGATTTTAAAAGTTTCACTACCAAAGGTGGTCAGAAGTATTTAATTACTTTTATAGATGAATTTTCTAGGTATTGTCATATTTATCTGTTAAAATCGAAAGATGAAGCTTTTGATAAAATTTAAAATTCTTAAGAATCGAGTAGAAAATCAGTTGAACTTAAATATTAAAAGACTTAGAAGTGATAGAGGAGGAGAATATAAATTGTCAGAGTTCAAGAAATTTTGTGCCTCTCAGGGCATAATACTTGAAACTACTGCTCCTTACTCACCTCAATCAAACGGCATAGCTGAACGTAAGAACAGGACGTTGACAGAAATGTTAAACTCTATGTTATTGACAACTGGCATATCTGCTTGTTATTGGGGAGAAGCAGTGTTGACTGCCAATCATATTTTGAATAGGTTACCACACTCTAAGTTGACTTCTACTCCTTATAAAATTTGGGATAACCATCCCTGTAGATTTGTCTTAAAACTTGGGGCTGTATAGCTTATGTAAGGATACAAGACCCTAGGAGACCTAAGGTGAGAACTAGAACCAACAATTGTGTGTATCTAGGATGTGCAGAAGACAGTGCTGTAGACCGATTTTTGGATCTCTCAACCAATGTGGTGATAGAATCTAGGGATGCTGTGTTTTTTTAGTATAAATTTCTCAAAGACAAAAGCATGACCTTATTAGGTCTGATAGGAATGGTTACACAATCACCTTTGAAATCTGAACCAATTATTTCTGACACTACTCCCACAATGCTCCCTGAATCAGAGCCTAGAAAAGTTTCTACTATGGATCGAGTACCCAAGAATTTTGGTGAGGACTTTTGTGACTTACTATTTAGAGACTGATCCATTCAACTTTAAGGAAACGATGAGATCTAGGGACTCACTATTATGGAAAGGAGCTATTGATGAAGAAATGAACTCTTTAATGCATAATAAGACCTGACATCTCGTTAATTTGCCTAAAGGGGCTAAAACGATAGGTTGTAAATAAGTTTTGAGGAAGAAAGTTAATCTTGACGGATCTATAGCCCGGTATAAAGCATGTTTACTAGCTAAAGGCTATACTCAAGTTAGTGGGATAGATTATTTTGATATCTACTCATCAATCTATCACTTGGTTACAATAAGGATTCTTGTTGCTTTGACATCTATTGAGCACTATGTTGTGCATCAAATGAATGTGAAAATGACCTTCCTTAATGGAGACCTAATGGAAGAAATCTACATGAACCAACCTGAAGGGTTTCTCATGGAAGGTTTTGAAAAGAGAGTTTGTAAGTTGAACAAATCTTTATATGATCTTAAACAAGTACCTAAATTGTGGCATGAAAAGTTTGATAAAATAGTAAAGAGCTTTGGTTTTCATACTAGTAACTCGATAAATATCTTTACTTTTGGTTTGTGTCAAATAAGGTTACGATTATTTGCTTTTATGTAGACGACATGTTGATTCTTGGTTCTGATCATTCTGTAGTGAGTGACATTAAAATAACCTTGTCTAAAAAATTTGACATGAAAGATCTTGGTGTAGTAGACACCATTCTTGATATGAAAGTAAATTTTGATAGGCAAGGGATCGCCCTTAGCCAAACTCATTACATTCAGAAACTACTTTCTAAATGGGGATACAGTGATTGTAAACCGATTGAGACACCTTACGACTATAACAAACGGATGAAACATAATACAGGTGAAACTGTGAATCAGTTGGATTATTCTAAACTGATTGGTAATCTCATGTATGTAATGAGTTGTACTAGACCAGACATAGCCTTTACGGTAGGCCTGCTGAGTCGATTCACTAGTAATTCTGGCAAAGAGCATTAGGATGCTCTGATGAGGCTCATGAGATACCTTAAGGGTACTCTAAGGTGTGCCATTGGACATCCTCCAATTTTGGAAAGATATTCTAGGTGGAGCAGCTGTTGCATGGAAATCCAAGAGATAGACTTATATTATTTTGTCATCTATAGAATCAGAACTTGTTGATCTAGCTTCTGCAGGAGATGAAGCAGAGAGGATCAAAGATTTGATTATGGAAATTCCATTGAGAAGTTTGAAATTAAACTCTCTATTTATATACTATGATAATCAAGCTACAAAAATAATAGTAAACAACTCACTCTTTAATGGAAAGAGGAGGCATATCAAGCTGAAACAGGCCATGCTGAATTATCTGACAGAACACAGAATCATCACTTTGATGGATGTGCAATCGAAGGATAATATGATAGATGCTCTTACAAAGGGACAGAACAAAGATCGAACATTCAAAAATACGGGAGAAATGGGGTTACAGACCTTTTAGGCAGGTCTTAATCTAATCCCATATTATTTTGAATTATTCGAATCTCATCTAGCCATAATAAGCATTTGTGACAATTTACATATTTCAGATAATATGGTAAGATTACTAAGTATGGAGGTCTGTGAAACCATTCCAAATCTGATGGTGTAGCAAATTTTGTATGTCGTTTCTTTACTTTGTTATTCCACAAGGAAATATGAAAATTATTCTGATATGTTTCGTTGATATTATACTTGTCTTCCAGTCCTTCATAGTGTGATGTGTCATTCCAAACTTGATGAAAGAATATCTATGATTGATATGACGATTGTAATATTCCAAAATGAAACATGATATGGTCCTTATGAAAGAGATTATATAGGGTCTTGTTCTTGTATAGAAACTTGATGGTAATGCTTATTGCCCTTCCAACTTTTCGTCCAAATCTTAGAGTTTTTTTGTCTAACTCCTCTTCTCGCGATTGTCCATCACGCCTGGCAGGACGCTCACTGCGGCCTCGCTCTCGATCTCTCCTTGAAGTTCCCTCCCACCTTGAGTGTTGGCGGGATGGTGAGTGGTCACGTCGCGACGAACCTTGGGGTGAATGTGAAGGACTTTCTTCTCGGTAGGTCCTACTCCGTCTTGGTATATGACTTCCTCATAGTCGACCTTGGATCATCGGCCTCCTGATCGAACCTTCTGGACTAGGTACCACGGACCTATGTGTTGGTGTCACCCCACGTCCTAATCGTACTAGCAAGTCCGCCGTCCTCCTGGGATGATGTGAAGGATCTCCCTGCTGGTGAGTGGGACTTGCATGTCTCGCGAGTCTCTCTGACCTTTCACCCCTAGGAGGCGACCTCCTAGGGTTTTGCTCTTGTCGAGGGATGGGCTCTGTCCTTGGTGGTGACAACGCCCTATGGCGGTGGGACGTCGCCCGCTGCCTCAGATAGTCTCGAAAGAATCGTTGGTCATTGAGGATTTGTCGTTGTAAGTCATTGATCTGACCCACGGTCGTCGGGGCATTAGGGTCAAGCACTGGTTCCACGGCTACTTCGTGGTTGAGGTCGCCTACCTCAACCTAGTCATTCTCTGGGATCTCCCTCTCCAGAGAGACATGGTCATTGGCTCTGCAATGCAAGCTCTCTGGTGGAGGTGATCCATTCCTCTCCCTTGCAGCATTGTTGGTGGAGGGAGCGGTCTTCTTACGTCATGGTGCCATTGAGTAGTTGAGGAATCGAGCCAGTAGATATGTTGGCTAACGTTGTTCCCCCAGATGGCACCAATCTGTTGCGTCAAGAAATCGCCTGGTGGTCCCTTCGAGTGTCATAACCTACAAAAGGACCTGGGTGACAAAGGAGAACCGATGTGATTCCGGCCTAGGACTCTCCGATGCCTAAGTTAGATCTCTCTGAGCAAACAAATGAATAGTTAGAATTCAAGATGGGTTGATGGGGTAGAGTAGCTTCGCATTTACAGTAGAGTATGGCGGTGTGGAGAGTCCAAGTTGATGACGGGTAGCCCTCGTAGTAGATAGAGTTCCTAGGTGGTAGGATTCTTCTCCTGCTTGGTTGTTCCCTTACGGGAGATAGAGTCCCGGTAGGGTAGATGTTCTTGGTAGATAGACATTTAACCGTCCTAGCGTGTTGGATAAGATCCTTGATGTATGAGTCCATCTGGGCCTCATGTTGTTGGTTGGCGATACCCTGTATCCATGAGATGATGTATATCTTGTCGTTGGCGGTGGATGCTTGTGTGTAGTACCTGGATTCCTTGTTGGTGGAAGTAGCTTATGGTACCTGGACTTGGTCATTTCCTATCTAGGCGAATCAAGTGAGAGGTAAGGTGGCCGGCCTTGGGATGGTCTTCCTACTTGGGTCGGGACACGTGGCAGTTTTCGATTGGCCAGTGTGATTTTGGGTTTATCATCCGAAAAGGGTTGAGGCTGACGGTGTGATTCACGACCATGATTCGAGAATTATCTCATGTTTTGGTGATTTCCTTGGAATTAAAACAAACAATGAAGCGGAATTCCAGAGTTCGATCAAAGGTATTCTGACTGCAATGCATATGGGGATCCAAAGTCTTTGGATTGAATCGGATTCGATGGCTATGACGATTGCAGTCTACAGTGGTAAAATTCATTGGTTTGTCTTGCAAAATTGGCGGTTTCTACAGCCTAACATTGCTGATATTCGTTGGAAAATTACTCAATGCTACAGGGAGGGAATTCCCATCTAGCAAAATAGGCTCCTCACATCTACTCTCTTTCTCTCCAAGCTTTCCCCCCTCTAATTCAAGAAGAGGTGCGGATTGATGTTCATCATAGACCATGATTTCGTTTTTTTTAGCTTGTCATTTGTGGGTAGATGAATCCTCATCCCCCTTGCCCATAGTGGGGTAACCTCATTTTGCTTGCATTTTTGTTTTTGTTTCTCTGTCTCCCTGTCCTACCGTGCATACTCTTTCTCCTTTATTCTTTCTCTTAATACAATTATACAAATGAAATTATTCTTTGGGTACACGCAACCGATCTGGACTCAAGAGTCTTAGGAGTCTTAGATCCTCTGCACTTGAAAACTTATTCATGTGGTAGAAAAAAATTTCGTTGTTCTGACTCATCTAACTTGCGATGGTACTCCAAGAAAGGAAAAGAGAAAGTGGGGCAATGTAATGCCAAAGTCAAAAGATTTTCTTCCAGAAGCTTGGACTAGCATCATATATACATTTCAATTTCTGTTGATATGTCTTTCTTTTTTTATATATCGAATATTAATTGGTTTGTTCACCCAAAAAAAAAAAAATTTTATTGATTGGTTTTTTTTTTTATATCATTCATTACACACAATTCTATAACACTCTCTTTCTCTTTCCATTTCATCCACAAATGCTCTAAGATTCTTATCCGAAGAGCCCCCATCCTTGGCAGCTTCTGTAGCCAAATCCTTCCAATGCTTTGCGTTCTTCCTCATCTCCTCTGCACTCTCTCCTTCCATCACCATTTCCAAGCACCTCACAAGCTCCTCACTCTCTACTATCCCTTCATCTTCCTCATTAGCCCTAACCCTAATTCCCGTTTTCCACACATCTTGTATTAGCTTCGCATTCGTAGGTTGATCTGTCCATTGTGGAAATGCCACCACAGGTACTCCAGTTACAAGACTCTCCAGCGTAGAATTCCACCCACAATGTGTCACAAAACAACCCATCGAAGCATGAGATAGAACCTCAACCTGTGAACACCAAGGAACTATCAACCCTTCTTCATTCAATTCTTCTAACCGATCCAATATCTTGTTTTCTTCACTTTCCGCTTCATTCTCCGGCCGTCGAATAACCCACAAGAACGGTCGGCGACTTTGCAATAACCCATTGGCAATAGCTTCCATTTGCCGTTTTGGTAGCTCAGCAATGCTTCCAAAAGAAACATAAACCACAGAAGAATTTGGCTTTGAGTTCAACCATTCGATATAATCCTTTGAACCCTTAAATAGATCTGCTCCGAAGGATTTATCAGATGGGTCTTTGCCATCTAAGTAAGCCGAAGGAATTAAAGGCCCAATAGCGACCAAATTAAGCTTTTGAACAGCTTTTAATCCTTGGGGTTCCAAGGCATCAAAGGTGTTCACAAGGACTTGTGGCTTGGTTTCTTTTTCCAAGGCCTCCAACTGCTCTTTGAATCCCTTGAGGGCGAAAGCATAAGTGTTTGATGGGAGGAAGAAGGAAGGAAGATCTCGACAGGTGAGAGGTAGCAGCCCAGGGAGATCAATAGAAGAAGAGGGATCACTTCTGTTGGCAATTAAATCACTATAGCCATTGAAATAGTAGTAGTAGACGTCAAACACAGTTGCTGGTTGAATAAATAGAAGAGCCGAAGGTAGATGTAGCTTGCGTGCAACATCAGCTGCCCAAGTTAGGAGAGGGGTGTAGACTATGCAGGTGATTGGGGAAGCTTTGTTGGATTGGTCTAGGACAAGGTCTGTGAGTGTTTCAGATCCACGGCGTTGGAATTCAGACATGAAGTGTTCGATATTGTCGACATTGGGTTTCAATCCATCGTCATAGCCATCGGAGAAAGGAGCAAAGGTTAGGCCATGGGGAACAGAGGAAGTATTCGACATTCGTCGCTGTGCGGAAACAGTGTTGGCAAAGGTGACTCGTACACCAGTGCTTATGAGGCGCTTGGCGAATTGAAGGCTAGGGTTGATTTGGCCTTGAGCTGGGAATGTCACGAGAAGGAAGTGCCGATGATGCTCCATTAATGCTATATGTGGGATCTTAGATTGTTGGGACGAGGGGTCTTGGGGTCTGGGGATGAACATTACAGAAGCCCTAAGAAGAGTTTAAATAGAGGATTTCATGGTTTGCAGAGGGAGGATGACGTTTGCGGTGACGGATTTGGTTCATCTACCCTACCAAGAGGTCTCAGGTTCGAGCATGGTTCGTGATCTCGGTATCGGCTGGATCGGATTGGAACGGCCGATACAGATTGGGATTGCCCAAACTTGGGCAAATATGACACCTTTGTCCCTGTTTTCTTAAATTTTTTTTTACATTTTTACCTTTGTCCATGCAGCTGGATCGGATCGGTATCAGGATCGGTCTCGACTGATACCGATTCGAACCGGAAAAAATCGACCGATCCGATTCGATACCTCAAACCATGGGTTCGAGCCTTCCCTCTCCCCTATTAAAAAAAAAATATTTAATAATGTCAGCATGATCAAGTGAAAGGGACATAGAAATCCATTTTTGATTGTGCACGTCTCTTTGTTTGTTTATTATTTTATTGGGGAAATTTCTTAGACCTAGGTGATAAAAAAAAAAAAATAATTACAAGAAAAATATATTTAATACCTAATTCCCAAATTAGTTAGTTTTCATCCCACCCAATAAAAAAATAGAATTAAATTTTTTAACATACATTGTGACATCATTTTTTCCCATAATTTAAGCTTAAAGATAAGCAACAACAACAATTAATACTAAATAACTACAATAGATTTTTATTGAAATCACTCTGAAAAATCCCTTAAAATATAAGCTCTTGACTACATTCATGTATGACCTGTGAGCCAAGGGAGGGGAGACCAATGAAGGGAGAGAACATAAAGGTTGCAAGACACCCTTTTCATGGGTCACCTTCAAAGTTAGAAACAATGCTATTTGTCTGTAAAATCATTAATCGTGGAAGAAAATGTTAATTTCCTTATAATCTTCTCACATTTTAATTCAAGTTTTTTTGGTAATATATTTTTATTCAAATTAAAACAATGATTATAGACAAGTTTTAATCCCTTAGGAATGATGATTGGGGCTGCTGTGGACTTTCTATTTCAGGTCATCATTAATCTTAGAACAACTACTCGTTGGGATCCCGATGAGGTGGGAAAGAAGAGGAGGGAACCCAATCCAACAAATAGGGAAAGAAGAAGGAACCAAGGGGGAATTGTGCAATTGATATAAGTTTATCGGTTAAGTTAATAATCCTTATCCTTGGGCTTTAATTATGAAAAAAAAATGATATCAAAGGGTATTTTAGGAAGTTTGATTCTATGTTCTTGTTGGGCAGGATGAAAACCAACTAATGTAGGGATTAGGTATATCTTTTCAAAATTTATATTTGTGGATGTAAAACAAATTTTAAATATACTTATCTTGTAGTCTAAGAAATTTCCCCTTATTTATTTTGGTAAAAATTGTGCACGTCCTCACATGTCTTAATTTGAACTTTGCCGTACCTACAAATGTTTTTTAGTAAGCCTTTGACTTGCCCTTCCCATGGCCAGCTAGCATGCATGATCCTCTCTCTCTCTCTCTCTCCATTTACTGTTAATATTTTTGTTTTGTCTGTTTGAAGAAGTTTTCCATAGCCCACGGTGAATAAACCCTGGCCTTAGGCCATGTTTGTTTGACGGGGAGAATGGGGTGGGAATGTTGTGGGACTGGGTTCCATAGTGTAGTGGGTTAGAGAACCAGGGTAATTTCTTTTTGTATGGAAATTTCTTTTGTAAAAGTTTATCAAAGATTTTGGCGATTAGACTGAATGTTCTATTACCCATGTTAATTTCAAGAAAGTAGCAAGGTGCTTTTAAAAAGCAAGGTAATTTTTTCAAACATAAGTTTGGCTTCTGAATTGGGGAATTTAATGCATCAGTCTGTGAGAGGTCGGAGGATAGGGCTGAAGTTGGATGTGAAGAAAGCGTTCAATTCTTTATCATGAAAATTCCTCTTCAAAGTTTTGGATAAATTTGACTTTAGTGCTCGTTGGATATCTTGGCTGCATCAGTTGCTTCTTTCTACCCGGATCTCTGTCCTTGTTAATGGGGGATTAGTGGGATTTTTTGGAGTTGTGAGAGGTTTACGATAGGGTGATCCTCTCTCTCCCTTGCTATGCATCATTGCGGAGGAGGTGCTTTGTGGAGGCCTTATGAAGATGTTGGAGGGGAATAAAATTAGGACTTTGCAAGATCCTAGAGATGTTCCAACCCCAAGACATCTCGTATTTGCTGACGATGTTTTTATTTTTGGAATGGTTCTTTCAGGTATGTGTGGGATCTGAAGGATTTCTTTGAGAAATATCACAATTTCTCAGGTAAAAAAATCAACTTGAAGAAGAACAAGCTTTTCTGTGGCAACATTAGCCCTCGTAGAAAGCATCGTATTTCAGAATTACTAAACATTCCAATTTGTAAGTTTCCCACAAGATCTGGGAGTTTAAATTTTTAAAGGCAAGGTTACTAGAGATGTAATGATGCCTCTTGTTGACAAGTTCAGGAAGCGCCTTTCAGGATGGAAAGGGAAACTATTGTCATTTGCTGGTCGTGTGGAGCTTGTGCGATCATTAGTGTTGAGTATGCCTGATCACAATTTCTCTGTGTATTGGTGGCCTTCATCGTTAGTGAAGCTAATGGAAAAATGGATCCGCAATTTCATATGGTTCGGCGATGTAGAGGTGAGAAAAGTTGTGGCGGTGAAGTGGGATTTGGTTTGTCGACCAAAGGCAGAGGGTGGATTGGAAATTCACAGGCTGCGTGATATTAACAAGATGCTGCTATGAATTTTTTTTTTTAACCCAAATATGCTGCTATGCAAATTGGCGTGGTCTATCAAACATGATTCTTCTTTGGTTAGTTGCTTCTTCAAGGTCAAATTTGTTAATGGTGATAGGTCCCTATAGAAATGTTATAAATCTTCATCTATTTGGCTAGGGATCAAGAAGGTATGGGAGTTGGTTCAACATAATGAACGGTGGGTTATAGGTAATGGTAGGGCTGTGAACTTTTGGAAGGATCGTTGGCTTGGGAATGAATCATTTTATGAAAGTTATGGTCTTAATATGGATTTGTTTAATGATAAGCATGATAAGGTTGCGGAATTTATTGTGAATAATAGTTGACGCTTCCCCTAGGTCTCTTCTCAATTTTTCAATGAGGCCTTCTCCTTGGCCAATTCGGTTTGCTTGCCTCCTTCTCCATAGGAAGACCAAAGGTTTTGGAAACTGACCCCCTCTGGGAAGTTTTTGGTTTTATCAACGTGGGAAGAAATCCGCAGAAGGAATCCCAAGGTACTTTGGTTCTCGGTGATCTAGAATAAAGTGTTTCTACCTCGCTATACATCCTTTGCATGGAGATTAGTTCATGGTAAATTTCCTTATGAAGAGACTTCGAGGCTACAGGGTGTTCACTGTGTTTCTAGATGTGAATTCTGCTTACAAGAGTCAGAGTCCATTGGCCATGTTTTTCTGGATTGTCCCTATGCTAGATGTTTGTGGAACCATTTCCTTGATTTTTTTGGTTTTAATTGGCCCTCTATTGCTTTGTATGAAGATCTGATTTTATGGTGGAAGAGGAAAGCAAGATAGTGCATCTTTTTGAAGCTTGGATGTCAAGTATAGTCTTCATTCCATCTGTCATATGGCTGGAAAGAAATAAAAGAAAGTTTGATGGTAGGGCGTCTGACTACCATTACTCCTTTAATTTGTTGATCTCTCTTCTAAGGAATTAGCTAGCTCATTTGTTCTGATCTCCGGTTCGTAATGCTCAAGATCTAATTTGTGCTCGAAGATTAAAAATCCCTATGGTTCCTAGAAAATCACATATTATTAGGGAAGTTTTTTGGTGTAAACCTTCTACGGGATGGACTAAACTCAATGTTGATGGCTGCTCAACTGGTAATTCGGGTAGAATGGAAGCGGGTGGTATTCTTAGAGATGACTCTTGCTTCACGCCCCAAACCACCCCCTGGGAGGATTTAGGTAAATGACCCTGATATCCTATGACATCCTCCAATCCCCAAGGATCTAGAAGCAATTAATATAACTCACAAACACACACCCATAACAATGGATAAAAAGAGATACAGAGTGTTGCGGAAGCTAAAGCTTATCATTAAACATCCAAAAATAAATAGTACATTGTTCATTGCTCCATTTCACCACATGATTACGCAGTCAATACTTTTATAACCAATAGCCTTACAAAATACAAAAAAGGGCTACAACATCAAGAGCCCAAGCAAGCTATACAAGATTAAAGGGGGGTTTAGTATATCCTATCTACCCAAAGAGAGTCCCCAAAAAGGTTAGATCAGTATGCTGCCCATCCCTTAAGGATCGTCCTCAAGGGCCACCTTGGTATCCCGCACAAGAGGGATAACCTCCCTCGGGGTCCAAACCCAAAAGGTCGTAATCATCATCATACTCCTCAGCGAAATAAGTCTCCCAGCTATCGAGATGTCCACCTACAGTATTATTTAAAAATAAATATACAAGAGTGTGAGCTCCACCAAGCCCGTGAATGAAATATAATCATGCATGCACATGCAAGTACAACCAAATGAATCCTATATGAAATGAGGTTCTTTATTATTATTAAGTCACTTAGCATCAAAACTAAGGTAGGTGAAAGTGCAACTACAATCCCCAATACATGTATCCCTAGTGCGGGCCTCTAACCCCTTCCCGCAATACACCCATTGAGTTATCGGAGAAGACCAGTTGGCTCCAGCATCCCTTCCCAAGGTTAGCATGAACGGCCCTTTAGGTTACCACTGTGCTACCACCAGCCCTATTGACTGGTGGGCCTACTGACCTAGCAATGTCTCCTTGAGACATTGGCCTCACACATTTCTGTGCTACCACCACGTCCTAATGATCATGATGGGTCAACTGACCGAGCAATGCCTTTCAGGACATTGGCCTCACACTTTTATGGTATCCAACACCTAAACCCCTGTTGGCAAGGGTTCGTAGCATGGGTGATGATTTCCTAGCTATATGCATTCTATATGACATAGTATGAGTCGGGTGGTGTCAACCGTATCCCATTCTACGGGCTACCACTAGCTTCATTTTCAAGCCGACCACAGCATCTAATCTAGCGTTTTCACATATGAGCATTATCATCCATTTCCAATGTCCATCAGATAAGGTTCAGAATTTAAATAAGAATATAAAGCAATTTAAAGTAATTAAAGACAGTAAATATTGTTCTTGTTGTTGTCATGACCCACTAGTCATGTTATACCTATACTCATGGTGTAATTTCACTCACCTTGTGCAAATCCTACTTGTTCTTTAGTCAGCTAGGTCCCAATCGGTATCTAACACTGTGCCTCGTGCTCGGGGTTATAACCTAAGTTAATCGGACCATTAAGATGTGTCAAACATGGTTCAGATCAAATTATGGTCTTAGGGTTGGTCTAGGTTGTGTTTGATTCAGGTTTGAATTCATAATTACTAAGTTGTAATTCTCTGGGACTTGCACTGGGCCTTTGGGTCAAACTCCCAGTGCATCACCCAGAGATACAGAACCCATGTTCTAATAAATTTTTAGGAAAAGATTAACTTAATCACAGCCCCATCAAGCATGCAAAACAGGGCCAAAGGTTTCAGCTCATGTTTGGCTCAGTCTGGGTGTGTGGCTCTGTGGGGCCCACTTGTGCACCCAAAGTGTGGATGACAGCAAGGGTGGTTGGGGTAGGGTTTTTAGATCAACTATGGGTTCTATGTACTATTTTTAACCCATAGGTAGTGGTCCAAAAGAGCAATTTCAAAACTGGGCCCAAACAGCACCACTGGGCGTTTGACTAGGCGTTTGGGCCAAACATCCAGTGGAA
The DNA here is from genome assembly GCF_018873765.1 of Telopea speciosissima. Taxonomy (NCBI): domain Eukaryota; kingdom Viridiplantae; phylum Streptophyta; class Magnoliopsida; order Proteales; family Proteaceae; genus Telopea; species Telopea speciosissima. The sequence continues at coordinate 54,815,174 of NC_057919.1, read as the reverse complement.
CGCCCAGTGCCTATAGGACACGGGTTTTCAAGCTTCAATTGTGGTCTTGGCTGCTGGGTTGGCCCCAAATCAACCAAGGATGATTTCTGGAAAGTTGTAATGGTCAAATTGAGATGAATGGGGTGGAATTTATGTAACCATAGCTTGGTTAACCAAGGGGTGATGGTTTGGGTTCTGACACCGCAGAGACACTCAAGCTTGGCTGAAATCAGATGCATAATCATCATTAATCCACACCATAAGCTTGAAAATAGGTTGTATTTATCCATTACAGTAGCTAACTTAGGTTACAAACTAAGCTACCCAACATGCATGTAAGGTTTGAGGTCTCTAAGGCTTTATTAACCTCATATGCATGCATTCCATTTCAAAACTGTCCAAGTATCATGGCTGGAATCAAAACCATGTATAAACAGATCATATCAAGTACAAACATCAATTAAAACATATGGAACCATGTATGCATGCATGATCCATGGTTGTCCTAGCATTCTAGGTGATGAATTCATATACTACATACAAGATTATGGCCAACTGACATGAGGGATGGGCTCAAACACTGTGAATAGAAGTGAGACATGGGGAAAAATAGATTTTAATGGTCCTAGCTGGGTTACCTTGAGCTTGGAGAGTCGATCTAAAGCTCCCAAGCCTCCAATCCCTTCCTCCTTTCCTCTCCTTCTTCCCTTTTCCTTCTTCTCCTTCTCTCTCTTTCTTCTTTCTTCTCTCTTTTCTCTCCAATGGTTTGAACAGTAGTCTAAAATAAATTTTAGTGATGGGCCCTCCTATTTGTAGACTTTAAAGCACTAGGGTCTGTTTGGCCCAAGTTGTCCCATATCTAAAATGCATTTTTAACTTGATTCTTCACCATTTTAGCTACATAGGTGGGGTCCACATGGTTCCAAAGGTAGGGAATGGTTCCTAAAATCCCAATACACATGTATGAGGTGGTTACACACCAAGGAACTGGTTTCCAAAGTCTTGGAATGAAAAACACATGCTTCAGCAACTTTGGGCCTTGCATTGGGCGTTTGGGTCAATCACCCAGCCCAGAGATTTCATTTGCAGAAATTTCTTGGATTGAAATGAAATTTCAGTTCATTTAGAGGCATAATTGGATTATGGTTCCTTCTAAGAAAATGTAACTCTATGAGTCTAGTTTCTAAAATAATTAGAATCAAGGAAAATGAGGTTTGGATTATGGAGTTATGTCATTTTTATTAACCAAGGGTCAATCTGTCAAAACAGAAGGATTCGATTTTGACAGCAAATTGAAATGAACTTTTAACTAACTTAGAAACATAATTAGGTGATGGTTCCTTATAATTAAATGCAACTCTATGAGTCTAGTTTCTAAAAAAATTGGAACCAAGACAAATGGAGTTCGGATGGTGGGGTTATATCATTTTAACTAAGAGGAGGTCAATCTGCAGAATAGCAGAATTTGATATTTGTGTTGGGATTTAACATGCATGTATGGAATTGAGTTCTCATCAGCAAATCAATCATGCAAATTAATGTTTGGGTCTAAAAATGCTTTAACTAAAACATTCAAGGTGACGAGGGTCAACAATAGTCTAACCTAGAACTAGGATTAGGTCCTATGGTTGGGTTCTTTATCTTAGATTTTGGGAGCAATTTGATAGAATTTCAAGCTTGGCTTTTTACACCCAAACTAAGTTTAGGAGCCTAGGCCTCTCTTTTATTCCTCTTTCTTTCTTACTGAAACAGTGCCGAATCACCCCGTTGTTAATGTCTTCATGCATTAACCATCCCTAAATGTTTCATAGGCCAAATGTATCATGTACTCGGGTAGGGCCCTAGAAATCAAGGGATGGTACCTTCCTTAGGCTGTACATTTGGTGGTGAGCTGTACAGTTGCAAGGAGTTGGTGTTTGCCTTCATAACGGTATGTAGGTCCTCACCAATGGGGCTACCTCATTAAGTTCAACCACGAGTTCAATGCACCGCAGTGTACTAGTAGCTTTGACCTCGGGTCCTGGACCTTCAACCAAAAGTTCAAATTAGCCCGCATTTTTGGGCACGAGTTTAACACTTGCTGCTCTATTTCGGCTTTTAGTATCTTCCTGGGTATTAAATATTTGGCAAAGTTTGAGGCTGTTATCCAAGGGTTGAAGAGAGCTAGAGATCTGGGTATTACCATGTTGTGTATTAAATGTGATTCGGCAGCAATCATGTGCGCTATTCATTCTCGTTTGATTCCATGGTTTGTCCTGTAGGATTGGTTGGCACTATTATCTTATTTGAGTCGAATAAGTTGGGAAATTTCCCATTGTTTTAGAGAAGGAAACCCTGTGGCGGATTTTTTAGCAAAGACAACGGTAAAATGAGGTGAATCATCACCTTACTTCTTGTCTTTTCCCCAATCTGTTAAGGATGCATTATTGGATGACTCTATGGGTAGGCCGAGATTCAAGAAGAGGAAACCTTGGTGTTTTCTTTGTTTTGGAGTTGATAGACTCTTGATTTTTGGTTTGTTGGTGTAGGGGTTTCTCTTCCCCTCTTCTTGTTTTCTTGTATTTGTTTAGGTATGCCTAGATGTTAAACACTTGTAATCTCTTTTTATTTATTTAATTCAAATCCTTACTGATCTTTAGAAGAAAATAAAACCAATTAAAATTGAGAGACAACACAAAGAAATGTGGGGATGAATAAAAAAAAAAGGCCAAATGTTCTCTGTGCCGGAGATCAGGCTGCGCCCAACCACATGGGAGTGCATGAAATGACCACCCTGCCCCAAAATGGCAGGCTCATGTGTATGGGCGCAGGGTGCGCTGAGGCATAGAGAACATCAGCCCATAAAAGAAAATAGAAAGTTCAAAAATGGAGTCCAGATCCTCTAATTCTGCCTGCCCCTACTTTCGTGTGCGCCCTGTAGATAACAGGGCACGCAAAGACCGCCTTACCCCTGCCCGAGCGTCTTGCCCGAATGGAGTTAAGGTGGTCTTTGCGTGCTTCGTTGTATGTAGAGCGCACATGAAAATAGGGGCAGGCAGAAGTAGAGGATGTCGATTCTCAAAGATGAGGGAAAGTTTATGCAAATTTGCAAAGAATAATTATTGTTTACGTACGCTCAACTGATCCGGACTCAATCTCTTCCATCCTCTGCACTTGATGTGGTAGAAAAAAATTCCAGTTGTTCATTGACTTTTTAACTTTTTAAAGGTACTGTAGGACAGGAAAAGAGCTAGTGGGGCAGTGTATAACACAAAAAGTCAAAAGATTTTCTTCTCGAAGCTTCTACTTGCAATATTAGAAATACATCTCTTATTATCAAAAAAAAGATATAAATAAATTTTATAACATAAGGTGGGAGGGGTGTGTATTTATTTGGACTCTCCTAACTTGTATGGTTGTTTAACCATTTTGTAATGGGTTGCTCTCCCATGTATTTATCTCTCACATCCTCAAAACAATCACGTACTCCCATTTATCTGTCTCTCTCCTCTTCAAAATACTACATTTCAATATGTTATGTTGATTTTTTTTTTAATGGAATATTGAATGGTGTTTTTTTATCATTCATTACACACAGTACTATAACACTCTCTCTCCATTTCCATTTCATTCACAAATGCTCTGAGATTCTTATCCGAAGAGCCACCATCTTTGGCAGCTTCTGTAGCCAAATCCTTCCAATGCTTTGCGTTCTTCCTCATCTCCTCTGCACTCTCTCCTTCCATCACCATTTCCAAGCACCTTACAAGCTCCTCACTCTCTACTATCCCTTCATCATCTTCTTTATTAACCCTTACCCTCACTCCCGTTTTCCACACATCTTGTATTAGCTTCGCATTGGTGGGTTGATCTGTCCATTGTGGAAACGCCACAACCGGTATTCCAGTTACAAGACTCTCCAGCGTAGAATTCCATCCACAATGTGTCACAAAACAACCCACCGAAGCATGAGATATAACCTCAACCTGTGAACACCAAGGAACTATCAACCCTTCTTCATTCAATTCTTCCAACCGATCCAATATCTTGTTTTCTTCGCTTTCCGCTTCATTCTCCGACCTTCGAATAACCCACAAGAATGGTCGGCGACTTTGCAATAACCCATTAGCAATGGCTTCCATTTGCCGTTTTGGTAGCTCAGCAATGCTTCCGAAAGCAACATAAACCACAGAAGAATTTGGGTTTGAGTTCAACCATTCCATATAATCCTTTGACCCCTCAAATAGATCTGCTCCAAAGGATTTATCAGATGGGTCTTTGCCATCTAAGTAAGCCGAAGGAATTAAAGGCCCAATAGCGACCACATTAAGCTTTTCAATAGCTTTTAATCCTTGGGGTTCCAAGGCATCAAAGGTGTTCACAAGGACTCGTGGCTGGGTTTCTTGTTCCAATGTCTCAAACTGTTGTTTGAACATCTGGAGGGCAAAAGCGTAAGGATTTGATGGGAGAAAGAAGGAAGGAAGATCTCGACAGGTGAGAGATGGAAGCCCAGGGAGGTCAATAGAATAAGAGGGATCACTTCTGTTGGCAATTAGATCACTATAGCCATTGAAATAGTAGTAGTAGATATCAAGCAAAGTTGCTGGTTGAATAAATAGAAGAACCGAAGGGATATGTAGCTTGCGTGCAACATCAGCTGCCCAAGGTAGGCCAAGGCTGTAGACTATGCAGGTGATTGGGGAAGCTTTGTTGGATTGGTCTAGGACAAGGTCTGTGAGTGTTTCAGATCCACGGCGTTGGAATTCAGACATGAAGTGTTCGATTTTGTCGAGACTGCGTTTGTATCCATCGTCATGGCCATCAGAGAAAGGAGCAAAGGTTAGGCCATGGGGAACAAAGGACGAATTCGACATTTTACGGTGAGCGGAAACAGTGGTGACGAAAGTGACTCGTGCACCGGTGGTTATGAGGCGCTTGGCTAACTGAAGGGTAGGGTTGATGTGGCCTTGAGCAGGGAATGTCACTACAACGAAGTGCGGCTGATGCTCCATATATAATGAATGGTATTATATCTGTGGGATCTTAGACAGTTGGGATGAGAGGTGTTGGGGCCTGGAGGTGAATATTACAGAGAACCTAGGAGGAGTTTAAATAGAGAGGATTTCATTCATGGATGGATGGATATTGGGGTTTGCAGATGACGTTAGTGGTGACGGATTTTGGCTTATGTTGTTGATTGTATGTGACATTTTATTATTAATGTCAGGATGACCAGGTGAAAGGGACATAAAAATCCATTTTGATTGTGCACGTCACTTGTTACGTGGTCTCACGTTGTTTTGATTTTTCTTTTTTTTTTTTTGGGGAATTAGAGAGCTTTAATAGGGCAATGCAGATCGTCTACGGCCTAGCTGCCCGAACCAACCTGCGCGATGCAGACTGGGCGGCACGTGCAATGACCGCCTTATTTCCTGCCCAGCGCCTTGCCCGAGCAGGAGTAAGGCGGTCATTGCACACGTGGCCCTGTCACATTGCATAGATTGCTACGGGCAGCTGGGCCGTAGGAGATCTGGATCCTTAATAGGGTTAGAGGATGCGGATAGGCCCCAAAGTGGTTTGAACTCATGACCTCTTAATTATTTGAGGAGTTAATCTTTTGGTAGTTGAACTGATCCCCTTGGGTGTGGTCTCACGTCTGTTTGAACCTTGCCACCGTTCTCTCTCTCTCTCTCTCAATGAAGATTATCATCGTAGAATGTATTGTCAATTAGAATAAATTCTCAAGTATACCCTTAAGCAATATTAAGAATGCTAACATTTTGAATCTCACCACTTTTATTACGAGACATGTAATTGAGTCCCAACAGGGCTTTGTTTTGTATGACAATATTGTAGAAACTCTTTCCTTTTTGTTAATATATATTTTTTAACAAAAAAAAAAAAAAAATAGAATGCACACAAATGTAGCCTAATAGTCATAACTACTCCACCCTATTTTATGAAGTTAATAATATCTTCAAACTCTTCTTTAATTGTGGGTGAAGAAAAACTCGGTACTTAATTATTTATTTGTCATTTTTTTTTTCCAATGCCAAACAATTAGGTAGTATTGATGAACTGATATTCGACTGTTAATAGGTTATGAACAGTAAAGGTTTGAGTTCTATTGTTTTAGGGATCAAATTAATCCCATCTTCATCATTTTACTCTTAACAATTGAAAGAAAGGAGAAAGTCTTCCTTCAACACACCACACCAACCTAAGGTTCACAAACCTCTATAAGGTATAATTTGTTCCCCAAAATACCCTTTTGATTGATACTCACCATGTTGAATGGATTCACATTCATCGTGGCTGAAAGAAAACTAGGAATAGTAATTGGTCTTGAATATCTAAGGAATGCGAAAGAATGAGTAATAATTTTAATTATTGATATATGGAAAATAGTAATTGATCTTGTGTCAAATTTTAGATACAAATTTTTATATATATATTTTTTGGGTAAACCATAAAACAAATTCTGAATTACAAGTTTCATGAAATCATAAAATGGAAGTGGGGAAAAGAGTTCCACAAGCCATAAACTGGGCCTGTTAGGAGGGAGTCAGCCTGTTTTCCTCCCTTGAAATTAAAATAAAAATACGTGATTCCAAACTAGATGCCAAATGAGTTGTAACGGCCATATCTGTTAGGACATTACTGATAAAATTGAAGGTATATAACTACTGGTCAACTGTTGAGCTTGGTGAGCATTAAATACTGTAGCATAAAATGTGGTGTAACCACTAACCGCACATTGAGCATTTCAGTTTATAACCATTTGAATAGAATTATGATCACTCAATGCAAAGACTGGTTAAAGGGAACAATGATGAAGAATCACTGTAACGGCATCGATGACTGAGCCATCATATTGGCAGCCAGTATTCATGACAACAGCATTTTATTTTCATAAATCATATGATACCCTTTTGTATATGTTCTCCCCTTTTTTGGTGGTCTTGGATTCTCCACTGATTTATTTCACCAATTGACTGATTTTAATAATGTAATAATTTACATACGATCAGGAGACCTTATAGGATTTATTTGTCCATAAATTTCACCATCAAATTAAATCCACGTGGAAGAATTAACTGTATATCTGTGGATTCTATGCATAGGTAGCAGTCCATGAAAAAAAACAATAAATTGTGAAATTCATGCCTTGTGTCTAGAGTTACAGGTGGCAATATTCATGCGAAAGTTTTTTTTTTTTTTTTTTCTTTTATTGGTAAAATATTCATGTGAAAGTTTAGTAGAAGTTGCTTCTGATTTTGGTACATGATGTAGATTCATGAGCCCTGAGCCCGGGTCCTCTCCAATCATGCCTTATATAGTGTCCACAATTAAAAGGTGGCAATATTCAACAAGGTAGGTGCGGCAATATTGGGTGGGTCAACTCAACATAAATATGCCGTTATTTTGGGTGGAGAAATAACACTAAAAAGTAAAAACTAAACAAAATAAACAACTACACCTGTGATCATAGAAATTATGATGCATTAAATCTATATTTAGGTTGTATCTTCACAGGTTTTGAGTCTATTTTGAAGTTTTTACCCCAAAAAAAAAAGTTTAGTTTGAGGTTTTATTTTGGTTTTATTATTTTTTTTTTGTGTGTGCTAGAATTTAGCCTACTAAGGGTGACGCACAAGGGGCCCATTAGGGACAGGCCAGGACAACAGACCCACAAGGGGCCAAGAGGGACCAGTGAAGGACCACCACTTATTCTAGAAAAAACCTAACTTTTTTTTTTTTTTCTGATGAACAAAAAAGACCTAACTTGCTTAGGGGATAAGGGAGAAGAGATTTCAAACTCGAGACTAACATATCCTAGGCACCACTACGACCAGTGGTCCCAACCATCAGTCCAACATCGATGACAATTTATCCGTAGCATTCGTTCGTACTTCCCTTTATCATTCCATCGCGCTGAATGAAGCACAATATGTTCATTAAATATATTCAACTGGGTCTTTATTAATCTAAAGTTGACTCGAAGCAAATTAAAAAATCCTATTTCATTACTTAAAAGGTTTTGCTTATTAACATTCTTAATGTGTCAAATCATTTATAACCTTGTTTGTTTATTCTTTTAATTTAACGCTTTTTTTAATAAAAAAAAAATGGTAATTAGTGTCATTTCACTTGTATAATGTGTAGTGTAAAAAAAATGCAAAACAGTAAGAGTCTTTGACAATGTCATAATGATAAATCAATTTCAAAATAATTTAGAAAATCTTTTTATACCCCCAAACTTAAAAGAACTTTTTGAATAAAGACAAAGAGCAATTATATGTAGGTATTTTTAAATTTTCAATGGATACCAATGATACGTATCAATATGAATATTGATCACTACAACAGATCTGATATTTGAAACCATGTTACCACCATAGATTTTTGTTAGAAGAAATTAAATTTATGGGAGAATGATCCACACACCTGTGGTATACTGTATCTCTCACATTCTGTTTCTACCTTGACACTTTCCATCTCCATTGATTGGGCATGAAGACCATTATGTGCCCACAGCATGGTAATCCTCCTCCTTGATTTATTTACCAAAGGATTGGGGGCGGGGGATGTTTCATGTTTGAGTGGTTTAAGTTCAGCTGGCCCTAACCCAACTAAAATGAGCCTTGGAAGGTCAAGGTATGACATAACGTGAAGAAGCTTCATTAAAGAAGTAAGAAAAACAGATTGTTAAAGCCACTAACAAAGGAAATGTTGTGGTTATGAACAAGCTAAGAATGCTAGTACGTGGACTGGTCACATTACTACATCCCCGAATTTTGGAAATTGAATGTTTATGATCGAATCAAATCGCAGAAATTTCATAGGTTTTCTTTTCGGTTCAGTTTTGATTTGCACAAATAAAACCAACTGTTCTAAATCAGATAAGAATCGAAAAAACCAGATGAAATAGAAATTGAAAAACTGGACCAAATAAACTCAATTTTTTGTTGTCTTCTTATGTTCAAGCAAAGACTGGTTGATGTTTCTTAAGGACTACCTTTTTAAGGTGACTTTGTATGATATGTTTCTCAACGATATGTATTAAAATTGTAAGAATTAGTTATTCTAAATTTTTCTGTTCATATTCTCAAATTAGGTGTAAGAATTGAGTTAAACAGTATAAAGGTGAAATCGAATGTGAACCAACACTACATAACGCATGTAAATTAAATATATTACAAATTGTTTTTCAAAACCGACACTACAAACCTCAAGTATCCGGATATGTACAAACAAGGATTTTAATTTTGACTAATTCATGTCCGATTCGATTTTAATCGCACTTGAGGACCACTGGTTGTGTTTGATTGCAACCCTCGCTCGGGTCATGAACTCATGATCAAGCAATGGGCGGCGTTTGGTCCGGTCATTATCAAACTGTCCCCTAAAATCGCATGCTTTGGGTATTTTATCTGGTTGCTTTGGTTCTAATTATATACTTGTAGCTGTAATGAAGCTGTCTCGTCGCCATTCAAGGCAGCCATTGCCAAGTTACGATGGAGAGAGACACGAAATACACACGGAATTGTTGACTACACCTTGCAGATAGATCATCATGTGGGAAGACAACAACGATCACCACTTTACGTAGGGTACAAAACTGTTGAGTACGGATCTGGTTGGAGACAGATCTGACACTCGTAATGAAGTGTGGGACCCATCTCTCTGGCATATATGATCTACATCCCATGATCTGTCCCCTTCCCATGTAAGGATGTCAAATGGTGCGGTTTTAATTATACGGTGCAGTTTTGGTTTGATGCACATTTTGCAAGGTATAAATCAAAATTGAATCGAAAAAGAATCACTCAAAATCAAAATCGTTTTATATGCAGTACGATTTTAACGGTTTCTATCCGGTTTTTGTTATATGGTTAACAACCGGTTTACATGTGGTTTGTCATACCAGTTCACATCTGATTTCAATTTTGTATCTTTCAATTCTAGGGAAATTTACACATACCACCCCTGAGGTTTGACGAAATGATATTTTCACCCCCAGTTTTGGAAAATTCTGTGTATCCCCCTGAAGTTTGCAAACGGTAACAAATAAGCCCATTCCGTCAGTTCATGACTAACACTACTAAAAATTAGACTTGAACTGACGGAATTGCCTTTCTCTAAGAAGAACCGCAAAAAACAAAAAAACAAAACACCAAAACCTGCAACTCATCTTCCCCAAAATCGATTGGGGAAGATGAGTTGCAACCATTCTAGTGCCCCATTGATTCTCGTTTTACGTTCATCTTGTTTCCCTATAAACATCCTTAAATTCAGATTTGCGAAGTTCATCGTTCACGTCCATGCTGCAATACGATCTCTAGTCTCTCTCGTCTTCGCTTGCTATAACTTCAAATAAATCAGTGTCCATAGGAACTTAAATCTATAATTCACATCTGCTTTTACATGCTAACAGTTCGAATATCGTGGTTAGACTTAGTATTAAATCTATGACAGGTCGTGCGTTACGAGAGAACTCAAGGACCCATTCTGAACATCGATGAGGGCAAAGAGCCTTCGGAGTTCTGGGATGCCTTCGCCAATTGCCCTCTTCATGCCGATGACTTCGATTGAGTGGGGAAGGGCAAAGATGCAAAAGAAGGAAAGGGTCAGGTTGCAGCGGCTATCAGTCTTGGTGTTGGTAACAAGAAGGTGACATCACCATCATTCACTTTCACTACTTCTCTGTGTCAATGCTTTCTGTTTCAGTTATAACAGAAGAATCCCGGAAATTAAAGACCCACTTCTTCAGAAAGAGGATAATGAGGTTCCTCCAGATTTTGAAACTTTCAGCAATGCAGGGATTTACAGTAGACTCACTTTCAGCTGGCTAAACCCATTTTTCAGAAAAGGTCGGACTCAGAAACTTGAACTACACCACATGCCGGCAGACCCTGAATCCGAAACAGCAGAGAAATCTTACTCCTTGTTATAAGAATGGCTTAGGAAACAGAAAAATGGAACTTCCTCTTTGCATACAGCTATAGCCTATGCTTTCTGGAGGCTTCTGCTTCTAAATTCTCTTTTTGCAGGTATGATCACTAGATTGGTTTCTTGCTTTCATTGCACGGGTTTTAGGGACTGATTATAGTGTTTCTTCAGGTGTCAACACAATTGCTTCTTATATGGGTCCCTTCTCATCACAAACTTTGTTAATTTCTTATCGCAAAAAAAGCGATGATTCTTTCCTTATGGTTTTGAAACCTGCAACTCATCTTCCCCAATTCGATTGGGGAAGATGAGTTGCAGGCTTTTTTTTCCTTTTTTGCCTTTGTAGGGGTAATTTTGTCCATTCACCTTTTTTTTTTTTGGGTTCTTCTTAGAGAAGGCCAATTCCGTCAGTTCAAGTCTAATTTTTAACAGTGTTAGTCATGAACTGACGGAATGGACTTACTTGTTACCGTTTGCAAACCTCAGGGGGTACACAGAATTTTCCAAAACTGGGGGGTGAAAATATCCTTTCGTCAAACCTCTGGGGTGGTATGTATAAATTTCCCTTAATTCTATCATCTATTTCTTTGTTATGTGGGAGAAATTATATATTTCATAAACAAATTAGAATATAATTAACAAATCAGAATATCACTACCAAAACTTTATAATTAATACACAACCTTCCACCTTTGTACCCTTCAATTCAACTAACCCATTTCATAAACAAATCAGAATATAAGCAATTAACATAGAACCCTATCAAAAACTAACACCAAGCATTAAATAAAAGATAATTCCATAAGGTTTCCAACATCACCAAGATCAAGCAAACAAAAGAAGTTCTAATCATCAAAATTATCCCCAAGGAAAAATGATTGAATAATCTAATATTCTGTAATGTTATGCTTCCAAGCTCCATTCTCAATCCAATAGTCCATAATTAACCATAGACATTCTACAAAGATGCATCCACGTCACTTTAATTTGCATTCTTTATCTTCTTTTAAGAGTTCCAACGCAACAAAGATGAGCTTAGATGTTCCCGTCTCCACCCATTAGAATTTTCTACTCCAGAGATTCCAACACCTCCCTGTTATGCAAAGTGAATGTAAATTTTTCTTGTTAATTTCTTAAGTGTAAGAAAAGATAAATGACGAAATCGTAAGTTGGTACCTATACTGAACAAGCTAACCCTCCACAGGTATTATACATTAGTTAGTCAATCCAATTAAGATAAAAGCAAGAGAAAATCATGTTGGCAAGTTCAATGATATTATAGGAGGATCAAATGGGTTTTTAAAATGAAATTATAAGAAGGAAAGCTTGACCAGTAATCTACCAGAAATCAAAAGTTCTCCACTCCCTCCCCCTTCTCTCCATGCAATCATTGCTTCATGCCCTGCAAAAGGGAAACATTGTCTTCAAAAAATATATATGGAATTACAGAAATAGAAAATAAATGAAAGACAAGTAGCTCATAATATACCTAATCATTCAATAACGGTGGGGATGATGCCAGGAGCGTCATAAGGTCCAGGGGGTACTGCAAACACATCTCCCAAGGCTTCTGATAACTCTTCAGTAGCCATATCTACATCCATTTCATCTACATAAAAAACTAAAAATTACTTAAGACTCTAAAACTATCAATGTCCAAGTAATTTGATTTAAGATTAGAAAACAAAATATTACCTCCATAGTTCACATCATACATCCAATCACGTAGGAATACCAAAGCCTCAGCATTCTTTGGGAGCAATTTACTTTGGTATTTATCAATCACCCTACCCCCAGGCATTGAATGCCGACTCAGATGCAACCGTGGACACAAGAATCGCCAAAATATCACGGGCTAGTCGAGCCAAATCAGGATATTGGCCCTCACATCCCTTCCAATATGCTAAAACATCATATTCCTTGGTTGATGGTTTTCTATCTTTTGCAAGGTATTGGTCCAATTCAGACTTCTCATCATCTCTAGGCTTCTTCCTTTTTGACCACTTAGTGAACGGATCCTCAACCTCCTCATAACCAGAAGTCAAAGACGACCACTGCTCTTTTGTCATGCTCTTGTATTCGCTATAAAGTCGGCGCACAACTGATCTCACACGGTCAACAAACTCATCAATGAGTAATTTATCATCACCATGGATCTCCTCATATGCCCAATCAATAACTCCCAACTTATAGCGGGGATCAAAAACAGCAGCAATGGATAAAATCAGTGAATATTTCTCCCAATATTTATTGAATTTCTCTCTCATGGCAGATTCCATCTCCAACATAAAATCTCCCTTAAACAAAGACCCATCATTTAAAAGCATATGAATACGAACCACATTTACAAAATATAAGTTGGAGGTTGGATACTTTGAACCAGGTAATTGCTTTGTGATTTCATTAAAAGGTTTCAAAGAGTTTGTAATTTTTTGAATCTTTGCCCACTCCTCCTCTGTAGGGCAATCTCTGTAGTTTGACTCTAAATTCTCAAAGTTGTCAAAAGCTTGACGATAGAACAAAACATCATCAAGCATCTGGAATGTTGAATTCCATCTTGTACTAACATCTCCATGCAAGCCCCTCTTGGTGTTCAAACCTATTTGCCCACAACTTTCTGCAAATCTCACCTTCCTTGCTTGAGAACTCTTTACAAATTTTACACTGTCTCGTACCTTCTGAACTGCTTTATCAATCAGTTTGATACCATCTTGCACAATGAGGTTCGAGATATGTGCACAACAACGGATGTGAAAAAAATTCCCCCTTACACACTAATGTTTGCATTCAAATTTGTTCTCAAATGAGAAACAAATACATCATTTGCACTTGCATTATCTACTGTACAAGAACACAATCTCCCTTCAATCCCCCATTCAGTCAAAATCTTGCCAGCTGCCCTCACAAATATGTGCACCCGTGTGTGGAGAAGTCAAGACTATAAATTTGATCAATCTCTTATGTAAAACCCATGACTTATCAATATAGTGTGGGCTGTAAGAGTCATATAACCATCGTTGGAGATGGAGGTCCACAAATCAGTGGTCACTGAAACCCTCCCAGCAGAACTTTTGACTGCCTCTTTGATGTTGTGCTTCTCCTTCTTAAATACCTTTTGAATGTCACTCAAAAGTGTATTTCTACTAATGGGGGTGTACTCAAGGTATATATATAACATCAACTTCCTAAATTCTTCATACTCTACAAATCTTAAAGGGAGTTCATTTTTGACAATTAGAGTCAAAATCATCTCACGAACAACTTCGGGGTCAATCTTCAAATCACTCACGTTTAACTTCCCACTAGATGATTGCAGAAACATTTGCTTTATGTCCAAGTTCTCACGTTTCGGACACCTTTTCATGTGATTATTCAAGCTAGAAGTCCCATTTTTGTTAGGATCAACCAAGAATAATGCTCCACATTTAGTGCATTGAGCCCTAGGCTTTCCATCAGGACAATCTTTTGGATCTGCTTCTTTGAACCAATTACTGATCATAATGCTGTCCTAGCCTTGGGTTTTCTCTTAGGAAGGGAAGTAGTTTCCTTTTTAACCTCTATTGTTATCCCAGGCACAGACCCAACCATGGGGGGATGTGGTACTAGATTACCATCATTTGACTCTTTCATCTCAATTTTAGACTTTTCCATTTTACCAATGAAGAGAAAATACAATATCTAAAGCACCTACAAATACAAAAAAATATTAAACATATTACAACAAACTCATAATTCAATCCATATTAGCATGCACGTATTAGAAACACAAATATAGTGAAACATTTTATCATTTCTTAAACTATATAAGTCTATATGTAATAAGATTATAAGAGCTTACAATTATAGTTAAATTTATTATAAATAGACAATGATAAAAAATTAGCAAAACACAAACTGACAAAAGAATACTGAATCCAACTTAGTGGATTCTTCAATATAAGTATTCTATAATACAAGGCCATTATGTCACAAAGAGACAAACTTGATAAACAATACTTTACTCTTTTGGTAAAGCTGACAAATAATCCTTGCCATTATGTCACAAAGACACAAACTTGACAAACAATACTTTATTCTTTTGGTAAAGCTAATCCTTTCAATTTTGGACATTCGTAGAGGGGCAACATGAATCTGAGATTATGAGGAGATATCCCAGAATCCCAAATGCCTCATCATGCCTTAGATGGGTATGGAAAAATCAGAAAAAGTATTCTTTTCGGTATGGCCCCCATGCGAGACAGACACTAAAAGACACAACCCACCCATGGTCGAGAGAAGCTTGATGAACATATTTATGTGTGAAATCTTAGGGCATAAATCATACATTTTACCACATTGGACAGAGTTACGAGGTGCTTTCTTGTGCTTTTCAGGTTTTAGGTGAATTCTTGAGAAAATGGAAGAGATGATGCTAAAGAAATGTTTTTAAGCTGTTTAAAGATGTTAATGGCTTGGATGTGTAGCCCATCGAGTCAGCTTCGTAACGGTTCAAACGACACTTGATTCCGAGTTGAAACGAAGAAGATACGGCCGTTTCCGTAACGAAGCGTGAAAATGGTCTATAGGGGTTTATTTGCAATTATTGACAGTCAGCCGGAGATAAAGTGAAGCGAAAGTTCAGATTCTAGGGGTCTTAACGCAATAATCAGAAGTTATATTTCCTGTACCCGAAAGATTCCATTTGGAGGGCTCTGGACAGTCCAACTTCAACTTGAGATATCTTGGGCTCCCGAACTCCAAATTGGACGAAATTTGGGTCTATTTGGGGTGATTTTTCGTAAGGAACACAGTGGTGAGGCCTATATAAGCACATCATGCTCCACATTTTCTGAAGGATAGAATGGGTATTTTATTTATTCTTGAAGGAATCCTAGTCATCACCCTTACTCTCTCTCTCCTCCAACTTCTCAAGGGCACTTCTGGAATTCTATTTGGGATAGATTTATTTTGAAAGATATTCTCTCACCTATGGAAAGTTGAAAAATCAAAGATGCTTTGATTTTATTGCTTGGAGAAGATATCTACAAAGAAAAGGAAGCACTTGTTAGAATTGGAAGTTTACTTTTCTAGAAATAGAAGGTCTATGTAAACAATTTTCTCTTCTTCTTCTTTCTATTTTTTTCTTTTTTCTTAGGATTCAAGGCATTGTAAAAGAGGAAGGAGAAGAGAATATTCTCTTTTCTTAGGGAATATTTTTCCTACACTTCCCTCTTCTCTCTTCTCCTCTCTTCCTCTTATAAATACCCCTTACCCTCTGGGTTGTAAGGAGTTAGTTAGTTTTTTAGTTCAGTTTTTAGTTAGTTTCTAGTTCAATTTTAATTCAGTTTTTTAGTGTAATTTTTATTTCATTCACTTAATGAAATTTTCTCTTCTTTTCCTATTTTTGGCTTAAGTTCTTAGTTTTGATTTCAAGTTCTTAGTTTTGATTTCATAAGTCTAGTTTAATGGTTGTAATAGTTTTAGTTTAAAGCTTCCTAGTCTAAGTTCTTATATTGATGACAAGACATGGAGATTTAGAAGAGGAAGTCATGGTGAGTTTATTCAAGTATTCAAGCACATCAAGGTATCTCATTCTCTAAACCCTTAATCTCATTCTCCCTTTCCTCTATCTCTCTCTATCTTCTTCTTCTTCTCCCTCTATTTCTTTTTTTTTTTTTATATGGTTGTGGTATGTGGATGCACTTTTATTCCCTTATTTCTTTTTATGTGATTATGAAGTGTGGCTACGTTTTTGTTATTCCTTTCAATTCGCTTTAGTTTGATAGGTTAGATGCTCATGTGTTAGGACGCCAATTTAATCCTTTAATTTTGTTTGATGCTTATGATTTAGGATGCATTAATTTTCATTAGTTTAATTTAACACTTTAATTTGGTCCACTTTGCATTACTTTTAAGTTAATTAAATAGAGTGGCGTATATCTCCTCGTGTTCGACCCGTAGCTACGATTGACCCGTACGCTTGCGGTATTATTTTAACTCAAACAAGTTTTTGGCGCCGTTCTTGCGGGAGATTATTGACCAGTTTATTTTTTGATTTTTAAGTAATTCGAAGTGCTTTAGTTTCTTCTCTTTCTCCTCTTTTTTTTTTTTTTTTTTAAAAAAAAAAAAAAAGTTTTTGAAAACCTCTTCTTGTTACTCTTCTGTTTCAAATAGTGTGCGCCCAATCTAAAGTCCTTCATATGCCCAAACCCAGCCAATCTTGGTGCCCCTTGATTCGTTGGGTGGTTTGGATTGGCATGTGACTTATCTTTGGAGGTGACCACTCTTGATAACAGGAAAGCAACATAGTGAGAGTTTTGGAAACATAAACGTATAGTAGTCCTCCACCCTACATCAGAATCCATTTGGAGTCGCCCGTAGGTGGCTCGTGAAGACTATACGGGTTCCCTTGCTGTCAACCTATATGGCAACCTTACAGCTTTGGAACCATTGTTTCGATTTCTGAGGAATAGATGCATTATCTACCTTGGGCTCCCTCTTGTTTTTAGTATTTTTTTTCTAGTCTTTTATTTTTCTTTAAACTTTTTTTTTATGGGAGACCTCAATTTGGGATAGGTGGTTAATTTAGAATAATGGGAGATACACTTCCATATAAGACTTTGGGGGAAAGATGGACCTATGCTAAGGCAACCATGATTTTGGAGGAAATGTTTAAACAGGTTAGGGAAGCCAAAAGTAGTGAGATAGAGAACAATTTTGCACCACCCCAATACAATTTTGCTCCCCAACCCAACTATGGGCTTTCGGCAAATTTTGATTGGTCACTTCCCCAGACAATCCATGTTATGGAAGGATGCCCTAATCTTTATGGGGGTAGCTATGGTGATGAGAATGTGAGTCCTCAATTTTAATACAATTCTTTTGGCACTTACAATCAGGGGTGGAGTGATCATCCCAATTTTTTGTGGGATCAATGAAATAACTAAGCTGGACCACCCAATTTCCAATATCATGGTCAGTTTGGTCCTCCAATGCCCAACCCTCCATTAAATCTCAATGGGCCACCTCTCCTTAAACCATATCACCAACCCCTTGAGTTTCAAAACATGGGTGAGGAGGCCAGACTGAATGAGCTTGAGAAATACATAGACCTTCTCACAACAAGCCAAAATACCATGGAGAAGCAATTCTCTCAACTGATAACCATAGTGCAAGAGGAGGAAACGGGTACATTACCTAGTCAGCCTGAACCGCCCCATCCCCAGTTTAATGATATTGAAAGTCCACCACCCCAGTTTGAGGTTAATGAGCGTCATTCCCAACAAGCTGCTTTTCATGATGATTTATTTGTTGAGATTGAGTCTCCTCAAGATATTAGTGAAGTAGGTTTGATGAGTTACCTGGGGAAGTTTACCTTTTGCCTGAAATTTCTGATTTTAGTGAGCCTAGTGAATTTATTGATTTAGAATCAGATTTTCATGATAACATAGAAAGCCAGGAAATTGGATCTCCCCCTCTCTCTTTGGAAAACTTAGATAATTGTCATTTTGAGGATTTCATTGTCTCACATGTTGATTTGTCCAAACCTCCTAGGTTTGACGATTTTATTAAGGAGGACAATGTTAGTCATAATGCCTTTCAAGCATATTTTCATGATCCTTATTTGGCAAACCAAGTTATGCAAAGAGCGGATAGTTGTATTGCCAAGATTGATTTGAGTAAACCTCCAATTTTTGATGATTATTTAGATGAGGTTATTCATAATCCTTTTTATGCTTATTGTGATCCGTTTTTGATTGGTTTTTCAAAGAATGATAGGTGTTCTACATTGCAAACGGGAGAGGAGGGACGAATTTATGGCCTGAGTTTTAATGTCTTCATTTTCCACTGTCCCATGAGGATAGATTTTTCTATTGAATATTTCTCAGTTGTTCTTAACTTCCATATTATTTCTCGCTTTACTAAAATTCATGGTCGAGTGTTTTCTGGGTCTAAAGCTATTTCTCCATTTACTGGCCATGGATTGAGATTTCTGTTGCTGCTCCTAGCACTTTTTGTAGAGCTCATGACTCTTCATGATTCTCTTTGTTGATTATATTCGGTAAGCCCCTTCATCTCCTCCCTTGTCCTTATTCTTTCTTTTATGCATGCATTGAGGACACTGCATGAATTAAGTGTGGGGGGGATGTTGGGCTTAATTGGTGAATTTTGATTGTGACAATAGTTTGGTTTTGTACATATGTCTCTTTGATTGCAAAGCGAGAGAAAGAGGGAATTAGGTATCCTAGCATTCGAAATAATAAAAACTCCCTTTTCAAGGACGGTAATTGGTTTGTATCCGGTGAGAGGGATTGAATTGAAAAATATGAGCGTTATTTCATTTGATGGCTAGATTCCTCTATGTGTTTTATGGACCCTTTGATCTTTTGGCTAGTAGTTGAGACCAATTTGTTTGTGGCAAGGCAAGGCATGAAAGTGGAAGTGAATGAAAAAAAGAAAAAGAAAAAAAACAAGGAATAGAAAAGAAAATGGAATTCTTTGGGACTAGACAGGGCACTGTGCCTCATGAAGCAGGGTGACTTGATCGAAATTCCTTGAAAGGAAACTCAAAAAAAAAAACTCTTGCATCAATGTCTCAATGTTTTATGGATATATGCAAAAAGCGAAGCTACCAAGTATTTGGGTGTCTGGTGTATGCTCCACCATGTCATTCAGAGAACAGTAGTGGAGTAGAAATCGAGTTTGTGGTTGAGAAAAAAAAAACTTTTGCCTTAATGCCTGAAAAAAAAAAAAAGTATGGTCAACATTACTCAATGCCTAAGTCTTTGGTTCCATCGATGCTATGGGGGGTTTACTTGAAGGTGAGTAGTGTTCAGAAAATATGAGGAGATCCCTTGAACTTGATGCATGCTTGTTACTTGAATTGATGTGGGGTAATAAAATTCAAGTGTGGGGGAACCTTGGGCTCCTTGATCTTTAGTTGGGCACTTTTTGGGATTATGTGTACTGTCCTACTTATGCCATGATTAAAATTTACATCATTCATTTACAATTGAATTTTGGGTGTATATTCACTGCAAACACTCACGAGACACAACTCGTCCACTAGGGGTAACCTAGGGGTTTAAAGGCTTGTTGCACATGCTAAGTGCAACTGTGATTCCTACGAAAGTGAGTTAGGATTTTCTACATTCTATGTTAGTTTTTGTTTTTGCTTTACTTGAGGACAAGTAACGTTCAAGTATGGGGGAATCTGATGAGCACATTTATGTGTGAAATCTTAGGGCATAAATCATACATTTTACCACATTGGACAGAGTTACTCGGTGCTTTCTTGTGCTTTTCAGGTTTTAGGTGAATTCTTGAGAAAATGGAAGAGATGATGCTAAAGAAATGTTTTTAAGCTGTTTAAAGGTGTTAATGGCTTGGATGTGTAGCCCATCGAGTCAGCTTCGTAACGGTTCAAACGGCACTTGATTCCGAGTTGAAACGAAGAAGTTACGGCCGTTTCCGTAACGAAGCGTGAAAATGGTCTGTAGGGGTTTATTTGCAATTATTGACAGTCGGCCGGAGATAAAGTGAAGCGAAAGTTTGGATTCTAGGGGCCTTAACGCAATAATCAAAAGTTATATTTCCTGTACCCGAAAGATTCCATTTGGAGGGCTTTGGACAGTCCAACTTCAACTTGAGATATCTTGGGCTCCCGAACTCCAAATTGGACGAAATTTGGGTTTATTTTGGGTGATTTTTCGTAAGGAACACAGTGGTGAGGCCTATATAAGCACCCCATGCTCCACGTTTTTTGAAGGACAGAATGGATATTTTATTTATTCTTGAAGGAATCCTAGTCATCACCCTTACTCTCTCTCTCCTCCAACTTCTCAAGGGTACTTCTGGAATTCTATTTGGGATAGATTTATTTTGAAAGATATTCTCTCACCTATGGAAAGTTGAAAAATCAAAGATGCTTTGATTTTATTGCTTGGAGAAGATATCTACAAAGAAAAGGAAGCACTTGTTAGAATTGAAAGTTTACTTTTCTAGAAATAGAAGGTCTATGTAAACAATTTTCTCTTCTTCTTCTTTCTATTTTTTTCTTTTTTCTTAGGATTCAAGGCATTGTAAAAGAGGAAGGAGAAGAGAATATTCTCTTTTCTTAGGGAATATTTGTCCTACACTTCCCTCTTCTCTCTTCTCCTCTCTTCCTCTTATAAATACCCCTTACCCTCTGGGTTGTAAGGAGTTAGTTAGTTTTTTAGTTCAGTTTTTAGTTAGTTTCTAGTTCAATTTTAATTCAGTTTTTTAGTGTAATTTTTATTTCATTCACTTAGTGAAATTTTCTCTTCTTTTCCTATTTTTGGCTTAAGTTCTTAGTTTTGATTTCAAGTTCTTAGTTTTGATTTCATAAGTCTAGTTTAATGGTTGTAATAGTTTTAGTTTAAAGCTTCCTAGTCTAAGTTCCTATGTTGATGACAAGACATGGAGATTTAGAAGAGGAAGCCATGGTGAGTTTATTCAAGTAGTCAAGCACATCAAGGTATCTCATTCTCTAAACCCTTAATCTCATTCTCCCTTTCCTCTATCTCTCTCTATCTTCTTCTTCTTCTCCCTCTATTTCTTTTTTTTTTTTTATATGGTTGTGGTATGTGGATGCACTTTTATTCCCTTATTTCTTTTTATGTGATTATGAAGTGTGGCTACGTTTTTGTTATTCCTTTCAATTCGCTTTAGTTTGATAGGTTAGATGCTCATGTGTTAGGATGCCAATTTAATCCTTTAATTTTGTTAGATGCTTATGAGTTAGGATGCATTAATTTTCATTAGTTTAATTAGTTTAATTTAACACTTTAATTTGGTCCACTTTGCATTACTTTTAAGTTAATTAAATAGAGTGGCGTATATCTCCTCGTGTTCGACCCGTAGCTACGATTGACCCGTACGCTTGCGGTATTATTTTAACTCAAACAAAGCTCGAGAACCGAGACAACAACCAATAAACTACTGAATAAACTAATTGCTAACAATAGAATATTGAGATTTACCTCTTGCAGTAACGAATAAATAATTAGTATGGAACTCCACTGCAACTTTGAAACCACTCTAAGAGATGAGACCGTGAAGAAGACAAAGTGAAGTGAGCGACTGAACATTAAGGAGAGGCGGCCGGCGACGTAAAGACAAGGTAGAAACTTTGATTCTATGATTTCGTAGCCGTGTTAATTGGTGAGTATGTAACTAACTACTAAAGCCTAGAGGGTAAAAGGTAAATGGATTAGTCAATTAGGGGAAAACGTAAAAGGGAAGAGGATTAGATAGTTATGGACTCTTGGATTCTATCTGGTTCTATTCAGTTCAAAACCGGTGGTTAACCGACAGTTATCTAGTTTTGAACGAAACCGAACCGGATAGAGAACATGTGAAAAAAGGTCTCCCGGTAGCCATGCGCCTTAATCTTCTGGACACCAGATTTTGAAATTTCCCGCATGCAACCATCACGGATGTTCAGACCACTCTGAATGATGGCACTGTTTTCTACACGGTATATCCCAGCTACAACATTTCTCTGCAAGATCCGAACCTGCCTGATGCTTGGCAGTTTCTGATACAGTTGACAGGTGCGCCTCAGAAAGAGACAGCGATAGCAGCCACTCTTCACTACCAGGTCTGCTACAGACTCCAAAATCATGCCATGAACCTTAATACTGGTTTCTCCAGTAATGATGCAGCCCTGTTCGTTCAGATTGGAGAGGACCGAATCCCTACTATCACTTATGTCCCTCGCCAGATCGACAGAGCAGCCCTGCTCAAACTCATTCCTGAGTCATGGATCACGGCTTACGAGTCTACTCATAACATCCCAGCTGCTACTCCACCTCTGACGGCTACAAACCCTGTCTACAAGCCTCTTGAAGATGGCCGCACACTTGTCACATATCCAAAGCCTGCAAACATGTGCTCTATGATTCCTACGGCATTCCCAGCCAGGATGGACGACATCGATGATCTCGAAGAAGATCCTCCACCTCCTCCACCTCCAAAGCCAAGGAAGAAAAAGCGCCAGCCAGACTCTCTATGGCTCCGCTACCAAGCCGACTGTCCAAATGTCGGACCACTTGGAGAAGATCGTGGCAGATACCAGTTTATAGTGGACTTTGGCAATCACAAACCCTATTTTTTGGGTTGCTGTTCTCCGCCACCAGCTCAATCTCCGCCACCGGTCACGCCCTACTGTAAACCAGAGTTACCTCCGGCTCCGCCTTCCCCTCCAACGGATCCCCCGTTGATGTTGTGGCAGACTCAGATCCAGCAGCCCATTCCTTGTTTTATGGCTTCTAGTTCAGAAGGGATCAGCAGGAATTTCCCTCCCACTGCTGACTATGAAGATGCTGATCGTCGCCGCCATATATGAAAAGTCACTCCCCCTAATGTCCTTGACAACATGGGATAGATGGCTGCCAATTCCACAGTTGAAGCACGCTTAAGCGCGGCGAGAAAAATGCTTTGGTCCGAATCGATTCGAACAAGCTTCTTTCCTACCAAGAGCACCATACTCTTGCACTCCGCCGAGAATGAATCCGACATCCGTTACCTCAAAACACGGATTGAATCTCTCCACCAGGAGCTAATGACTATAGCTATGATGGTGAAGGACTCCTCTTATGCCTCCTTTCTCATCTCTGGCCGAGAAAAGGAAAAGAAACTGTTGGAAGAACAGCTCAGGATGGCCCAGACTCAACCATTTCCATCCAGCCCTACTCTCTTCCCTGAATCATTCACAACCCCGAATTACCATGAGTATTCAACTCCACATAGTTTTCCCACTGCTATGTTTAAGGAGTTACAGGATCAACAGAGACATCTAGCTTCTCTTAAGGCCAGATCCCCGAAACCGAAGCGATCCCATACATCTTACCCTGTCTCTTCCCAACCTGTTTTCCAACCTACTCCTATTTCCCTACAAAAACCCATGGTTCAACCTACTTTTCAGCCTTTACCTGACCAACATACAGGACCCCCTAGTTTTGTTCCTTGGGTTCCTCCCAGATCAAAACCAGATATCCCTGATTCAGCCTGTCCTGTTATTCCTCTCTCAGAGAGTAACACCCTCAGTACGTTCTTCACTCAGTTAACCCTGACTCCACCTAAGACCATACTTGTATTGTCCATAGCCAAAGTTGCCTCTGTTACCTCCTTCTCGGACACAGACTCGTCCACTACCCAAAGTCCTCTACCTGCCTACCAAACCCATCCCCCGGCGCCAGATGCCTCCCAGGCTCCAACTGAACCCATTGTTCACAGCAGCGACAGTGAAGTTGACACTGCACCACAGCAGCACCATCCCAGAGCCGCCCCTGCAGCTCCTCATATCCCCCTTCAGGCACCGAATCCTAGTCCTTTTGCCAATCAGGACCCCAAGCAGCTTTTCACCTTTGATGGTCTCCCTTTTCATAAATGGCCTGAGTGGATTTCGGAGTTTCATGCTTGGCTCACTGCAGAAATGTTAGTTGCTGGAGCCACAGACGGTACTGTTATTACCAAGTTCTTGGCCCGTACCCATGGAACCCTCAGAGAATGGTTTATGGCACTTGGTGGTTATTGGCAACTCCAGTGGACTCAGATTCCTATTGATGTCTTCATCGCACAATTGTACAATGAGATGATTGGACCCATTGAGAACAACAGACTCAAGGCCCGAGAAGAGTACTTCCAGATGAAGTGTTGCTCTTTTCAGAAGACTGATCTTGCTAAGCACTATACACGGATGTTGGACCGTTTTTACATCCTTGGAGGATTAGATGACCAAAATATGAAGCAAGTGTTCCTCAATTCTTTCCCTGAACCTTTGGGCAAAGAGGCCATAAAATCCTTGCACCATTTTGGTCTCCAAATTGATTAAGCTCCTATTGGTCGTCTCTATCAAGAGATCCTTAGTGCTCTGCAGAAGTTGTGTGATCAGCAAGTATTCTTCAAGCAATGGGAAAAGACCACGCATAGACTCACTGATGCGTGTGACTCATCTCATCTTAAGATCAAATGCAAAGACAAAGACTGTTCTTGTCCATCCAAGAAGAAGTCCCACTTCTCTAAGCTCAGTTCTCGTCCAGAAAGGATCCCCAGAAATCACAGACCTCATCGATTCAAACGTAAGCATCATCGGTCTCAGTAACAGCCCTATAAGTTCTTCAAACGAAAGAAATTTTGGCAGAAGACCTCTACCAAATGCTATGCGTGTGGAAAAGTTGGCCACTTTGCTCGTAATTGTCCTGATCTTCCTGATGACCGAGGTAGAAGATTGGGGGAAAACATCATAAGGGTTTATGATGGGGAAGTTGGTTGGGTGAATTTGTTGTTCAGCCAGGGTATAATTGAGTTCATATAGGTAGTCTACCTTAGAGGCATGGGAAGATTTAAGAGTCACTGGAGCAGTAGGAGGTTGTAAACTCATGATAGCAGGAGGGATGTCTTCCGTCCTTCAGAGATGCACCAGACTATTATCTGGGATGAGATGGGAACAGTAAACGTAGTGCATGGTGAACAATGTCCTTTTCTGACCAGACCGGAGGTAACCCGAGTGTGCCGGGATTTAGAGCGATCTCTGTCTGCAGACCCACACCTTACTCAAGGGACGTTACCAATCTGGTCGGAGAAGACCACCGTACACCATACACACCTATTTCTGATGTAGAGGATCCGTCGAAGACGGCAACTGCAGAGCATACTTAGGCTGCATAAGTAGAAATCATCAACATCACAGATAAGAGGCCAAGGAGCAGAGCTCCGTCGAACAGAAGGCAAAGGGGATTACTCACAAGGCTTTGATACCAATAAAGACCGCGCCCTCAACCCGTAAAACCGGTTACACAAGTGAGGGTATAGGATCATATATTAGCTAGAGTATACAGCCTCGACGAGCGATGTGGGACTAAAGCTTACGCAGCTTTGCCACTATCACACCCCCATCGAGCGCTGGCTCTGATACCATATTCAGAGTATTTCATATTCATTGCGGAACTTGATTACAAACAGAGCAGACGAGCTGCTTAAATAGAAAAACTTCTAAATACAAACAAACTAAACCAAGGTTACTAACCAAGGTTACTTTAAGACTTTAAGACAAACTACAGTTACTTTAAGACTTTAAGACAAACCACAGTTACTTTAAGACTTTAAGACAAACCACAGTTACTTTAAGACTTTAAGACAAACCACAGTTACTTTAAGACTTTAAGACAAACCACAGTTACTTTAAGACTTTAAGACAAACCACAGTTACTTTACAAACCAAACCTGTTGACAAATACAAATACAGGACAAAATAGGAAAAGACAAGACAAGCACTAGTCTGTGTCGAAGTCGGTGTCACTGGTGTAAGGGATGAACATGTCCAATGCATTATCCACTTCAAACTCCAGGTGTTCGCTCATGATTCATTTGAATGGTAGGTCTTTGTAATTCATTGTTGACGTCCCAAGGCATGCGGGTCTTTGCGGAGAAGGCAAGGCTGGTAGGGTTGCAGGATCAACATGGTTGTAGGAGCACATGGTGGTCATGAAGGTGTACCATCGTTCTTTGTGAGCCTCGGAATCATCACGGTGAACAAAGAGATCTTCGGTATTGGTGCCATGGAGAGAGAAGGTCGGATCATAGGCAATAAGATTGTGATCCAAGATGGGAGGTATGACCAGGTGATGATGGATGAAATCAGGTGGTCGGTGGAAAATATAGGTGACGAAGGGGTCGTCATCAAGAGCAGAGAGGGACAGAAGCCATTGAGGTATGGGAGCAAAGAGACGGAGAAAATGGGCTAGACACTGAGGTCTTTGGAGACGAAAGTAAACAGTGCCAATAGGATTAGAGAAGATGGTGGAGACTGTACTCAGATAGTGATAGAGAGTATGACGGTTGAAGGTGAGAGCAACTGTGTGAACAGCAAGAAGGTGCCAGAAGAACACGACACATTCTTTATCGAAGAGGGCCGGGTTGATGGTGAAAGGAGTAAGGAAAGGGAAATCTGGGTGATAGACCACCCAATCAAACTGAAGGCCATTATTATGGACCATAGAGATAAGAACAGACTGGTAGGTAGAGATGCTATTGGTCCTGAGGGTACGAAGGGAAATATTACTGAAGAGGGATGCTGGGAGAGCTGGTAAGAGGTCAAGGAGTGGGTCAGGTGGGTCAGGTTGTGGTGGAGCTGAAGAAGATGAGGAAGCTCCAGGGGTAAGGGGCATGCAAAGGGCAGGGATGGAAGAAGATAATGGTAGATTCTTCCTGGTCCTAGAGAGGAAATCTGCAAGGACATTATCTTTGCCTTTGATGTGATGAACCGTGAAAGACCATTGGGAGAACCACTGTGCCCATCGTAGTAACTGAGATTCAGGGAGCTGCTTCTGCTTGAACTGTAACATCTTTGGGAAAGCGATCATATCCATCTCGATTTGGAATGTATGGCCAATAAGGAAGAACTGGAATTTCTCAATTCCACGATGGACTGCAAGAATCTCTTTGAATGTGGAGTGGTAGTGTTGTTCGGCTGGTTTGAACATGCCACTACGGTATCCGCATACACGTCGTAACTTGTCTGGAGATTCTTCAAGTAGAACTGCACCCCATTGGGTATCACTGGCATCGGACTGTAGAATACGAAGTCCTGTAGATGGGATCTGTAGAGTTGGTAATGACTGGGCCAGGGCTTTCAGATCTTTGAATGCCTTGGTATGAACTGAGGACCAGGGTGGTGCATCCTTTTTGAGGAGTCGGTGAAGATGATGCGTGAATCGGACCTGGTGTGGTAAGAACTCGGTCATATAATTGATGATGCCTAGGAACTGCTGTAACTCTTGCCGAGTGAAGGGGCCATCTGAGAAGTCGAGGAGGGAGCGGCCAATATGTGGCTGTAGCTGAAATTGTCCTTTAGATATAGTAACACCGAGAAAGTCAATAGTGTCGACTGCAACTTCCATTTTTGTGGGTGAGAGCATTATACCATAGGCTATGGTGATGTCTAAGAACTGCTGAAGTAGAAGAGCATGATCTTCCTCTGTAACGGAGAAGAGGAGTATGTCGTCTATGTAGATCAAAGCATGTTCTTGAATGGGAGCATAAACCTATAGCATAGCTTGTTGGAACAGGGAAGGAGCCACCTTGAGACCAAAGGGGAGAACTGCCCACTGGAAGTGACCACCGGGAATACAAAAGTGAGGGTATAGGATCGTAAAAGGTTGGTTCCGATTTCGGTATTCGGTTTCGGTTTCACTTTGATACCCTTATCCCCATGTGGGGATAGGATCCAAACTCTAAAACTATTAGCATTGAGTACTGTTAAGCAATACTATTAAAGTTGTATAATATGGAAATACTAAAGACAGGATTTGAATGGAATAGGTTGCCTTCTATTGATATGGAGGTGTCCATATATACAAGAGATACAAAATTCAAATACCCAACATAGTCCTAGGATCAAGCTATACAATGAATATACAATCAACATGATTCCTAAGATCAAGTTATTCTCAATTACCGTATGAGTCTTCATAATCTGCTGACTAGGATGATTGATTGTATATTCATTGTATAGCTTGATTCTAGGCCTAGGATAGTTGAGAATAACTTGATCTTAGGAATCATGTTGATTGTATATTCGTTGTATAGCTTGATCCTAGGACTATGTTGGGTATTTGAATTTTGTATCTCTTGTATATATGGACACCTCCATATCAATAGAAGGCAACCTATTCCATTCAAATCCTTGTC
This sequence comes from Telopea speciosissima, assembly GCF_018873765.1. Lineage (NCBI taxonomy): Eukaryota > Viridiplantae > Streptophyta > Magnoliopsida > Proteales > Proteaceae > Telopea > Telopea speciosissima. The sequence goes on along the minus strand of NC_057919.1, from coordinate 54,786,569 downwards.
TTTAGTATTTCCATATTAGACAACTTTAATATGGTATCAGCCTAACCACGATCTTCCCATTCCCCATTTTCAATTTTCAATTTCCTTTTCCAAATTTCCATTTTCAATTTCCTTTTTCAATCTCCACGTATTGCTCTCTCCCAATTTCCAAAACTTCATTTCCAATATCCACTTTCAATCTTCATTTTCCTCCAACCATGGCTAACTAAAATGCCCAAACCGAAGCTGCTCCTTCCCTCCAACCGGCCATTCTCTTTCACTCTCCATACTTTCTCCATGCATCCGACCAGCCAAGCACACCTCTTGTTACCCCACTTCTCAATGGGGACAACTTTCCAACCTGGCATCGCGCCATGTTAATGGCTCTTGAAGCAAAGAACAAGTTGCAGTTCATCGACGGATCTTTGCTCAAACCAGATTCCACTTCAACCGATCTACCCCATTGGATACGCTACAATAGCATGGTGCGTTCTTGGATTGTCCATTCCATTATACCCACTATAGCTCACAGCATCCTTTGGATCAACTCTGTCAGAGATGCCTGGCTTGACTTGCACACCCGCTTTTCACAGAAAAATGCACCATGGATATTCGAAATCCTTCGTTCTATTGCAACCTTACAACAAGGTCTTGAATCGATTTCGACATACTACACCAAGTTGAAGGGCTTGTGCGATGAACTCTCCTCATATCGAACTTTGCCTGCCTGCATTTGTGGCTCGGCCACCACCATTCAGGGGTATTATGACTCTTATATATTGATGGATTTTCTCCAAGGTCTTCACGACTCTTATGCTTCTGTCCATAGCCAGATCCTCCTAATGGATCCCTTGCCATCCATTTCTAGGGCTTATTCCCTTCTCTTGCAAGAGGAACGTCAACGTTCGCTTCATTCTTCACAAACACCACCAATTGACCATGCCGCCATGGCACTAGACCGTTCCAAAGTACCTGGACAACGCCCAAAACCCTTTTATCACTGTGTTTTTTTGCGGCAAAGATGGCCACTCCGAGGCCCAGTGCTTCAAAAAGCATGGCTTCCCGGTCAATAAGAACCCGCAAAATAATTCTAAGGGCACTTTCACACCTCGTGGCAATATTGCCCCACCCATGGCTGCAACCGTGACAACAGGACCACCTGCTTCGATCTCAGGGCCCACGCTGTCTGCTGACCAGATTCAACAACTTCTAGCATTGCTCCCTGTTGGTAATTCCCATCCCCTGGAAAATGTTCCAGGTAAGATTTCCATTAATTCTTCAATTGGAACCGCCCCATGGATCATCGATTCAGGGGCTACTGATCACATTTGTTCCGATTTGACTCTCTTGTCACAAGTTTCAGTCCCACCTAATTCATTACCTATTACTTTGCCTAACGGCACTCACACACCGGTCATTAAAATTGGCACTATTTGTTTGTCTCCGTTGATTACCCTTGAAAATGTTCTATATGTTCCAACATTTAATTACAATCTGCTTTCTATTCCTAAATTTACTTCTAATACTTCTTGTGAAGTACTAATTTCCAAACTTTCTTGCATTTTTCAGGACCCACGTTCGAAGACGATTATTGCGAGGGGTAAACGACATGGAGATCTTTACTTTCTGGACCTTCACAGTCCATCTGTCTCTATTGTGAATCATAATAAATTGGACCTTTGGCACTGCCGCCTAGGTCACCCTGGTTCATCCATTTTATCTTCTTTGAAACATTTGGACTCTAATATTAATTTTCATAAGGATTGTTCATGTATCGTTTGCCCTATGGCAAAACAAACACGCTTAACATTTCCAAATAGCTCTATTTCAACTACATCTATTTTTGATATGATACATCTTGACGTTTGGGGACCGTATAGAACTCCAACCTTATCCGGGGCACGTTATTTTCTAACCATTGTCGATGATTTTTCTAGAACAACTTGGGTTTATCTTATGCAGCACAAAGCTGAAGTTCCTTTGTTGATCCAATCTTTTTTTTCAATGGTTGCAACACAATTTGGCATCCAAATTAAAATCTTTCGGTCCGATCAAGGGACAGAATTTTTAAACCACCCTACATTTCAACATCTACAAACCTTAGGGGTTCTCCACCAATACAGTTGTGTTGCCACACCACAGCAAAATAGTGTGGCGGAACGTAAGCACCGCCACCTTCTCAATGTGGCTCGTGCTTTGCGCTTCCAAGCCCATTTACCCATTAAATTTTGGGGTGATTGCATCCTAACAGCCACCTATTTAATTAACCGTTTACCCACCTCTGTTTTACAAGGAAAAACCCCATATGAATTACTTTTTGGTAAACGGCCTTTTTTTTCCAACCTAAGGGTTTTTGGGTGCCTATGCTTCGCAAGAAACACTTCACCTGCTCATAAGTTCGATAATCGTGCCTCCCCGGGAGCTTTTATCTGTTACCCATTCGGGCAAAAGGGGTATCGTGTCTATGATCTTCAAATAGGAAAAATCATAATTTCTCGGGATGTCACATTTCATGAACATGTATTTCCTTTTGAAAAAATTTCAGATTCCACCGAGCAATCGGTGCTCCCTCTTCTACCCATTGGTAATGAGGAGGATGAGGCTCTAGCTCCATTAACCAACGAGCTACCTGTCCCACCTCCCATTGCGCCTTCTAGTCCACCATCACCACCACCCACCACCGACCCTTCACCACCTCCTGCTCCACCACCACCCCCAACCGTACCACCACTTGCACCAACAAATTCTAGACCGCAACGGATTAGACTCAAGCCCAAACACCTCAATGATTATCAATGCTCATTTACACACTCGCAATTGCCATCTTCAACAACGGTCCAAGGGACCTCTCATCCACTTCATCCTTACTTACAATACAATCGTTTTTCCACAAAACATATTGCTTTCCTTTCCTCTTTGATTAGTACCACAGAACCTATTACATTTACAGAGGCAATGAAATACCCACAGTGGCGCGATGCAATGAAGGCAGAAATTTTGGCTCTCTCTGAAAATCAAACATGGTCCCTATTCCCATTACCGCCTGGCAAGAAACCCATTGGATCAAAATGGGTGTACAAAATCAAACGGTGTTCTGATGGTTCAATCGAACGCTACAAGGCTCGCTTAGTGGCTAAGGGTTACAATCAAGTGGAAGGTATTGATTACACCGATACCTTTGCACCTGTCGTAAAACTAGTAACAGTTCGCACCCTCATTGACTTAGCAGCTATGAAAAGATGGGTCCTTCACCAAATGGACGTTCATAATGCATTTCTACATGGGGATCTCAACGAAGATGTCTATATGACACCCCCCCGGGCTATCGTCGAAAGGGGGAGACCCTTGTTTGCAAGCTCCAAAAATCTCTATATGGCTTGAAACAAGCGTCTCGGCAATGGTTCTCCAAATTTTCAACGGCTTTACTCACATTTGGATTCTCCCAATCAAAGGTAGACAATTCCTTATTTATTTTGAACCAAGACACCAAAAGTGTCTACATTGTGCTCTACGTAGACGACATTATCATTACTGGCACAGATAGCACCTTGATCGACACAGTGAAAAACTCTCTTCAACAATTTTCACATCAAGGACCTTGGCTCGTTAAAATTCTTCTTGGGCATTGAAGTTGCCAGAGCACACCAAGGGATTTACCTCTCACAGCGGAAATATGCCTTAGACATCCTTCAAGACAGTGGTTTCACTGGAACTCGGCCAGCTGACACCCCTATGGAGCTCAACTTGCGTCTCACTGATTCCCAAGGAGAGCTCCTCACTGAACCAGCTTCTTATCGCAGGCTTATTGGGCGATTAATATATCTCACAGTAACGAGACCAGATATCACTCACACTGTCAATATTCTAAGCCAGTTCATGCATGCTCCTCGGCAACCCCATTTAGATGCCGCACATAGGTTACTGCGGTTCTTGAAAGCCACCCCAGGCCAGGGAATTTTTTTCTCAGCCAATACTGAGCTCAATATTAGTGGTTACTGTGACTCAGACTGGGCAACTTGCCCCATGACTCAGCGATCCATGACGGGCTACTGCATATTTCTTGGATCCGGCCCAATCTCTTGGAAGACCAAGAAACAAACCACTGTCTCACGTAGTTCGGCAGAAGCAGAATATAGGGCCATGGCTGCTGCAACCTGCGAACTCACCTGGATATCCTATCTACTACATGATTTGGGCATTGTTCCTACCTCACCAATCCCATTATACTGTGACAATCAAGCGGCCATTCACATCACCTCGAATCCCATTTTTCATGAACGTACGAAGCATATCGAGATTGATTGCCATGTTGTTCGTGACAAACTCCAACAAGGCTTTCTCTGTCCGGCAAAGATTGCAAGCTCCGCCCAAATTGCCGATCTCTTTACCAAATCACTTGGCCGGGAACAATTCAACGGTCTTGCTTCCAAGTTGGGTGTTTGTAACCTACACGCTCCAACTTGAGGGGGAGTATTACCGTATGAGTCTTCATAATCTGCTGACTAGGATGATTGATTGTATATTCATTGTATAGCTTGATTCTAGGCCTAGGATAGTTGAGAATAACTTGATCTTAGGAATCATGTTGATTGTATATTCATTGTATAGCTTGATGCTAGGACTATGTTGGGTATTTGAATTTTGTATCTCTTGTATATATGGACACCTCCATATCAATAGAAGGCAACCTATTCCATTCAAATCCTTGTCTTTAGTATTTCCATATTGTACAACTTTAATAAATACCTTATCCACTAATTCAAATTCAAATGTTCCCACCGTTGAGTTGTTCCAACTGTACATCCCTTAATTGTAGAACTTCTTCACCTGCTCAAGATAAACTTAAGCTTATCTCTTGTAACAATTTTGATTATTATAAATGTAGCCTAAACCCAACGATAAGGGTAAGGTAGAGATCCAAAACAAAATCTATTCATTCACATGGTATCAGTCAACCATTTGAATTTTCCTGGTGAAAACATGTCTTCCAACATTGAGACCTCTCTGTCTTCCGTTTCTTCTTCCACCTATTCTCCTCCAAACATTCAGCATTATCTAACATTGAAGCTGACTCCAGAGAACTATCTCCTCTGAAAAACTCAATTGTATTCTCTCCTACGCAGCCAGGACTTACTTGGCTTTATTGATTCTAGCTCTAGTCCTCCTCCTTCCACCCGTATCATTGTCGACACCACCGATCCTCAACCCAACCCTGCTTATACTGATTGGGTTCGCAAGGACCAGCTGTTCATGAGTTGGCTACTCTCATTGCTAACTCCCGAAGTTTTTCCATATGTGGTGGGTCTCTCGACCGCAACTGAGGTTTGGCTCAGTCTTCAAGCTGCTTTTGGTACACTATCTCACACTAGTGTCCTCCAGTTACACATGCAACTGCAAAATACTACCAAGGGCTCAAAATCTATTTCTGAATACATGCATGAGGTGAAGCTCATCTCCGATCAACTGGAAATAGCCAACAAACCCATGGCACTTGAGGAACTCAATGCTATTATTTTCAAAAACCTTGGATCAGATTACAGCGACATTGTTGCGGCCTTGGCTCCCAGGGCTGAAGCAATCCCATTTCATGATCTTCATTGCTTGCTGCTCAGCCATAAGCTTTACCTCAAGCACGCTCTCTCTGCTGCTGAAGTTAATCTCTCTCATGTGCATCCTGCTCCATCTTAGGCTTCTTCTTGTTAATGTGATATTATTCTCATAAAATTATGATTCCTTAATGGAGGAATATATACAAGATTACAAGAGCTTGAGATTTACGGGGAAACAAATAACCAAGATTACATAAAATATATGATTTACATATTGACAGAGATTGTTGATGAAGCTTCCATCTGGAGAGGAATCCATATCGCATGTGATCACGGTTTGCTAGTTTGTGATAGAATCCATATCGCATGTGATAACAGTTGCCAGAAATAGGAGATTGAGTTGTACATGGAATGTACAACCACTAGAGAGGGCTATATCATCAACACACCCCCTCAAGGTGAAGAATCGGGCAACCGAATCTTCAACTTTTCCCTCAAGAAGTCAATACGAGCAGTAGCAAGAGCCTTAGTGAACGTGTCAGCTAGTTGATCATGAGTGGAAATGAATTGAACCTGGAGTTGTTTCTTGGCCACACGATCACGAACAAAGTGAAAATCAACTTCCACGTGTTTGGTGTGTGCATGAAAAACCGGGTTGGCGGAGAGGTAAGTGGCAGCAATATTGTCACACCACAACATGGGAGAACCATACAGAGGCAAACCAAGTTCCAAAAATAGAGATTCCAACCAAATCAGTTCGGCAGAGGAATCTGCCAATGCCTTGTACTCGGCCTTTGTCGAAGAGCGGGCTACAGTGCGCTGTTTCTGCAATGTCCAGGAGATCAAGTTTGGCCCAACAAAAATAGCAAACCCGCCCGTGGATTTGCAATCCACCCCATCACCAGCCCAGTCCGCATCAGAGCAGGCCTGTAACTGGTGTAGGTACAACAGACGAAGATTGATCCGCGACCTCTTTCTGGCATCGTGCACCCAAGCATGGGAGCGGTGCAGGGATTGTAGTTGATGGTGTAGGAAGTCGCCACCTCGATCAAGGTCTAGGACCCACAAATGGTGCCCGTCCTTCAGAGAAGGGCGCTAAATTAACTCCAATGACTCAATGGATGGCATGCTCTAGATCTCTGGGTAGGTGTCAAGTTATAGGCCGGAAAGGTGTTAGGCACCCAGTAACCGCCCGGCCAACGGCCGGTCTTCATAGACCAAACTCTATTGTATACTGTTGTGTTATACGTATTATGCACCTAATTAAACTATTTTTTTTGTGTTTTGATTATCTTTGTTGAAATTTATGTACCTAATTAGGCTAATTAAAATTAATATTTTAATCCTAATTACTACCCCTAAGTTAGGTGATTAAGTACATTATGCGCCCTAATTAATCTAGTTGATTTATTTTACCTAAGTTAGAAAATCTAACTCTATGATAAAAAAAACACGGTCAATTGTGCAAATTTATTAAGATCCTAGGGCAATGGTAATATCATGGATAAGTTTGCTAAACAAAATGGCTTAAGGATCAAAATGACCAAAATACCCCTAAGGGCAAAGTGGTAAAAATGCTAGAACAAGAACTTTTGAGTCATTTCAGGCATTTGATATTTCATTAAACATTCTGAAATTACTAAACATGTCGAGTAAGACTACTGGATGGCACAATGGGCTTGCATTTGGTAAATTACCAAAATGCCCCCGAGGGCAAGAATGACTTTTTGCGCATGGTTATGATTCATGGTGGGCATGTATGCATATGAAAACATTATGAAACAACTTGATACAGAATTTAATGCTTAGAAATATATATATATATTTTTTTATGTTTTTCTGATTTTCTTGGATTTTCGCAACACAGAAAAATGACATCTACGTCCCTAACAGGATAGGGAACACCTATGAAAATGGTCAAACATTCATGTCAGCGATTAATGATCCCATAAAATCAATCTTGATGAAATATGTATCCCATAATTTTTTATGAATTTTTATGCATTGATACTATTTTTAATATTTTCTGAAATGCTAAAAAGAAGGGAAAACAAAGAAAAACACAAAATCTCCATCACAGATCCGAATTGGATCAAACCAGAGCCCATTCCCACTAATAAAAACATGATCTTTAACATGGTCATAATAATTTGGTTCAAATACCCACCCACGTGTTCAGATTTTACATAATCCGAAATCCTTCATAGGGTCAAAAATGTCACAAAAACCATGATTTGGAGCTTGAAAAAATTAATGAATATCAAACATATTGGTGAACATCATCCCTGAAAATTTCAGAATTTTATCACTCTTGTGTTATTTTTGAAGATTTTGTAACTGAAAACAGCCTCTTTTAACTAAAGAAAATCAAAAGAAATACATAAAAATAATTACAAATATATAAAAACTACCCTTGAAGCGTGGCAATGTCTGGGCTCAGTTTAAATTTCCTTGGATGGCCGGAATTATTTTCGAAAGGCACCGAAAGTCGCTCCAAGTGTGGTTGCCCAGAATGGCAAGAGTGGTGAACAAGGGGTATTTGAGGAATGTTTTATGTCAATGGAAGCATGATATGGGGCTTTATATGGCATGGATGGAAAGAGGGGGGTTCGTGAAATTCATGAAGGTATTTTTTCATGAATTTTTCTGGGTCCTTAAACCTTCCAAAACACAGCCTATTTATAGGCCAAAATATGTTCGACAAAATGACTGAATGAGCCCTGGGCATTCAATGCTGATTGACAAGAAAGGGGGTTGGGGTGGTGGGTTGTGGCCTGTGCGCTAGGTCAGGCTGCGGCCAGGTGCATGGCCATGGCCTCAGTGCACATGGGCCTTAGGCCTTGTAGCCTCTGCCGACATGGCTAGGCTGCCGACAGGCCCAAGCAGGCTGGGTCAGGTTGGGTTGGTCCGGGTCGGGTTAACCCGGCTTGACTCGGTTAAGTCAACTTTTTTTATTTTTATATTCCATTTTAAGGGTCCACATTCAAATGCTAATATCTCCCAAACCAAATGGCCAATTTTGACGTGCCACACATCGTTGCGAAGGTCTCAACACGTACTTTCCATCCGTGTGGCCAATATGGCCGTATTTTGCCTAAAAGTGATACGGATATCGAGGAAAACACATAAATGGTGTTTCACACCGATCAAGGTCCAAATGATACTGGAATTACATGAAATTTTACGTGTAAGCACAATATGACCAAATAAGGTTATAAAAATGATTTCATGTCACATCAAGTGGCTCGGATACTGAGAACTAGGCTAGGGGCAAAACGGTCATTTTCACAAAAGTTATCCGAATTGGCCAAAACTTTACATTAAAGCTTAATATGACCAAATAAGGTCATCCAAAGTGTTTTGGGCCTAATCGGGCTGTCCAGATACCGAGAACCATGTCAGGGGTAAAACAGTCATTTTGACAAAAGGTGTCAGATTGGAGTGAAATTTCACAGGTGGGCTTAAAATGGTTAAATAAGGCTATCCTAGGGATTTGGGCTCTACTTGGGACAGTCTGGTTTCAAAAAATGGGGTAAGGGTAAATTGGTAATTTTCCACCATTTGGTCACCACGCAAGCTAGTCGGGCTTTGATCATCATCGCCGAGTCACACTTCCAAGGTGCCAAAATTCAGCGTCTACAACTGGCGAGAGGGGGATCGTTCCAATAAAAGATCGCAGGTGGAGGTGATCTTAAGATAGGTAAAATCCGTTTAACAAGCAGCCAATGATTCTTTGTTGAGGCATGCATATATTGGCAAGCACGATTGACTGCAAATGCCACGTCTAGGCGAGTGAGAGTCACATATTGAAGGGGCCCAACAATAGAGCAATACTCAGTAGAGTTATCGTGGGAAGCACCCCCTGAGTCCGAATCCTTTAGAGTAGACATAGGTGTCTTAATTGGTTTGCAATCAACCATTCCAGTGCGCCGGAGTAAATCAGAAATATATCCAGACTATAAAAGAAGGAGCCCAAGGGAATGAGATGTAGCCTTAATCCCAAGAAAAAATGTAGTGGTCCCAAATCCTTGATAGGGAATTCTCCTGACAATTTTGCAAGAAGGGTAGGAACGGCAGAAGCGTCATTGCTCGTGATTAATATATCATCCACATAAACTAGAATGTAACAGACATAAGAACCAATGCACCGAATGAACAATGCGGTGTCTGTCTTAGAACCTGCAAAACCAAGCTGAAGAAGGAAGGACGACAAGCGATGAAACCAAGCCCATGGGGCCTATTTGAGGCCATATAGAGAACGGTGAAGTCTGCAAACATGAGATGGATAATTAGAATCAACAAAGCCCTGTGGTTGGGTCATGTATATCTCCTCCCATAGCAAACCATACAGAAAAGCATTGTGTGAGCATCCAGTTGCCTTATTTGCCAGCCCTGAGAGACCGCAATAGATAGGACACAACGGATTGTAGTGGGCTTCACAACCAGACTAAAAGTCTCACTGTAATCAATACCATACTGTTGATGGAAGCTTTTTGCAACCAAGTGCGCTTTGTTGCGCTCAAGAGAACCATCTGCCTTGCGCTTGATCCGGTACACCCATTTACAATCAACCAGATTCATGTCAGGGGTCCGTGGTACAAGGGACCATGTGCCATTATGAACCAAGGCATTAAATTCCTCCGCCATTGCTTGGCGCCATTCAGGAGCCTTCGAAGCCTGTGTAAAACAAGTGGGTTCCACAGAAATAGCATTAGTGGAGAGGGCACAGGGAGGCTTAGTTCGTTGATGAAGTTACATCGGATGGGGGCGGTAGGGGCTGAGGTTGGGTAGATGGGGGGTCGGTTGGGCTGAGGCCGGTTGGGGCAGAGCCGGGTAGAGGTCACAAAGTGGCCAGGTCCGTAAGGGAGTGGAGGACGGTGTAGGGGAGATGGGGGCTAGGGAGTTGGTGGGTATAGGAGAGGGGGAGGCTGTGTTGTAGTTGGAAACGGGGGAAGGGAGAGATGACGGCACCAGTGAGACTTGGGGGAAGGCCGGTAAGGGCGTAGGGTGAAAACGAGATGGAGATGGAACCTGTATTGGGGCGGATGCCCAAGGAGGAGATGGAGATGGAGATGCAGAAGGTGGTGTTCCTAAGATGGATTTGGAGAAGAGAAAATTCCCTTCATCAAATCGAACATGACGCGCAATAGTGAGACGATTGGTTCGTAGATTGAGGCATCGGTAACCCATATGAGATGGAATGTATCCTAAGAAAACGCACAATGAAGACCGAAAATCCATTTTATTTTTATTGTATAGTCTAAGATAAGGAAAACAAGGGCACCCAAAAACTTTGAGAAAGCTGTAATTAGGTCGTTTATGAAAAACCAATTGAAAAGGTGAAATACCAAGAGAAATGGAGGAAGGCATCCTATTTATTAAGTACACTGCAGTGTCAAAAGAAAATGGCCAAAAATGGTAGGGAATAGACCCATGAGCAAGAAGGGACAATCCAGTTTCAACGATGTGACGGTGATGCCGTTCAACCGACCCTTGCTGTTCATGGGCATGAGGCATAGATAATCGATGGTGAATTTCAAGTTTTTGAAAATAATGGGGAGGGTTCAAAATTCACCTCCCAATCGGTTTGTACACAATTGATTTGACGACCAAATTGCCTTTCCACAAGAACCTTAAAATTAGAGAAAATAGAAAGCACCTCAGATTTGCGCACAAGGGGATAAAACCATATAAACTTGGTATTATCGTCAATGAAAATTACATAATATTTATGACCTTCCAAAGACGGGGTAGGTGAAGGCCCCCAAACATCACTAAAAATTAAATCCAACGGGGAAAATACTTTTACTAAATGCTTCATGCAAAGTTAATCTACTAGACTTGCCCAACTGACTGGCAGAACACAAAGTACTAATATGAGACGAAGAATGCGATAAATTATTAATATTAACCATATGCCAAAGAAGACGCTCATTGGGGTGCCCCAATCAACGATGCCAAAGATCCATGGATGTTCGAATAGCAGCATTAGCAGAAGGAGGGGGGGAAGAGCGAAGTTCATAGAGTCCCCCATTACTCGGTCCGGACAGCAGAGTGGACTTGGTGACCTGATCCTTCACAAGAAAATGAAAAGAATGAAATTCAAAAATACATGGTTATCACGAGCAAACTTCTGAACAGAAAGTAATTGTTTTGTAATAGAAGGAACGTGCAGAACATTATTCAAGTAAAAAATTTTAGAAGAGTGAGAAGGAAGAGATGTAGATCCAAGATGGGAAATAGGTAAGCCCTTACCATTGCCAACCTGTAATTGATCAGCACCAGTGTATTCATCATATTGGGACAAAGCCTATAGTTCCTTTGTTACATGGTGAGAGGCGCCAGTGTCAGGATACCAGGGAAGAGGTGCGGGTGGTTGTGGGGAAGGTAGTAGTGGCGGTTGGGAATGGACATAGGAAGGGGCAGCCAAGGGGTAGGTATAATGGGAAAGTGGTGCATGGGTAGTAGGGTACTGTGGAGAACCCTGTGGGTAACCTTGTTTGAGGCGAAGAAAGCAATGCTCGATGGAGAGGTTGGTGTGGCCACAATAAGTGCAATAGAACCTGTTCTATTGTTGTCCTGGAGTACTGGGAAGAAAACTACCACGTCCCCTTGCCACCATGGCCCCTACCACAAATACCCCTGCCACCACGATTTGCTTGGGGAGAGCCAGAGGCAGGAGAGGTGGTGGAGCGCTGAACCATGTTGGCAGCCAGAGATGAATCAGTTGAAGAAGATTCAAAGAGTGCCAACTTCTTCAAAGAAGATCCATGAAGAAATTCGTGACTCAAGAGCATGGCATGAAGATCATCGTAAGCAATGGCATCGGTTTTGGTTAAGAGAGAATCCACCATAGAATGAAAGTCAGATTTGAGACCACGACAACATGTAGATTAAATATAGTCGGGCATAGAGGATGTCCAGCAGCACTGCGTTCACCAGAGATGGACTTAGCGTGCTGGAGGAACTGTGAAATAGACTCGTCAAGCTTTTGAGTTAGGTCTTGCATGGCCATGATGAGAGACATTAGACGACTCTCCGAAGGAGAAGAAAATGCAGTGTACAGAGATTGCCATATGTCACGGCTTGTAGTTTTCCCAAGAATCAGAGGGAAAACTTCTTCAGTAGTAGAGGAGATGAGAAGACTGCGGAGAAGAGAGTCCTAGCGATGCCAGGTAGCAGCAGCGATAGGATCATTAGGGCAAGGGAACGTGCCATCAAGATAGCCGAAGAGATCCTGACCAGCCAAGAACGGTTAAATCTAGGTTTGCCAGAAAATAAAGTTTTTGGAGGTGAGCTTCAAGGATATGTAATGATGTGCATGGTGGAAGGAGGATCTTGGCTGAGAGTGGAGGCACTGCTGGAGTGGGTGGGGGAGCCAGTATGGTCGATCAAAAGATTAGGGAAGGGAGAAAAATTTTCATTTAGAGATGAGCAGCTCGTTGGAGCAAGGTGGCTCTAGATACCATGTTAATGTGATACTATTCCCATAAAATTATGATTCCTCAATGGAGGAATATATACAAGATTACAAGAGCTTGAGATTTACAAGGAAACAAATCACCAAGATTACACAAAATATATGATTTACATATTGACAGAGATTGTTGATGAAGCTTCCATCTGGAGAGGAATCCATATCGCATGTGATCACGGTTTCCTAGTTTGTGATAGAATCCATATCGCATGTGATAACAATTGCTAGAAATAGGAGATTGAGTTGTACATGGAATGTACAACCGCAAGAGAGGGCTATATCGTCATTACTTCTCCTACTTCAGCCCATTCGGCTCCCATTCCACCACCAAATGGCAACACCAATGCACCACGGGATTACAACACAAAAATAAGAAGAGGGATCGCTGCCAGATTTGTTCCAAGTTCAATCATACTACTGCAAAATGCTACTTTCGCTACTCACAAAGCAACAATGTAGCACCACCTACAACCAACATGGCTGGGATTTTACCGACTCCTTCTCCTATAATGCTGGAGTGGTATCCCGATACAGCAGTGACACATCACATAACACCAGATCTTGCCAATCTACACATCTCCTCTGGTTATAATGGTAACGATTCTTTACGCATTGGTAATGGCGTGGGTCTTCCTATTAGTAATATTAGATCCTCCACCTTTCACTCTACCTCTGATCAATCTTTTAATTTATCAAAATTTTACATGTTCCCACCATCACTAAAAACCTATTATATGTGCATCAATTTACTAAAGATAACAATTGCTATTTTGAATTTCACTCATCTTTGTTTGTTATGAAGGATCGGGTGACACAGAAGCCACTCCTTCGAGGAGCTCTTAAGGACGGGTTGAATCATCTCCACGACCTCCATTCCATCAATAAAACATCCAAGGCAACCCTTATTGGTGAAGTAGTTTCATTTGATGCCTAGTGTTGGTGGAAAAATCCAACATCTACACACAGGGGCACAATGCACGTGGTGGAGGTAGCGCGGGCGTGCCAGAGCCTTTGACGCAGGCCCAAACGGAACTGGAAATGGCCTGTCCTGGCTTCCAACCAGAACTAAACGGCCTACTCTAATTGACGAATCGATCTGTTCTAACTTTTGACCAGGACGAAATGGCCTATTCTAAATGACTAAATGGCCTGTTCTAAGACGAAACGTCCTGTTCTAACTACCATCCAGGCCGAAACGGCTTGTTCTAAATGACTAAACGGCCTGTTCTAAGATGAAACAGTCTGTTTTAACTTCCAACCAAGACGAAATGGCATGTTCTAACTTCCAGCCAGGCCAAAATAGCCCGTTCTAATTGGCAAAATGGCCTGTTCTAAGAGGCCAGAAATGTCCTGTTCTGACTTCTAATCAGGACAAAAATGGGATCTTATTGTGCCTGAGTTGCTCTAAGGTCTTTTGGGTAAAAAAAAATCAAGATGGATGAAGCAAAGGAAGAAGATTAAAAATCAAATTGTTGCTTGACAATTACATAACCATTGAAGGCGTTTATACCTGGCCGTCTACGGACTGTTGAATATGTACAACTAGGTGTTGAGCTGCATTGCCCCCTCCAGTGCATGAGGCCCCTCCTCCACCAGTCCCCGCAGCTGGTACTGTACATGGTACTCCCCCTCTTATTCTGAAAGTTCCACAAGCCCTAGCAGCGGCACTAGCTTATATGGATCCCTCCAAGCTTTCGAAAAGGTTTCAGAAGCATCGCCCTCCTACCTTTGATCGGATGGCTAATGATACTTTACTCCCAGTCCACTGGATCCAAGATCTAGAGAGGATTTTCGAAGTGCTTCAATGCTGACACTGAAAAGATAAGATGTGCAGTGTTCCAGTTCTGAGGTGACGCCGATGCTTGGTGGCGCTCCTCCAAGGAAAACTTTTGGGCAACATACCCAAATGCAACATAGGCTCAGTTCACCGAAGTATTCCTTAAGAACTACTTCCCCTGAAACTTTCGAGATAAGAAGGAAGTAGAGTTCATGAACTTGTATCAGGGGTCTAGGTCAGTCTTTGACTATCAACAACTATTCAAGGAACTATTTTACTTTGGACCTGCACACCAGAAGCCTGATGATGTCAAGGCCAGAATGTTTGAGAAAGGTCTGAGGCCCAGTATCAGTACCTCTATGGTGTTGCATGAGTACCCTACTTATGCATAGGTGGTCCAGGCCACCAAAATTATAGACCAATAAAGAGAGAACTATCAGGCTATACAAGCTGGCAAGAGGCCCATGGGTTCTTCTAATTTCAAGGGATCCAGCAAATTCTAGCGGGAGTGTTGCTCCATTGCATCCCCAACCAGATACCGCAGGCTTAACGCAGCCCAAGCACCCAAGACAGCACCAGTGCCTCATTACGGAACTCAGACACTCACTTGTTACAACTGCGGTGAGACTGGGCACATGATTAGGGATTGCTCACATCCCCGTCGGGTAGGTACTTCAGCTACTTTGTCTTCCAAAGCACCCCAAGCTAAGGCAACCGTTCGCTCTCTCCTCCCTTCCCCGGCCAACAGAACTCAAGGGCGTGTATACTCTATCACCAATGAGGAAGCCCAGGCTGATCCCAACGTTATTATAGGTATGATTTTTGTTTATTCTCAACCTGCCTATGCGTTGTTTGATTTAGGGGCGTCACATTCCTTTATATCCCCTTATTTTGCTAAGAAAATGCCAATCAAACCAAAGCAAATGGCCCAGAACCTGGTAGTCAGTACACCAACGGGTAGTAAGGTAGAACTTAGCATGATTTATGATCCTTGTCCAGTAGGTGTGTGTGACCACGGGTTAGAAGCAAGTTTGATAGTTCTGGACATGAAGGACTTCGACGTTATTTTGGGTATGGATTGGCTATCCACCCATGGGGCTAATCTAATCTGTTCAGAAAGGAAGATCCTATTCAAACCAGAAGAAGGTGAAGGATTCGTGTTCAAGTGCATTAGATGGGAGAAGCCTAAGAGGGCCATTATCTCTGCTCTTCAAGCCCAGAAGTTATTGGATGAGGGATGTCAGTGTTACCTGGCATCCGTGGTAGATACTAAAGCAAAGGTCAGACCACTAGAGGAGATAAATGACTTGTTCGATCAACTACAAGGTACCAAGGTGTTTTCAAAGATTGGCCTTCGATCAGGGTACCATCAATTGAAAATCAGGGCTAGTGACATTAGCAAGACAACATTCAGATCTCGCTATGGTCACTACGAATTCTTGGTCATGTCCTTCGAATTGACCAATGCCCTGGCCGCCTTCATGGAGTTAATGAACCAGGTGTTTCATGATGTCCTGGATAAGTATGTTATCATCTTCATCGATGACATCCTGATCTACTCTAAGAGTGAAGAAGAGCATGTAGACCATCTTCGTCTGGTATTGCAGCACTTGAGAGAAAAGCAATTGTATGCCAAATTCAGTAAGTGTGAATTTTGGTTGCACTAAGTGGCATTTCTAGGACACCTTATTTCTGCCAAGGGAATTGAAGTAGACCCCGGCAAGGTGAAGTCAATAGTTGATTGGGAGACTCCCAAGAATGTAGCAGACATTCGTAGTTTCTTGGGCTTAGCTGGTTACTACAGGTGATTCATTGAGAATTTCTCGAGAATTTTAGCTCCGATGACTCGACTGACTCGAAAGGGAGTGAAGTTCAAGTGGTTTGACACTTGTGAGAAGAGCTTCCAGGAGTTGAAGAAGAGATTGGTTTCCGCTCCAGTGCTTGCCATTTCTAATGGTATTAGAGGGATGGTGGTATTTAGTGATGCATCCAAGATGGGCTTAGGTTGTGTTCTGATGCAAGAAGGGAAAGTAGTAGCCTATGCTTGTCGACAATTGAAAGACTAAGAGAAGAATTACCCAACCCATGATTTGGAACTTGCAGTTGTTGTTTTCGCTCTAAAGATCTGGAGACATTACCTAAATGGTGAAAAGAGTGAGATCTATAGTGATCATAAGAGCCTCAAGTACTTCTTCACACAGAAGGAACTTAATATGAGACAACGGCGGTGGTTAGAGTTTATGAAGGATTATGACTGCACCATCCATTACCACCCCGGTAAGGCAAATGTAGTAGTGGATGCGTTGAGCTAGAAATCTCAGACCTTGTCACTAGCATCATTGGCTGTCAGCGAAAGGCTTGTTAAGGAAGCAAGGAGGTTGGACCTGGAATTACTGGTAGAGGGTGTTACCTTATCTTTGGCAGCCTTATCAGTAC
The DNA here is from genome assembly GCF_018873765.1 of Telopea speciosissima. Classification (NCBI taxonomy): domain Eukaryota; kingdom Viridiplantae; phylum Streptophyta; class Magnoliopsida; order Proteales; family Proteaceae; genus Telopea; species Telopea speciosissima. The sequence goes on along the minus strand of NC_057919.1, from coordinate 54,769,351 downwards.
AGTCAACACTTGTAGAAAGGATCCTATCAGCCCAAGCTTCCGATGAGGGATTTAAAAGGGTTATTGAAGCTATTCGGGAAGATGCACAACGGGATCTAGACTTTACATTGACTGAGGATGGTATCCTCATGTTTAGAGATCGGCTATGTGTTCCTAGCGATGAGCAGTTGAGGAAGGAAGTGTTGTCAAAAGCCCACGACTTTCCTTATTCAATCCATCCAGGCACCATAAAAATGTATAGGAATTTGAAAGGCCACTACTGGTGGAGTGGAATGAAAAGGGATGTGGCTGAGTTTGTGGCAAGATATCTCACTTGTCAGCAGGTGAAGGCTGACAGGCAGCAACCTCATGGTCTTTTATAGTCCTTGCCCATCCCAGAATGGAAATGGGAGCATGTTACTATGGACTCATCACCGGGTTACCCCGTACACCTAGAGGTGTCGATACCATATGGATTGTTGCAGATCGATTGACGAAGACAGCTTACTTCATCCCTATGAAAATTTCCTACAAGATGGATAAGCTAACCCGCTTATACATTGATAATGTGGTTTGCTTAAATAGAGTCCCAGTTAGTATCATCTCTGACTGAGATCCCAGATTTACATGTAAGTTCTGGGGTGGATTCCAGAAGGCTATGGGTACATTGTTGAGTTTTAGTATAGCTTTCCATCCTCAGACAAACGAACAATCAGAAAGGACCATACAAACATGGGAAGATGTACTCCAAGCTTATGCCATTGACATGCAAGGTAGCTGGGATGAGCACATCTCACTCATTGAGTTTGCTTATAATAACAGTTACCAAGCTACAATTGGTATGGAACCATTTAAAACTCAGTATGGGAAGAAGTGTCGAACACCTTTGTATTGGGATGAGGTGGGAGAATGGCGTATTCTTGGACCTGAATTGATCCAAGCAACTTGTGAGAAGGTGGACTTGATTCGTGAGTGAATCAAGGTAGCCCAGTCTAGACAGAAGGGTTATACGGATCAGAGGCGAAATGACTGGAATTCTCTATCGGCGAGAAAGTGTTCCTTAAGGTGTCACCCACCAAAGGGGTGATGCGATTCAACAAGAAGGGCAAGCTGAGTCTGAGGTTCATGGGACCTTATGAGATCCTGGCAAGAATCAGGCTGGTGGCTTATCAGTTGGCACTCCCTCCATCCTTAGAGGGTGTGCATGACGTCTTCCACGTGTCCATATTACGGAAGTATGTTCATGATCCAAGTCATATTCTATCAGGAGAACCACCGGAGCTCGCAGCTGATATGTCTTATAAAGAGCAGCCCGAGAAGATTTTGGACAACAAGATTGTTTACTTTCGCAATCGACCTATTCACTATGTGAAGGTGAGAAATGGTGTAACCATCCTGAGGAGGAGGCATCTTAGGAAGTAGAAGTAGAGATGCGGGCGTAGTACCCTTCCCTGGGTTTCTTAGATGGTATGTCAAATTTCAAGGATGAAATTTCTTGTAAGGTTGGGGAAATGTTACATCCGCACCCAAGATTTTAATGGTTTATCTCTAACCTCGTGACGTGTAGATGGTGCTGCCAGGTATGCTGGTGAGTTGTTCTCAATGGTGGTCAAACCCAGCTACAAGATCATTAACTTTGACACGGGTTTGCCCATTGAGGAGAGGTTTCTTAACCGAGAGTGGGGGAAATTCGTCGACAACGACTTCAATGACTATCCTCCCAGTACAAGCCCTAAGAGCAAAGAGCACCAGAAGGAACACCCCATGTCGTGCCATATCGACACTTCGTCTCTTGATGAAGTTAGCATCCCTGTGAGGAAACTCTTTGGGGTCATGGAAGACACACCGTGATGGGTGAGGGGTAAACTACTAACCCTATTTACTACTTGTTACTACCCTCTCGTAGCTCTGAAGGTCCGGGCCAGCCTGTGGAGCTTTGACAGAAGGGTCGAGATAAGGACATAAGCCCACTAGTCAAATTTTGCTACTCTGGTAGATTGACCCTTGTTTAATTAAAATGGCATAACTTCTTCTTCCAAACATCATTTGCTTTGATTCTAATTTTGTTAGAAACTAGATTCATAGAGCTTAATTTTATTAAAAGAAACCATTGTCCAATTCTGCTTCTAGGTGATCTGGAATTCCACTTCAAACCCAAATTTTACTGCTATTGCACTACTAGTCGATTACCACTGGTTAATCCAGATCAACCACTTTGATAGACCAGTGCTGCTGTCTTATGTAAATTTTACCCCCAGCATGTGGGGCCCAGTGTCTTGCACCCCAAATCATCTCCCCGCACCTAATTTGACCCGTGGGAATATTGTCTCGGTATTGTGACCATGTGGGGCCCACCTATAGGCTTAAGTGCTTAGGAATAGGCTATAAAATGTGTTTTTCTTTAAAACTAACCTAGCCAAACAGACCCTAGGTCTTCTACCTATATATAAACTATCTTAAGCTCCTGAAATACAACCCTATTCATTTCCTTGGAGGGAGAGGAGAGTGAAGAGAAGAGAAAGAAGGAAAAGAAGAAGAGGATAGGAAGGAAGAGAGCTTGGATTCCTCCATTGTGCTTGAGATCATCAAGGTAATACCTTAACTCTATGATTTTCCCCTCTCTTGAACCCTTGTTGTTTCTGATTTGTATCTTTTCTAAAGTTTAACCATAGATTTACCAATCTATTGGTCCCCATGTTAAATCCTTCATATGTATGAGTTTAGGAACCCAAACCCATGAACGTGCAACCCAATCTCTTGCTGTAAATCCTTTTCTTTAAGGTTCCAAAACATGAAACACATCAATATTCAGATGTTAAAATGATATTGTGAATAGCAGTGATAGCTCATGCTCCCTACATGTGAATCTCATAGTTAAAACCCCAAACCCCCATGCATGCAAGCTCAAAACCTCTCTTTGATTGCTTCCTTAATTTCCAGAACTTGAACCTATCATATATGTTAGTTGCAGCCATGAAAATGTCTAATTAAACATGTAATTAATGAGTTCAAACCATGGGTTTATAAGATAGAACTCATTCCTATCGATGTATGTTCAATCTTCTCATCCCACCATGAAATCTAGCTCACATATGATTTACTTGTGTTTCTTAATCATAAATCCCAGCTTTGGGTTAGTAGAAACAAGCCAAATCCTCAGAAAACATCTATTTCTTTGGGTTGTACAGGTACTGGTCGATTGCCACTGGTCCATTGGATGGACCAGTACCAATCGACCACTACCAAAAACCTTGCCCAAATGCAAGCTGGTCAGCCCAGGGCCTGTAAAACCTTGTTCTAGGCCTTTTATATTGAACCCATGACCTTTCCCCTAAAACCCTTATCAATTTTTGCAGCTGTGACCCTACTGGTTCATTACTACTGGTCCATTGGATGGACTAGTAGCAATCGACCACTACAGGGATCTTGGACCTGTGTTGCCTCTGACCTACCCCAAGGTCTGGAACATCTTGCTAAGAGTCATTTGTGTGATCCATGTTGTGAACCATGCTATTCTAGTTCTGTTCTTGTATTTTGAGCTTTGGGTTGATTGCCAGTGGTCCATTGGATAGACCAGTCCAATCAACCAGTACAAACCTTTATTGAAAAACCTGACCTTAACATAGGGAATTGCTTAGAACAGTACCTAGGGACCCCTTGGTGTGAGACTATGAACCCTTTCTATATTTTTTTGCTATTGTAGCCCTACTGGTCCATTGCCACTGGTCCATTGGGTGGACCAGTAATAATCGACCACTACTGCTATCTTTCCAGATTTGAGTCTGGCTTGGTTTAAAACTCAAACCAAGGGTACCCCTGGACTCCATAACCATTTACATATCTATTAATGTTTGCGATTGATTTAATTAACCCTAGGCTTTAACAACTTGTCCGCTGATGCGTATCGGAGTGCTTTTGAGGACTGACAGTCCTTTGAGCAAAAAGATCTTAGCAAAGGTGAGTCGGTTTTGGGTGACTGGTTGGGTTTGAATATACTATCATTTATTATCATGTTACTGGTATCATTATCAAGCATATTGCATACTTGCATTATATAAATCTTTATTGATTGATGTGAATGTGATTGTGAAATGTATTCTTTCTTGTATCGGGTGACGGTGCTAGGAAGCACCGGTGCCGAAACCCAAGTTATGTTTATATTACCTTCTATAGATGGAATGGGACGTTGATGCACCCAAAATATCTCTTGAGATGATAGGACTTGCATGTAGTATATCTGTGGCTAGGATTTTTGTTCCCTTATGCTACGACCTTTACCAACAGGGGTTTAGGTGTTGGGTAAACAAAGCTTCGGATTCTGTGGAGCGTGAGAGGTCAGTCATGGTAGTAATGGTTATCGGGGTCTGCCACTAGGTGGTTTTGGTGGCTTCGACCGGCGTAGGCCCCCTAGTGACAATTGAGGTTTCATTGTGGCGATAAGATAAGTGACCCATAGTGACTCCCAAGTTGTCATAAGTACCATACACCATTGACTTAGTTTATGTGTTAGGTGGAAAAATGAATCTAACATGTGCATGCATCATGAACCATTGGTAACTATGTGTTTATTGTTTGTGCATTCCCCTTTTCTCTCTCACTAGCTCAGTGGAGCTAACCCCCCCTTGTGCGCACCTTTTTAAATGTTGATGCAGGTGATGGTTGCCTCGCTGATCTCTAGGTACAGTCCTCAGATTACGATGACATTGGTATTGAGGATCTAGATGCGGTGACTGAGGAGCACTGCGATGAATGTCCTTATGATGACTATACCTTCGGGGCATACTGATGGCTGGGACTTGGTCCCTTTATATTTTATCTTTTGGGGCCATGAGCCTTGTAATAACATTGTCTGTCGTACTTAAAGTTTTGTGTGGTTACATCGTGGTCAGCGCAAGATGGAAACTATTAACTATATCTATCACTCAGTAGTTTGAACATGATGTAACTTTTATGGTAAACGCTTCCGCTTGTATTTCCTGATCTTTGAAATATAATATTCCTTATCTTTCGCATTCTGATATTATTTTGTACTAATGTTAGTTAGTGACTGTGTATCAGGATACTGCATTCGTGATCCTGGTAGCTTATTGGGATGACACGTGTCGTCCTAGTCACCCCTTTAATGTATTTTATTCCTTATCGAGATGGGGGCGTGATAGTTAGTAAGGAACTTGTTGAAGAGGCTGGAAGGATGGATCTGGAGTTACTGGTAGAGGGTGTTACTCTATCGCTGGCAGCCCTATCGGTGCAATCAACGTTGGTGGAAAGGATTCAGTCTGCCCAGGCCTTCGATGAACGCTTCTAAGAGATCATTGAAGCTATCCGGGATGATACACAGCAAGATCTGGACTTCACATTAACTGAGAGTGGTGTCCTCATGTTCAGGGATCGACTATGTGTTCCCAATGATGATTAGCTGAGAAAGGAAGTGTTTAGAAGCCCACGATTCTCCTTATTCGATTCACCCAGGTAGTACTAAGACGTACAAGTACCTGAAGGGACACTACTGGTGAAGTGGAATGAAGAGGGATGTAGCTGAATTTATGGCCAGCTGTCTCACTTGTCAGCAAGGGAAGGCAGATCAACAGCGGCCCCATGGCCTTTTACAGTCTTTGCCCATGCCAGAATGGAAGTGGGAACATGTTACCATGGACTTCATCACTGAACTGCCTCGTACACCCAGAGGTGTTGATGCCCTATGGGTTATTATGGATAGGTTGATGAAGATAGCTCATTTATCCCAATCAAGGTCACCTATTCTATGGATAAGCTAGCCTGCTTGTATATTGATAACATAGTTGGCCTGCACGGAGTTCCAGTTAGCATCATCTCAGATCGGGATCCCAGGTTCACATCTAAGTTTTGGGGTGGATTCTAGAGAGCTATGGGCACCTTATTGAGTTTTAGCACTGCCTTCCATCCCCAGATGGATGGGCAGTCGAAAAGGACTATACAGACATTGGAAGACATGCTCCGAGCCTGTGCCATTGATATGTAGGGTAACTGGGATGAGCATATCTTGCTTATCGAATTCGCCTATAGCAACAGTTACCAAGCTACTATCGGAATGGCACCATTTGAAGCCCAGTATAGGAAGAAGTGTCGGACTCCATTGTACTGGGATGAAGTAGGTGAGCGACGCATCCTTTGGCCGGAATTGATTCCATCAACTTTTGAGAAGGTGGACTTGATCCGTGAGCGAATCAAGGCTGCCCAGTCTAAGCAAAAAGGCTATGCGGACCAAAGACAGAAGGATCTAAGTTCTCTCTCGGTGACAAGGTATTCCTTAAGGTGTTGCCCACCAAGGGCGTGATTCGGTTCAACAAGAAGGGCAAGCTAAGCCCGAGATTCATTGGGCCCTATGATATTCTTGCCAAGGTAGGACCGGTGGCTTATCGGTTAGCATTCCCACCATCTTTGGAGGGCGTTCATGATGTCTTCTATGTGTCCATATTATAAAAGTACGTGCATGGCCCAAGCCATGTTCTATCTCAAGAACTGTCGGAGCTTACAGCGGATATGTCCTATATGGAACAACCGGAGAAGATCCTAGATAGCAAAGTGGTGAATCTCTGTAATAGACCTGTTCACTACGTGAAGATGAAGTGGTGCAACCACCCAGAGGAAGAAGTGTCCTGGGAAGCTGAAGTGGAGATGCAGGCGAAGTATCCTTCCCTTGGATACACCAAATTTCGAGGACCAAATTCTTGTAAGGTGGGGGGGGTGTTACATCCGCACCCGGATTTGCTATTTAATTATAGTTTCTCTCTCTTGTGATGTGTAGATACTACTGTCGTGTATGCTGGGGAACTATTTTCACTGGTGGTCAAACCCAGCTACAAGATCATTGACTAGTACAAGGGTCTGTTTGTCGAAGAGAGGTTCCTCAACAAGCAGTGGGGGAGATTTATCGATGGTGATTTCGTTGACCACCCTCCTAGCACAAGTCCCCGGAGTGAAGAGTACCAAAAGGCATTTCCTGTGTCCCCACATTTAGACACCTCACTCAGCGATGAGCTTAGCATTGCGGTCAGGAAACTCTTTAGGATCACGAAGGACACGTTGTGATAGTCGAGGGGTAAGATACTGCCTTCATGTATGTTAGTGTACCCTCCCCTCTATGGACTTGAAGTGGGGGCCAAAGCCCAATAACTTTCCTTAAGGTTCTGCCCTTACAGCAGCGATGGAGTCACGAATGGACTCATAAGACTGCCTCTGTTCGTGAATCTGTCTGTGCTGTTTCAGGTTTTTGAGTGTTTTCCTCGTGTGGGACCCACACCCCATGCCCCTGGGCATTATACCTGAGCACCCAGACAAGGAGGACCCCACCCTTGGTCCCCTTGAATTGTGCATGTGCTATATAAGTGGGCCCACTGGCCTATAGTGGCATTTAAATGAGAATGACTCTAAGGGCCCCATGCCAAACAGACCGTAAGTGGAAGCATTTGTTATAAATGCACAGCCCAACCATTCATTGGCCCCTTTCATTTCTCCTACCAACCCAAAACGTTGAAGGTTGGGAGGGCATTGAAGATGAAGGAGAAGGTGATTGGAGGATGCTATTGGAGGTGGAAGCCATTCATTGGCTCATCAAGTAGGTGAGTACCCTTCCCCTCTCCCTCTCTTTCAGTTTCAAACTTGGGGAAATCCTTCCCTAATCGGTTTAACTTTGGGTTTCCTTTTGGAAACCTAATACCTCTCTTTGGTTCCCCAAATGGAGACCTACCCCTGTCTTTCCTTCCAAATCTCGAAAAGAGACTCGACAGATCCACGAACGGATCCATCATCGTGGTCCCGTTCGTAGATCCGTTCTGTTTAATCTGGTTGACTAGCTGGGATGGGGCCAGGAATGGATTCACCTGGTAGTTCCGTTCGCTCTCAGGAATGTCTCAGGGTCTAGACGGATGCATGAATGGATTCACCTGGAGGTTCCGTCCGTGAATCCGTTCCACCTATTTTCACTATATGCCTGGATGGAGCCAGGAACGAACTCACCTAGTTGCCTCCGTCCCTACGTCCTTTCCATGTTGTCTTGACTTAAACCTTAAACTAATTGTTGGGACCCATCATAGGACCCACCTATACTCTTCTAACACTACTCTCATGCATCCCCAGACTTCATAACCTGTACGGGAGTGCATGTACCATGCCAAATCTTATCAAACACCCCAAGAAACAATCAAACAACTGGTGAGTGGGTTTTGGGTGATGTTTGGGTTTGTTATATATATATATATATATATATATATATAAATCATATAATTACTCTTATGCTTGCATTCATTATGAACATGTTGCATCCTTGCATATGAACTATATTGTCTACAAATGGATGTGATGTGGATATGTTTACTTTACATTACTGTATCGGGTTACGGTGCCAAAATCCCATAAATGCTTATGAGATATCTTGATTGCCATCCTGCCTTGTATGCGCCGTGCCGTGCTGGTACCCGGGTACTAGATGGAATGGGACATTGATGCACCCGAAATACCTCTCAGGATGATAGGACTTGCATGTAGTATATCTGCGACTATGATTCACTTCCTATGCTACGACCCTTACCAACAGAGGTTTAGGTGTTGGGTGATCAGGGCTGCTTGTTGCTTGTGAGGGAGAGAGGCCAGGTCAGGGATGACCACTGATCATTAGGGTCCGCCACTAGATGATCTTGGTGGCTTCGACCAGCGTAAGCTCCCTGGTAATAATAAAGGTTTCATTATGGCGATAAGTTAAGTGACCCACAATGCCTCCCGAGTTATCATAGTAGCATATACCCCGACTTAGACTGTGTGTTAGGTGAAAAATCTATTAACATTACATTCATCATGGACTATGTGTGATTGTGTGTTTGTGCATTCCCCTTTCCCTCACTGGCTCAGTAGAGCTAATCCCTTGTGTACACACTCTTTTAGATTTTGATGCAGATGGTGGTTACCAGGCGGGTTTCAAGGCCCAGCCAATGGATTATGATGGTATTGGCATGGAGGAATCCGAGGTTGTGTCGGAGGAACACGGTGACGGTTGCCCCTGTGATGATTGTGCCTACGGGCCGTGATGGTGTTGGGGATTATCCCCTCTTTTGATTCTTTTGGGGCTTTGTGCCCATTATGAACATTTGTCTGTAATACTTTATATTCTTTTGAGTAGTTATGTCATGGTCAGTCGGCAAACAGTGTTAAACTATTATTATATCACCTAGCCAACTGAACATATAGTAACTACTATTTAAGTAGCTTTCGCTTGTAATTACTCTGTCCTGATATGAAATTACCCATCATTTTCTGTAAACTGTGATTATTATGCTTAACCTGATTATTGATTATGGACTGGGACACTGTGTCAATGATCCTAGTAGGAAAGGGGGATGATGTGTGTCATCCTAGTGACCCCTTGACTGTGCTTTATTTCTATAATGGAATGTAGGCGTGACAATTGGTGCTTCGCAAGGTAGAAACCTCTGACCCGAGATCCATGGGTAAGCTAGCACCTAATTGGGAAGGACCATACAGAATCTCCAAACAAGTGGCACTAGGGGCTTTTCGTTTGGAGACTTTGGAGGGAGTACCCATACCACGGTCTTGGAATGCAAAACATTTACGAAAATTCTATCAATGAGGCCAGTTCCCATTTATTTTGAATCGAAATTGAAGATGTTTCAAAGTTTCATGTGGCTATGACTAATCAATGCTTACTCATCAAACTATAGCAATGGTTTATTCTTGCAATTAAACTTTGTAATCATACTTCTAAGCAAATTTCACATGTTATTACTAATGATGCGCCAAAAATTCAATGGTCATCCGACCATAATGGTGAGTTGCACCATAGGGACATTTTCCCTAATGAAGATCATGGTCATCCGACCATAATGGTGAGTTGCACCATAGGGGCGTTTCCCCAATGAAAATAATGGTCATCCGACCATAATGATGAGTTGCACCATAGGGGCTTTTTCCCCAATGAAGATCATGGTCATCCGACCATAATGGTGAGTTGCACCATAGGGGCGTTTCCCCAATGAAGGCAATGATCATCCGACCATAATGCTGAGTTGCACCATAGGGGCGTTTCCCCAATGAAGACAATGGTCATCCTACCATAATGGTGAGTTGCACCATAAGGGCGTTTCCCCAATAAAGATCATGGTCATCCGACCATAATGGTGACTTGTACCATAGGGGCGTTTCCCCAATGAAGACAATGGTCATCCAACCATAATGGTGAGTTGCACCATAGGGGCGTTTCCCCAATGAAGATCATGGTCATCCAACCATAATGGTGAGTTGCACACCATAGGGGCGTTTCCCCAATGAAGACAATAGTCATCCGACCATAATGGTGAGTTGCACCATAAGGGCGTTTCCCCTAATGAAGTCATGGTCATCCGACCATAATGGTGAGTTGCACCATAGGGGTGTTTCCCCAATGAAGATCATGGTCATCCAATCATAATGGTGAGTTGCACCATAGGGGCGTTTCCCTAATGAAGATCATGGTCGTCCGATCATAATGGTGAGTTGCACCATAGGGGCGTTTCCCCAAAGAAGAGAATGGTCATCCGAGCATGACGATGAATTGCACCGCAACAACAAAAAGGGTCAAAAGTTCAATTTATTATTATTAATGCTGATGGAGCAGAAGACTGACCATAAAGCATAAAAGAAGGAACCAAAGCAGAAATAAGTCAAAAATAAGAATTCTTTATTGACAGATTTCAAATAGTAATTCAGATACATGAGATTGTTACAAACAAATGGAATCAAATGGCTACATGATACAAAAGTAAGTTGTGCTCGGTTCGAGCAGGATTCTTCTCCTAAAGAACGAAAACCGAGCGAAATCGAAATGTGCCTAACCCACAAGCCTGATGTGCCTTGTCTTGATCCTCTAGAGAAGAGCAATGAGGCGTGAATGAACCAGGGGATGAGAAATATGAAATAGGCGTAGCCATAACCAGAACGCAAGGTCGATTATGATCAACCCCGACATTCATGATGCAACACGACCTCTCCCAAAGCAACCCCGAGAAGTCCTAGGGGGACTGCTTCGCCGAATGGGAATCACCATCTTGGCATCTTTGAGCTCCTCCAAAGCCCAAAGGACCTTCATTGTCGGTCTCCTAAGCCAACCAGAGAGGAAGAGGTTGAAGATGACGAGCAAGGCACCGGTTTAGGTTCTCCAGCGCACTGCTTGTGCAAAACCACCATACCTCAAACTTTGAAGAGGTTAGGGACGGCAGGAAACAGCCCCCTTAAGACTTTTATTCTCTCGGTGATAGCATAACCCCACCAAGTATTGGCAAGGGCACACCACACAGAAAGAAAGCCCAAAAGCCTAGAAACCCAAAGGGCACTATGTGTCGATTGAGGATTGAAGCTGTAAAGGCCAATGTCGATTGAAGATCGGAACCGAAATCAATTGCATCTACAGAAGAGTCAGCCTTCAAAAATATACATCCTGTATAGCCATAAAGGCAATGGCAACCAAAACACCAGAGAAGTATAAGGGCTTCGACAGAACTACAGGAAGAACATCTACAGAGAGGACTCATGGCTTCGCTTTGAATAGAAAAAATGGAAAACAGAGGCACTACTTAAAGGGCAACCGATGGTTCAAATCAAGAGGGGAATATCAAAAACAACCACCAAAATTAAAAAGGAATAACTGTCGGGAGCTACATGGCCAAACCCTATTGCACCTATACTTTTCAAAAATTGTGAAAGGGTCCAACAACGGAGGCAACGATTCGGCTCCAACTTAAGTTCCATTAATGGCACAGTAAACGAAGCATTGAGTATGGCATAAACAATAAATGTTCTACGTTGAGAATTACAAACAAAATCCCTTGGAAAAAGATCTTCGTCATAAAGGCAATTCTCACCAAAAGGAAGGATGAGCGCTACAAAAAAGAGAATTGTTCATTAAGACAGAGAGACTAAGCAGTATGAGCCAGACAAATACCGAGCAAGAAGAAGATTTCATAAATAAAATGTGACAATTATCGCTGCCTGAGGTACAATGAATTGGCTACAAAAACACACGCGTAGGGCGTGGAGGATTAGGGGGCAAAGGTCCTAGAACATTCTGAGGAGGGGGAAAGAAAGGTATCGAGAGGGAAGATGGATCCAACACCACTTCCTGTATAGGAATTTGAGGATTAAAGCCCAACTTAATCTTCCCCCATTTGAAATGGGGGGGCAGCTTCCCTTGTCTTATCATACAAACGATGGGCACCTTCTAGTGCCTTATCTTCGCAGAAGCACTCGAAGACCGCCGACTTCACAACGTGCTCTATAGTAAGGTTGGCAACAGCATACTTCTCGGCCCAGAGATAGTCAGCAACATTATCTACAATGGCTTGAGCAAACTCTAGTCTTTCCAGCAAGTCTTTTTCCCATCTTTCAAGGGACTTGTAATAATCTAATTCACTCTCAAGATGAGAATAACCCTTCCGCAGAACAACATTTGCATTCGTGTACGCTGTTATCTGGGCTTGTAATTCCTTTTCTTGCTTCGTGACATCAGATTGTGTGCTACCGGGCATGGGAAGATTATCCTATAGACAAGATACCAAGGTTATGGTCGGATAATACAAAATCAAAGAAATCAGCACAGGATAAGAAATGCAGAAAGTAATGAGAAAGTAATTGTTCTTCATTGAAAGCCCTAGAGGTGAGTTACATTTTTTGGGTGGACAAAAAAAAAAAAAAAAAACAAAAACAAAAAAGAACAACACGTGACAAGAAATCAGATAGAAAAAGGGGTAGAGCTAAACTACAGAAGCGTCCTTGGGGTCCTTGGCATCCAGGGCCAGAACTACACCCTCCGCGGGTAATAATGAAGGATTCTCCTCTCCCAGTTCAGTACTCTACTCGGCAACCTAATCAGGAATCCTTATAGATGTCTTAACTTGCTTGCTCAGGAGCAATGGTCTCGGTCTCCACAATACCTGTTGAAGAAGTCGACCCCCTAACCTTAGTGCTAACCACAGGGGGAATCACAGAAGAAGGATGCGGCCGGGGAATCACTAGTTGACCCCTAGACGAAGTTGGGACATAAGCACCCGATTCTAGCCGAGTAAGCATGTACTACTTCTACCAAAAAAAAAAAGCATGTACTGCACCTCGGATATGTTATCAAAATTGAAATTAGGCTGCTTTTCCTTCACTTGCTCCCAGATGGAGTGAGACACTTGCAGATAAACCTTTGAGGCCGTCTTCAGATGCTCCCTAGTATTGGCCTCCGAGCAGAGATAATCTTCCATGGCCTTGGCATAGGGATCCTCAAGTTGGGACTTTAGGCCGGCAACCTCTTTCCTTTAATCCTTTATCAGCTACTCCTTCTCATGCAACTTTTCCTTAATCTTCTCATAAGAAGAAGAGAGTCTCAGCCCGCTTCTTAGCCACTGCAAGCTTCGCATCTGCCTCAACATGGGCCTTCGCAGCAGCCTTCTTCCCCATCGATAGATCCTTCACCTCGGAAGACAGGAGATGAATCCGATCATTCCTTTCAAGGCTAGTTCTCTTCACCTCCTTGCACTCCTTCTCCAGCTCACTATACACAAAGGTAATCTTTCTCTTGTGCTCCACCAACTCGGAGGCAAAAGCCAAAGCCTGGAACAAAGAGAAATTAGCAATACTTACTTGAAACCCCGAGATCCATCAAGACAAAGGGCATTACCTTGTACACCCAAGCAAGTGTGGCACTCTCCAGTGTATCATCATCCATGTCAGAAAGTAGATCCTGATTAGATGGAGGAACGCAATGTAATACCAGATGCTCAGCAGCCTCTGCATCACTGATCACCTTCTGGTCGGTATGAACTAACCATTTGGGGACAAACACGTCCAAGCTTATTTTCTCCTTCCTCTTACTCTTCTTAGCCACTTCCAAAGGTGGGGGATCCTCGAAAACCGCAAGAGAACTCTACTCCCCTGTTGAATGCTCGGAGGAAGAACATGTCTTCTTCTTGCTCAAATGTTGCCCCTGAATTTTGAGGCCTTGGGAAGATGGAGGAGGGAGACTCTTCTTGGGCTCTTTCCTCCGAAGCCCTTTTTTATGCTCGGTCGGAGCATCCTTTCTTTTCTTCCCTTGTCCAAGGGAGGGAGGACAATGTCCCTAGCCACCTGAAGATTCTCAGTCTCCATGAAATCGGTGAGGGACCCCAAAGTAAATTCCACTACAACAAATATGAAAAAGGAGGTTAGTACAACATAAAGGTCCCCGGGAAGGAGACAGGGAGAAGCAAATTCCAGAGGCGCTCACCCCTCTCCAAATCATTCATGTCTAGAGCGTCAATAACATCCACTTCCATACGCTCCCGCTTGGTCACCATCCTTTCCATAGTGGACAGATCCTCGAGGAAAAGATGAGGGGTTCTATTACGAGCAAAGGTATCTGGGTAGCCCCATACAATAGGAAACTTGGGCCCCTTATATGAAGCCCAAAAGAATCTCTATTTCCAACCATGAATGGCGGACGGAATCCTGCCCATTACAGGAATGTCACGCTGATAAAAGTATTACCACCCCGGGTGACCACTATTTGAGTTCAGAGTGAAGCACCTAATAAACAGAGCGGGAGAGGAATGTCTGCCTAACCGAGAACATCTAACTATGAAGGCTCCTACACATCTCTAGCAGTTAGGAACCAGTTTGTTGGGGGCAACCCTGTAATGCCTAAAGGAAACAAGAGATAAAGGTAGGAAGAGGATAGCGGAGCCCCGCTTCAAAGGCATCTAAAATGAGGCCAACCTCGTTGGGATGCGCATGATTCAACCTGTAATACCCTGATTTTGGACTAGGGGTAATTTGGCCTTTTTACCTAATACAGGATTAGGGCAAGCTGAAGTGTAGGAACTTGGACTAGCTGGAGGTGCACACATGCATGCATGGAAAGTAGTGTGCTCTAGTGTAATACCCTCATTTTGAGTTTATTCCTTGGCCAAGTGTAGAATTAGGGTTTTAGTTATAACATATACAATTTGATTTGAAAAATATTCATAGTTAGTAACCTAACCTAGTGCTTAGACTTTTAATTCAATTTATTAGAGGTCTAAGGTTCTATTCTTTAGAGGTGCAATTAAATATTTTATTTTTTTATAATTTTATAGGGCTTAGAAGGAGCTTCCACGATTCTAACTTGGGAGGTCTTAGATTTTAGCTAGGGAAGTATTATGGATTGATAAGGAAAGGTGAGGTGGCAATCTCCAATTAGCTAGAAACTCAAACTTGGAAAAAGAAAGTCTTCATAAAATAAAATCCCAACAAAAAAAAAATTTTAGCAAAAATTAAATTACCTAATCTAAAATTTTAATTCAAAAATCTTAAGTCAAGATTTCTTTTAAAATATTTTCATTGGAGGGCAAGTAAATAGATGTAGTTAGAGACAAAATTGGATTCTTCCCACCTTCTTTCTTGTTAGGATTAAATCCCCATAATTAAATCTCAATCCTCATTCCCTTTATCATAAATTTGAGAGAGAGAGAGAGAGAGGAAGAGAGGAAAATTCATTGCCTATTTAGAGGAAGAGAAGAAGAAGAAGAGAGAAGAAGAAAAAAGAAAAAGAAGGAGAAGAAGGAGATTCGGACTGTGCAGGATCAGCAACTTGACATCCAATTTTGATCCTTTTTAGAGCTGAATTGAGAAAATCTTATTTCACGATAAAACATAACCGCATCTCTTATCTTCACAATCCAACTTGAATCAGCCCAAACGAAGATTGGATAAGAAAGATATTGCTGATTTACTGAAAGTAGGTTATTCTATAAAAAATCTGTATTTTCCAAATCTGAGTTTATGCAATATAGTGATATTGATTTCATTATTACCTTAATCATAGGACTCCATTAAAGTGGTTCTGAATTAGGAAGACATATATCAACATTATTGAAGCATTGATTTGAGGTCACTTATAGAAACCCTAATTGCTTCACATAAGGTGAGTAGATCTTCAACCATTATACTTGATATTTTCTTACATATAAAATTTGTTACATTATTTTAAATCTAGAATTTAGTTTTAGATTGAGATTTATTATGCTAAAAACATATTTCATTCATGCTTTTACTCAATTAAATTGTTCACACATGATTGCTTGCAAGGAATTGTGATTTATGATTTAATTCACATATGTGTGTGCAGAATTTTAAATAATGTCATGTTTATAGACTAATGAATCCAATGCTTATTTGTTGATAGTATGATGAAGGTCTATGAATGATTCTTCATGATTATAACCTAATGCATGATGTTTTTGGATGATACATAAAAATCTGATTTTGTTTAGGGTTTACCTTTTACTTTTCATTGATGTTATTGTTGGATAAGTAATTGCGAAGATTTTGCCCAATCTTCCCTATTATTGTTCTTTACTTTACGCATTGATATGTTGATGAAAGTTACTATTTTCAAACTTTATTTTCATTCTTTTCGATAGCATGTGTTAGGGTGGAATTGGGGAGTCATGACCCCTAAGTTCCGAACTTGGATGTATAGCTTTAAATTATAAGCAAACTCTTGATTGTTATTTTGTTGTTTACCTTACCGACATTGATAAATATGTTGGGGTAAGGATAAGTTGGCGAGTTTTGAGCTACAGGCTTACCCTTATTGGAGCTATATGGACTACTAGAAAGAGGGAGATGACCAAAAACTCTCCAGGAGGGCATTGCTGGTAAAACCTTCGGGGGCTTTAACTCGGTCTTGGGCAAGTTTGGTCACTAGTTTCTCCATTAGTTTCTTGATGTTAAGATGGGACAGTGGTGTTGTAGTTGGTCATAGCTGGAGTTCATACGCCACTATCATGAGGGCCTTGACTAGTGTATGGTAACTAGTTCACACTAGTCCATTAGGGAGTGATGTGTGTGTTATTTTATGTTCTTTTGATATTTCTTTCGTTGATTGTTGTCATATATACTTTTCATTATAGTAGTGGTGATAAGCAAATATGGTTATGATCATTTTGTTTTGTTTTTTTTCGGATTTATATATACATATTAGTGTATGTCTTTATATTTTGTATTACTTGTGCATGTTTTCACATCTGTATAATTATTGTGGATTTACCTGTTAAGCCTTTCCTCAAGCTTACCCTCACCATTTTTCAGATGAACAACTTTATGAATGCGAACCTGGATGTGAGGATGTACTAGAGGAGGAGGTCCAAGAGGACGAAGCATTTGGAATAGAAGATGACAACTACTATTAGAAACTTTACACTTTCTTTCAATTTTAGAAGAACTTATTATTTGTTTGAGTTTAATTTAATTTTAGATATTGTAACCTTTATTTAAGAATTTTAAGTTTAATAGCTTAGTTAACTACCTTACTTTAGTTGAAGTCTTAATCTATATATTTTAGACATGTGTTTGTGTTTTGGTTCTACTCCGGTTCATATCTCCTTGACATAAACGATCTTGTAGACTGTCAATCTCCCTAAACCGCTAGGGTGGTTTTGGGGGTGTTACACAACCTATCCTTGGGAGAAGGGACTCTAAGGTCAACAGACTCCGGAATCGAATAAACCTCTCGGATCTCCACTAGGTTGTATTCTGTCAGTGCAGAGGGGATCTCATCCACCCCTTTCCCTATGGTGGGATCGAACTGGGGTTGACGAACGCGATAACCCCTTTTAGCCGATGATTTCTTGAAAGCGCAACTGGAAGTGCTGGCAAAAGCACGAGATGAACTACGAAGAATAAAAATGGGAACCCTAGAAGCTACAACACCCTCCATGGAGGACCGGGGAGGAGCCCTTCAGTTTCCTCTCACAACCTCTCCATGATACAACTTCTCACCCTCTTCTAACAAGGAGTCCACCTCTTGATTGGACTTAGGGACCGAAATTTTCTTAGATTTCCCCATCTCTCAGACTGAACAGAAAAGCAAAGCGAATGAAGAAATAAAAACAAAGAGAAAGGGAAAACTTACTTGAGCAGGAGGGGATGTGATTGAAGAAAAGAAGAAGCACTGAGCAAGATGACTTCAGAAACTCAAGAGGTTTTTTAGCAAGGAAACTTGAAGACGATGAGAAAGGAAAAACAAGAGAAGTTAGAACGCTTTATACTCTTCGGGAGTAATGAAACAAAGCTCCTAATCTAACCATCCACTTCGCTTGAACGGCGAAGATGCAAAGAAGAGACACATATTTCAAGAGTGAGAAAAGCTACCTTTGCGAAGAAAACACCGGGAAAGCAAGAAAGTTTAAATTTAAACTTTATGACATCCCATCAAACTTCCCGCAAAAGGTGTGAAATCGAAAGACATTTCACACCCACGTGCAAACATCGGCCAATGGTGGCGCGATTATAAAATACCCACAGAGGGTAATGCCGTCCAAAGAGGAAATGTGATCCAAGGAAAAAATGATTTGTTCGCGGTACATAACACCACCGAACATACAAACCGAGCTGCCTTCACGTCTGCACGGGATGGCCAAAAAATTTTCTCCCCATACCTCATTTCAGGTAAGGGGAGTAGGGGGCAAATGATACACCACTTTTTGTGCATCAAATCCCTATTTTACACGTGGCCCCACTTGGGCTATAAGCAAACCGGTTCTCCAACCAAAGCCCAAAAAGTCACGTTTAAGACAGTTATACCGGCCTGGACATGTCAGCAAAGACAGCTGTAAACTTCCAAGTGGGTATACGCAGATAACCGTAATTCACGTGCCACATCCGGAAGGATCCCAAGATTTGATGAGCGAATCTCGGTTCTTGTAAAGGTTTCCTAATCCGAGCATGTAAGGACCACCTTACTAGAAATGGAAGGTCCTCTAGTAGATCGAAGGGATGAAACAAGGAAAGGGATTGGGCATGAATTTGTATAAATAAAGAGCCTTGTCGCTCATGAAAAAAAAAATTCATTCATCCATCTATCAATAAAGAAATCAAGAAACTTAGCAGAGTTTTTTTTCGCTTTTCCCTAATTCATTCCTAGCCCAGTGCTAGCTAGAAAGTTGTATTGCCTTAGGGTCTTCCTCTGGCAACATTCTTTGTGCAACAGGGTGTCAAATGGTCAGTTCGATTTACTTTTGATTGGTCGGATAAAGTGCTTGATTTACAAAATATCAAACCAAAACCGATACCTATTGGTCTGTTATAGGGGTGAAACAGGGTCGGGTTGGGCCGGGTTTTTAAAAACCCTAGCCCAACCCTGATTGACCCTAATCGGGCCAGGCTGAGCCAGGTTGGCTCTGATGACCCTGATTTTTGGCCATTTACTTCGTCCTATGCATTAAAAAAATGAGATTCATGGGATTGGTTATTGATATGTTTCATAGTCAATTGACTATTAGACTTTTCTTTGGATTAAAGAACTTTGTCCAATTTTAAAATCGTAAATATTTCCGTTCAATAGATAATTAGTCTATTTTTGGTAAACCAATAGATAATTAGATACTAAACAAAATTGCAAACTGTAAACAATAAATTATAAAGCATAACCTAACACAGGCCGGGCTGAGCTGGGCTTAGCTCGAGGCCTCAACCCTAGCCCAACCCGACCCTGACCCAGGGCCTGAAATTTCAGCCCTAACCCCCTCAGAATTGAAAAATCCATCTCTAGTTCGGGCTCAGGGCGGGCCAGGGGGAGCTCAAGCCGACAAGGCCAAACTTACACCCCTAGTCTGCTATCAGTTTCTTTTGATGAACCCTTATTGGTCCGGTCTCATTTTTTATATATAAAAAATGGGAAAAAGAACTCTGTCCAGGTGTATGACCCACGCCAACACTCATATGAGTCTATCTTTCTCCTGGTGTAGGGGGCTACAGTACCAATTAGCGTTCTCTTGCCCCTTATGTATATTCCTCTCTTTCAATCCTCCACGTAGCAGATCGAATAGAAACTCACCAACTGAATTTGTAAGTTCGATTTTGGTTTTGATTTTTAAAAGCCGCTAAGAAATTGAAAATGATAAGGTCGACCAAAAACGAAAAAAATCTGGAAAAAAACCATTAAAATCACTAATTTTTTAGCACTTTGTTTTTTGTTGGAAGAAATACGCATGCTCGTCCAAAAATTTCACCTGCACCCCATGCTCTTCTGATAATTCCACACGCACCCCCTGTTTTTCAAATTAATAGTCCCTATTGTTAATATTAGGTGCAAGATGTTAAAAATTTTGTTTATTGACAAACTACTCTTTCTTGGCAACCAGATCTGCCGGCCATAGTTGTTCCTATTTTCTGATTGAAGATTTGAAGGTCCATATCTCAGCTATCCTGCTGCCAATAGGACTGAGATTTGGAGGGCTATTCTTGCTCCATTCAAGTAGCACCCGACCTACTTTTGAAGGCCTATTGAGCACAGATCTGTCTGATTTGGAATTTTCTCCTGGGAATCATATCCGCCCACTAGTTTAGGGTTTTCTCTGCTGAAATTTCAAACTGCAACTTCTCAATTTCAGGTTAGCTTTTATAAAAAGAAAAAGACCCACAGTTGGCTTGATGCCCACAACACCATTGAAACTCCAAGGATCAATAATGGAGTTATCCGTTTCTGTACCCAAGGAAATCGTCACCAAGTTTGTTGCAACGCTTACTGTAGATCCTATGCTCGAACCTTCCTGGTAAGCGCCTATTTGATATGGGTTCTGACATTACCAAAGAGTGCTCAAGATCCGGATGTTGTCTCCAGTTTTTCCTTGGTTGCAATATTGTCTTTAAGCAGCATTGGAATCCCTCGTAGTATAGTACCATCTGGGATTGGGGGTTCTTCACAATCACAGAAGTAGCGGATCTGTGAACTTCGTAGGTGTTGCTCTCCCTCGGCTAGGGCAAGAGCATCTGGGTTCACCTCGATCTCGCATTAACCGTCGTGCAGCCCAACCCATCGACTACCACTGTTCCAACACCCACTATGAATCACAAAAACATCCACCACCCCACTCTGATCTCAATCAAAGGGACGTCCACTTTCACGGGCATCTGATGCCGGCATCGCAGTCGTCGGAGCATGACAATCCTTCGCTAGTAACATACAGACTGCCGACCCTCTGGTTTGGTCACTGCTAAAGGCGATAGTGGGGTTTTGTGGTAATTATGCCCTAGTGAGGGTATGATTGTACATTACATTCTTCAATTTCAGATTTGTTAGCATTTAACACCTGATATTAACCACGATGACTTAAATATGGGTTAATTTGAAAAGCAAGGAGTGCACGTGGAATTATCAAGGGGTGCGTATGAAATTGTCAGAAGAGCAGGGGGTACAGATGGAATTTTTGAACGACTAAGGGGGTGCATGCGTATTTTACCCTACGCCAGCACTCCCATGTGTCTATCTCTCTCCTCCTTAACCTAAGGGGCAGAGCTATCCTTTTCATATAGGGAGGAGAGAGATAGACTCATGGGAGTGCTGACGTAGGTCACACTCCTGGACAGAGTTTTTTTTCCCTTTTTGGGTAAGACAACGCTAATTGGTAGTGTAGCCCCCTACACCAACGTGAGAGTCAATGAAAGTGCACACAAAGGCATTGGTTTGGATGTGATTTTCGATTTCACTAGGGCTGAACGGTCTTTATGCGTACAAAGGCATTGGTTTGTGTTTAGGTACAGGAACCATGTTAACCACGCAACCGATTAACATTCTTTTTCCCATAAATAATATCCTAAAGAGAGATTTTGTCCATCGGATGTTTTTTGCCCTCAAATATGTACATGCCAACATTATTTTGACCATTTTACCGTCATTTCTCATTGTACCACCGATTTAGTATGACCAAGTATCAATATCAATGTATCAGTGGATACAGATACAGATACGGATACAGATACACATCAGTTAGATACCAATTCTTGAAACCTGGAGATGAGTTCATTCTTGGAGGTGTGAGCGTGACTAACAACTAGGGGGGTGTAAAGCATGGTTTTAAGAATTGGGAATCGGAACGGTGAATTGAACAATTCGGATCAGAATTGGCTAACACCGATCCCAATTTCCGTCGTTCCTTATTGTTGCTTTTTGAATCAAAATTGGATCGATCAATTCTAAGTCATTTTCTTTATAAATCATTTTGAATCGGACCAATTCATGGGCCGATTCCCAATTTCTAAACCAATTCGATTTTTACCATAAAATAGGTTAGAGTCCCGATTCAGGCTGATTCCAATCGGACCGGAATCCTCCATGCCCAATTCTGTTCCCGATTCCAAGTTTTAAAACCTTGGTGACGTTTGTGTAATGGTGGCAGTGCTTGGCAGAAGGAGCTTACGTTTCCGCGTTGGTTGGTGTGTGTGGGAAGTGGCGGTGGACTATCAAATGATCAAACAGATCGGACAGATTTCTCATTCCTTGCTGTGGGGTCTAGACGTAGGATGCATGTATTTTTATACGACCATCGGTCCTTGTTGGATCGATACCATGAACCATGATAATCATCACGTAGGAACCCAAACAAAAGAAGACAAAAATTCTAACAAATAATACGGTAGTTTTATAATTGGGTAAGTACATCCCCTCCTCTGCATTTTGCCTTAATTACACACTCTTCCCCTCGAGTAATTACACCCGTATCCTCTTACAGTTTACGATAAATTAATATTACACCCATGTTGTTAGCGTCCGTCTGTTAAGTCGGATCAATATCCACTCCGGTTTCTGGTACAGTTGTCCGGTTTCTCTCATAGGGGGCCGAAAATGATGACCTAACCCCATGCCTAAACAAACTGCTCGAGTGAGATTAAGTTGTCATTTCCGCCCCCAGTCAGACGAACTGGACAACCGTACCAGACAGGAAACCGGACGGGAGAAAAATTCCTGTTAGGTCGTGATGTGACATAGTAATATTTTTTTAATCTCCAAATTAACCCTGGGTTCATATAAGATGACCCTTTTATTAAAAAGGATTCTCTTCTTCCTCCTCCTGCAACCCCACCCGCCCCTTTACTGCAACTTCCCGCTCTTTCAATCCCTTTACTCATTTAAAGCTGCACTTACCTATAATTCAGCCGTCTGTATGTCTTTAGCATTTCCTTCGTCACTGAAGCTCCAAGCTAGAACTCTCCGTGCCTCTGCAGAAGTTTCAGTAGATGTCGAGAACCCAATAAACATTTGGGGTGATAATTAGTTAGCTATGGTTACGTCATAGAAAGTGAACAGAGGTTGGGTGGGTTAAGCTAATTTCTGGGAATCGGACATCTAGTCTCTAGAATGGATTAAATTCAATTTCATTAGGGCAAAAGTGAAAAAGTTGGGATTAATTGAGTGTTACTCGCTGTTGGTGGAAAATCCAACACCCACACACAGAGGCGCAACGCAAGTGGTGGAAGTAGCGCGGGCGTGCCAGGGCCTTTGACGCAAGCCCAAACGGAATTGAAAACGGCCTGTCTTAGCTTCCAACTAGGACGAAATGGTCCGTTCTAACTTCAGACTGAGACAAAATGACCTGTCCTGACTGGCGAAATGGCCTGTTCCAAGAGGCCGGAAATGGCCCGTTCTGACTTCTAACCAAGACGAGAAGAGGATCCTTCCGTGCCTGAGTAGCTCTAATGTCTTTTGAGTAAAAGTAAATCGCGATGGACAAAGCAAAGGAAGAAGATTGAAGATCAAATTGCTTACTTATAGTTAATATCCGATTGGAGTCATTACAACCTGCGAAATCTGACATTGACGAGATTTACAGCTTGGTGTTCACTCTGCTACTGTTCTACGACCAAATCACATAATCTCACAGAAACGAATTTGATGAAGCTTCACAACTCTGCCAGCCATGGATTGATGGAGCTTGCAACTTGATGTTAATGGTGGTTGTCTTCTGAAACACGGGCCAAAAGACAAGACTATTGGAGTTGTTCTCCAAGCATCTCCCAAAAACGGTCTTGATGAAGCTTCCACAACCCTGTCAGCCTCGGACTGATGAAGTTCGCAATTCGATAATGATGGTTGTCTTTTGAAATACGGGCCAAAAGACATTGTTGCTGGAGTTATTCTCTAAGCAAGGCTTACATGAATGCCCCTTGAAACAGAAGCCAATGAGGCATTGGTGGCTGGAACCCAACTCCAGCAAAAATTACAAAGAGGGATGAAAGATTACATCCTAAAAGATAAAAAAGGGAAAAGACAAAATAAAGATAAAGTGCAGGGTGTTTTGTTGATCCGTTGAGTGATGTCTTCTCTTTTGCTTGGCTTTGTCTTATATAAAAGATATTCACTTGGTAACTCTCATAACCAACACTTCCACCTGCTTCTTTGTATTGGGGCCACTTTCACTCCAAAGTGCTTATCTCCTGTGCTATGTGGCCATGTGGGGTTTGTAACCTCCCACCATCCATAGTCATGGTGGGTCCCACCTTTCCATTTTGTTAAATCAAATTTAAAATGGTAACTCCTTGATGGCAGCTTGCAATGCACGGCCCTATGTCACATATAATCGAATCCCAATTTGTGGAATTTGGGTACAAACACTCGCTTACGAAATTTAGGCATGATTGGAGGAAAAACGAAAGGGAAAACGGAGAAAAAAAAAAAAAAAAAGAAACAAAGAATGAAGAATTTTAGGAATTGAAAAACAACCAAAAAGAGGGACTGGTAGAAATCAAATTCCCATCTCTCTCTCTTCCTCACAATTCCCTAGTCCAACGGAAACTCAACATTCACAGACATTGCGGCCTTGTGGGTGATTTTTGTTCAACTCATCAAATTGTCCAACCGAGCTTCATCCCCATTCTTGAAATGTAACCTGTTCATTATTGCATTCATATGTCTAGTGGCGCAAATAGGGCAAGGTGGGCGATCGATTAGATTTGCAGATTAGGGTTTAGATTGGCAATTAGGGTTTTAATCGATTCGATTACCAGAATTCCTATTCGGTGGTATAGATACATCATTTGTTACTGTAAGATTGATTCCACTATGCTTGTAGCTCTGCCGTTTGAACAACACTATAAACACTCAGAACAAAGGCAGTGGAGGAGGCGGCGGCAGTGGTGCTCGTGGTGGTGGTAGTGGTGGCGGTGTAGGAGAAAGATAGATATGGGTGTTTTAAGTTGAAGATGAAGAAAAGGGTAGCATTATAATTTTATGTCTAATGTTTTAGCACAAAGGTCAAATAGTCTTTTCCAAACTAAAAATAATAGCAGGCGAACACAGTCCTCCAAAGGGGATCTCGGTGTAATTATGAAATATTGAGGGGAGAAATGTATAATTAGGGAAAGTACTAGGGAGGGAATATAATTTACCACAAATATGAGATAGGTAATTTTTTTTTTTTTTAGGACAAAAAGATGAAATTTGGTTGGATATGATTTTTTTGTTTTTTGGGAAAAAAGGACATAAATATATTAAAAAATGAGCTCAGATTTGCTACCCACATGGGGACAGGTGGGGATAGATCTGAACCCTCCATGGGCGTGTGGGACCCGCCTCTAGGGTGTGGGACCCATACTCTATAAAGATGTCAGATCTGTCCCCACCCATCCCCATGTGGGTAGCTGATGAAAGATTACAGATAATTACAAACGCATACAGGAGTGACCTGAAGCATCTCTATCAAAAAGCAACTGAAGCTCTTCACCTGATGCTTGGGATCTAGACAAAAAAACTGCTAGTTTGTTAGTCTCTCTATAAAGAAATCTGAAACACACTATATGATATTCGGTGGCAAGGCTATGGATTTGAAATAAGTGCCCAAAAGCCACCCAAGGGGCTAGCTTAAGTTGCTGAATATACTGAATAGAGTTAAATGAGTCTCAGCATATTAAGATCTTGGGAATACATAGGCTGCTGCCAACGAGTTGGGATCCCATTCTCGTACAAGAATGGCAGTGAGCCGCACAGATCGATGGCATACACCTTGAGTGGGTCCCACATGTGTATGCCATCTGTGCGGCTCAGAATGTACGAGAATGGGATCCCGCCTCATCCCTCTCCTTATCTCTAGCTATTATTCCATATCCAGCACCATCGGATTTTGGATATGATTTTGTGTATCATTACGGCCCACGCCCAACAATTCTACAACCTATTACTTCCCCAAGTTTAGAATAGTTAAGAATAACATAATTGTAAAACTGTTCAACTAAGGGTCCATAGCTCAGTGGTAGAGCATTTGACTGCAGATCAAGAGGTCACCGGTTCGAACCCGGTTGGGCCCTGTAATTTTCATATTTTCTTGTCACGTTTTGGGGCTTGACGTATCTGTTTGGTTTGGTTTTTAACTGTGGAATTGTTTACTATATGCTTAATATGCTTCATTCTATAAACAAAGAGACTCAGATAATCTCCCAGAGGATTGAGTACCACGAGAGCTTTACATACTTTTTGATGCGTCTTCTCCTCCTCTGGGATAAAATTGCACTACCTTTATCCACTCCAGTACAGCAGCCGTTGCTGCACGCATCATGCGGTGCAGCAGTGGCCATGTCTGCACAGTGGGGCCCATTGTGCACACATGGTCGCTGCTGCACCGTACGATGCGTACAACAATAGATAAAAATTCGGGAAAGGGAAGGAAAGTGAAGGGGAATTTTTTTCCCTTTTAAGTTGTTTGGTTGCAAAGGAAGTGAAGTGAAATTAATTTTACTAAAAGTTGTTTGGTTGGCTGTAAACTTGATGTAACATCAATGTAAATTTTTTTTAAAATTTGTAATCCAACTCACTAGACTAACTTGCACTTACTAAGGCTCTTTCTTCTTAATTTCTTTAAAACAAAATGGAAAAAGTTTGATAAAACACCAGTGCAAAAAAGAAATTGCACACCTCCTCACATATCATTGTTTATCCGCTCCAGTACAGTAGCGGCTACTGTATGCATCATGCGGCGCAGTAGCGGCCATGTCTGCACAGTGGGGCCCGTTGTGCACACATGGCCGCTGTTGCGCCACACGATGCGTACACTAGTGGATAAAAATTCGGGAAAGGGAAGGGAAGTGAAGGGAATTTTTTTTCCCTTTTAAGTTCTTTGGTTGCAAAGGAAGTGAAGTGAAATTAATTTTACAAAGTTGTTTGGTTGGCTGTAAAATTGATGTAAAATCAATGTAAATTTTGTTTAAAATTTGTAATCCAGCTCACTATACTAACTTGCACTTATTAAGGCTCTTTCTTAATAATTTCTTTAAAAAAAAATGAAAAAAGTTTGATAAAACACCAGTGCAAAAAAGAAATTGCACACCTCCTCACATATCATTGTTTATCCGCTCCAGTACAGTAGCCGCTACTGTATGCATCATGCGGCGCAGTAGCGGCCATGTTTGCACAGTGGGGCCCGTTGTGCACACATGGCCGCTGTTGCGCCGCACGATGCGTACACTAGCAGATAAAAATTCGGGAAAGGGAAGGGAAGTGAAGGGAATTTTTTTTCCCTTTTAAGTTGTTTGGTTGCAAAGGAAGTGAAGTGAAATTAATTTTACTAAGTTGTTTGGTTGGCTGTAAAATTGATGTAAAATCAATGTAAATTTTTTTTAAAATTTGTAATCCAACTCACTATACTAACTTGCACTTATTAAGGCTCTTTCTTAATAATTTCTTTAAAAAAAAATGAAAAAAGTTTGATAAAACACCAGCACAAAAAAGAAATTGCACACCTCCTCACATATCATTGTTTATGTGAGGGGGTGATATGTCATAAATACCCCTCCACCATTTGTCAGATTCCAAAAAGAGTTACCTTATTGGCTCGAAACTGCACTCAGACAGTATAGGGAACCCTCTCCCTTAAAAAACATAAAAAAAAATGCACTAAATTTTTGAAATAGACAACTTATCCCAATGCATAAAATTTCAAATGTAGGGAATCATACTGAGATCAAACATTATTTATATACCATTGAATTTTGATGCATTTGAAATAATGTTTGAAAACACATCATAGCTATCCCGTTGAGAACCACACACACCTACACATAGATGAACATAAGCAATTAGAGAGCCTCTGAATTCTAACTTTGGATGGTCAGGAGAGGGTATCGTACATCAATGGGGGGATATTATTGGACATTTATAGTCGTTAATGACCATTGTAGCAAAACGAAGCTATAAATTCAGGCCTTATGATTCAAATGCAAACATTCAACAGACTTCTTCAACTTCAACTCAAATAAAATGCTATCTACAACTAGTTGGATCTTTCCTAAATCAACCAAAAGAATACATTTTGCTTAAAAAAGAAAACCCCAGAAATGACCACAAACAAGACCACCTTCACTGGCCCTATTTGCAAGTATAGTAGCAGCTTCATTTGTAAAACTCATCACCCATGGATAAAGAAAAACCATTTCTATTTTCTACTGTCAATTTTTGCACCAAACTAAATTGGCAGATGTCTGTTGTTGTTTCACCATCTCTAAGTTGTTCATGGCTCTCTCATCTTCGATTCTGATAAACCGTTTGAGATCATCTAGCCCCACTTGTGCTTTCTTCCTATACATATCAGTTTTAAAGGAATGCCAGGTAGAGGGTAACTTGAAAATAATGACACCCACTAAGAATGTATCAACAACAGGGATATTCTCTTGGTTCAATTTTGTTCTCAAGTTCTCAACGTTTGTTACTTGAGGAGTTATTTCCTTATCTTCTTGAAATTTGAAATCTATGAACTTATCAACCAAGTGGGTCTTTGATAGTTCCTCATCTTTCTTGAATTGGGCTTCTTGATTTTTCCAAATCTCTTTTGCAGTATTATATCAACTATAGGTCTTTGCCAGCCTATCTGACAGGCAGTTCAATAAGTAGTTGTTGTATTATTATTTCTAAAATTACTTTTAAAGTCAAAGTGAGTCAAAGTTTCAAAAAGTGACTTTTATTCATTCCCTCCTTTTTACCTTCCCTCCATTTTTTGGTTTGAATTTGTTGTGCACTTTTTGTGTGCAAGAGACAATATTGAGCTCAAGAGTAGTCCCACATTGGTTGTGGGAAAGTAACTTGAGTGGTATATATATATGGTTGGTTTCTTAAGGTGTGAGCATTTTGGAGAGATATTCACCCTTCTCTCTAGTGTGTGAGGGTCCTTGGGGTGCTTTTGAATCGCGTGCACGTGTGCGCTGAGCCAAGCCGGGCCGGGCCGTGGCCGTGGTCGAGGTCGGAGTCCGGGTGTGGGTGTAGGTGTGGGAAAAATCTTCTTTTTAGGTAGTAGAAATTTTGCATTTGAGTTTTAATTTCCACTTTAAAACTCGGTTTGGTTCACCCATGGTTCATCTATATGATTGAACCGTACATGCCTATTCATATACGATGTACACGTATATGAATAGATACACCCCCTCCCTATATGTAGAGGAAATACGTACTGTCACACCTCCCTTACAAGAGTTGGTCCTTGTACGTAGGTCACCTGTATTCATATGGGTATATCCCTTCATGAAAGAGTACTCCAACACTACAAATACCATGTCTTGCCTGCCATTTTACATACAACAGAAACGAATTGTGTCTGCAACAGTCCATTCCAGAGACTAATCTCTTACTATATTTTCTTTTAATTAGTTGAGGGATAGTATAGCCGTATGGTATCCTCAGTACTTGTATCAGGTTCTGCAACCTATACGTTTAGGAGTTGTTTCATCTTGGAGGGCTAGGTGCAAGGTCAACCATGTTGCAGAAGTGGGGGCAACTAAAACCTTAAGGAGAGTATCTGTCAGATACGACTCAACTCAATTTGTTCGTACTTGTTCGTTTCAGGTTCGTTTCTCTCTACAATTGTTATGCGATTATAGGTATTTATCTATCACTGTATATCTGATTAGTCTTACAGTCTCTACCTTATATAACAATCTTAAGGTTTTAGGTTTATTTGCCTTTTTCCTGTGTAAGACTATGACTGAGAATAATACTGTTGACCCTCCACCTACTGCTGCTGCTACTGTGGATCCTCCACCAACTTCTGCTTCCATACAACCGGGTATGGACAAACTGAGAATAGTCTCAGAGTTTGATAAAATAGCACAGTTCACCGGGCAGAATTTCAAACGGTGGAAGCAGATGATGCTATTTGCTTTGACGCAAATAGGGGTGGCATTTGCATTGACGGATCCCAAGCCTCCGACAAGTGAGGACATTGCTCTTGATATGAAGAGGATTGCTTGGATAGAAGCAGACTTTCAATGCAAAAATAGGATTCTGAATGCTCTATCAAATGAACTGTACAATGTCTACAATTCCTTTGACCATACCTACATGATATGGACTGCTCTTGTCAACAAATATACTTTTGAGGATGCTAGTTTAAAGAAGTATGTGGTGTCAAAGTTCCTGAACTTCTAGATGAATGAAGGTGAAACCATTTCTGCTCAAGTAGACAAATTCCAAGTTATGGTAGGGAATTTGGCTAAAGAGAACATGGTTTTACCGGATCAATTTGTCATAATTTCTTTGATTGATAAACTACCTGACTCTTGGAAGGATTTCAAAACTACTATGAAACACAAGAGGAAAGACTGGTCTTTTGATCAGGTGGTAGTTCAAATCAAAATAAAGGAATGTAACCGTATCAAAGACAGAGGTGAAAAGCCTATTGGATATATTAGATCCAATGCTAATCTGGTGGAAACAAAGAAGAAACTAAATCTCAAGAGGAAAGGAAATCATGTTCAGAAGAATACAAACTTCAAGAAGAAGAAAGGAAATTGCTTCATATGCGGCAAGCCAGGTCACTTCAAGAAAGACTGTAGAAATAAGAAGAAGGTGATGCCAGATAAGGCGAAAGTCAATCTTGTTGAAGAGAAAATCTTTGCAGCGATGATAACCGAAGTGTTTTTGGTTGAAAAACCAAATGACTGGATAATTGACACAAGTGCTACAAGGCACATCTATGGGGACCAAAACTCTTTTATGAGTTATTCTATTTTAGATGATCAGGTCTATATGGGCAACTCCCAGTCATCCAAAGTTATTGTCAAAGGGAAAATTACATTGAAGCTCTCCTCAGGAAAGACACTTGTCTTGGACAATGTGCTGCATGTGCCAGAAATTAGACGCAATCTTATTTCAGGGCCACTTCTCAACAAAGCAGGAATAAAGTTACTTTTTGAGTCTGACAAGCTTGTTGTTCTGAAAAATGATCTATTTTTGGGCAAGGGGTATCTTAGTGATGGATTATTTGTACTAAGTGTTTCTAAGATAAGAAAAGAAAAGCCAAGTGCTTCTTCTGCTTACCTTATCGATTATTATGATTTATGGCATGGTAGATTAGGTCACTGCAATGCATCTTACATTTCTTATATGTACCAGAAAGGCTTAATTGACAATCATATTAAACAACCATTGACTAAGTGTCCCACATGTATGGAGGCAAAATTCACTAAAAGACCACATAGGTCAATAGAACGACAAAGTGGCCTTCTTGATTTGGTGTATAGTGATCTTTTTTTTTTTTTTTTTTTTACCTCGAATATTATCTAGGACCCTGGGGAGGCCCTTAGAATTTTATAGATCTTTGAGAAAAACAATTACAGAGGGGGGGACATACCCGCCTTATCCCGGCCCAAAGGATACATGATCTCTCAAACTCTCGGTGAGCCCCCAGCCCTTACACTGGATAACTAAAAGAAACCTCCTATTTCCTTAAAACTTGCAGCCCAACCCTGTCCTCCTAGAATATTTGCTGAAGGCCTCTTGGGAGCGCAGAGTCAGAGTGGAAAATGCTATTGCAACCTATTTCACACACCAAGTTGGCTAGCCAATCCGCTGCTTTATTGCTTTCTCTGTAGGCAAAAGAGACTGCGAGTTGACAAGAACGGCTAATCGACATGATATCCTCGAACCAGTACCACCCTTTCCAAAGTTGACATCTGCTCTGGTTAACCATTTACAGCATCGTAGCTAAGTCAGAATTCACATCAAAAGCAACGTAGCCTAGGTCCTTGTAGACTAACAACCTATCTTGTAGGGCCCTTAACTCGGCCTCTGAACTAGTGCAATGCCCATAGAAATTAGAGAACTCCCAAAGAACCTTGCCTTCCCTATCTCTAACAACCCCTTCCCCTCCTTCTATGCCTGGATTCCCTTTACAAACGCTATCAACGTTTAGTTTAACATCAAAGCCGGCGGACGCTAGCACACAGGGATTGGGGGTTTCCCCACCGGGTTATGACCCTTCAAACCAAAACACTGCAAAATTAATTCCTCCCTGGGACTCGACTTGAGCCTGATTTTGGAGGGGTAAGGGAGGCTGTGCACCCACTCCTTGATTTTCCAAATAATAGTACCTGCCGTCCTTGGATTTTCCCCATGCCTCCTATTGTTCCTTTCGTACCATAGCTCCCACATTATTAGTGAGGGAATGAACCGCGTGATCCATCCACACATGCTTTGATAATTAGCCGCATCAAGCCAAAGCAAAAATTTGCTCCTCAGATCCTGATTGTGAACCAAAGCAATGTAAAAAATCCCAGCAAAGTAACGCCATACCTTGGCCGCCGTTCCCCCCTCCACCAGGCAATGGATGGTCGTGTCACTCTTGGGGTTGCCATAACAAACACATCTTGACGCTAGGGGGATTCCTAGGGACATCAATGAGTCATCAGTGGGAATTTTACCATTTAGAACTTGCCATATGAAAAACCCAATCTTCGTAGGAATGGAGTGATTCCAGATCCGCCTCGTGTAGGGAGTTGTAGCTGCTTGCTACCTCAATTCGCTCTAGGTTGATTTGATTGAGAAGCAACCATCTGAAGAGGGTGTCCAGACCAGCCTGTCCTGCTTATTAGTTCTAAGGAAATTTCCTGTGACAATGCACTCCTTGACCAACACTGAGTCAATTTGGTTCACGACAACCAAATCCTAC
The DNA here is from genome assembly GCF_018873765.1 of Telopea speciosissima. Classification (NCBI taxonomy): domain Eukaryota; kingdom Viridiplantae; phylum Streptophyta; class Magnoliopsida; order Proteales; family Proteaceae; genus Telopea; species Telopea speciosissima. The sequence goes on along the minus strand of NC_057919.1, from coordinate 54,736,649 downwards.
TCACCATTCACGTCGAGCACATCCTTGACACATAGAGTAAGATCCACCTATAAGGCGTTGTCCACAAAGTCGATCAGTGGACCCACCCCCACCCAATCATCAAGCCAGAAGGTTACATCGCTTGAGCTGATCAACCACCTAGATCTTGCAAGGATAAACTCTTTGTGTGCCAAAGCTCTTCTCCAAGACTTAGATCCAACACCGCCTGATCCAGCTAAAACAAAGTGAACATTCTTAAAGAGCTTCGCCTTAAAGAAGGTGCTCCACAAGGAGTTATCGGAAAGGATTCGCCAAATGCCCTTCAACCGGAGGGCCAACCCCACATCTTCCAAGCACCTTATACCCAACCCACCTTCCGTCAGAGGTCTACAAACTTTCCTCTAACTCACCCAATGATGTCGTTTACCCCAGTCTGAATTCCCCCATAAGAAGTCCGCATAGATACCATTAAAACTATGAATAACTATTCTGGGCAGGTCCACTGAAGCAATGATATGTATTGGCATGGATGCCAAAACATGTCTTAGAAGAGTGAGATGCCCTCCTGCAGATAATAGCCTCCCTTGCCACCCTGCAATCTTAACCCTTATCTTACCCAAAAGCTCATCAAAGAAAGCCGCCCTTACTCTTCCAGTAAAGATGGGAACCCCTAGGTACATGATGGGGAGCACTTGCCTGCTAAACCCTATAATACTTCCAACCATTCGAGCCCTAGCTTCTGAGATCTCGACTCATAATGTAGCAGCTCTTCTGTCTGTTAACCAACTACCCTGAAAACTCCTCATATCTGCCTATAAAACCAAGGATTTGCTTCAACGAGCTCTCAAACCCTTGGTAAAAATAATGGTGTCGTCTGCAAACAAAGAGTGGGAGATGCCAGGGCATCCCCTCGGCAGATGAAAGAAAGCAGTCCGTCCCTCCTCAAAAAGCTTCCTCAAACCTCTATTCAAAACCTCCTCTGCAAGAATGAACAGGGCAGGTGAAAGAGGGTCGCCTTGTCTCAGCCCTCGGCCCTCGAGTGGACTTGAAGTAACCTGTTGGACCCCCTCCCCAAATAACTGAAAACCAACAGTTCTCCATGGTCTTTTTAACTAGGCCGATCTAAGCATCTGCAAAGCCAAACCGTGCCAGTACTAAATAGAGAAAACTCCACTCCATCCTGTCATATGCCTTGGCCATATCTAGCTTGAGAATTACATTGCCTCCTCTAGTTTTCCTGTTTAGGTCTTGCACCACTTCTTGCACTAGAGCAATATTGTCGTGGATACATCGTCCCTGGACAAACGCCCCTTGCTCCTCCGCAATCAACCTGGGTAAGATAGTAGCCAATCTCGAAGAAATAATCTTTGCAATAATTTTAAAAGAAAAATTGCAAAGGCTAATAGGGCGAAAGTCCGACATCACCTCTGGGTTATCCTTCTTGGGTATAAGCACTAGGTTCGTTGATGTGTAGCTCCTAGGAACAAAACCACCTGCGAAAAATTCCTTCACTGTAGCCCAAACGTCTTCTCCAACCAAATCCTAGCAGGCTGTAAAAAAATATCCGGTGAACCCATCCGGACCCGGAGCACTATCACTGGAGAGCGAGAAGACCGCCTCCTTCTCCTCGACTACGATTGGGGGATGCAGGAGGGCTGCATTATCTTCATCGTTAACTAAACAAGGAATACAGTCCAGCAGATCCTCATCCACCGTGCTACCTTGAGAGGCAAAAACACTTGAAAAATGCTTGACTGCTTCTGCCTTAACCTCTTCCGGCTTACTGGTCCAAACCCCATTCCCCATTCCCCATTCTGATGGTGCTAACTGTAGCAATCCTCCTCTTGACTTTGGCAGTGGCATGAAAGAACTTAGTATTCCTATCCCCCTCCTTTAGCCATGTCACTCTAGATTTCTGCCTCCAAAAAATCTCTTCCTGTAGAAGTGTCCTTTGCAGGCTTTCCCTGGCCACCACCAAGGCCTCTCTAGCCTGAGGGGTAGCCAACTGATCGCAGTCAACCTCGGCCCTACAGACCTCATCCTCTGCATTCCTAACATTCTGGTGGATATCCCCAAAAACCTCCTTGTTCCAAGTCCGAAGACTGTTGCGTAAAAGCTTAAGCTTCATATACAAGACATAAAGCGGGGAACCAAAACATGGCTTGGACCACTGTTCTTTGACGAAATCATGATAATTCTGGTGGTGCAACCACATTTGTTGGAACTTAAAGGGAGAGAAGACTGGAGCACTAGTTATCGCTACATTCAACCAGAGTGGGGAATGATCAGAGCAAACCCGGTTTAGATGGCTAACCCGGCTGGAATGGAAGGCCGCCAACCATGCATGATTAATGAAGAAACAATCCAATTGGGCTAAAACAAGACGCCCCCTGTTCGTCCAGGTGAAAGCATTGCCAACATAACCCGCATCCAATAGCCCTGCACTATGAACAAAGCCATCGAACTCCTCCAAGGAGATAGAGCAAGCATGCCGTCCCCCCACCTTCTTAGAGGGGGAGAGAACAACATTAAAATCACCCCCCAATGGCCCAGGGAAGTGAGCAAGACTTGGAAAACAAATCCAATCTCTCCCACAGGTCCCTCCTCTCCACTAATAAGCAGAATCCATGTACAAAAGTTAAAAGAAAGTGCATGGCCCTAGCAGCCTCAAAGCATTCCACCGTGATAAATTATTGGTTCTCCTCAACAATGTTAACCTGGAATGAGCTCCTCCAGAAAACCCAGATTCGATCCCCATTAGGGGGGCCATTAGAACATACTGCATCCATACCAATCCGCCTCATAACTTTCCTGGCTTTAGAGAAGTGTGCCTTTGGCTCAGCCACTCCAATAATATCAAGCTTGTGCATGTCCACCAAGGGCTTAAGACACCTAGATGTAGGCCAAAAAAGGTAGTTCATTACTACGAAACCCTAACTCCAGCTGCGGGTCTCATCGACCTGGTGATACGCCGTTGACTCACACCTTGTGATAACGCAGTGGATGACCTCTTGCTGCGTGCTCCACATAAATGTAGCAATAGATCCGGCACCTCTTGTCCATCAAACGTTTTCTTTAGCCTGCCTGCCAAGGATGCATTGAAAGCTTTCAACTGCTCTATTAAGGCCCCTCGATCTACAATCACAACAACCTCCTTCGCAGCCTATGAGTCGTCCTTGGCCTTCCTTCCAATCCCCTGCATGCCAAAGAAAGGATTTGGGGGGCCCCCTACTGATTGAGAAGAAACTAAACTCATCCCTTCAGCCACTGCCGCTTCTTCACTGGAGCTCTCCTGGTTGATGGCCTCCAGGCCCAAGCCTATGACACCTGTGCCCAAGGCATCCATTATCGCATGTGAAGAAAACCTCCCACAATCCTCCTCAGGGTTACCACTGACTCCACCCTGCCCTTCCACTGCCATGGCCTCTCAACGCCTGTTGGGTCACAAGGGAGTTCCACCCATAGCTCTATGCCATTCTCAACCGAGCCTTGTTGCGCAACTTCTTGCATCCCTTGAGGGTTAACATCCTGAGACCCCCCTCCTGCACCCTCTTCTACCGTTGTCATGTTCAAAGGTTCCCCCAACGAAGACCCAGCCTGCAGCGTCACCTCGCGTGATACAAAAACTTCCTCCGCCCTTGGAAGAGCCACTGCACACCCCAAAACCTATGCACCCTGACCTGGGTCTGTCTCCTCCAGAAGCGAGGACATCCTCTCTGGATCCATTGCAGCACCCTGCTGTACAGCCATGCACCAACGCCCTCCCCTAGCTCGCCCTAAATGGTTGTCCTGACGGGTCCTGTGTGCAACCCTAGGGCCAGGAGCCCCCTACAGAGCCACACCTGCCCCCCTGCTTGGCCATCACCACTGCCTGATTTTCCATCGGCAACCCTTCATCCCCAGCATCCATGACGATCGCCTTCCCCTTGATGGCTACCTCCCTAGCCAAATTGAGTTTTAAAGCCTTCCTACAACTCTCTTGAACGTGACCTATCTTGGAGCAAAAACCACAGTAGGAGGGAAGCCGTTCCACCTGCACCTTCTGGAAGAAACCCTCCCCCCCACATCCAATCCAAATTTTAGAGGCGATAGGGTTCCTCAAGTTGAGTTCTACACAGACTTGAGCAACCACTGTCCTTGTGCAATTGGCCGTTGCACCATCGACCTTGAGGGGTTTTCCAATTGTCCCTGCAATAAAGAGTAGATAGTTTCATTGATAGAAATTGATTGGGAGACCCGGCAGCGAGACCCAGACCGGCGCAAATGGAGATTCCCAGCCAGATTTAAACTCTGAAGTCTACTTCATGAACCTAATTGGGAAACCCTTGATGTGGAGTTGCTCTTTCAGCCATACCTTCACAAAGTCCGAATGGTTCACGAACCTAAGGAGAACGTGCCTTGGGTCCAAAGTCGAGATGATCACATCCCCTTGGATAAACAAAGACTTCTGAAGGAAAATCTTAAACTCAAACAGCGTTGGCCTGCCAAAACTGCACTTCGCAATTAGGGTGGAGTGAAAAGTAGTTTCTGATCGTGCCACTTCATCTTTGGAGAAAAAAATAGAAGGTTCAGCATAGTACAACGACGATTTCTTGATCTCCACCTCCACCGGAGGGGTGGAAAGAGAGCGTGCCACCACCTGAGCGGAAGAGACTGGCCATCGCTCACCCTCGGCAGGGAAAGGATCCGGCGGTCGATCCTCCATTGGAGGATCGCACAAAGAACCCTAGAGTGTAAAACTTAAAAGTGCTAACGTGCACCTCCAGAGCCCAACCCTGCTAACGTGCACCTCAAGAGCCCAGACTCTGAAATAATCAAAATCACCTCTTTATACCTTGTTCTTGGCTAAAATCTATGGCTGAGTTCTTGCATCATAAAATCTCCTCAAACCATTATGGTTCTAGCTCTAAAACAACATGAACAAAATCCTATTAGAAACATAGGACCTTCCCCGTAGGTTTCTGGTGCATAGTGATCTTTGTGACTATAAATCACTTGAATCTAGAGGAGGCAAAAAATGTGTTGTTACATTCATAGATGACCACTCTAGATTCACCATGATTTACCTTCTTAAGTCCAAGGATGAAGCAAGCAATGCTTTTATATGCTATAAGGCAGAGGTGGAAAATCAATTAGGGAGAAAAGAGAAAAGGCTTAAAACTGATAGAGGTTCTGAATACTCTAATCTTGCTTAGTTCTGTGAGGAACATGGTATTATTCGTGAGACCACCGCCCCTTATCAACCTGAGTCTAATGGGGTGGCAGAAAGGAAAAATCTAACATTGAAGGAAATGATGAATTCAATGCTCATAAGCTCAGGGTTACCCCTAGACATGTGGGGGGATGCCATTTTATCGGCATGTTATATTTTAAATAGAGTTCAGCACAAGAAAATGGGACTGTTACCTTTTGAATTATAGTATGGAAGAAAACCTACTATAAAGCATTTAAGGGTATGGGGTTGTCTAGCTAAAGTAGGACCAAGGACATGTGATTGTGTTTTTATAGGATATGCAGCACACAATATTGCATATTGATTTATGGTTATTAAAATCATAGATGATGTGTTTGAAGAAGATAACATCATTGAGTCAAGGGATGCAAAATTCTTTGAGAATGTATTTTCTCTTAAGTCTAACTTACTAGAAAGTAAGGTTGATAGTAGTATATCATCTTTTGGACAAGAGGTGTCAAAGAAAATTGAGACTATACCTAGTGATTCAAGTCAATTATGAAAAAGTAGGAGGCAAAGGAAAGCTACTGTTTCGGAGGGTGATTAGGTTGTCTACTTTTTAGACAAGGATCCTTTTTCATATAAAGAAGCGGTTACATCTTTAGATGCCGTATTTTGGAAAGAGGCCATCAAAAGTGAACTAGATTCCATTCTAGCCAATCACACATGGATATTAGTTGACTTACCTAAAGGTTTCAAAGTACTGGACACTAAGTGGATATTTCGAAAGAAATTAAAACCAGATGGATCACTAGATAAGTTTAAAGCCCGTTTACTAGTAAAAAGCTTTAGACAAAAGAAAAATATAGATTACTTTGACACATTTGCTCCGGTAGCAAGAATAACTACTATACGAGTACTGATGGCTGTTGCATCTATGTATAATTTGGTTATATACCAAATGGACGTGAAAACAATATTTCTAAATGGCGACTTGGTAGAAGAAATATACATCAAACAACCGGAAGGTTATATTGTGCCTGGACAAGAGCACAAGGTGTGTAAGTTGGTTAGAACACTTTATAGACTAAAACAAGCTCCCAAACAATGGCATAAAAAACTTGATTCGGTACTTATATCGAATGGTTTTCTCATAAATGATGCTGATAGGTGCTTGTATAGCAAGTTCTATAAAGGTAAATGTGTGTTCATCGTACTTTACGTAGATGACATGTTGATAATGGGAACAAATTTAGACATTGTAAAGCAAACCAAAGGTTTTTTAATGTCCAAGTTTGATACAAAGGATATGGGAGAAGTTGATGTAATTCTTGGAATTAAGATCATCAGAAAAGAAAAACAGATTATATTATCCCAATCCCATTATGTTGAAAACATACTAAAGAAGTATGATTATTATGATTTATCACTGGTTAAAATACCTTTGGACATTAATTATTTTTTACAAAAGAATTTTAGGGAACCTGTCTCCCAAAAGAAATATTCTCAAATTATTGGTTCAGTTATATATCTAATGAGCTGCACCAGACCAGATATTGCTTCAGCGGTTGAAAAATTGAGTCAATATACTCACAATCCGAGTATAGAGTATTGGCATGCCATGACAAGACTATTACGATATTTAAAGGGAACGATAGACTATGGCCTTCATTATAGCGGAAAACCAATTGTGTTAGAGGGCTATTGTGATGCTAACTGGATTTCGGATACCAAAGAAATGTTAGTAACTAGTGGATATGTTTTCATACTAGGAGGTGGAGCGATTTCGTGGAAATCGGTAAAAAAATCCTGTGGAACAGGATCCACCATGGAAGCTGAGTTTGTAGCTTTGGAAAAGGCGGGAACTGAAGCAGAGTGGCTCAGAACTTTGATGGCAGATATTCCATTGTGGCCAAAACCATTGCCTTCGATATCACTGTTTGAGTTAAAATAATACCGCAAGCGTACGGGTCAATCGTAGCAACGGGTTGAACACGAGGAGATATACGCCACTCTATTTAATTAACTTAAAAGTAATGCAAAGTGAACCAAATTAAAGTGTTAAATTAAACTAATTAAACTAATAAAAATTAATGCATCCTAACTCATAAGCATCTAACAAAATTAAGGGATTAAATTGGCGTCCTAACACATGAGCATCTAACCTATCAAACTAAAGTGAATTGAAAGGAATAACAAAAATGCAGCCACACTTCATAATCACATAAAAATAAATAAGGGAATAAAAGTGCATCCACATACTACAACCATATAAAAAAAATAAAAGAAATAGAGGGAGAAGAAAAAGAAGATAGAGAGAGATAGAGGAAAGGGAGAATGAGATTAAGGGTTTAGAGAATGAGATACCCTGATGTGCTTGAATACTTGAATAAACTCACCATGGCTTCGTCTTCTAAATCTCCATGTCTTGTCATCAACATAGGAACTTAGACTAGGAAGCTTTAAACTAAAACTATTACAACCATTAAACTAGACTTATGAAATCAAAACTAAGAACTTGAAATCAAAACTAAGAACTTAAGCCAAAAATAGGAAAAGAAGAGAAAATTTCACTAAGTGAATGAAATAAAAATTACACTAAAAAACTGAATTAAAATTGAACTAGAAACTAACTAAAAACTGAACTAAAAAACTAACTACTTACAACCTAAAGGGCAATAGGTATTTATAAGGGGAAGAGAAGAGAAGAGAGAAGAGGGAAGTGTAGGAGAAATATTTCCTAAGAAAAGAGAATATTCTCTTCTCCTTCCTCTTTTACAATGCCTTGAATCCTAAGAAAAAAGGAAAAAAATAGAAAGAAGAAGAAGAGAAAATTGTTTACATAGAACTTCTATTTCTAGAAAAGTAAACTTCCAAAGTATAACAAGTGCTTCCTTTTCTTTGTAGATATCTTCTCCAAGCAATAAAATCAAAGATGCTTTGACTTTTCAACTTTCCCTAGGTGAGAGAATATCTTTCAAAATAAATCTATCCCAAGTAGAATTCCAGAAGTGCCCTTGAGAAGTTGGAGGAGAGAGAGAGTAAGGGTGATGACTAGGATTCATTCAAGAATAAATAAAATATCCATTCTGTCCTTCAGGAAACGTGGAGCATGGGGTATTTATATAGGCCTCATCATTGTGTTCCTTGCAAAAAATCACCCAAAATCGACCCAAATTTCGTCCAATTTGGAGTTCGGGAGCCCAAGATATCTCAAGTTGAAGTTGGACTGTCCAGAGCCCTCCAAATGGAATCTTTTGGGTACAGGAAATATAACTTCTGGTTATTGCGTTAAGGCCCCTAGAATCCGAACTTTTGCTTCAATTTGTCTCCGGCCGACTGTCAATAATTGTAAATAAACCCCTATAGACCATTTTCGCGCTTCGTTACGGAAACGGCAGTAATTTCTTCGTTTCAACTTGGAATCATGTGCCGTTTAAACCGTTACGAAGCTGACTCGATGGGCTACGCATCCAAGCCATTAACACCTCTAAACTGCTTAAAAACATTTTCTTAGCATCATCTCCTCCATTTCATAAGAAATCACCTACAACCTGAAAAGCACAAGAAAGCAGCGAGTAACTCTGTCCAATGTGGTAAAATGTATGCTTTATGCCCTAAGATTTCACACATAAATATGCTCATCAGATTCCCCCACACTTGAACGTTACTTGTCCTCAAGTAAAGCAAAAGATAAACTAACCTAGAATGCAAAAAAATCCTAACTCACTTTCGTAGGAATCACGGTTGCACTTAGCATGTGCAACAAGCCTTTCAACCCCTAGTGGATGAGTTGTGTCTCGTGGGTGTTTGCAGTGAATATACACCCAAAATTCAATAAATAAAAAAGAATGATGTAAATTTTTCTCATGGCATAAGTAAGATAGGGCACACAATCTCAAAGAAATACTCAACTAAAGATTAAGGAGTCAAAGGTTCCCCCACACTTGAATTTTATCACCCCACATCAATTCAAGTAATAAGCATGTATCAAGATTAAGGGATCTCCTCATATTTTCTGAACACTACTCACCTTCAAGTAAACTACTCATAATATCAATGGAACCAAAGACTTAGGCTTTGAGTATTTTTTACCATACTTTCTTTTTTAGGCATTAAGGTAAAAGCTTTTTTTTCTTTCTCAACAACAAACTCTTTTTCTACTCCACTACTGTTCCCTGAATGACATGGTGGAGCATACACCAGACACCCAAATACTTGGTAGCTTCGCTTTTTGCATGTATCCATAAGGCAATGAGAAATTGATGCAAGAGTTTTTTTTTTTTTTTTGAGTTTCCTTCCAAGGAATTTCTATCAAGTCACCCTGCTTCATGAGGCACAGTGCCCTGTCTAGTCCCAAGGAATTCCACTTTCTTTTATGTTCCTTATTTTTTTTTTCTTTTTCTTTTTTTCATTCACTTCCACTTTCATGCCTTGCCTTGCCACAAACAAATTGGTCTCAACTACTAGCCAAAAGATCAAAGGGTCCATAAAACACATAGAGGAATCTAGCCATCAAATGAAATAACGCTCATATTTTCCAATTCAATCCCTCTCACCGGATACAAACCAATTACTGTCCTTGAAAAGGGATTTTTTATTATTTCGCATGCTAGGACACCTAATTCCCTCTTTCTCTCGCTTTGCAATCACAGAGACATATGCACAAAATCAAACTATTGTCACAATCAAAATTCACCAATTAAGCCCAACATCCCCCCTACACTTAATTCATGCAGTGTCCTCAATGCATGCATAAAAGAAAGAATAAGGACAAGGGAGGAGATGAAGGGGCTTACCGGATATAATCAACAAAGAGGATCATGAAGAGTCATGAGCTCTACAAAAAGTGCTAGGAGTAGCAATAGAAATCTCAATCCATGGCCAATAAATGGAGAAATAGCTTCAGACCCAGAAAACACTCGACCATGAATTTTAGTAAAGCGAGAAATAATATGGAAGTTAAGCACAACTGAGAAATATCCAATAGAAAAATCTATCCTCATAGGACAGTGGAAAATGAAGGCATTAAAACTCAGGCCATAAATCCGTCCCTCCTCTCCCGTTTGCAATGTAGAACACCTATCATTCTTTGAAAAACCAATCAAAAACGGATCACAATAAGCATAAAAAGGATTATGAATAACCTCATCTAAATAATCATAAAAAATTGGAGGTTTACTCAAATCAATCCTAGCAATACAACTATCCGCTCTTTGCATAACTTGGTTTGCCAAATAAGGATCATGGAAATATGCTTGAAAGGCATTATGACTGACATTGTCCTCCTCAATAAAATCGTCAAACCTAGGAGATTTGGACAAATCAACATGTGAGACAATGAAATCCTCAAAATGACAATTATCTAAGTTTTGCAAAGAGAGAGGGGGAGATAGAATTTCCTGGCTTTCTATGTTATCATGAAAATCTGATTCTAAATCAATAAATTCACTAGGCTCACTAAATCAAAAATTTCAGGCAAAAGGTGGACTTCCCCAGGTAGCTCATCAAACCTCGCTTCACTAATATCTTTAGGAGACTCAATCTCAACAAATAAATTGTCATGAAAAACATCTTTTTGGGAGTGACTCTCATTAACCTCAAATTGGGGTGGTGAACTTTCAATATCATTAAATTGGGGATGGAGTGGTTCATTCTGAACAGGAATCTGGTAACATAGACTAGGTTTAGACTGACTAGGTAATGTACCCATTTCCTCCTCCTGCACCATGGTGATCAGTTGAGAGAGTTGCTTCTCCATGGTATTTTGGCTTGTTGTGAGAAGATCTATGTACTTCTCAAGTTCATTCAGTCTGGCCTCCTCACCCATGTTCTGAAATTCAGGGGGTTGGTGGTATGGTTCAAGGAGAGGTGGCCCATTGAGATTCAATGGAGGGTTGGGCATTGGAGGACCATACTGACCATGATATTGGAAATTGGGTGGTCCAGCTTGGTTATTCCATTGATCCCACGAGAAATAGGGATGATCACTCCACCCGTGATTGTAAGTGCCAAAAAAATTATATTAAAATTGAGGACTCACATTCTCATCACCATTGCTACCCCCATAAAGATTAGGGCATCCTTCCATAACATGGATAGTCTGGGGATGTGACCAATCAAAATTTTCCGAAAGCCCATAGTTGGGTTGGGGAGCAAAATTGTACTGGGGTGGTGTAAAATTGTTCTCTATCTCACTACTTTTGGCCTCCCTAACCTGTTTAAACATTTCCTCCAAAATCATGGTTGCCTTAGCATAGGTCCATCTTTCTCCTAAAGTCTTATAAGGAAGTGTATCTCCCATTATTCTAAATTAACCACCTATCCCAAATTGAGGTCTCCCATAAAAAAAAAGTTTAAAGAAAAGTAAAAGACTAGAAAAAAAAAATACTAAAAACAAGAGGGAGCCCAAGGTAGATAGTGCATCTATCCTTCAGAAATCGAAACAATGGTTCCAAAGCTGTAAGGTTGCCATATAGGTTGACAACAAGGGAACCCGTATAGTCTTCACGAGCCACCTACGGGCGACTCCAAATGGATTCTGATGTAGGGTGGAGGACTACTATACGTTTATGTTTCCAACGCTCTCACTATGTCGCTTTCCTGTTATCAAGAGTGGTCAACTTCAAAGATAAGTCACATGCCAATCCAAACCACCCAACGAATCAAGAGGCACTAAGATTGGCTGGGTTTGGGCATATGAAGGACTTTAGATTGGGCGCACACTATTTGAAATAGAAAAGAAACAAGAAGAGGTTTTCAAAAACTTTTTTTTTTTGTTTTTTTTTAAAAGAAAGAGGAAAGAGGAGAAAGAGAAGAAACTAAAGCACTTCGAATTACTTAAAAATCAAAAAAATAAAGTGGTCAATAATCTCCCCAGCAGCGGCGCCAAAAACTTGTTTGAGTTAAAATAATACTGCAAGCGTATGGGTCAATCGTAGCTACGGGTCAAACACGAGGAGATATACGCCACTCTATTTAATTAACTTAAAAGTAATGCAAAGTGAACCAAATTAAAGTGTTAAATTAAACTAATGAAAATTAATGCATCCTAACTCATAAGCATCTAACAAAATTAAGGGATTAAATTGGCGTCCTAACACATGAGCATCTAACTTATCAAACTAAAGCGAATTGAAAGGAATAACAAAAACGCAGCCACACTTCATAATCACATAAAAATAAATAAGGGAATAAAAGTGCATCCACATACTACAACCATATATAAAAAATAAAAGAAATAGAGGGAGAAGAAGAAGAAGATAGAGAGAGATAGAGGAAAGGGAGAATGAGATTAAGGGTTTAGAGAATGAGATACCCTGATGTGCTTGAATACTTGAATAAACTCACCATGGGTTCTTCTTCTAAATCTCCATGTCTTGTCATCAACATAGGAACTTAGACTAGGAAGCTTTAAACTAAAACTATTACAACCATTAAATTAGACTTATGAAATCAAAACTAAGAACTTGAAATCAAAACTAAGAACTTAAGCCAAAAATAGGAAAAGAAGAGAAAATTTCACTAAGTGAATGAAATAAAAATTACACTAAAAAGCTGAATTAAAATTGAACTAGAAACTAACTAAAAACTGAACTAAAAAACTAACTACTTACAACCCAAAGGGCAAGGGGTATTTATAGGGGGAAGAGAAGAGAAGAGAGAAGAGGGAAGTGTAGGAGAAATATTCCCTAAGAAAAGAGAATATTCTCTTCTCCTTCCTCTTTTACAATGCCTTGAATTCTAAGAAAAAAGGAAAAAAATAGAAAGAAGAAGAAGAGAAAATTGTTTACATAGAATTTCTATTTCTAGAAAAGTAAACTTCCAAGTATAACAAGTGCTTCTTTTTCTTTGTAGATATCTTCTCCAAGCAATAAAATCAAAGATGCTTTGACTTTTCAACTTTCCATAGGTGAGAGAATATCTTTCAAAATAAATCTATCCCAAGTAGAATTCCAGAAGTGTCCTTGAGAAGTTGGAGGAGAGAGAGAGTAAGGGTGATGACTAGGATTCCTTCAAGAATAAATAAAATATCCATTCTATCCTTCAGGAAACGTGGAGCATGGGGTGTTTATATAGGCCTCGCCATTGTGTTCCTTGCGAAAAATCACCCAAAATAGACCCAAATTTTGTCCAATTTGGAGTTCGGGAGTCCAATATATCTCAAGTTGAAATTGGACTGTTCAGAGCCCTCCAAATGGAATCTTTTGGGTACAGGAAATATAACTTCTGGTTATTGCGTTAAGGCCCCTTGAATCCAAACTTTCGCTTCAATTTGTCTTCGGCCGACTGTCAATAATTGCAAATAAACCCCTATAGACCATTTTCGTGCTTCGTTACGGAAACGGTCGTAACTTCTTCGTTTCAACTTGGAATCATGTGCCGTTTAAACTGTTGCGAAGCTGACTCGATGGGCTACGCATCCAAGCCATTAACACTTCTAAACTGCTTAAAAACATTTCCTTAGCATCATCTTCTCCATTTTCACAAGAAATCACCTACAACCTGAAAAGCACAAGAAAGCAGCGAGTAACTCTATCCAATGTGGTAAAATGTATGTTTTATGCCCTAAGATTTCACATATAATTGTGCTCATCAATCACTTCATTGTGATAATCAAGCGGCAATAGCTAAAGCTAAGAATAAAATGTACAATGGAACGAAATGCCACATCCGCCTAAGACATAATTTTGTAAGGTAGTATATTAATGAAGAAATAATAGCTATTGATTTTGTGAAATCTGAAAGCAATTTAGCTGACGTTTTCACAAAACCGTTGCCTACAAAAATAATTCATGATTCATCTAAGGGAATGAGCTTGAGGCCTGTGACATAGGTCATGTGATGGACACCCAATCTATGTGAAGAGGTACATTCCTGAATTAGGTTCAAAGGGTACAAACGAAATCACTAGATGACTTGTTTTGTACTACTACATTTTAGCTCATTCTAGGTAGATAGGAAAAGTAGTACCACCACAAAGAGAGGAGGATGAGTCTTATAGACTCTTAATCAAGTCGGATCTCATGTAATGTGGGGGTGTATTAATTGTGGTGCACACTGTAGACTGACCAAAATAGATGTAGTTGGTGAGGCCGCCTACCGGTGAGAGTTTTATAGGCGAATTCTCTAAACATCTATGAGACCAAGATAGGGGACAAGACCAGTTAAAAAATGTCCATCTTCATAAAAGGGATATCACAAACAGTCGACTAGTAGGATGCGGCTGGTGAACTAGTCGGCTACACCGATGAGGAAAGGTTCAAGAAGTCTGACTTCACCTGTACTTTGTAGCGTAGTTCCTCAGACCTAGTGTAGGTTCAAGTCCTGAAGACACCTGCAACGATGTGTCCTACTATGTCTAATATACTTATCACTCGTTATGTACCACTATTTTAAAACTTGTGGGGGAATTGTTGTATTATTATTTCTAAAATTACTTTTAGAGTCAAAGTGAGTCAAAGTTTCAAAAAGTGTCTTTTGTTCATTCCCTCCTTTTTACCTTCCTTCCATTTTTTGGTTTGAATTTGTTGTGCACTTTTTGTGTGCAAGAGGCAATATTGAGCTCAAGAATAGTCCCACATTGGTTGTGGGAAAGTAACTTGAGTGGTATATATATATGGTTGGTTACTTAAGGTGTGAGCCTTTTGGAGAGGTAGTCACCCTTCTCTCTAGTGTGTGGGGGGTCCTTGGGGTGCTTTTGAATCACATACGCATGTGCGCCGAGCCTAGTCGGGCCAGGCCCGGCCATGGCCATGGTCGAAGTCCGGATCGGGGTGTGGGTGTGGGCAAAACCTTCTTTTTAGATAGTAGAAGTTTTGCATTTGAGTGTTAATTTTCACATTAAAACTCGGTTTGGTTCACCTATGGTTCATCTATACGGTTGATCCGTACATGCCTATTCGTATATGATGTACATGTATACGAATAGATACACCCCCTCCTTATACATGGAGGAAATACGTATTGTCACACCTCCCTTGCAAGATTTGCTCCATGTACGTAGGTCACCTGTATTCGTATGGGTATATCCCTTCATGAAAAGGGTACTCCAGCACTACAAATACCATGTCTTGCCTTCCATTTTAAATACAACAGAAACGAATTGTCTCTGCAATAGTCCGTTCCAAAGACTAATCTCTTACTGTATTTTCTTTTAATTAGTTGAGGGATAGTATAGCCGTTTGATATCCTCAGTACTCGTATCAGGTTTTGCAACCTATACATTTAGGAGTTGTTTCATCTTGGAGGGCTAGGTGCAAGGTCAACCCTGTTACAGAAGTGGGGGCATCTAAAACCTTAAGGAGAGTATCTGTCAGATACGACTTAACTCAATTTGTTCGTGCTTATTCCTTTCTGGTTCGTTTCTCTCTGCAATAGTTGTGCGATTACAGGTATTTATCTATCACTGTATATCTGATTAGTCTTACAGTCTCTACCTTATATAACAATAGGTAGTCTTTGCAAAAGTCCTCATCACTTACCCATTGGGTTTCAGTTAGGTCCGTGCAATCAAAAAATTTATTTATCATAGTGTAGAAAATATTGAAGTACTTCAGTCCAAACTGAGTCCTCCTTTTTCAAGAGCTGAACTTAAAGCCACTAAAGCTTTCCAATTTGACCATCTCAATTGGAACAGCTTGTTTCTCCATTATTATGTGAATTGTTTATTTGCCCAAGGAAAAAAAATTCAAATAAAACAAAATACTCCAAGGAACAATCATACCTGAGATGGAGTAACCTGGATTTAGGAGATGGGATGGTCAAACTGAAACCCTGACGGAGAACTCAGAATGACAACGGTGCAACGGCGGTGGGCTCGTGTTGCAGTGGAGACGGAGGAAGGATCGCGATGGTGCAGCCTCGTCAGCATTCGCAACGTGCATGCTAGTGCTAGCTGGCGCGGGTCGTTGTTGCTGGCCGAAGCAAAAGACTTTGGCAATAAAAAGTTATCCTTTTTTTTGTCCTCTTCTTCTTTTGTTTGTTTTTTTTTTTTTTTTTTGTAATAATCAAATCAAAGGAAAAAAAAAAAAAAAAAAGAAGAACCTTGAAAAGAGCGTTCTGTAAAGCTCCTTTTTTTTTTCCGATCAAATCAAAGCTTTAACAAACTTAGACAAACTTTGATTGTTAGAATTATATTTGGAATATAATCCATATTCCCTAATATGGACTACTATTAAATAAAGTGAAACTCAGGCTAATTATGGTATTGGTCTAATTAAGGGGGTCATTGAGTTATATTAGGAATCCTATGTGGACTGGCTTTAGTGTGGGCAGATAGATTCCTATTGGGACTGTGATGAGTCAGACCCTATAGGGATTACTATATAAGGAGAGCTAGGTCCTCCCTTTACCCATAACAACTAATTATTCTCAATCACTATTGAGGAGTGCATTCTGGAAAGAGAGGGAGATATTCAGTGTTCATCGTCCCTGCGCATACGGTATTCTCATCAGGCCAGTTACTTTGGGAATAGAGAGGAAGCACCTAGATCTTTGTTCTTTATTTTTCGCTGCAATCATCATCACTATGGATGAGAAACAAGGTTAGTGGTTCTATCCCTATTTTGTATTATTTATTTGTTTGTGTTCTTGAACGCCCTATGGAGATCCTGGCTTTTGGGATTTTATCCCTATTTGGATCGATTTATTCTAACATATGGTATTAGAGCCTCCATAGATCCGTTCTTGAACCTATATGGATTCAAAATAATAAAACATAGTAAGGGAATCGAAATTTTTTCGGTTCGACTCAAAGTTTTTAGGGTTTTTTCGATTTTTCAAAAAATCCGTACGGACATGGCACACTACCCATTTTTTTAGCTGGCTAAAATAAAATCTGACCACATGGGTGCGTAGAGCACAAAATCTCAGGAATATTGGCGGGTGGATCGTCGCCAGATGCACCCTCACCCATCGCCGGTAGCGGCGGGTGATCTCACTCGCTGTTCAGGTTAAAAAAAAAAAAAAAAAAAGGGAATCTGGGGTTTTGCTATCGTGCGCCCCTGTCAGATATATAGAATTGCTAATGTACGTCGTCGGGTCGGGTCGACCCATTTTCTAACCCGGAGATCTGACCCATTGACCCGAATTGTGACCTGGTTAGACTTGGATCGGGAGTAAACCGGTTTTGGTTGAACCGGATTGGTTCGGTTTGACCGTTTGGACTTGTTTGACTAGTACAGCCAATCGTATTTGGGCTTGAACTTTGACCGGGCTTTCTGGGGGCTACGAGACTCCGTTTGGGGTCCCATTTTTTGTGTTGGCTCTGTTTTTCTGTGCTCTACACAGTGGTATCCTCTGTTTTGATTAGATATGCATATTTTAAATATTTTTGGTATTCTTTTGATGCATGCCCTTTCTTGGAATTTGTTGATTCGTTTCATTGGAAACCGAACCAATTTTCTGACTTACTGGAATACCTACTTTGATGAACAATACTGTTGGTATATTTGTGTTAATTTTGAGACATTAAGCCCCTTGTTATAAGTTATAAAATAACATAAAATTGTTTAAGGATGTGAGTAATTTTGGAAAATCCCAAGAGAGGGTTCCATGGGTTCGACAAGATGCAGTCGCCAAAGTGACCTTCCTTGTTAGATTTGTGAAACACTGGTCCCATACAGTTGTGGGATGTCCTTCAACTCTGATGTGTGGTCATATACCCAAAGGTGGAGATCATGTATTGGTACTTGAAGGGGTACATATACAGTATGCATGTGAATAGGCTGACCCTAGAATTTTGCACACCCAAAGGTGGTGGATTTTGAAAGTTGAGTTGTATTTCCATGGCCACTGGTATGTAGGGATTTTTACAATTGCATGTTGGGAATTCAGCCCAAAGGTATTTTCACAACGATGTATGTAAAATTCTCATTAGCTTATAAGGTTTCAAGCTATACTTGTATCATGCTGATTATTGTACTGTTCATTGTTTAAATTTTCAGTCACTTTTTCTATTAACAATAACATGGTCACTATTGAGATTCTTACTGGGTCAAATTTTAAGAAGTGGAAAGAGTACATTATGTTTGCCATGGAGATGGCGAATGTGCATACGTCCCATGTTATAAATAAAACAATGGACCTAACAGATGATAATATTGATGATGAAAAATCTATGCATTCTGTATAGGAAAAGAGTAATCGCTTAGCTGTATTGTCTATAAAGATGTCAATACCGGAACACTTAAAGAGTGGCCTGCCTGATAATGTACTACCAGGGAGTTGCTGGATGCAATTTCTAAGAGATACCAAGTTTCATCGAATGCTGAGATT
The DNA here is from genome assembly GCF_018873765.1 of Telopea speciosissima. Taxonomy (NCBI): domain Eukaryota; kingdom Viridiplantae; phylum Streptophyta; class Magnoliopsida; order Proteales; family Proteaceae; genus Telopea; species Telopea speciosissima. Next base: position 54,718,219 of record NC_057919.1, on the reverse strand, counting down.
GGGAGACTTCTGCAAGGGCTAATTAATATAGAATATCATGGTTCTGGGGGGGTTAGGGATTATATTGTTTGGATGGTTGACTATCAAACCAAAATCAAAGCCTTGAATGTTGTTTTTCCTGATACCTTGATTGTTCATCAAGTCCTTAATACCTTACCTTCTAAGTTTGACATCATTAAAACCAACTACTTTTCCCAGGATGGTGTCTGGAGTATTAATGACCTTATTTCTAGGGTTGTATCTGAGGAAGAGAAACTAAAGAAAAATAAACCCCACACTACCCTTGTTACTTCCAAATCCCATGAGAGTGAAAAGTCTAAAAATCATACTCATAAGTCTGCCAATAAAGAGTACGACCATATTAACAATTTGGGACCTAAGAGAGACTCTTTCAAGAAAGAGAGTGATCACTGCTTCTTTTGCAAGAAGAAGGGTCACATAAAGAAGGACTGCAACAAATACAAGACTTGGTTATCAAAACCCAAGCTATCAGGTATTGATTCTTTGGCTTTTGTTTTTGAATCCAATCCATCAGAAGCCTCATCTAGTTCTTGGAGGCTAGACAACGGGACAACTAACTGTGTTGCTTTTACCATACAGGGATTCATAAATTGAAAGAAGTCAAATCAGGATGAATTAAGGCTTGTCATAGGAAACGATGGATATGTTGACGTAAAGTTTGTGGGAGATATCATTTTATTACTAGCTTCTAGTTTTAATTTGACTGTTAAGAACATTTTTTATGTACCGTCCTTCAGGCAAAATTTAATTTCATTTTCAGTGTTGGACATTGGTAGTTACCATTTTTTTTATTTCAAGTAAAGTTGGTTCCTACATTATGTCCAATGGATTGTACAGACTGTGTTTATCTCCCAATGATAACTACACCTCCTATAAAGTTAAAAACGTTATTTTCAAAAGACCCTTACCTAAAGAACGGTCCTTCACATTGTGGCACAAGAGGCTAGGTCATATTTCTAAGGCAAGAGTGGAAAGGTTGATAAAGTTTGACATCCTACCTACTTTCGAAAGTGATCTAGAAACTTGTGTAGATTGTTGTAAGGAAAAGATGACCAAGATAAAAAAGGTAACTGTAATCCGTAGTTCTGACCTGTTAGAAGTCATTCATACTGACATTAGTGGTCCCTATTCAACCACATTGTGTAGAAATTTTTATTTCATCACTTTTACAGACGACTATTTCCAATATGGCTATCTGTTCTTAATTAAAGAAAAGTTTGAATCTCTTGACACGTCAAGATTTTTAGGACTGAAGTTGAGAAACAGTTGGGAAAAGTTATTAAAATTGTTAAATCTATTCATGGGGTGGAGTATTATGGCAGACATGACGATGTTGGACAGCTTAAGGGCCTGTTTGCCAAATACCTAGAGGACTCTGGGATAGTTGGTCAATTGACTGTGCCAGGAAGTCCTGAGCAAAATGGTGTCGCCAAAAGCTATAATTGCACTGGTGAGGAGTATGGTTAGTAAGACAAATTCACCTAAGTTCTTATGGGAGAGATTTTGAAAACTACTCCTTATATCCTTAACCCTGTAGCTACTGAACCCAGTTTAAACCATCTTAGAGTTTGGGGGTGCCCTACAGAAGTAAAACTATTTTATCCGACTTTGAACAAGTTGGATCCCAGGACTACTCGTTACTATTAGCTGCCCAAATCATTCGAAGGGATATAAATTTTATAATCCTTGCGGAGGCACTAGGATTATGGACTCATAGACAGCGAAGTTTCTGGAATTTGATGTGATCGAAAAGAATGATTGTTCTTAGACTGATCAAGATAGTGACATGGTTGGTACATTAGTAGCTATTCTTCTACCTATTCAGACGGATGTTGGGCATATTACGCCATTGGTTACACCCGCTGGAGTTCAGGAGCCTGATATTGATACAGTCCTTGACATTCATGTAGAACCTGATAAGATTCCTCTTAATCAGAATACGATTGAGGATTCTATCATTAATGCAGTTCCAGCTAAGATTCCTCATATTCAGGGTGAGGCAGTGGTAGCACCATTACGGAAATCCATCAGGGAGAGAAATTCAGAAATACCTTCTATCTATGAGGTCTATCTAGGAGAACATGACTACAACATTAGTTATGTATTTGAACCAGTTACTTATTCGGGCGTTGTTTCTAGTTCTCAGTTAGATTTGTGGTTAGATGTGATGAGAGATGAGGTGCAATCGATGAAACATAATGTTGTTTAGGAGCTTGTTGATTTAAACTTGAGGGTTTTACGGTGGATGGTTCAAACCATCTTGTGTAGACTCAAGAAGTTTATTTACGGTCTTAGGCAAGCTTCCAGACAGTGGTATTTGAAGTTCAACAGTGTCATGACTTCATTCAATTATGTGAAAAACAAAGTGGATCAGTGTGTATATCACAAGGTCAGTGGGAGCAAATTCTATTTTCTCATATTTTATGTGGATGACATGCTGCTTGCTAGCAGTGATCTAGGGATGTTGCATAACTGAAAGCAACTATTATCTAGGGAATTTGACATGAAGGACCTTGATGAGGTTTCTTTTATCCTTGGCATTGAGATCCATAGGGATCGTTCTCGCCGTTTACTTAAGTTTTTTCTCAGAGGGCTTATGTTGATCGTATTCAGGAGAGGTTCAGTATGCTGGATTGCAAACTTGAGAATGTTCCTGTTCTCAGGGGTGACAAACTGAGCTTGACACAATGCCCGAAAAATAAAGCGGAGAATGATGAAATAATGAGGTGCCTTATGCTAGCGCACTAGGTAGTATCATGGATGCTCAGGTCTGTATCAGACCGGATATTGCCTTTGTGACGGGTCTTCTTGGCAGATATCAGTAAGATTCTGGTCTTAGTCACTAGGTTGTTGCCAAGAAATTATTGAGGTACTTGAAGGGGACAAAAGATTATATGCAACATAAAGACACGTTCCTGAACTCAAGCTAGTAGGTCATATAGATTTCGACCTTGCGGCTGTGAGGATGATAGGAGGTCCACATCTGGTTCTGTTTTCCTGATGGCAGGAAGGGCAGTATCATAGAACAGTATAAAACAAATAGTGGTAACCATATTGACTAAATAGGTAAAATTTGTAGCACGCAATGGGGTTGCTACTCAGGTTATTTGACTCAGGAATCTCATAAAGTAGTTGACCATTTTTTAGATTTTGTGGATAGACCCATCCAGATATATAGTGATTACTGCTTTGTTGTGTTGTTTATAAACAACAATAAAGAACTCAGAGGGTCTAAGCACATGAAGGTCAAGTATTTAACCGTAAAGGAGATAGTAAAGAAAGGTGGCATACCAGTGGATCATATTGGTATAGATGATATGGTTATAGATCTCCTAACCTAAGGTCTTCGCCCTTGTGTTTTAAAAGACATGTCATAAGCATGGGCTTAGGTGCATCATGGGATGCGGTTGGTTAGTGGGAGTTATTTTTGGCTCCATTGTAAAATGAAGTTTCTTTTCACCTGTAATTTTTACCGTGTGGTAAACTTTATCTTATATATATCAATTGTCATTGCATGCAATTTTTTTTAAACACATGGGTGTTTTATTCATTGACATGATGTATATATTTCTGATTTTAAAGTCTTAAGGAATGTGTTAACCTTAAGCAAAGCTGGGGCATTAAGTTATTAGCCTAAAGGTATGTCTTGTGACACATAAAGTATAACTCGAGTTATTTTTCTAGTGAGCCTGTGCCACTTAAAGAAGAGAAATTTTGGACTGACAAATGAATAATACATAAGGAATTACTATGTGAGTATTATCTCGTTGCCACACTACCACATTACATCTATGTTAGTAGAGTTGAGGGCTCTCGTGACCATGGAAGGCTCTGTGTCGCTTGGTCATAGATACAGTTACCACCATGATTCGGTGTCTAAAACTCTATGGGACAGGTTTGATTTTCTAATACGACCTCTAGACCAATTTATTTTTAAAAAATTGTGCACATAAAGTTTTCATGAAGGGTTGTTAGCCTGTGATTTGTTTGAGTCAAAACTGTTTTTAAATCTCTTTAAAAATGTATGATTTAATATAAGTCTAAGTGGGAGAACGTTAGAATTATATTTGGAATATAATTCCATATTCCCTAGTATGGACTAATATTAAATAAAGTGAAACTCAGGCTAATTATGGTATTGGTCTAATTAAGGGGGTCATTGAGTTATATTAGGAATCCTATGTGGACTGGCTTTAGTGTGGGCAGATAGATTTCTATTGGGATTGTGATGAGTCAGACCCTATAGGGATTACTATATAAGGAGAGCTATGTCCTCCCTCTACCCATAACAGCTAATTATTCTCAATCACTATTGAGGAGTGCATTCTGGAAAGAGAGGGAGATATTCAGTGTTCATCGTCCCTGCGCATACGATATTCTCATCAGGCCAGTTACTTTGGGAATAGAGGGGAAGCACCTAGATCTTTGTTCTTTATTTTCCGCTGCAATCATCATCACTATGGATGCGAAACAAGATTGGTGGTTTTATCCCTGTTTTGTATTATTTATTTGTTTGTGTTCTTGAACGCCCTATGGAGATCCTGACTTTTGAGATTTTGTCCCTATTCAGATCGATTTATTCTAACATTGATTAGCTTGACAAGCGTTCTGACTTCTGTTGTACTTTTTTTTTTCAAAGTAATCAATCACATCAAGCTTTTGACAGACAAAGTTTCCTTTCAACCAAAACTGTGAACGAAGATTACCAAAGCCTATTGCTCAAAAAACCAGACTAGTGACGCACATACGAATCCCTTACCGTACAGCTTCTCTGACTGGCTTTCCTCCTCCTTCTTAGTAGATCGGCTTCAAAATTCAGAACCGTCAATGATAAACGCCAAATCCAATCACCCAATAAGCCAGAGTCGTGAATAAAAAAATAGCGCATGATCAAGACGAACACCGAAATCGATCTTTCAAAAAAATTAAATAATGCTTTAAGATTGTTGAAGGTAATGAGTTCAAGCACTGGTTGCTTAAAGCATTACACCCTGTGTATCAAGTTTGGAATACCCAGACTACTGCCTCCAGCTAGTGTTTATAGCAAAACCTAGGGTTTAGGTTAGATGGGCTAATTACTAGATTGCCCCTCACAACCTGAGCCATAATACAAGTAGGATTATATTAGAACATATAAAGGGACATTATCATAATACCCTTACAACTTTCACCAACTTATAATATAAATTTAGAAGTCTCGTCTGGTTTCATAGAGAGAGAAAGAGAGAGAGGATAAAGGGTAAAAACCTATCTCATTCTTGTGCTCTACTTCCTACACTTCAGATAAATCATTATATTCAAGTTCATAAAAAATATCGATACAACAAATCCACATCCAATGATTAGATAAAACTCCATATTCTCTGTTTTCCAAATTATAATCTATACAATCAGTTCACCATGGCCTTGTAACTTTTAGAAATTACTACCCTAAAATAACTAAAAGTTATAAATCCAAAGCTGCTTTAGATCAGGTGATTTGATTTGCTAATTACAATTCTATTGTGGCCCCTATTCTTGAGAGTAGCATTGGCAGTCTTGTAATCTCTCTTGATCTTCCTCAATTCAGGAACCACTTCCACCCATTGATGCAACAAGTCGATGGGGGATTGCATATTTCCATTATTACAGGCTGCCCATTCTTCATGAAATTCTCCCCTGTGCTCTGGTCCTTTACTACTCCCTACCAAATAATCAAATTTTCTTTCATCCTCTGCACAGCCAAATGAATCGTGATCATAGTTAGAACGATGATACATGCATGATGTGCAGCAACCCGAATATGAACACAATCAGTTGTCCACAACATAACCAAAACAAAAAAATGGTGTTCCTCTGAAGTCAGTTCAGAATTCAAGTTCCTAAATGGGTTCTAACACAGGTTATCAAAAAATGACTCAGCAGATAATGATCAGAAATACATTAATGTGAAGGAAACAACCCATAAATTGCCATGAACTAAGAGCAGATCTTGTCCCACTTTTCTTCTACTCATCATTCTTTTGTTATTCCACATAGGCTTACCTTCACCATACCTAACCTTGAGACAACCTCAACAAAGAACACCATTACTAGAATGGTAGACAGAGCAATCAGTCTTCCTTGCGAGGCAAATACTTGGAATGTTAAAAGTAGTATTCAACTAAATCTAGAATGTAAATCAAGGAACTATCCTTACATATATCAATATCCACAGCCTCAATTGTATTAGCTCTACCCCCCACAAATATGCTTGTTTATAGACTATGAGATTAGACTTGCACTCTAAAAGAAAGAGAAGAAAAAAAAAATGCCTTCAATTGAGCTCGCACCATTGGATGAATCTTTGATCTGACATATAAAAAAAAAAAAAAAAAAAAAAAAAAAAAAAAAAAAAACGGATGGTCGTATTACAAATCCATTGGAAGGATCTGGAGTTAGAAGTCCATCTTCTAAGGTTACCTTTCAGCCAAATGTGGTAGATAGCAGCTCCAAATGCAAGCTTTCCTACAGTATCACAACAAGTTTTCCCAGCAAAGGTCATGTACACAGTACACCCAAATCCATTCTCTCTCAAATGGCAAGATTCTCCTTCTTTGAGGGCTATCATTTAGATAGAGGCCTTTCCAGACTGAGGAAATGGGTAGTTGAAAAAGAGGTGTTTGACATCCTTAGAGGCATTCCAACATAGAATAACAAAGAGCAGAAAAAAAGAAGCTATTGAATCCATCTAAATAAAAACCAGGAACAGTGACCCAATATCTTACATTCGTCATCTGTAGTGACCCAATTAAGCGTTCCTTAATTGGGTCACCATCTAGGCACAGTGTTCCAGAAGTTGAAATAAGACGATAAAGAAGTGCAACTTCTCCCATGACTATGTACAATGTGATCTAATCTAATCTTACTTGATGCATTCCATAAGAAAAAAGAAAAATAAAGAATTTATTAGATGTAATACTAATCTAATAAATTGCTTTGCCATTAGGTACTAAAAAAGTTGTAACAGCTAAAATGTCATTGGCTGCCGAGTGGGAATGTTATATAGTTAACTCCGTTTTCAACTTTAGACACAAAACGACTACAAATCCATGCTATATAGTTAACTCTGTTTTCAATAGTTGCAGAGAAGGGGAGGGGGGAATCATTGGGAAAATGTATATAGCAATTCTGTCACTTTTGGGTGCACCACACAAGCATCTCCTTTGTTTCTGCTTAAGCTCATAACTAATACCTACTATCACTGCTGATTGATTCCAGAGAAACACCATAAAGAGTTACAGATTCTTTGGCATACCAAATAATCTCCATCAACATTTGACTATAATGAGATTATGAACATTGATCAGATACAGAGAAATTTGACTAGAAAACTAGGAAGTTAAAGGAATATATACAACACAGCATGTAGCCAAGTTTGACTAGATAAATTTGAAATACAACCAGTCAAATACCATATTGGAGTTGCAGTATTAGTAGGGGTTCGTTCCATCGTTAACAAACCTTAGTAGTTACAATCTGAATCTTCTCAAGGATTGGATCTATCATTCTAACTGAAGTTACCAATTCTGAACTGATATCTCTGAATATTTATGGGATGATCCGACAGATTATGATGAATACCACTCGCAAAATGAGTGGTTGCGATGGTGTTCAAGGCGCAAAAGATGAAGAAGAAGGAGGTTGTAAGAGCAGTTGCTACCACCATCGCCAAAGCCAAGGAAGAGAAAGGGCATTGCGCCAGACACAAAATAAGGAGGAGGAGGTTGCATCTTTGTTTGCTTGTATCAAAGAGACGACAGGGGGAACTTAGGGTTTTTTCACTCAGCAAATTCGATTCATTTTATTTATATTCAAATCATTAAAATGCTTAGCAGAGTAGAGTTGATGAACCTGATCAGAGCAGAGTTGATGAACTTTCGATCAAGTCAGAGCTACCAAGCTTCTCAGATAGAGAACCAGCTTTGCTCAGAGCTTCCAAGCTTCTCACACAGAAAGAGAATCGGTGCCTTCCGAGCTTCTCGGAGAGAGAACCAACGCATGCTCAATCTTCCAACCTTGCTCAGAGCTTCGATCTCAAGAGAGAAATAACCATCGCCTTCAGCTGTTCTACAGAGTATTTGATATTTCAATCGAGAGAAAAGCCCCTAAAGTCGGGATCATTATCAGTTGTTGTACTCATCGTGCGGCGCTGCAGGTGCCATGTGTACACAACGGGCCCCACATGGTACACATGGCACCTGCAGTGCCGCACGATGAGTACAGCAACACTGCAGTTACTGTAGCGGTTAAAAATCCCCAAAGTCGAGAATCTCTGAGTTTTTAATTTACTTGTGTTTTTGGTCAGAAAATAAAAATTGCAATGTCATTTGAAAAGTGAAATTTATTCTCCATGGAAAAAACAATCCCCTTGCAATCAAACACCTAGAATTATTTCTCTTGGAAAATAAATTTCACTTTACATGAAAAAATTTGCATTCCCCTTGCAACCTAACAGAGCCTGAGTGTTTAATTTCCCAAGTCGCTCCCACTCTGCAATTCTTGAGCCATTATCTACTTTTAGCAGTTTAGTTATATCAGTATGAACATTTTTTTTTGGGTAAGATCAGTATGAGCATTTAATTCAAACAATGAAGCAACAAGAATCTCTCTCTCTCTCCAAAGAAATATTTATAGATATTGGTTAAACTGTTAGGGTATGCGAGGATGTAGAATCAAAATTTAGTTGTAGGAATTGTATCCTTTCATGTATTAGGGTATTCACAAAAAACAAATGACGAGTTTCAGATTACCTCGTTAGTGTTACAAGAGCAACATCTCCGAAGGGACTCAGCACTTGTGCAAGTATCTCACTCAGCCACAAGAACACCCTTACCTTTAACAATAGAGGTTAGGGTTTAAAACCCTAGGTTGGAGAGGAAGAGAGAGAGTCATTGAAATTTTGAATTTTGCAAAAGTGAATTTTCTCTTCTTCTTAGCCTCTTTATAAAGAGTAGGGAAACTCTAATCTTAATGAGATCCACAAAACAAGTGGTTAGGGGTCCTATAAGGTGATCTTGCTAGAGTTGTTATAGTTTACCTCTTATATACCAAAATGTACTACAACTTAAGTGGTAGGTAGAATATTTACCAATAGCAATACCCTAAACGAGCAATAATTAAAACCCATATATTGGCTAAATTATTTACCTCTTAGTCTCTCCACTTAACAATATCATCTAACAGATCAACGAACATGGAACACTTACATCATCAAAACCCTAATATGTCGAATACATTTCATTAGGGAATTTCGATCTTGGATTGGACGTAAAACTTTCATAATAATATTTAAAATAATCTAAAACATTTTACAAAATTGCCACCAAGCTCAAAATTTTTTGTAATCACAATCAATGAATTCCCACTTGATATTGTCCCTGTTTGGGAAGTGGATTCCTTATTGAGACTTTCTCTCATGCACAAATGAACGTTGTGAATCGAGTGCACTGATTACTTGTCAATATTGGCATTAACTTTTAGTACATCAAAACGCACAACGTCCAACTACAATGGTGAGACCTCTTAGGTCTAGAGACCAGAGCACCAATGAGAGTCTTGTGGCTAAGATACAACAGACGACATTCCATACAAGACTCTCATAATGATCCAAATCGATACAGATGTTGGTCGCCTTGATGGGGGATTCCAATCCTTAAGCATGGTGGGATTGGGACTATAATGATCTTCCGAAAGCCTAGGGAAGACCATATTTTAAAGCCTTGAATGGGCTAGGCTAGTAGGGCCTTTTGGGTGGTGTGACCCAATTCATAGCTTCTTGCCAAATCTGTGGGGGTCAAAGCTGTCATTTCACTGTTCCTGTGTCTAGACACAGGTGACATGCTCTCTTACACTTTCTTTTCCCTTACTATTTGAGTCATCTATGATCTATATATAATTGTGAGGCACCCTCTCCGTGCCCCCATATTATTAAGGTCAGCAATCAAAATCAATTTATTAAGGAGAATTTTTTTTTGGTCTGCCAACAAAATAATTAACACTGTGGTCTAAAGCACCATGCTACGAAATCAAATATTCTCCCACCCCCTACATTGGACGAAGGGTCGAAAATAACCTCCCTTATTGTTTTCCATGCCCCAAATCCCCATGGTCCGCCAACGAGTAAAACCCTTCGGACTCTATCATATAAATCTGACCATTCCTAACCTTTATCTACCTTCCATTATCTGAGATCCCATTCCCTGACATTGAAATTCTCCTTTTGAAATGTGGGCTGGGGTTGGGACTTTAAGTGGTCCTAGCAACGCCATGTATTTGAAGAAATGTTACCCGCAAGTCCAAGTTCGAATGGAGAATCCTTTTACTGAAACTTATGGTAAAACAGACAATGTCTCCAAGCACTAGTACTGAACTTCAATGTCAGGGAATGGGATCTAAGGGAATGGAAGGTAGTAGATAATGGTTAGGAATGGTTAGATATCCCGCGAGGGCAATCCAGAAAAGAAGAACTAGATCTGGTTTGGTCAAAACAATGTGGTGGCCAAAGAGATGAATAGCTCATCAAAATTGTTATTCATTCCCTTTCTTCAGTAGAATCTCTAGTCCCAAACAATTGCGGTTAGCTGCCAAGAAGAGTGAATTCCTAAAGGGGTCCAATAAGTGCGCTTATCGCGGAGGACAAGCATTGAACAACTCAGCCAAGCTCGTTTATAAAACTTGTTCGAATCGAGAATAGCAGCTCCATTTTTGGAACCACATCTTAAGTTAAGCCCAAAAAAACAAGCCAAGTACTCAAAAAAGATCACATGTGTGTGTGTGTGTGTGTCACCCGATCGTGTGTGTGTGCGTGCGTCATCCGATTGTGCCAAACACACGACCCAGTGCCCGTACAGGGCGTGCGAAATGATCATTGTACTCTTGGTCATTTCTGGGGTTCGGTGGGGTGCCGCAGTCATTTTACGAGTCCCTATATCAAGGCGCAGGGGCGGTGTATATTGCACGACCGGGTGGTGTTTTCATATATATATATATAAAGATCTAAAGAATCATCAGTTCTAGTCCATTCAATCAATTTTGGATTCTTTGGGTCCAACCAGGTCATACCAAAACCAACCATAATTTGGAATTTTATCTAAGTAAACCTGAAACTGGACTGATAAATGATTGAGGCGGTCCATTTTGGCTGTTCAGTTGGTTCAGTCTCATTGGTTCGGCCTCCAAATTGACACATGTGCCTCTAAGGTGCTGGAGTGAATTTGATGACAAAATCTTTCAAAAACAATGTGGAAAAAGAAATCAATTTTTTTTTCTCTTTAACTAAGATGAGAAGTAATTAGAGTCTCTTTGGTATGATTTTTATTTATATTTATCTGGCTAATTTCTATTTTTGCAATTGTTTGGTATAATTTATAGTGCTTATCTCTATTTATTACAAATTAGAATAAATAAAAAATCATAAATAGCTCTTGAGCTATTTATGATTTATGGCCACAAATCATTTATTTTGATTTATTCTTTTTTTAAATTTCAAACTCTCAAACCCGTGCCCCTTGACGTGGTACTTCACATAGAGCGTCGACGTGGCATCGATGGAGTAGACCTGAATGAAGGCCACCGCCGACGTATGGTAAGTGATGAGACGTTTCTTGGAACTAAATTCCACCACCAGTAGCACCACCAATCCCAAAGCTGCTGACCTCCCGCTGAGCCGCTCAGTGAAAGGGCAGAAGCCAAAATCCACCTTCAAATCCTCCGACACTGCCTCCTTCAAAGGCACTAACGGCGACAATACTCCACCTTTCTTGGTCTTGGATGCTGATGATGACCTCTTACCTTTCTTGGTGTAGGCTTTCTTACCGGTTCTACTGCGATACCTGAGTCTCACCTTTGCGATTCTGTTTTCAATGTTGTCTCCATCATCTTCAGCTGATGATGGTTTGTCAGGTAATCATGGGATCATCTCCATGGTTGCCCATGGGAAACCAATCAAAGGAATTATGGGTTTGGTATAAAATTTTTATCAAACCCTTCTCTTTTTGCATCTCATAAAAATTAGGGTTGAACAAGAAGAGAAAGAACATCTCTTTTCATCCCATGAAAATAGGAAACCATCCCATACCCGAATGCATAAATAAAAACATTAAGATTCGCTAACCTGGAGAGCCTCAAGTGTTGCTCCTCCTCCAGATAATGGTTTTTCTCTCAATGAGTACTTCAAGAAAACCGTTCTTGAACCTTCTTGATGCAGCCAAAGATTCCCAAGTCAAACAACCAGCTTCTCCAAGAACTATAAAGATCCAATCTTTCAAGAGAGCAAGAGAGAGAAGAGCAAGAGAGCAAGAGAGAGAAGAGAGGGAGAGACTGACTCCTCTAACCCTTATTTAAATAGGTGGGACTCTAAAGAGCCCCATTGATTATTCCATGTGAGAGTCTGACTCTCTCTCTGTCTCTCTCTCTCCTCAAGTTTGACTTGAAACCTAATGGGCTTTCTTGACAGGCTTCTAAGTGGTGAAGAAGCAGAATCTAAAAGAGAATTTAAATAATTAATAAATTTAATCTATAGTGGACAATTAAATAATTGCATCACATCCATTAAAATTAAATAAATCATATTAATTAACAAATCCTAAAAATACCATGCATAATAACAGGTTATTACGCTCCAATCCTCCACTAATTAGCATCATCATTATGGAATCTAGGACATGTATAATATTGCCAAAACCCATTCCATAGTACATGTCCATATCAGACTGTTTGTGTACGTGATCGGAATCTACAAAACACGATTAAATACTTTAATCAAAATCATAATAATAATTTATCATTTTATGTAAAATAAGTTTTGCAAATCATTTCTAAAACGGTATAGGATCCTGATTCCCATATGACCATTCACAAACAGTCTATCCTTGATATTCCCCAATCGGGCAGTGGAGACCATGTTGAGTGACTCTTTCACTAACAAAATGTTCCCGCATTCCCAGAGCACTGACTTCGGTTATCTTGAACTTTAGTCATTGATGAACCAAAGAATGCGTTCACATTTTACAGTGACAAGGCCCTCTCAGGTATCGAGTCTCGGTGACACATGTCTATCCCAAACCTACATCTGACAGTAATACATGACGGAATCATACAAGTAGATTCTTTGCCAATACACATCAATATATGTACTCGCATTTGTACCCTGACATCACCATGTCTAAGCATATCCAATGCGATGACTATATGATAAGGGTCCCAGCCCAAACCCTAGTTGTAACTGCCATTCTAAGTGTAAATTTACGAGCATACATTGCTCAAAAATTTTATATCGCAGGTGATAATATTAAACTAGAATATATGAAAGGTTCAATAAACAATAAACCGGACTGAACCGGAGCAAACCAGGTTTGATAGACATACATATCCAACAGGTTTCGTCTCTGTCAGGTTGGAGGAGGTGTTCGTTTAGGGATCGATGCCTCACATGGTTGGGGAGGAAGAAGATAAGAGATGCACATAAGCATACTAGTTATTTTTCCCATAATATATTATGCACATAGGCATACCAAATCTATTTTTAATTGTATAATATGTTATACAAATAGTAACCAAACGATTATTATTTGTAGACCATAATTTATTGTCACAAATGATTTCTCAAAAGTAGGTAATAAATATAAATACAATAATACCAAAGAGACCCTAAAATACATAGAAAGAACTAACAAATCAGCACTGGATGACCACCAACGGATATATCACAAACTCAATTCACATAATCGACAAAAACTCCTTCATAGCTACTAAACCCTGTTTCTAGAGGAACCTTGAACGTTTACACTCAGCAGGAATACCTTGAGGGAATCTCTGCAAATCGTTGCAATAGTTGTAAACCATGTAATATTTCTGTACCCATCTAAGTCTCCTTCGTCCCATGGCATCAAGCCCTTGAGTCTGCCAAGCTGAATCAAAGAAAGAATTTGTAGAACTTGAACTACAAGTAGATGTTCCAGAGGATGACCAGACACAGGCATTAGCATTGAAGTTCCTATAGTAAGCAGTGAAAGGTGCTTTGGTCCAATCTGTTTTCACTAGCCCACCTCTTGTTGCCCAGTCATCTGCATTCCAGAGGCTTGAGTAGATCCTCATGGGTTGGTTCTTAGGGAACGGAATTCCAATTGCTTCATGGTTGTTGAAAACTCTGATAGGAGTGTTATCAACTAAGAAGCTGAAACAAGAAAAAGGTCAAAAAAAGTTAGATGGTTCGGTGATTTTTGAAATTATGTATAAAAAAATGAGGCCAGACTTACATGATCTTTTGTGGGTTCCAGACAATGGAGTAGGTGTGGAAGTTCCTTGAAGGGTCGAACCATAGGTAGAACTGCTGCTCTCTGTTCCCTTTCCCTTGAGTGAACACATTGGTATGGAGGATATAAGGGTCTCCACTAAGGTTCCCCAAGAACTCAAAATCAATCTCATCATGGGTTGGCCCTTGAGAAGATAACTGTAACACACAATTAATGATAATCAAAGAATATAAAAGTTTGAACATTCAGGTCAGAAAGGAAATGAAGGAAATTAATGAAGTGGGTGTAAAAAAGACTTACATAATAGGCAGTTACAGTGCCAGCTGAGTTGCCTGAAACAAGTTTGAGCTCCATGTCAATCCTTCCAAAGAGATACTCATTCTTGGACTGGAAGCCAGAGCCAGAGGTTTTGTCCAGTGACAAGGTGAGAAGTTGCCCTCCACTGAGTATCTTACCACGGTTATCACCCCAAGTGAGATCAAAGTCTTGGTAGAAATTACCAGCAAAGGCAGTAGTCCTTAAAGAGCTCAGAACTAGACCAATCAACACAAGGGCTGAAAGCCCACATGAAGAGATTGACATTTTAATCACTATACAGTTTATAGAGATGACAATACCCCACAGACAGAGAGAGAGAGAGAGAGAGATGTTTTGAGTGAGCAATGAAGAATGGGCTTTGATCATGTATTTATACAGCAAGAGATGTTTGTGTTGTGGCTCTTGCGAGCTTGCGGGGGAAGTTTGATTACGAAATAACAGTAAAGAAGTAGTGGCTTCAAGCTGGAACAGCTATTAGCACTTTGGAAGCTGGAACCTTTGTTTCCGCGTTGCGTGATATGGGGTTGTAGGAAGCGGCGGTGGACCCATAGCTTTCCTTCTTTTTTCTGGTTTTTTTTTTTTTTTTGGGTAATGTTTTTTCTGGTTTTAATGTTTAGGGTTTTGGGTTTTAATGACAAAACACAGCTCTGAAAGTTGGATCTACGTTGATGTATGTATATCTCCACCTCAGATCCATGAAAACCTTCTAATTATTATGTGGGGGACCATAAGGAAGAAGACAAACATGCACCAAACGTATGGTGGTTCTTTAAATAATGTATTAAAAGAAAAAATATATAATTGTTCAAACTCTTAAGGGTTTGACTGCTTTGAAATTGGATTCCTCATCATGTGTGGACCCACAATTTTTTTTTTCCTTTCATCATTATGTGAGACATGGGCAATCAAACAGTTTCAGTGGTTCATAGTTCATAGTTATAGTTTTGGACAGCCTTTTCTTCGGCACAAAAAAGATGCTTTGAAAGTCATTGAGACTTCGATCAACATAATCTGGTGAAGATAATGAACATGTAATTTATGAAAAGAAGGAAATGATGAAAGTAACACGATTATTCATGAACAAAGGCAAATGAATGAATTCTCGTAAGTACACACGAAAAATGTTAAATGTTGAATGAATAATATGATCAAACGCCAAAACTTGATTCTTGTAATGCTTATATTCTTATAAATGATATAGGAGGAGGTTTTCATACACGGTCATGTATAAGAGGAATCTTTTACACTGAATTTTAGTAACCGTTAGATCGAATTATTTTAATCTAAACCGTTGAAGAATAAATTAATGATATATACTTCTCCTATACAGTTATCTTTTGGTTACTCTTTCAAATACGTCTCTACAATTTGTATTTATCAACAAATAAATGAAAAAAAGGTAACAAGGATGATTAGAGACAAAAAAAGAGAAAACAATTCGATCTCTTTCTCTTCTCTTTCTCTTTGGCGTTCCGTCTTCCCATTGTGCGATTTCTACAAATTATCCCCACATCGAAAAATAATCGGAAAGAATCATTGAAGCTGAAGGAGTTTTGAAGTCTAAAGGAGTTTTGAAGTCTAAATTTTGTAATCGCTTTGCCGGGAAAGACGTAAATTTTTCGATCCGTAAAAAATGCAAAAACTGAGGCTTCGAGTAGATGATAACATTCCTGAGGAAGAGAGAGATAGAGAGAGGGGAAAAAAAGTAGGGATTTCACTCTTTCAACTGTCGCAACCTCGCTCTGCAGCTCCGGAGCTCACGCGTGTTGGGTTCGTTTTCTTCTCTCCACTTCTCCTTTCTGGAAACCACTTCCGCCACCGCAAGAGACTGAAAAAGTAGCAGCAGCAACATAATGCCGTCAGGCAAGCACCCCGGCCATGGCAACTCTTCTTCTTCTTGTTCATTTTGGTTACATTCTCATATTACCAATTCAATGGCTTCCCGCATAAATCTCGTGGCAACAGCCCTTCCGGAAATAGCAGTGGTCGCCCCCTGATTCAATCAACTTCAGTTCCAAATTCCAATAGCAAATGCATCTTTCACCTCCGGTGGCAGGAGCCTTTCCGCTGCTAAATTTTTCCTCCGCCTTATTCGCTGTGAGCTTTTTTAAGTCATCTTGGTACCTGGCCCAAGCCGAGGGATGGAGAAGATAAGGCTTTAACCGGCAGTGCACATGGGTGCATGGAAGGTTGTAGATATAAAATTAAAAAATTTTTTAACAAAAAATAGAAGCACAGAATGGGCCAATTTCTTAAACCAAGCAGTCTCTATTGCTTATTCAATTTCAAATAGACAAGCATCCAACAATGTACTTTAGTAGTCATGGCCCAACCAATTTGAGATTTTTTTCCTTCTGCAATTGCGATACAAGTAAGCTAATAGACAAGCATCCCTATGAAAAGTTGAGATAAATAGCAGATTTAACTCAAAGCATGTCAAATTGTCAATATTCATCTGTGTTTGAAGGTATCTTTTGAGACAGTCTAGTAAATTTTTTCCGTAAGACTTGACGAATGTTAAGAATCTCTGAAGAGCTTCAATAAAAAGAACTAAAAAGGAGGTGGAAAGAAGAGAAAGCTAAACTGAAAGCTACATTAATGAAAGCCAGAGATGACAATGAATCATCTTCTAGTTCCTCAGAGGGTTCTCTCACTTCTGTTCTGATTTCCTCACCCTCGTCCCCGAGCTTCGCATCAGAAGCCAAGATGCCGTTGCATAAAACCTTGAAAATCAAGAAGAAGCTTTGCGAAGAAGATGAGGTAGAACAGGTCCATCCTTCATTGGATCCGCATGAGGACCGATAACACCATCAGGTACAATGCAAAATGTAGGCACTAGCGCCGCACAAAGCTAGGGTTTTAAGGGGTTGCGAGCTGCCCCCTTTCTGGGTCAAATTAGAGTTGTAGGTCTTGCAAGAAAATGGCAAGTTACTATTATTGTAATTCGTTTGTTAATTAATTGGGAACTCTAACGAGTCCCTGAACCAGATTTTGTTGCGATTGTTGCTTGTCTCTTTGTTGCGGAATATTTTGAACAAGAGGGTTAGTTCAATTTTATAATGGCTTTTGAAAAGATAAAAAAATCATCTTCTAGTTCTTCATCTGAATCGAGTGATACCGAATGCAAAAAGATTGTTGATATGAAACAGCTCAGGAATAGGGCATTGGCAGAACCACAGTCAACCAGTGAATTAGGAACATTAGTAACAACCTCAAACCTTCAAATCAAAGAACAGGGAATTGCAGAGGTGAATGAAGATCAAAGTTTAAAGAGTTGCTATAATGGTGACAGAAGGGTTGGAGGAAGCAGAAAGAGAAGGGGACGGAGAAGAGAAAGAGATCGAATTGTTTCCCCTTTTTTCTCTAATCGTCCTTGTTCCCTTTTTTTTATTTATTTGTAGATAAATATAAAGTCTTGTAGACGCATTTGAAAGAGTAATTGAAAAGTAACCGTATAAGAGAAGTATATATCATTAGTTTATTCTTGGATGGTTCAGATTTAAACAATTCAATCTGACGGTTACTAAAATCCAGTGTAAAAGATTCCTCTTATACACGACCGTGCATAAAACTTTTAGCCAATGATATATGATAATTATTATTGATTTTGTCTCGTTCACTGGATTTCTAGCTCACCCCATGAATGTTGCATATTGTCTTGTTCACTGGCCTTTTTGAATGTCATATTTTGTATTATGAATCTTGTAGTGTTTTTTCTTATATTCCAAGGGAGCAAAACAGCTTTGCTGACTCTCTGACAAGAAATGCACTGTTGGTGACATGTACGACAGTTTGACTAATTTTTGATCCATGGATTGTAGACATGTGTTCTAGTCCGTCCATGTATAATCCACTTTAATCTCAATTAAGTGTTCATTCTACCAAAAAAATGTCATTTTGTTTTAACCGAGTTTTAAATGAAATGGTTTAGTTATGAATGTTAAGTAAAATGTGGAAGGATCGAAAAAGTTTTACCCCGTTCATCCAAGTCTTCCGCTATTACGGTAATGAATCTTTATTATGTTAAGAAATGGTTTACTTTGCGCGTTCCCAATCAGGTCTGGCTATGTGGGCCGTGGCCGACCTATGGCAACCTGGGGTTGTGACATGAAACACATTAAGTAAGGGGCAAAAGGGTCATTTTACAGTAATGGAATTTCCCAAATCCCAACCCTTATTTCTTCTTCTTTCCCTTCTAGTCGCTACTAACGTGTAACTTTTACAATGTTATTTTATTGAGCATGCCTATGTCCATGGCTACTACCGCTGGTGGGAATAAACAATGATTGGTCACATAATAGTTCTGTATGTTATTTTTTCAATGAAATTATCGAATCAAATATATGTTAGTGATACACCACCGACATCTTCTTCACGTGTTTCTAACACCCTAAGTCTAGTTGTATCTAGCTCTCAAAATATCACTGAGCTAAGTCTGTTAGGATAGGTGTCAGGTTTGTTAGGAAAGTTGTTAAGTTGTTAAGAGACAGTTCTCTATATTTAGTTTTGATTTACATCTTAGTTCATTTCAAGGTTGCATATATGTAACTATTTTTGCAATGAAATGTAATCTGAGATTTCACCACATGGTATTAGAGCGACTAGAGCTCTAACAAGGTTCCCTTTTTTGTTCTTTAATGACATCATTCACTACAACAAGATGCAACTTTGTGGGATTTTCCTCCTCTCCATTTCTCGATCGGTTATTTCTTATTATTTCCACCCTGAGAGTGCGACAAGTGGCACTCCCAAATCCAACGGTCCACATTTGAATCCCTCAAATTAACTAAGAGTTAACCCTGGTGGGTGTAACCCAGGGACTAGCCAGGGTTGGTAACCAAACCCACCCTTAAACTGTGGTTAACCCAAATTCAAACTCAATTGCCCCATCTCTTTCTCTCTCTCTCTCCTATTTTCCTCATTCACACGATCTCTCAACCCTAATGGAGCACTCTTGCACCTCTGCATTTTTCAGGCGACGGCGCACCTCATTTTGCCACTGAAACTTCAGGGGACGGAACACTCATAAGCCTCTGTGTTTTCAGGCAATGGCGCACCCTCATCTTGCCTCTGCAACTTCGGGTGACTAAGCACTCTTACGCATCTGTGTTTTCAGGCGATGGCACACCCTCATCTTGCCGTTGCAACTTCAGGCAACAGAGCACTCTTACTAATTTGCATTTTTAGGCGACGACGCACTCTCATCTTGCCGCTATAACTTCAGGTAACTTCCTCTGCCAAATCCTTTTCCCCTAAATTTTTTTTAATTAAAAGAAATCATAGGAGTGCAAAGTTCTCCCCCCCCCCCAAAAAAAAAACCTGGATTGAGTTCCCAATCCAAAACCTCCGATCCACCGACACCCCCAATCAAGTTACCGTTCACGGCCGACATCTCCTTGGTCTTCTTGGACTTAGTCTCCATTTTTATCTTAATTTATTGTTTCCTTGAGTTAGAGGTATCCTGGGACAGAAGAAAGAAGATGGGTTTGTCCCTTAATACGATGGCATCACCACATGTCAAATTGGGAACAAAATTGTTTGTACCGAATGACTTAGAACATGAAAATTTTGAAATTGGAAGAAAAACAATTAGGACCTATTATGACCCTTCGATGCTTGTATGCTTCATACATTGCATGGGCTTTATGCCCCTTTCTGTCCTGAAGAACCATACCAAGTTGAAATGAAAATCTTTTATACAAGAACTGTTACATATACCTATGCAGATCACTGAATGTACCAACCATGGTGTCATGCAGCCCTAGTGACTCAAACCCAATCTATCCCAATGATAGGCAATTCTTAAGACAATTCATCTAGTGGCAAGTGTTGTCACTGTTTTAAAATAACTTGTGTTGCTTCTTCTTTCACTTTTCCCTTCTGAACTATTTTTCTGTAATATAGATGTGCATGCAGCATGAGGCATAACCCAAGTAGAGGAAGCATTAAAAAGTACACATAGATCATTCTTGGGCCAAGTAATATCTAAGGAGAATATTCCATGAATGTTAAAAATTTTGGATCAACACATTCATCCCAATGAAATCAATAGGAATAACATGAGTTATCTTAGTATCATTATTGAATTTGGGTTAACCACGGTTTAAGGGTGGGTTTGGTTACCAACTTCAGACTTGTCGACAATGTGGCATCTGTGTTCACACACAAAGGGAGACACTGCCCCTGGTTACATAAAAATAATCCAAGGCAAAGGCATGCTTGAATGGAAAAAGAGAAGATCTGAGACTCAAATTCCGTATCAATTTCACAACACAGTTGAGCGATGAACAATGCTCTGAAATTGTTGATGTTCTTCAAAATTGTGATTAAAATCAAAAGTTGTTTCACTTTTATGTGTCTTTGAAAATTTTCTCTTGGCATTCACATTCACTGCCAATACTAAAAAATCTTTGAAATTGGCTCTACTATAGCTTTTTATGGTTTTTGGGAGGCCTTTAGGATTAAGAATGAACCCCTAAAATCTCATCTGGATTTGTACCCTACTGAATTTCATACAAAATTTCAGTTGTTCTTCTATTGATTTCATCAGCTTATTTTTTCACAGGAATGGATGAACAACCTCCGATGTGTAGTTGTGGTCAAGGAAGGATGGTCACGCTGACTTCCAACACGCAAAAAAATCCTGGACGATAATTTTACAGATGTCCAGTCAATGGAAAACATCTAAAAGCTTTAATCTGGGTGGATCGGATTTCCTGGAATGAATCGGGGAATGTAGACACAAGGGCTTGCCAATCACATGAAAGTGTCAACAACCGCACATAGTTGAATTCGATTGCTCCACAACGAGCATCTGGCCCACAAGTGCATAACCAAATACTTGTGGACCAGACACTACTCAACCACTACTATGGAATGACCATCTTCCTCTACATTTGGTGTTGTTTCTTTCGCGCTATGTATTTTATGCAACGACTGTTGAAATTTATGTCTTCTATTTTGACAGACTGGACAATGTTTTTGTTCTTAGCCACGTAAAATTTTTATCTTTTCCACTTTGTTGTTTTCTTTAGCTTGGATTTAATGAATATTTTCAACAAACATGGTCTTGGAGAAATTAGATTAAACATGAGTAAATCCGATCATATGATAGAGATAAAAGTTTGCTTGTGTTTAAATTAACATTGTATATTACAAGTTTTAGTTGTAAATTTTCCATTTGTTGATTCAAATTCCCCTTCAAGGTCAGGTACTTTATCCATTGTGAACAGACATCAGCTACCTAAAAACACTTCAAAGGCATCAGATGCTTATATTTCACTCCAATCAACTTCAAAACCACTATTGAGTGTAACTTCGTTGTTTTACACTAAATTTTTTTGTTGTGACATCAAATACCCATTTAGATGTAGCAACATCCACCAACTAACCAGATTTTCATAAAAAAAATATAAAGTTACATTTCCTTATGTTCTATGGCGATGACCAATGAAGCCTCTTAAAGAGAAGAATAGTTATATTTTAACCACGAATGGAAAAGAACAAGGTCCATTGGAGGAAATGGTAAAATAAGAATTGTTTAGCCATTCGCGCCTCAGTGATTCCATTGAATTTGATGCCACATTAGTTTATTTGGGATTTCTCCCTACTTTACCACTAAAGCACTCATTTAAAAGAAAGACCGAAAAAGATAAGGGTTGCATCTCATCATTATGTAAAACATCAAAAAATTGGACCATTACTTTGACTAGAGACTACTGGATACAACTACTAAAAATTCAAATTTGGCCATTACATCCAGTTCTGAAAGAACAGATCCAAATTAGTCAAATGAATGAGCCATAGATATGAAGCAAATGCATGATAATTGAGAGCACACAATTGATCATAACCATCAAATAAAGTGCATTCTTTCAACACTGACAAATATGTAAAAGGTCTTAAAGACATCAATGGCGACTGTTAAAATCAAAATCTGCTAAGCCATTCTTTTTCCCCAAATTAAATACTACATGTGCACTTGTTTCCACTTCAAATGATCAGCTTCTCAAATCCTCATCTTAGTTTGAATGAGATGTCCAGTAGATCAGCCAACTGGAAAGAAATGAATTTACCAATCAGAAAACTACAAAAATTTTACCACCTAGTTGCACACTGTTCAGCCAATAGAATTGCACAATATTAAATTAGATGGTGTAGGGCTTTTTGTCCTTTTTCCCTGTGTTTTCAAACAACCTTTCAATCGTTTTGTAGTAATTTTGCCCTCTATCTTTTTCTTCTCTTTCTTTTTAAACCCTTTAGCAATAAACAGATTAGGCTCCTCAGTTAACTCAGCTTGGTGTGGGGCATCCTTGATAAGATTGTGTAATTGTTTAAACAAGTCAGTAGCAGCATTATTCACCAAGTCATATCCATCTGCTGAATTGGATGCTTCTGATGCAAGCTTTACCAGTTTACGGTATAGTAATGTATAACGTTGTGTAGAAGCCAAATTAACATCTTCCATAATCTCTTTTTCCCTGCTATCTTCAATCACCATGCTTCTCGTTGCACGTGTCCATCTACTCAAAATATATGCTTTAGGAATTGACTTGATATCTAACAAATCCAAAACTTTCAAAGTATGACAACATAGAGTGCCAAATGTCTCAAACTTTCTACAGCTACATTGAACAACAGACTCAGATGGATTACACTCAACTTTAAATTCAATTTTCTTCTCATCTATACCAACACCATATTCACGCAAGCTAGAACTTTCATTCTTCCACTTTATGCATGTGACAATCACCAACCATTGAAAACTCATCTTGAAATAAGTCAAAGATTTTTTTAGTGTAAACTTCTCCTGCATGTTTAATAATTTTTTTACGGGGAAACATATTCTTTGGGAGCTTATTTCTTGCATCAAAATCAGCCTTCAATTCATTAGCACGCTTCTCATTGACTACCCTTTCAAAATGCTTAAAAAACTATACAATATCTAAAGTAGATTTTGTGTTACACCTGCACCCAAAATACACCCTAATTTTTTAGGCTAAATTGAATTTTCATTGGTTGGTGTTGTGATACTGCCAACTGTCAAACACCTGTGACCTTGGGCAGTAACAGTCAAAGGGAAAGCTCGAACATAAGGATGAGATTCACACCTTGATGGGCGATTGCACCACTTAAAGGTAAGCTTTTAATCCTAAAAGTTATGTATCCATACCCTCTTTGAAGACCTGAAAGTGCAGGCCAAGGCCTAGAGACTTTACTATTTTTGTTTAGCCTTTTCAGCAAGAACGGATTATCAAACGGGAACCCACTGCTGATGAGTCCGTTCGAAAGTCCATTCGTGCTGTTGACCTCTTTTGTAAAGAAAACTCCTGTGGGACCCACATACCCCGTGCTCCAAGCATCTTAGATGTGTCTCCGAACATAGTGGACCCCACCCTTAACCTTCCCTAACATTGTTGGACCTCATAGATGGGCCCACAAGCCTTATGATGTGTTAAAAATGGATTTTTGGAACTAAGGACCTAAACCAAACAGACCTTAAGTGGTCACTTGTTATAAATAGGACCTTAGGGCCATTTGTTAGCCATTCAATACCTCACAACCAAACCGTGGAAGCAAGGAGGAGAAGAAAAGAAAGGAAAGAGAAGAAGAGAAGGAGAGCAAGAAGGTTGGCTTTGTGGCTTGCTGATTTGGGGAATCACTATAGGACATTCCATCCATTCTAGGTAAGCCTATAGCTTCTCTCTCTTTTCCCTACCCTTGGTTCTTCAGAACCTTTTCTTGGATCTGTTCTAGCCTAGGGTTCTTCTTGAACCCAAGGTGCTACCTTAGGTGTATATGAGTTCAGTAATGGACCCTATCATCCCTTGCATGCACCTAATAACCTACTTAGAATAGCCCACATTGCTGTGTTTTTGGACTCTTGACCTAAACCCTATTTGATGAACCATAGAAGGATCCCAATCCTTAAATCCCTAAGACCATGCTTAGGCTAGGTCATGACAACCCTAATGGACTGTGGAATGACCCTCTCTAAACCCTAAGACCATCAGACACCTAGGGGTTATGGTTGGAAATCGAAACAACTAAGAAATTCATATACTGGTTCGAATGGATTTACGAATGGACCTAGGCATCGGGCCTCCATTCGAAAATCCGTTCAGCCTTTAATGTTTAAAACTTGAGCTTTGGCTTGAACGGATTCACCAACGGACCCACTGGGTGTGCCTTCGTACGAAAATCCGTTCATTCCATTTACCCCCTTTCCTCTCAGTTTTTCATTTACTGAGAACGGATTCACGAACCAACTCATACCATCTGCCACAGTTCGAAAATCCGTTCGTTATAGACTTCTTAACTTCTGCTCACTATTTGAACCATAACTTGGTCAATACACATTGTATCGATGCGATTCAAGTTGAGTTGTAAACTAGACTTCTAGGGCTACATTTCATATGAAGAAAACCCTGACCAAATTGGAGTGGAAGGTGCTCCAAAGTGGGCCCAAACATGGCTGATGTGTTTTGACAGCAAGGGTTAGAATTAAATCTATTTACCCCGATGACTTAAAACCAAGGGTTCCACTTGGAACCCAAGGTGCGGCTTGGGAGGATTATGAGTTTCACTAATTTACTCTACCCCCTCACTTTATAGACCTAAAGACCTCCTTTGAGCAACCCTAGTTGCTGACCTAAGGCCCCATGATCTTAACTCTATACTATGGATTCAAGAGGGATCCAATCCTCGAACCCTAAGACCAATGCTTAGATTAGGTCATTGTGACCTTTATGAACTCTATGATGACCTCCCCAAACCCTAAAACAATAATATACATAAGGGTTGAGTTTGGGAAATGATAACTTGATGAACCTCTATTTTTCCCCGAACGGATTTACGAACGGACCCACACGACTAGGTTACGTTTGAAAATCCTTTCGCACTTTTTTGCTATTTTATGAATTTCAAACCTTGGGGACCCTTCCTAGACCCTTCCTACACTTCATAACATTATTGTTCATGCACTTTTAGGCTACCAATCTACTACGGGGAAACATGTATCACGTCGATCGATAACGAATACTACGAGCGATACACGAACTATGTGAGTGGGTTTTGGGTGATTGTTTGGGTTTGCTTATTATTAAATATTCATTTACCATGCTACTTGTATGATTAATAAGCATATTGCATATTTGCATTATTTATCTTAATTGTGAACTAATTCGAATGTGGATATATGAATTGCTTCATTATTGTATCGGGTTACGGTGTCGAGTGTAGCGGTATCAGAACCCCAAAAAGGTTTATGAACTCTTATTGTTTATCATATTAGCCTGTATGCGTCGTGTCGTGCTGATACCTGGGTGCTAGATGGAATGGGACGTTGATGCACCGAAATACCTCTCGAGATAATAGGATTTGCATGTAGTATAACTGTGGTTAGGATCTTATTTCCCTATGCTATGACCCTTACCAATAGGTGTTTAGGTGTTGGGTGGTCAGGGCTCCTTGCCTGTGGGGGAGAGAGGCCAGCTCAAGGATGACTCCTGATCATCAGGGTTTGCCACTGGGTGGTTTGGCTTCAACCAACGTAGGTTCCCTAGTAACGACAGAGGTTTCACTGTGGCGATAATATAAGTGACCCAGGGTGTCTCCCGAGTTGTTACAGGAGCATATACCTGGACTTAGATTGTTTGCTAGGTGAAAAATATACTAATATTTACATGTATCATGGACTATGTGTGAATTGTATGTTTGTGCATTCCCCATCCCCTCATTGGGCTCAATGGAGCTTACCCGTGTTGCACAACCCTTTTTAGTTGTATGCAGGTGGTGTCTGATGGTGCTTCCTTCATTTTGATGTGAACCGATCGGAGTCGGTGACATAGGACTTTGATTGCTAGCGTACACTCGGGGACTGTGCCATTGGAGCACAACTTTATCTTTTCCTATTTTATTTATCATTTGCATTGTGTAAACTTGACAACACTACTGTTACTTGAGTTTCAGTTAATATTTTGGGTTAAAAATGTAATGTATTAAATTATCTATTACTTAAACTCAAACGTTTATGTTATTGTAAACGCTTCCGCACTCTTGTATCTACATTTGCTTTTATTGTAAATGTATTTCTTTCGTACTCTAATATTACTATGATTTAATATTGGTTTATGACTGTGAGTTGGCCACTACATCGAGATCCTGGCAGTAATGTGGGATGACTCGTGTCATCCCAGTCATACCCTTTTATTGTACTTTATCCCTTGTTAGGATGGGGGTGTGACATTTTGTATAGTCCTTCAAGTCAGCACTTATACTTTCACTCAGTTGTGTACTCCGCATACCTCCTATAAATGTATTATTTATATAAGATCTGGTCCAATTCTTTTTAAGTCCATACAAACAATTTAACCATGAATTATTTTCAATGCCATACTTAGTCCGTAATTCTTCCCATGCAGACTAAAATTGTACTTCCTTAACATACTGATATACACACTTTTTGAGATCTGACAGAAAGCGTGATCCATTCTTCATCAAGTTGTCTAGATATTTAATCGTATTTTGCATTAAATGTCAAGTACACAAACCATGCCATGTCCCATGAAACACCTCTGAAATTGCCTTTGCCATTGCAACATCTTGATCTGTAAAATTGGTTATAAGCTTCTTTTGCCCATGACTTTCCAAGAATGCCTCAAACAACCATTTGAATGATTCCACTGTCTCATCGTATAAAAGAGCTACCCCAAATACAACGGCTTCTCTGTGATGGTTAAATCCAGTAAAAATTCCAAACGGCCTATTTTTCTTGTTTGTGCAAACTGTAGTATCGAAGGTAACAACATCACCAAACAAGGCATAATCTATTATCATTCTCGCATCAACCTAAAAAATATTTGTTATAAGCTCATCCATATCCAACTGCACAACGTAGCTAAAGGATGGGTTTAACCTAGATTGTTCTGTAGAATACTGTAACAAACTACTCGCTTCAGCATAACCTAAGTCACGCTGACGTTTAGACCGGAGATAATTGTGATGATCTTTTGGAGTATAACCAAAATTCTGTCTTCCACCTGCCTGTTTATCCATGTACTCAAATGCGGCCTTAGGTCTGATTCCAGAATCTTTGGCCAAGTCAATTCCATGCCCATGTATTTCCGAAACATTCCATTGTCACCGCATCATGTGCGTGGTAGATAGTATATGAAGCTTGTGATTATGGCCTTTAACAAAATCATGGCATCGGTATTTCCCATTTCCATAAGCGTTATGCCCATTTGAGCAGGACAATCTGTTCTCATCTTTGCTCGAGGGCAATTAGTGTCAATATCACGCATGTCTTTTTTCCTAATGCCATGTTTATTACATGTGAATCTCCTCGATGTTATCGTAGTCTTGTCTTTTTTGCTCTTATTTCCAAATTCTTTCCTGACACTAAAATCAAATCTTCCTCCATAACTATTATAGAATTCATAAGCCTCGCTCTCTGAATTAATATGCATGTTGATCTGAGGCTTATTCTCATCTGGTGTAGCCATTGGATTATCCATATCCCTACACAGTCTCTCAAATCAATCACTAAATAGTGACAACACATTTAGCTTAAAAAAAATTAGGCATAACAAATATAAATTTAATCTTACAACATAGTGCTAATGAAAACAGAGTTTTTAATTTAATTCATAGAGGAAAATGTATTGTTAACCAATTAGAACTGGAACCTCTGAAACCCTCTAAAATCCTCTGAAACGAGATAAATTTCATATGCATCTATTATAGATGAAAAATCAGATTTGAGGGGGTCCAACTAAGATCATTTTTCTAAATCAATGGAGGAATAATGCATGAATAAATATTAGTTATTTCATTAAATGAAGCAATGAATTTTCTACAGATGAAGCAATGAAAAAAAAATCAGTGAATTCTGCATTAACCATTAGATGAAGCAGATGCAGCTCTATGTCAGGAGTGGGGCAAACTTTGAAACAGATACAAAAATTCAAGACACACATAACAAAAAATTTGAAGGCTGAATGGAAATTGCGAGTTTGGTTTAATAGTAGCAATAAAAAGAAATTTATTTCACTTTTTCACAGGGGGAAATAGGTAAATTACAGAATATGTTTACCTGTTTAGGCTTTAGGGGGACTACAAAAAAAAATACCCCTTTCTATTTATGGTATTATAAAATTTTCCCTCTGTATAAATTTAAACACCCACTCCACACAACAAACTCATTCCCACAAATGCAAAGTCCGAACTCATTCCATTATCTGTTTCAATTCCACCATGACACATTCTATTCTATTGCTTGGACTTCTGATAGTAGCAAACCTTATGGTAAGGGAAAAATTTTTTTTTTTTTTTTAATTATCCATTCATTTCAACATGGTTATTGTCTATCCTTGGTTTATTTTTTTCATTTAATTGTTATATTTTCCCCATGACATTGCAGGGTTCTCAAGCTAAAAATTCCTTCTCACAGTACTGGGAAGAGCATATTGGCATTCCCCAACCTCCACATTGGGTAGCTGCAAAGGCTTCTCCATTAAACTTCCATCAGGTGGCAGTATTTATGAAACTTATAGAGGAAAATGAATTGGCTTCCCACCTGCATTTGTTCTGTAGGCAGGCTAATGTCGCTTGTTCTACAAATGCATTGGTGAAGAAGGTAAACATGGTCTTCTTCCGTTAGGAGTACAGAATTGGAGAGCATTGAGTTCAAAGATGTATAGGGTAAAATGTAGTCTTGACCTCTCCGCAACTTTTTTTCTTTTCAGTTAATGCTCGTGGTTATGATAAAAATTCAATGGTTTAATTAAATTGGCTCTGCATTTAAATAGTTGAATTCTTATTTTTTTGGTATTCACGATTTGTTTGGGTTCAGACTTGGGATTGATATTCACAGCCCTCATAATATTACTTATAATATTGTTGTTGGTCGCAAAAAGAGTGAGAAGAACTTCGCACTCCTACGATTTCTTTTAATTAAAAAAATTTAGGGGAAAAGGATTTGGCAGAGGAAGTTACTTGAAGTTGCAGCGGCAAGATGAGGGTGCGCGGATACCTGAAAACATAGATTAGTAAGAGTGCTCTATTGCCTGAAGTTGCAGCGGCAGTATGAGGGTGCTTCATCGCCTGAAAACGCAGAGGTGTAAGAGTGTGAAGTTGCCTGAAGTTGCAGTGGCAAGATTAGGGTACGCCGTCGCCTAAAAACGTAAATGCTTAAGAGTGCTCTATCGCCTGAAGTTGCAGCGGCAAGATGAGGGTGCGCCGTCACCTGAAAAGGCAGCATAAGAGTGCAAAGTTGCCTGAAGTTGCAGCGGCAAGATGAGGGTACGCCGTCACCTGAAAACTCAGATGCGTAAGAGTGCTCCATCTCCTGAAGTTGCCGCAGCAAGAAGGGGGTGCATCATCGCCTGAAAACACAGGTGCGTAAGAGTGCTCCGTCGCCTGAATTGCAAAGGCAAGATGAGGGTGCGCCGTCGCCTAAAAATGCAGAGGTGTACAAGTGTTTCATCCCCTGAAGTTTCAGCGGCAAAATGAGGTGCGCCGTCGCCTAAAAAATGCAGAGACGTAAGAGTGCTCCGTTAGGGTTGAGGGATAGTGTGAATGAGGAAAATAGGAGAGAGAGAATGAGATGGGGTGATTGAGTTTGAATTTGGGTTAACCACGGTTTAAGGTTGGGTTTGGTTACCAACTCTGGTTAGTCTCTGGGTTACACCAACTGGGGTTAACTCTTAGTTAATTTGAGGGTTTCAAATGTGGACCATTGGATTTGGGAGTCCCACTTGTCGAACTCTCAGGGTGGAAATAATAAGAAATAACCAATCGAGAAATGGAGGGGAGGAAAATCCCATCCTATACAGGCCATTATTACTCTGGGGATGGTAGAGAACTCGTTTTGGTCATTGATCCTTAATAAAAAAAACTAGGATGGATGAAATTCAAAGAATACAATATTATCAATGGCAAAACGATTAACATATAATAGATTACGATGAATATTTGGAATGTGAAGTATGTTAGGGAGATAGAAAGTAGTAGTAGAACTAATACTAAACAAACCTATATTAGAAAGGGATAGGCCCTGGCCATTTCCAATGAAGTTGTGATCAGAGCCATTGTAGGGAGAACAGAGAAGATTACTAATATCTGCAATTATATGATTATTAGAACTTGTGTCTAGTAATCAAGAGTATGAAATATTTCAAGATGAGAAAGGAAATTGATACGGAGAAATGCATGATTGAACCGTTGTGGACAATGAGTAGCATGGTGGCTGGCCTAGTTACAGATCTAGTAGTTAGCAAGAAAATGTGTAATGGGAGATCCTTGGTGAGAAGCAGAGTCTTTGTTGTCAGAACGATAATCCTATTGAGGTGGTGGAGATCCAGAAGATCGATAACCATGCTGATTATACGGAGCCTGAACAGGTCGATAGCCATGTTGAGCACCTGAAGGTGAACAATAGTTCTGAAGAATAACGAAAGTTACGATGAACGTTGCGATAGCCACAAGATCCATGAGAGGAGCGTCGATTGTTTTGAGATGAAGAGTTTGAGCATTGAAATGAGTTCCCATAGGTAGCAGAAGCCATATTTTCGGTAGAGACAGGAAACTCATTAGTTTACTGTAAAAACTTTCATGGCTGAGTAAAAGGCCAGTCAATTCAACAAACGTGATAGAAGTAGGTCAGAGACGAATGGAGGTGGCGTAGTCACAGTACTCAGAACCCAAACAATGAAGAACAGTGGGCACGAGGTCTTCATCGTCGATTGGTTGATCAAATGCAGCCAATGTGTTTGTGAGGGAACGGAAATAAGTAGTCTGTGATGTCAGAACCTCGTCATAGGCGGAACAACCGATCTTTCAGATCCATGACCCTCGTTCATGAAGAAGGGGTGAAGGTATGGACTAAAGTGTTCCATGCTTCTGCAGAGGTTGAAGCACTAATGACATGTGAAAGAGTAGATTCTGATAAGGAGTATCAACCGAGAGATCTTCTCTCTCCCTATTTTCTCTCCACATACCATGCAGTGACCATTCTCTCCATTATCACATGTGCAATTTCTTGGATATGAAGACTTACCATTCTCAGCATTATCACATGTGGAAATATCTTATGTAATCCCTAGTTTCCTTTTGTATATTATCCTCTAGGATCTCATAAGATCAAGTGTAATCTCTTGTATATAATCTCTACTATTATTGTAGAGAGAATTAAGGTCAATGAAATATTATCAAGTTCTATCATGGTAATCAGAGCCATATGCTCCAACGAGCTTCCCTTCCCTAACTAATTCTCATTTTTTCCCACCTACAACGAGTGGACATCATGGCCAATCAAAGCAGCCCCAATGTAAGCTCCACCGCCCCTCCCCCAACCTCTACTGCACCTCCAACACCCGGTTCGGGTGCCCATCATTTTCTCTCTATCAAGTTGAACTCCACCAATTACATCTATTGGAAAAAGCAGGTTGTTCCTTACCTGATTAGACAACGCATCTATGACTATGTTACTGGTGATAAATCATGCTCCGATGATCCCGAGAAAGCAGCGGAATGGCGTGTTCAAGATGCCGCCCTCATGAGTCTCCTTATCACCTCTCTCGACAAGGATGCTCTACCCTTGGCTGTTGGTCGTCTTACCAGCAAAGAAATCTAGGATGCCCTCACTGCAACCTTTAGCAATCCCAACACCCCGTGCCTGCTCGCCCTCAATTTTGCAATTCAAAACTTGGTGCATAAACATGATGAAACAATTTCTCAATTTCTCCACCGAGCAAAGGAACTTTCCGATGAACTTGCTGCCGCCGGAAAGCCGCTCCCCATAGAGGACTGCAATATTCACATCTTTCGGTCTCTTCGTGAAGAGTATCAATCTGTTGTTCCTACAATGATGTATCGCCAGGTGCCACTGTCTTACTCTAAACTTCATGGGATCTTGATGAGTCATGAATCTCTCATCACCTCACGTTGTGCAACAATCGATCCATCTGCAGCCGCATCAGCCAACCCCTAGAGGCCGCGATCATGGTCGTGGTTTTGGATGGTCCAATGCTTATGCACACAGACCTTGCACCATATGTGGCCACACCAACCATCAGGCACCTTCATGTTATTACCGCCAACAATCTTCCAACAACTATCACCAACCACCATTTCTCCCTACCCCTTCACCCTCTCCCCATTACCCTTGCCCACCACCCCATCCCACCGCATATTACACCCATAACCCTCAACTGTACATCCAGAACCCTCTCCCCTCCATCATCCCTCCACAATAGCCCCACGTCCCTATCCATTGGATTCCTGACACAGGTGGCACTCACCATGCTACAGTTGATCTCCAATCCTTCTCTACATATGATTCATACATAGGTACCAATCAGCTACAAGTAGGTAATGGTAATGGTCTACCCATCTTAAACACTGGTTATGTCTCTCTTCCCTCTTCTAATCGTTCTTTTTTGCTCTCTAATGTTCTCCATGTCCCCTCCTCACTAGCTCTTTACTTTCTGTTCAAAAATTTTGTCATGATAACCATGTTTATTTTGAGTTTCACTCCTCCTTTTTTCTTGTGAAGGATCTGGTCACCAAGGTGACTCTCTTTTCCGGACCCAGTAACGATGGTTTATATACCATGTCCACTGCCTCCCCTCCTTTTGCAAACTTGGCATCTGCATCTTCCTATGATCGTTGGCACCGTTGTTTGGGACACCCACATGATCGTGTTCTTCATCTCATCATTCCAGATCAGCATCTTCCACGGACTCCTCACCGTTGCTCTACTTGTCAAATGGGCAAGGCCCATCGTTTATCTTTACCTGCAACTGCTTCTCGTAGTATTTTCCTTTAGATTTAATTTTTAGTGATGTATGGGGACCTCATCCAACTGCCTCTTCTGAAGGCCACCGTTACTTTTTAATTTTTGTTGATGATTTTAGTAAGTTCATTTGGTTTTATCCCTTTAAATTAAAATCGGATGTATTCCCTACTTTCATTAAATTTAAAGCCTTGGTGGAAAGACAATTTTCACGTCCCATCAAGGCTATCCAAACTGATTGGGGCAGTGAATTCCGTTACCTCTCCTCTCTTTTTTTCACCCATGGCATCCAACACCGTGTTTCCTACCCGCACACTCATGAACAGCAGAGCTCTGTTGAAAGACGCCACTGGCATATTGCCGAAACTAGCCTCACCCTCCTCTCTCATGGATCTGTTCCTCCTATTTATTGGGATTTTGCATTTGAGACTGCGATTTACTTAATCAACTGTATGCCCTCTCCTGTTATTGGGAATGTTTCTCCCTACCAACTGGTGACCCAACATGCCCTTGACTACTCTTTCCTCCGTGTCTTTGGTTGCCTTTGTTTCCCTTGGCTTAAACCTTACCATGCCCATAAGATGGACCCTAGATCTTCTCCTTGTGTTTTTCTAGGATATAGTCCATCACATGTGGGTTACCATTGTATGGATCTCCTCACCCATTGCATCTACATCTCCCTCCATGTCCACTTTGATCAGGATGTACTCCCATTTTCTCAACAAGCATCTCCCCCCTCCCCTACAACCGCCCCTATCCCTTGGGCCATGGCACCCAACATTGCCAGCCCAATAATTCCCATACCCCCACCTCCCAACCACGACCTTCCCCCACCACCCCTTCTCCAATCACCTAACCCTACCACTTCCCCCACGGCTCCCTTGGAATCCCCCCAAGCCCTCCTATAAAAACTTGATCCCTTCTTGAGCTCTATGCCGACCCCAACCCAACGCCCTCTACACCACACCTACCACCGTTGATCGCACCATTGAGCCCACCTTCTTTTCACATGCAAATAAATTTCCTCACTGGCGTCAGGCAATGGCTAATGAGTTTAATGCTTCGTTACGCAATGGTACTTGGTCACTTGTACCCTATCAGGCATCCATGAATTTAGTTGGCTGTAAATGGGTCTATAGGGTCAAACGCAAGGCTGATGGCTCGATTGAGTGACATAAAGCCTGTCTTGTGGCAAAGGGCTTCCATCAACAACCTAGGTTGGATTACAATGAAACCTTTAGCCCTGTCATCAAACCGACCACCATTCGCACCGTTTTATCCCTAGCGGTTTCTAATGGATGGTCGGTCCGACAATTGGACATTGAGAATGCTTTTTTACATGGTGTTCTTGATGAAGTGGTTTACATATCTCAACCACAGGGTTTCACTGATGTGACCCTCCCCAATCATGTGTGTCGCCTTCACAAATCCCTTTATGGGCTTAAACACTCCCCACGGGCTTAGTTCCATAGGATATCGGAGTTCCTTGTCTCCTCTGGTTTTTGGACTTCCCAAACCGATCCTTCCCTATTTATTTATATGCACGGGGCCACTACCACTTATGTCCTGGTTTATGTTGATGACATTTTGGTTACAGGTAACCAGGGCACACATGTAATGGATCTTCTCTCTAAGCTTGCCACGGAATTCTCAATCAAGGATCTTGGCCCTCTCAGCTTCTTCCTTGGTGTCGAGACTATATATCAATCGGGTGGAGTCTTACTATCACAGTCCCGGTATATATCTGATCTATTACAGCGTGCTAGCATCACAGATTGCAAACCTGTATCCACTCCCATGGCCACCACACCCTTGGCATCTGCTTCAAGGGGTGCTCTCATGACCGACCCCACTTTATATCGGTTGATCGTTGGCCCTCTATAGTTTATCACACTCACGTGCCCCGATGTCTCTTTCTCTGTCAATCGGGTTTGCCAAAATCTGCACGCTCCTTCTGAGGACCACTGGACTATGGTGAAACGTATCTTACGGTATCTCAAGGGCATTCAATATCATGGCCTTTTTTTTACTAAATCCAGTAGTATCCAATTACAGGCATTCTTTGATGCTGACTGGGCCGATGACAGCTCTGATAGGAAATCAACGGGCGGTTATGCTATTTATATGGGTCCCAATTTGATCTCTTAGACCTCGAAGAAATAGAAGACCGTGGCCCGGTCCTTAACCGAATCTGAGTACAAGGCCGTGGCTAATGCGTGTGCCGAGCTAACTTGGCTACATTCCTTATTTGGTGAACTTGGAATCCCTGTTACATCGGCTCCCATCCTCTGGTGCGACAACATTGGGGCCACCTACTTATCGGTGAATCCTATCTTCCATGCTCGCACAAAGCACGTGGAGATTGACTTTCACTTTGTCCGTGACAAAGTCGCTGCCAGTGAACTACAGGTCCAGTTCATCTCAACCAACGATCAGATCTCTGATGTATTCACTAAAGCACTTAACACCGCTCAATTCAATTTTCTCCATGACAAGCTGCGAATTCGGCCAAACAAATCCCCACCTTGAGGGGGTGTATCAACCGAGAGATCTTCTCTCTCCCTATTTTCTCTCCACCTACCATGCAGTTACCATTCTCTCCATTATCACATATGCAATTCCTTGGATATGAAGATTTACCATTCTCAGCATTATCACATGTGGCAATATCTTATGTAATCCCTAGTTTCCTTTTGTATATTATTCTCTAGGATCTCATAAGATCAAGTGTAATCTCTTGTATATAATCTCTACTATTATTGTAGAGAGAATTAAGGTTAATGAAATATTATCAAGTTCTATCAAGGAGAAAATAATCCAACTTAATATCAGTTGGTCTTGATGATCCTAGGCTTCAACACCGAGATACATTGCGTTGGAAGCATTAGAGATGCTAGAAGTTGCAGAGCTGCCGGAAGATCACAGAAATGTGTCGTCGACATAGCCAAGAAAGTAATAGCCACGAAGGAGTGGGGGAAATTATGCATGCCATAGCATATAGTTTGTTTCCGTCAGAATAAATGGTCACAGTGGTGCTACGTTCACAGAAACGGACGAGAAGACACAAAGTTGGACCAATGGATTTGGGAGTGCCACTTGTTGCACTCTCAGGGTGGAAATAATAAGAAATAACCGATCGAGAAATGGAGAGGAGGAAATCCGCACCTCTCTTCCATCCTCCACTAATGGCACTACAGAATCCTCGGTTGTTCAAGCGCCCCTAGCCGACTAGCATTGCCACCTTGGACATCCCTCCTTCAGGATGGTTCGGAAACTCATCTTGTTTTTTGATCTCCCAACTTCATTTTTCCAGTTAAAAACTTGTAGTGCCTGCCAGTGCTCCAAGAGTCATAGACTTCTGTTCAATCTGTCTTCTTCAATATGTTCTACTCCATTAGAATTGTAGCATTGTGAGGTTTGGGGTCCAACCCCTTTAGATTCAATTGTTGGTTGTAGATTTTATATACTTTTTGTTGATGAGTTTAGAAAATATTGTTGGTTATATCCCATGGCCAAAAAACCTGAAGTCCACTTAATTTTTACTCATTTCAGAATTCTTGTTGAATTTTTTTTTCTTGCATCATGAAATGCATCCAAACTGATGGGGCGGGGGGATTTCAAAAGTTAGACCCACTTCTTAGTGCTAATGGTATTTCCCATCAGTTTTTTTGTTTGCACACTCAAGAACAGAATGGTGCAGCCGAGCGAAGCAATCACCACATTGTTGAGTCTGTTGCCTCTCCTCTTTCATGCAAATCATTCACCTCCCTACTGGTCCTATGCCTTTCTAATAGTTGTTTATCTTCTTAATCGTATACCATCTCTAATCAATAATCAAAGTCCCCTACAATGCCTCTTTAAATTTGATCTCGATTATCACTTCCTCAAAACATTTGGCTGCTTGTGCTTTCCTTGGTTACGACCATATGCTCATCACAAATTCGTTTATAGATCCAAACCATGCATTCTTATAGGATATTCACTCAATCATAAATGCTACATATTATTGTATGACCCCCATCCCCTGATAATTATAATCTCAAGAAGACGCATTCCTTCTCTCTCAACCGAGGAGCATAACAAACCTACCCCTCCATACGCCGACGCGCCTGCAGAACGGATCCTCACAGTCTTCGTTACCTTTACCAACCCTCAATCCTAACTCCCTTCTTCTCAGCTTTATGGCCCTGAAAGGGGGAGAAACTGATAAAGGTGTTTCGAGGAGCAAAAAGGCTATTGAACAAGGAAGTAGGTATCTGATTCAAATCTGAGTTGTAGTGTTTCAGAGAGGGCAACTCGTGGAATTGGGAATTTTTTAAAGTTGAAACAAGAAAGATGAACTCACCATAACCCAACAGAATTGAATTGGTGGAAGACTTACTTCTTGAAACCAACCGAATGAGTTGCCTTGTGTTGTTGTTGGGTTTCAATTTCTAAGCCCTCCCTGCGATTCTCCTCCATAGCCATTTCTCCAATATTTCCTCTGATCTCCACGGTCATGCTTTCTAGACTCACCAATTTATTAAAAACCTCCATTTTTTCCTATTTAACAGGGATGCATGTATCTCAATATTAGCCACCTCTGCTAGTTTTTGTGTTGCAGGAAGAAGAAAGGTAAAATGGTCACTTCACTAGCCTTGAAGGATAGTTTGGGTATTTAGGATTTTTCTAACCCATGACATCATCACTAAACGGTGACTGACTAATGGACAGGGGCTACTTGAAAGAAATCGTAAAACGCAGGGGGTGTTCAAGCAAGTTTTTCAAAAATGGGGGGTATTAAGCAATCGGGCAATAGTACATGGGGTGTACAACTAATTTTCCGACCTTTGCGAGTTGACTCCAACTTGTGTTGGTCAACAAGCCTAGTCTCTAATATACCAATCTAAACCCACAAGTTCCGCTTTTGGTTATAAGAGAAGTTCTCAATTAAAATTAAAACATGGGAAATTTTCACGTACCTCCCCTAAGGTATCACATAATTACAAAAATACCCCTCAGTTTTGGGAAAGTTTGTGTACCCCCCTGAGGTTCTTAAAAGTTAACACATGCCCCCATTCCATTAGTTTAGGACTAACAGTGTTAAAATCAAGGGGTAAAGTGACAAAAATGCCCTTGCAAGGAAAAAAAAACTTGTAACTCATCTTCCCCAAATCGTTTAGGGTTTGAAAAAAGGGAAGATGAGTTGCAGGTCTCCTTCCTGGAATTCGATCTGGTAAAGAAGCTGATTTTTGTAATTACAATATTAAGAAAATGAATTATAATGCTACGATCTAGCATGAGAATCTTATTTTATATAACAACCCATCTAAATGCATCCCTCCCCAAGCAAAAAATTAGACAAGAGAAATCCATAAAAACTAGAAAAGAAGCAAACATGTTAAACTAAAACAAACCGAATTGAAGAGGATAAGCAAGTGTCGTTCAATTAGGCTTCAAAATAAAGAAACAAGATAAATTTCAGCATTAGTACCTCAAGTTCAAGTAAACGTCTCAAGAAAGAAGAGACAAAAGGGCCCATTTTGATTCTCTGAACTTGTGCATCATCGCAATCAAAGCCACATCCACACTCTGGAGACTCGTCGAAGTTTTTAACGGGGAAATCAACAGAAGCGATACCCACAGAGAAGTCTAATTCGTTGTCACTCAGAGTAACCTCAATGATGTTGATCAAGAATCAATACACTTTCACACTGATACCCAACAGTTTCAAGATCCTGTCTGTGATGATGTAGACTTCAATGGTGGATTGTATTTCAGTTTGTAGGATTTCTCAAGTTTGAAGGTATAAGTTTCATTCATGTAACTAGAGAATTTGCCGGTACTAGTGTCCAAATTGTAACCTAAAACCCCCTTGGGGAGGAGACCCACCGGGAAATCGTTGGATTCCAGTATCTCATACATAGTCTCGACGGCCATGAAAGAGGAAAAGAGGAGACTAAAGCACAAAAAGACAGTTAGAGACAAGAGCCCCCATCTGAGATTGAAGAAGAATCCGATCGACAAACCCAACCGTCACTTTCCCTCTTCTTGCCTCTCTTTCAAGTTGAATCTTGTAATTACGTGATACCTCAAGGGATACCTGCAACTCATCTTCCCTTTTCTCAAACCCTGAACATTTTGGGGAAGATGAGTTGCAGGTTTTTTTTTTCTTGCAAGGGCATTTTTATCACTTTACCCCTTTATTTTAACCCTGTCAGTCCTAAACTAACAGAATAGGGCATGTGTTAACTTTTAAGAACTCAGGGGACCACGCAAAATTTCCCAAAACTGAGGAGTACTTTTATAATTATGTGATACCTCAGGGGAGGTAAGTGAAAATTTCCCTTATAACAATTAGTCTAGTTTGGGTGACTTGTGCCTAAGTCCTTAAGTTTTGAAACTAATTCCAAGTCTTCGGGCCAATGTAGAACATCATTTATTGATATTTATTGCGTCAGGAAACCTCCACCCGATCTGCTTGTGGATGAACCTGCACAAAATCGGTTCAGCAAAGGAGAGCCGGTGTGGCTCCAGCCGAGGACTCACTGATGCCTAAGTTAGGTCTCCGTTTTAACAGCAGTTCAATGTAGTGAAAAGTGAGCCCCGTTTAAGTTTTATACCTGGGTATTTATAGGGCAATCTCAGGCGGTTATGGGGAGAGTCCTCGTATGGAAGGAGTCCACTTTAGGTAGGGGATCTCTTGGTGGAGCTGTAGTTGGGAGAGGACTCTTCGTTTGGTAAGAGTCCTTATTTGAGTGTGATACGATTCTGTCTATGAATAACGGCCGAATCCGACTTACTCACCTTATCTCAAGAATGTTGGGATGCACTCACGTGGCCCCGTGGTTTGCTCGGGTTATAGTTATCACTTTGGTTTTATGGCTCAGTGGAGATTCCAACCATTCAATCTTGGTGTAGATGTCTGACCCTTCGCCTGAGTTGTCCCTAGATGAGCCGACCCTAGATGACTCATCCTAGCAGCCGAGCTTACCAGGTGATGACCCACCGTCCGAGTGCGAAGGGCCATCAACGATTGGTCTCGGCTGACCCTAGATGAGCCGACCTTATATGGGTCATCTTCATCCCTCAGCCACATGTGCTCC
The DNA here is from genome assembly GCF_018873765.1 of Telopea speciosissima. Lineage (NCBI taxonomy): Eukaryota > Viridiplantae > Streptophyta > Magnoliopsida > Proteales > Proteaceae > Telopea > Telopea speciosissima. The sequence goes on along the minus strand of NC_057919.1, from coordinate 54,677,726 downwards.
TTCATCTATCCAGTCTGACCCTTCTTGGAGGATGCAAGTTTCGGTCCGACCGGGTTCTTCTATTTGGCCTTGGGTTCTCTGATTAGTGGTAGTTTTTATGGCTCATAACTTGCCCCCCACTCATCAAGGCCTTATAGACCTTGGTGAGTATGACTTCAATATGGTCGATCAGTTAGGGCTCGACCAAGGTGGATCCTTTTAGGCATGGGCGAGCTTTCTGTACAGATGCCACCACCCTTGTTGAGGGTCATAATACTGAGGAGGATTTACGGTAGTTTTTATGGCTCTTCAATTGCCTCCCACTCATCAAGACTTGGTAGACCTTGGTGAGTATGACTTCGATATGGCCAATCAGTTAGGGCTCAACCAAGGTTGACCCTTCTAGTCACGGGGGAGCATTCTGTATGGATGCCACCACCCTTGTTGAGGGTCATAATACTAAGGAGGGCATGGAGGTCAACCAGGTCACCGAGCTGACTGATCCCCCCACCAACTCTGCTTCCAAGGACCCGCCAACCGTCTAAAATTTTTCTTTTCTTTCTTTTTTGTATGCATTGCCTCGCCTGCTCGAGGCTTTTTCTTGTACTTCTGTTGACTTGTTAGCTTTCATTAATGAAACTTTTTATTTTAGGTACTTCGTGTCAGGTTGTTATTTAAGCATTTCATTTCTGAGTGTGGAATAGTGGGAGGTCCGACCCCTTAACGGCTCACAATCGACCATCTTAAGCTGAAGGAGGGCACAACCCCTTGATTAACACCGACCAATTTGGGCTGACCCTTGTGCCTTAGACATTTCTTCTTTTAGCTTAGGGAGAACATAACCCCTTAGTTTGTGCCGACCTATGAGGGTCGGTCTTATGACCTTGTTGTTGCCAACCTATGAGAGTCGGTCTTACAATTTTGTTGCTGAGACGCTGCCGACCTATGAGGATTGGTCTTATGACCTTGTTGTTGTCGACCTATGAGGTTCGATCTTATGACTTTGTTGCTGAGACGCTGCAGACCTATAAGGATCAGTCCTATGACTTTGTTGCTGCCAACCTATGAGGTTCAGTCATATGCCTCTGATGCTGCCGACCTATGAGGGTCGGTCTTTGATGTTGCCAACCTATGAGGGGTCGATCTTATGCCTTTGATGTTGTCAACCTATAAGGATCGGTCTTTGATGCTGCCGACCTATGAAGGTCAGTCTTATACCTTTGATGCTACCGACCTATGTGGGTCGGTCTTTGATGCTGTCGACCTATGAGTGTCTATCTTTGATGTTGCCGACCGATGAGGGTCGGTCTTATGCCTTCGATGTTGCCGACCTATGAGGGTCGATCTTATGCCTTCGATGTTGCCGACTTATGAGGATCGGTCTTATGCTGGAGCTTGGATGTAACTCAAAGTCAGCTAGGAGCTTGGACGAAAGTTTCCCTTTATTGATTTCAACAAACTTCAAAATTTTAATGAAATTAGATTTGCCTTGCCTTCTGCCAAGGCTTACAACTTCTATAAGTAGAATTTCTTCAAGTTCTCAGAGTTCTAAGGTCGGAGTATCTTCTTGCCCCCCAGAGTTTTCAATCTATAGGTTCCTCATTTTTTCGACCATCTCGATCATCCCAACTTCCCTTCACGTATCGATTCATGTGCCCAGCCTTTATCAACTCTTCGATCTCCCTCTTCAGTTGAAAATATTCTTTGGTGTCATGACCAATATCCTTGTGGAATTGTTAGTATTTATTTGGGTTGCACGATGATCCGGCTTGCATTGGTCGGGGTCGGCGAAGGTACCCCCGATCTTGGATCTACATCAGAATCTCTTTCCTTGTAGTGTTCAGGGGAGTGTAGTAGAGACTTTGGGCTTGGTCGGATTTTTTTGGTCGGTGGTTAGTCTTCAGGTACTTGTCCTCTTCACAGTCGTCTGTTGTCGACCTCCTCTTTTCACCCTTCCCTTCGCTTCCTTTTCGAGCCTCCAACACCTTGGCCATGTTAGCAAACTCGTTGCACCTTTCTAGCAGCTCGACTATGCTATGAATCGGCTTCCAAGCCAAATACTTGATGATCTCTATGTCTGAGAGGCTGTTGCTCATTGCTGTATGAGTTGTCACCTCATCCAGGTCCTTTATGTCTAGGGATTTCTTGTTGAAGCGGGTAACGAACGGTCGGATGGACTCGTCGGGTTTCTACTTTACACTAAAGAGGTTGACTGTGGTTTAATTGTGCTTTATGCTGCTCTGAAAGCTAGTAATGAAGGCCCTGCAGAGCTCCAAGAAACTAGTGATGGAGTTTGGCTTCAGCCATGAGAACCATAAGATAGTAGCTGTGTCTTTCTTAGGGACGCGGGGAACGCTCGACATGAGACTATCTCCGACCCTCCATACATGGTCATCATCACATTAAAATAGTTGATATGGTCGGTGGGGTCGGTAGTTTTGTTATACCTATCAAAGGGAGGAGGCTTGAACCCTACTAGGAGGGGCTCGTTCATAATATCAACCGGATATGCGTGTTGTCTGAGTAGGGAGTATGTGTCACCGGTTGTTTGTTTCTTCAGGCCTTCAAGCTCTCCACCAAGCTCCCGTAGTCGTCACTCCACTTCTTTTTCCGGGGGTTGACCATTGTGCTCGTCAACCTGACATCGACCATTACACTCGTCCACTTGAGGTCGGCAATTATGCTCGGCAACATGGTCAGCTCGGCTGGCTCATACTTGCCCATTCCTGTGGACATTGGTTCCTCGGGGCTATCAATGGTCCCCTCGATGCGTGGGACTTCGGCACAAGTGACTGTGGTGAGACTCTTCTTGGTGCGTGCGACTCCTCTATGGGTCTTCTTGGTGGCTTCGGTGGCCCCTCGGCGGACCTTTTTGCCTAGTTGTCTTGAGAAAACTAACCTTCTGGTAACCGAGTTCACTGGGTCCGGGTCTGGGTCCACTCGCGTCTAGGATGCTGCTCGATGTTCTTGTTCTCTCGGATTCGCGACCACATTTGACTGAGGCCGAGGTGTCCGGTGAGGCGGTCTAGATGACCCTGCATGATTCACTTCTCTTCTAGTCTTGTCTACCCCAAGTTGATTCAACACAACGGTTATTGGGGGCGCTATTGGTAGCTGACCCAAATTTCCCCCCTGAGCCATATGAACCATGAGGTCTCAGAGTAGCTCGTTGGTCTGGAGCACTTGCAGCTGTAGATCTTGAACTTGTCAGTTATTTGCCAGAGCGTCTGGGTCAAGACTCTCGGGTTATAGTGGCGGTGGTGGCAAGACCATTCCGTCGATGGTTGACACGGTCAGCAGCCAACCTTCCTGTGCCTCAACCTCCACATTATTTTCATGTGTTGGCAAAATTGTGTTCGCCGCATCTCAGTAATTTCGAGTTCCACCGGGAGGTCGTCTCACCCCTTAGCGAGAACTTCCAGGCGGGGGTGAATTTCTCGTGTCTCCATTGGGTTGTGTTTCACCCTCTTGCGAGGCGGCACTATGCCGACCTGACCTTGTTATTATCACCATTGTTCTTGCTCTTGGTAGAAACGATGACGTTTGGCTGAAGTCGCTCCCACAGACGACGCCAATTCTGTTGCGTTAGGAAACCTCCACCCGATCTGCTTGTGGATGAACCTACACAAAACCAGGTCAGCAAAGGAGAACCGGTGTGGCTCCGGCCGAGGACTCTCTGATGCCTAAGTTAGGTATCCATTTTAGCAGCAGTTCAGTGTAGTGAAAAGTGAGCCCCATTTAAGTTTCATACTTGGGTATTTATAGGGCAATCCCAGACGGTTATGGGGAGAGTCCTCGTATGGAAGGAGTCTGCTTTAGGTAGAAGATCTCTCGGTGGAGCTATAGTTGGGAGAGGATTGTTCGTTTGGTAAGAGTCCTTATTTGAGTGTGATACGATTCTGTCGATGGATAACGGTTGGATCCGACTGACTCAGCTTATCTCGAGAATGTCGGGATGCACTCATGTGGCCCCGCGATTTGCTCGAGTTATAGTTATCACTTTGGTTTTATGGATCAGTGGAGATATCCAACCATTCAGTCTTGGTGTAGATGTCCGACCCTTCGCCTGAGCCGACCCTAGATGACTCATCCTAACAGGCGAGCTTGGATGACTCATCGTAGCAGTCGAGCTTACCAGGTGACGATCCACTATCCGAGTGTGAAGTACCATCAACGATTTGGTCTCGGCCGACCCTCGATGAGCCGACCTTATATGGGTCATCTTCACCCCTCAGCCACATGTGCCTCTTCATCTGTCCGGTCCGACCCTTCTTTGACGATGCAAGATCCGGTCAGACAGGGTTCTTCTGTTTGGCCTTGGGCCTGCCATGTGTCGCTCTCTGATTCGTGGTAGTTTTTATGGCTCATCAATATTCTTAGTCAATTATGCTTTGAGGCACTTCTAAACTGGGTATTACAGAAAATGGCCCTTGAAGGTCGGTCTTCAATTGATGCTTCAACACTTCATGCCACTGGTCATCAAGCTTGGATAAATGATCTTCCATCTAAATTCTTACTTAACGGCTCTATCCAATTGCTTGTGTTGCCTTCTTGCAATTCTTTGATGCATGGAGAGAATACCAATTGAACCTTAGGCTTTTTCTTCACACACAAACACTGGTTCTTTTTTTTAACTTTAAGGCTTAATGTTTCCCATGATGCCCGTTTAAAATCAAAACTTCATGCCCCCACCCGAAACACTATAGCACCCTCTATTTGATTGGTTTTCCCTAAATACCCCCTCCTTCGTCTAAAACTGCACACAAGCGTCAAAAGCATCCTTCTCCCATACTTTAATTATCAATTTCATGGATACACTTCAAACAATTTTAACAAACTTTAAGCACGGATATGGAAAAAACCAAACCGGTGGAGAAACGTGACAAATATTGATGCTCAAGTGAGTTATTCTCCACGCACCACTCTCTCATGTTGGTCGCCATTGATGTGGGATTCCAATCCTTAAGCCTGGTTAGGGAAGACCATATTGTAAGGCCTTGAATGGGCTGGGCTGGGCTGGCAGGGCTTTTCGGGGGCTGCGGTCCAATTCATTTCTTCTTGCCATACCTGGTTTGGCCTCGCAGGTGATCAGACTGCAGAACCATGAAGGGTATCTCAAGGGTTGACTTCTCATCCTGCTCTATCACCTCTAGGTAGGTTTGTTAATCAGTTTCAGGCTGGCCTAAGGCCTTATCACATATGGAGTCAGACCGGAACCCGCGATGACTCCAATGGTGTTCAAAACCAAAACTCTTAACTTATTTTTTTGGTTTGGTGACTATGACTTGGTTTTCAGTCCCTCTTCGATTATCAATACATGTTGGAATTTTAATTGTTTTTCAAATTAAAGATTCAAAATACGATTTTTTTGGGTGTGTTAGAGGGTCGATTCCTTTCCTAATAGACACCTAAATAGCCAATGGATATCTATTGGAAGACTTGTTTGAGCAGTTAACAAACAAGCCTTATGGGAAAAGACATGTATTGAGGCATATCTTTTGGAGACATCCCTTCGTGGTGTCTTTTCCTCTCCTATATAAAGAGAGGTCTTGCTCACTCTCTAACAATATTTTTTGGAATCATCTTTAGAAACAATTTTAGTTTATGTTTTCTTTCCCACCATAGTCGGTCAGTGTCGATTAGTTAGTGAATATAATCTTTCGACTAATCACATTTGGAACTACAACCTATGTGATTAGAGAGTTGCTTTATCTTGGAGGTGTAGATGCATAGTCAATCCAGATTATAGAATTGGGGCATCTAAAAATCATAAGGAAAGCATCGTTTGATGTGACTCAACTCTAACATTTACTGTTCGGATTACACAAGAAGATATGTATTGGTGTACTTCTTTTTACAAGTATATTCCAGAGCCATACTAATCCGATAAGTCCTTGTTCATTTATTATATTTCTAGTCATATACTTTCTGCCTATGTTATTTTATTCCTACAATACATAATTAGGGAGAGGGATTGCTTCTAGGTTGCATGGCCCATTACCAACATGAGGACCAATAAGAGCGCACAGGGGCATCCAACAAGGGAGGTATTTTTCATTTTATGAGGGGGGGGGGCAAGAGCTGTCAATTCTCCGTTCATGTCTATGCACAGGTGCCATGAAGCCTGGCAACCTTCTTTTCACCATAAACTTACTATTATTAGGAAAAATTGTGTAAACTGTTGGTAATTAATGCGCGCTTATTCACTTCTCTCTTATTAAGGTTAGCAATCAAAACCAATTGACTAAAAGAGAAACGTTTTTTGGTCTGCCAACCAAATAATCGAGGGGCAATTACTATTACTGCCCTACACTTAGGCTATATTTACTATACTCCCCTTCTATTTTCTTTCTTTCTTTCTGATACTCCCCTACATTTAAGTGTAGGGGATTGATAGTAATTGCCTCAATAATCCACGCTGTGGTCTAGAGCACCAGACTAAGGATATCAAATATTTCTGCCACGTCCATTGGATGAAGGGCCAAAATAATGCAAGAATGGATCATCTGCACGTACCAACAGGTGAACGTACATTTGAGAGCTAATCACATTTTAATTTTGTTTCCATAAAAACCCTTCCTTCTCTTATAAATGACAAAAATAGGATAGGTGGTTGGCTCTCACATGTACGTTCACCTATTGAAACGTGCAGAGGAACCGAACTCAAATAAGCCTCCCTTGTTTTTGGTGCCCCCAAATCCCCATGGTCCGTTAACTGAGCCCCATGATCCATTCGATCAGTTTTGGTGATTCTTTGGGTCCAACTAGGTCATACCTAAACCAACCATAATCTGGAATTTTATCTGAGGATATCAAATATTTCTCCCTCCCCATTGGAGTGAATTTGATGAGAAAATCCTTCAAAAACCAATGTGGAACAAGAAATCAGAAAATTAATTTATTTGCTTTTACTGAGATGAGAATTAAATCTAAACACATTGAAATAAATAACAAATCAGCACTAGATAACCACCAATAGACATATATCACAAACTCATTCACATAATTCACACAACAATAACTAAACCCTGTTTTTAGAGGAACCTTGAACGTTTACACTCAGCAGGTATACCTTGAGGGAATCTCTGCAAATCGTTGCAATAGTTGTAAACCATGTAATATTTCTGTACCCATCTAAGTCTCCTTCGTCCCATGGCATCAAGCCCTTGAGTCTGCCAAGCTGAATCAGAGAAAGAATTTGTAGAACTTGAACTACAAGTAGATGTTCCAGAGGATGACCAGATGCAGGCATTAGCATTGAAGTTCCTATAGTAAGCAGTGAAAGGTGCTTTGGTCCAATCTGTTTTCACTAGCCCACCTCTTGTTGCCCAGTCATCTGCATTCCAGAGGCTTGAGTAGATCCTCATTGGTTGGTTCTTAGGGAATGGAATTCCAATTGCTTCATGGTTGTTGAAAACTCTGATAGGAGTGTTATCAACTAAGAAGCTGAAACAAGAAAAAAGGCCAAAAATGTTAGATAAACAATCCTTATTAAGAAAACAAGGCCCAGAAATGGCGATTTGTAGAAGAAATACAAAAAATAGAGAAGAATAAAACACACACACACAGGATTTATGTGGTTCATCCCCAAGATGGGAAGCTACGTCCATGGCTGAACAACAAAACAAATTTCACTATGTCTCTGGAAATGTTACAAACCCTCAGATTTCACTCACACATCTCTCAAAAAGATAAGGACACTTTATAAAAAAAACCCTAACCCGATAAAGTACAGAAATGCCCCTAGACCCAAAAATTATCAAACCGGTCAAGATTAGATCAAAACATAACATATGTCGAAATACATATCGTTTCGAAGGTCTTGACGAGTCCAACACAACACAACACTTTTGGCGATAATGTATCGGCTTATTAGAGCATTCAAGCTCGTTTCGAGACCGAAATGACCCTCTGAAGATCCTCTAAATCATTTTCTGGACCGAAATCAGGCTTCACCAATAAAAATCCTAACAAGATTAATTAGTTTAAAAATGAAGCCAGACTTACATGATCTTTTGTGGGTTCCAGACAATGGAGTAGGTGTGGAAGTTCCTTGTAGGGTCGAACCAGAGGTAGAACTGCTGCTCTCTGTTCCCTTTCCCTTGGGTGAACACATTGGTATGGAGGATATAAGGGTCTCCACTAAGGTTCCCCAAGAACTCAAAATCAATCTCATCATGGGTTGGCCCTTGAGAAGATAACTGTAACACACACAATGATAATCAAAGAATATATAAGTTGGAACATTCAGGTCAGAAATGAAAGGAAAGGAAAGGAAGGAAATTAATGAAATGGGTGTAAAAAAGACTTACATAGTAGGCAGTTACAGTGCCAGCTGAGTTGCCTGAAACAAGTTTGAGCTCCATGTCAATCCTTCCAAAGAGATACTCATTCTTGGACTGGAAACCAGAGCCAGAGGTTTTGTCCAGTGACAAGGTGAGAAGTTGCCCTCCACTGAGTATCTTACCACGATTATCACCCCAGGTGAGATCAAAATCTTGGTAGAAATTACTAGCAAAGACAGTAGTCCTTAAACAGCTCAGAACTAGACCAAACAACACAAGGGCTGAAAGCCCATATGAAGAGATTGACATTTTAATCAACTAAGTTAAGAGAGAGAGAGAGAGAGAGAGAAAGAGAAAGAGAGATGTTTTGAGTGAGCGATGAAGAATGGGCTTTGATCAGGTATTTATATAGCAAGGGATGTTTGTGTTGTGGCCTATTGGAGGCTTGCGTGGGAAGTTTGATAATTAAATACGAGTACCCAAGAAGTGGATTCAAGCTGGCACAGCTATGAGCATTTTGGAAGCTGGAGGCTGGAGCCTTTGTTTCCGCGTTGGGGTGATGGGGTTGTAAGGAAGCGGCGGTGGACCCCCAGAGCCTTTCATCTTCTTCTTTTTTCTGGCTTTAGTGTGTAGGGTTTTGGGTTTAATGACCAAACACAGCTGTGAAAGTTGGATCTACGTGAACGTATTAATTTCTCCACCTTACATCTATCAAAACCTTCTAATTATGTTATATAGGGGACCCATGAGGAAGAAGACAAACTTGCATCAAATATATAGTGGTTCTTCAAATAATGTATTAAAAAAAAAAAAAAAAAATTATATATAATTGTTGAAATTGATATGGGTTGGCTATGCTTTGGCAATTGGCATCCTCATCATATATGTGGACCCACAAAGTTTTTATCTTTCATCATTATATGATGGACATATATGGGCAATCAAACAGTTTCAGTGGTTCATAGTTCATAGTTCATAGTTGGAGTATTGGACAGCCTTATCTTTGGCATTCTCATCATAATGTGTGGATCCCATAAGTATTTCTTTCTTTCATCATATAGTGGGTGGACCAGGGCAATCAAACAGGTTCATATATAGGTTCAATATATAGACAGGCTTTTGTAGGGAATAGAATAGTAGAAGAGGGGTAGGTTTGTGGATGGGAATGATTCCAATATCTATCTATAGAGGGTTTATAGAGTTTTAATTCCTGGTTTTAATTCTTGGTGTGATTTGATCAGTCAAACTTGTCAACCAAGAAACAATTAAAAAGGATTTTTAATTGGCAAAAAAACAAAAAATCAAAACCGGTTGATTAGATGTAATATTAACCCCATTTGGATTTGAGGGTCTTGGTCTTTGATCTGTGTATGTATCTGGTTCTGATTGAATTTGGTTCAACCATTGTTTCAATCCAGACCGGTTTCAGAAAAAAAATAAAAAAATCAAGCTGTAGGGTTAGGATAATTGCAATTATCAAACTATAATATGGATGTTCATGGGTAATCATCTTATAAACTAAGGGAATCTTGGTCGAAACTAGTTTCAACCGAGATAACTCGGTTTCGACCTTGCCTGCGGAGACAAAACTAAGGGTCGAGACTGGTTTTGTACAAAATTTCGACCTTATTTTGACAGGTTTCACAAGTTTCAGCACTTGGTTTCGACCACTGTGAGCAAAAATTCCGTTTTAAACACATTCCCATTTTTTACCGTTTTAAACCTGTTTTACAGTATGTTTCCCAAACATACGATAAAAAAAGACAAACGGCAAGCATTTCTATTTTAAAAGCGTTTAAAACACGTTTTCGTATTTTTTGCGTTTTTAAAGACCTTGAACTTAACTGACCATATCTCTCTCTTGAACTCTGATCGGCCTGATCTTTCACCGACATAAAGATGACTCGAAGGGGTACATTTTTCATGATATCACTTTCAACTCAAGGTCAATGCACGGATACCAAAATAGAAGCAGGTATTTCAAATAAAATTTCTCAATTTATATGAGAAAAGTACCGTATTTTTGGTTCCCTTTTTTTTTTAAATATAAATGTTTAAAACCTGTATCGTTCGTTTTCCTTTTTTTACCGTTTTATTTGACCGTCCGTTTGTAATTTTTTACCATTTAAAATTCGTACCGTAAGACTCTGTTTTATTGCCGTTCCCGTTTTTGCTAACTATGGTTTCGACCAATAGTTGGGAGTTTTGCAAGTTTTGACACTGTTAAGGAGGATTTTACCAAAACGTATAGTTTTATGCTAAATCACTCTATTTTCTTCCTATTTTATTGTATTCTTGTACTCATTTAACCTTCTACAGTTTAGATTTCCATAATTGGAGCTTTAAGGTGATGGCTTTTTTTCCACAAATCTAATTTTTGGAAGAATTAATACATAGACATAGTGTCGGACACAAAATATGTCATGGGATACATATATATTGCATTCGAAGGAGCGTCACTGACATCTTCAATGGTAGTAGCTTGTGGTTAGACTCACCAAGACACTCGATATATTGAGTGGTAAGCGTGCCATACTTATAATTCTCTAATCTAATGTATGTTTTGGTTGTATATTTACATTTTTAGTAGCTAAATTATATGTAGTCAGTTTTTATAATAGGACTAGTGTACAATTATATTTAAAATACACAAGTAAACTTGGGTCCAAACCACAAGTACCATTTTGCATGGTTCTTTATATTTTTTGGGTGAAACTAATTCATAGTATAAATGTAAAATGGTAAATATAGACAACTCAAAAAAAAAAATGTTCAAGAAACCATCAAAATCTAGGTTTTGATTAGCCCAGAAAAATCCCAACCGAAACTTGATCGAAAAATCGAGATATCTCTGTTTCGACCAGGGCCGAAACCAAAACCCCAATCCATCTTCAATTATAGTACCTTAAGCCTCTCTAAGTAAGTCATCTTTCCAAGCCAGTTTTCTAAAAGGGGGGTTGCTGATTAGGTTGCCATGGGAGATGGATGGATGGATGGACAGAAGGGGATTATGGCCCTAATAATTCTTTCACTCTGTTGATTCCTTTCTTTATTATAAAGTACTTTTGCAACTGGCTACCTTTTCATCATAACTTACCTTGCTCTATTAATTTCTTGAGCTATATAATACAGGTGCCCACTTATAGTTTTATCAATGGGGAACACATAAGCTTCGCATACGGATTAGATCTAATCTTCTTCGATTTTGAACAAATCTAATTACCTATAGTGGATGAACTTGCAAATGCAAGCATAGGAATAGTTTCTGGCTTTGTCTAATAACCACTATTTTTATTATGCATTCATGAAGAAGAAGCACTTGAGGGGCTCATATGATGGTGTGTGCCAAAATTGGTGAAACATTTGCCAGTCAAGCAGTGCCTATAGTAGGCTAACAAAACATAGGGTTGGCACTTGCATCAGAAAAAATAATAATAAAAGCATCTAAGGATAACAAATAACATCCATTGCCCAGACAGTCCCACTATTTCCCTCAGAATTGATGGCCTAGCCATCCATTCTTGATTTCAAAGCCTTGAAGAAACTCTATCTCCATGCTACATGAGATCAGCCTCCAATAGATGTACGCCACAAGGTAAGGACTCTAGCCCAAAGCCACGTAAGCAAGTCCGCACATGATCCATTTGAGACCACGAAGAGACCGTTAAGGCCAAGATTCCTCATACCAAACTCATAATCAGAACTTTTCATGTGGCCAACCAATTTGGGACTCCCCATGATGCCAACTGGTAACTGCGAATCAATACAACTGTTCCTGCTCAGATCTCCCGTTGAAACCAAGACATTCTGTCACGCCCCGCACCATCCCCTAGGAGGATTGGACAAGTGACCCGGATATGTGACAATATCCGCTAAACCTCCAAGATTTAGAAGCAGCTAATATAACTCACAAACATACACACCCACAAGAGGAGTAGATAAATCATATCAGAGTGCAGAGGAAACTAAAGTTATCATTACAGATCTGAAATATATACAACAGTATTGTTTTGTTCCTACACCATACATTGTTCATACAGTAATTAATTTCTAACCAAAGCTTTACAAATATACAAAAATGGACTGAGACAATAAGAGCCCAAGAAAGCTTTACAAAAGAAGGGAGAGTTAGTAGATCCTATCTACCTCATACACCACTTTGTGTGCATCCAATCCCTACTTTACATGTGGCCCCACTTGGGCTACAAGCAAACTGGTTCTCAAATCGAAGCTCGAAAAGTCATGTCTAGGATAGTTATACTGGCTTGGACACGTCGGCAAAGACAGTTGTAAACTTTCAAATGGGTATATGCAGATAATCGTAATTCACGTGCCACATCCGGAAGGATCCCAAGATTTGAGGGGAGAATCTCGGTTCTTGTAAGGGTTTCCTAATCCGAGCATGCAGGGACCACCTTACTAGAAAGGAAAGGTCCTCTGGCAGATTGGAGGGATGGAATAGGAAAGGGATTGGGCATGAACTTGTATAAATAAGAGCCCCGTTGCTCATGTATAGAGGACTCAATCATCTATCAATAAAGAAATCAAGAAAGGTAGCAGAGTTATCTTCGTTTTTCCTAATTCATTCCTAGCCCAAGGCTAGCTTAAAAGTTGTATTGCCTAAGGGTCTTCCTCCGACAACATTCTTTGTGCAACATTTTGGCGCCGTCTATGGGAAGCGAACAACAAAGACCTGCGAAGATCCCATAATGACTAATACTAGAAATCAGTCAAAAGTCACAAGGGTCGCCGCCGCTGCTCCCGCCATCGCTCAGGGTGGAGCTTTAGGCAAACCTGTAGGCTCTCGCCAGGCAACAGAGGATCCAATCCTCAAAGTGAATGAATCACAACAGGAAGAATCTCATCCAAGACTCCCGGGAGACCCACCGCGGTACGTGACAGTGGAGCAGTTCAACTCGCTGCAGGCTTGCTGGCAATACAAGATGGACTAGATGGTGGAGCTGCAGCGTGATTTCTTAGAGGGGATCCAGATACCCCCACGACCACAGCAATGCAAACAATGTCAAGCGGAAGGGGAAAGAAGTGCCAGGGAATAGCAAGAATCAGGGTTCCCAGATGACCAAGGTTGAACAAGCTCTGAACGACAAGGTCTTGGAACTGCAGGATCAAATCTAGGAGGTCATGAAGGGAAAGAATCTCGCCCCTAATCATGACTTCCACTTCACTACTGACCTGGCATTCACAGATGAGATCTAATTGGAACCTCTACCAAAAGGATTCAAGCTGCCGACCATAGAGTAATACGCGAGCACGACAGATCCAGAAGATCACTTGGAAACTTTTAAGTCCCTGATGTTTTTTCAAGGCGCCTCGGATGCCATAATGTGTAGAGCGTTCCACTCCACACTGAAGGGGGCGGCAAGACAATGGTTCTCGCACCTTCAACTGCGCTCTCTCTCCAATTTTGTGGATCTACGGCGGGCAGTTCTGGACCACTTTGTGAGTACCAGGGTCCACAAGAAGACTGCCGCCAATCTTTTGGCCATAAAGCTATGCCCCGATGAGTCAATCAGGGAACTTTCTTACCAGATTCAATAAGGAGGCTCTGGAGGTGCGAAACCTAGATCAGATGGTGAAGTTTCAGGTGTTGCGCAACGGCATCCGAGATGTTGAGTTGAAGAAGTCCCTAATCATGGATGAACTAGGAGATATGTATGAGCTTTTCTCACGCTGTGAGAAATATATCAATCTGGCTGAAGTTCTGGTGGCCGAGCAAGAAAAAGAAGATAAACCAGAGAAGAAGGGTCAAGAAAAGAAAGACATCTAGGTCGGGGAGGGCGGTTCAAAGCATGGCAGAGATGAGAAAGAGGGAAGGAGGAAGAGAGAGGACAAGAGGGCGTGGGTTCCCAAGAGTGACGTGGACCCATAACCTATTTACACGGCCCTCATGCATAACCGAGCACACATCTTTAATGAGATAAAGGACCAGGTGACCTTACGCTGCCCGACCAAGATGGTGAAACCCGCACACGAGCGCAACAAGAATAAATATTGCCGATTTCACCAAAATCATGGCCACAACACTGAGGACTGCAGGCAATTGAAGGACGAGATAAAAGCACTCATCCAAAGAGGCCGTCTAGGCTGGTTTGTCAAGAAAGATGGCAATGATAGGAGATAAGACTATCGCGCCCGGTAACCCGAGCCAAAGCCCAAATCGCCTGGTTGGTTGGATAGAGAAGACCATACCAGAGGGAAACAACATGATGAGTTGCCCCCATGAGGGAAGTAGCCACGATATATGGAGGCCCAGGGCTAGGAGGCGAATCCTCCAACTCTAGGAAAAATCATGCTCGGAGCGTATTCCAAATAGAAGTACCTGACAAGAGGAGGAGGACAGAGCATCAAATTACATTCTCAGACAAAGATTTATCTGACGTCCAGTCTCCCTACGATGACGCTCTGGTAATCAAGATGACTATCGCCAATTGCACCGTAGCAAGGATCTTGGTGGATAACGGGAGCTCGATTGATATCTTGTATTACGATGCATTTGAGAAAATGCTTTTGAAACCCGAGATGCTAAAACAGGTTGAATCCCCCCTATACGGATTCAATGGAGCCCCGGTACATGTAGAGGGGTCATTGAACTATTGGTGGCAGTAGGGACGGAGTCCAAGCTCACTACAGTAAGGATGAACTTTTTGGTGGGAAGGTAAACTCCACCCACAATGGAATACTGGGATGACCAGGGCCTAACGCTCTATAGGTGGTGGTCTCCACCCCTCACCTGGTAATGAAGTTCCCAACCGATCAGGGAGTTGGGGAGTGAAAAGGAAGTCAGATAACTGTCAGGAGATGCTACGAGGGGTATCTGAGAGCCAAGGGCAAGGAGCCACAGATGCTCTTAATCAACCTGGATGACAACCGGGATACCACCGAGCATGAAAGAACAAAGCCAGCAGAGGATTTGGTCCCCCTAGAGATCTTTGAGGGAGATGCAAAACGTACCGTGCAGATTGGGGCGAGTCTGAGTGGAGAGCAAAGGAGTGCCCTTATGAATTTCCTGAGAGCCAACACTGATATATTTGCATGGGCGGCATCCGACATGCCTGGGGTAGAGCGGGAGTTAGCCGAGCATAGGCTCAGTGTGTACCCTACCTCTAAGTCAATTTTTCAAAAAAAGAGGAGTTTTTCCCAAGAGCAACAAGAGAAAGTGATCGAAGAGGTAACCAAGTTACTAGAAGCAGGCTTCATAGAAGAGGCCATCTATCCAGAATGGCTTTCCAATGTTGTAATGGTGCCAAAGCCTAACGGCAAATGGCGGATGTGTATTGATTTCACTGATCTGAATAAAGCATGCCCTAAAGACTATTACCCTTTACCTCGTATTGATTTATTGATAGATGCAACTGTCGGCCATAAAATGTTGACTTTCATGGACACCTATTCAGGATATAATCAAATTAGAATATACAAGCCTGATATTCTGAAACTTCCTTAATCGTCGGAAGGGATACGTACTGTTATACCCGTATGCCCTTTGGGTTGAAAAATGCCGCGGCCACATATCAACGTCTATTGAACCACATCTTCAAGGGTTAAATAGGGCGCAATATGGAAGTTTATGTAGATGATATGCTGGTGAAAAGCTTGAAGGAAAAGCACCACATCTCCGACCTGGATGAGGCATTTCAGGTCTTAAGGGAAAGCAAAATGAAGTTGAATCCGACAAAATGCGCCTTTGGAGTCACCTTAGGAAAATTCCTCGGGTTCATGGTCTCAAGAAGAGGAATAGAGTCTAATCCAGCCAAAATCAATGCCATACTAGAGATGCATCCATCGGGCAGAGTCAAGGACTTGCAAGAGTTGACAGGGAGAGTAGCGGCGCTAGGAAGGTTTATCTCGGCTTCCGGTGACTGCTGCTTACTCTTCTTCAAAGCATTAAAAAACCGAGCACGGGAGAGACAAACAAAGGGGACTAGACTCACTTTCGAGTGGATAGAAGAATGCCAGACAGCATTCACAGAATTGAAGAGATATTTGGCCCAACCACCTCTCTTGACCAAGTCGGAACCTGGGGATACTCTTCAGCTCTATTTAGCTATTACTGCAGTGGCGGTAAGCGCGGTTTTGATCAGAGCAGATGGACGGGTACAGAGACCAATTTATTATGTCAACAAGGTGCTCCTAGATGCAAAAACCAGATACAGCAATGTGGAGAAGTACGCCTATGCTCTAATAACGACTACTCGAAAGTTGACACCTTATTTTCAAGCCTACACTATAGAAGTGATAACAAACCAGCCCCTAAAGAAAATCCTTGCCAAGCACAACCATTCTGGAAGACTGGTAATGTGGTCGGTAGAGTTGGGAGAATTTGACATTCAGTATAAGCCTCGCACTGCCATTAAAGCACCAGCCATTGCAGATTTTGTGGTCGAGTGCTCCTTATCGGAGGAGGAGATAGCCCCAAAGGTTGAAGCTATGGAGGAAACAAAAACCTGGACCTTGTATGTGGACGGTTCATCTAATGGAACCGGATGTGGTGCTGGCCTAATATTGACAAGTCCAGGAGGGTTCTTGGTGCAGTACGCGCTGAGATTTGAATTCTAAACCACGAACAACGGAGCAGAATATGAAGCCCTAATTGCAGATCTGAATCTGGCGAAGAGCTTGGTAGTAAAGAATATCACCTTGCATAGGGATTCCCAGTTGGTGGTCAATCAAGTAACAGGAGAATACGAAGCAAAGGAACCGCGTATGGCTCAATATTTGAGAAAGGTGCACACCTTAAGTAATGAGTTCACCAGCTTTCAAATATTGCAGGTACCCCGAGCACAGAACGCCACGGCAAACCTTCCTTTTGTATGCCTTTCACCTGCTCTATTTTTTAGTGCTCTGAAGAATGGTAGACATCGATCACCTGAGGCAGAAATAAATCTTCCAAGCATAACTATTCTTCCAGTTAATTCTTATACTTCCTTTATTCTTCCAGGCGGTAGCATTTCTAATATGGCCTTGACCTTCATGGGATTTCCTTCTATCCCCCTTTGCGAGACCATGAAGCCAAGGAACTTACCTGAAGTTACCCCAAATGCACATTTAGCAGGGTTGAGCATCATTTTGCTTTTTCTTAAGACTTGGAAAGCTTCTTCAAGGTCGGTTATGTGGTCGGATGCCTTCAAGCTCTTTACGAGCATATCATCCACATACACTTGCATGTTGCACCCTATTTGTTCTCAAAAAATTTGGTTTGCCAACCGTTGATATGTGGCACCTGCGTTCTTCAGTCCAAATGGCATGCATTTATAGCAATAATTGTCTTTGCCAGTAATAAAGGAGGTCTTTAGTATGTCAGGTTCATACATTTTAATTTGATTATATCCTGAATAGGCATCCATGAAACTTAGCATTTCGTGGCCTGCAGTTACATCTATTAACAAATCAATATGAGGCAAAGGGTAGTAGTCCTTAGGGCATGCTTTACTCAAATCGGTGAAGTCAATACACAATTGCCACTTTCCATTAGGCTTAGGCACCATTACAACATTAGAGAGCCATTCAGGATATATGGCCTCTTCAATGAATCCTGCATCAAGCAGCTTGACTACTTCCTCTGTCACTTTCTCTCGACGTTTTGGTGCGAAAGTCCTCTTCTTCTAGAATACTGGCTTTGTTGTTGAATACACATTTAACCTATGCTCGGCTAAATCTAGATCAATCCCAGGCATATCTGTGGCCGACCACGCGAACACATTTGCATTGGCCCTTAAGAAATTCACCATACTCTTCTTTTGCTCACCCATTAGGCCTACTCCAATCTGCACCGTGTGCCTTCCATCTCCTTTGAAGATTTGTACCGAGGTTAAATCCTCGGCTAGCTCTGAGCTTTCATGCTCGGTATCATCGCGAGCATCCTCAAGTGTAATTTGGAGCATTTGTGGCTCCTTTCCTTTTATTCTCAAATAGCCTTGATAGCATTTCCTGAAGGTTAACTAACTGCCGTGACATTCCCCTATACCTTTATCGATAGGAAATTTCATCACGAGATGGGGAGTGGAGATAATGCCTTGTAGGGCATTGAGGCCAGGTCGATCGAGTATCCTGTTGTAGGTGGAATTAACCTTTACCACTAGAAAATTCATCCTTACTATGGAGAGCAAGGGTTCGGTTCCCACAGTCACCAACAACTCGATGGAACCTTCCAGTTGCATAGGGGCTCCATTAAATCCGTAAAGTGGAGATTCTACCTTCTTCAGCATCTCGGGTTTCAATTGCATCTTCTGAAATGCATCATAGTAAAGGATATCAACCGAGCTTCCATTATCCACAAGTATTCTGGCCACGGAACAATTGGCAATAGTCATCTTGATCACCAGAGCATCATCATGTGGCATTTGGATGCTCAATAGGTCTTCATCTGAAAAGGTTATTTGCTGCTCGGACCTTCTCTTTTGTTTGGAACTTCAGCCTAAAACACACTCCGAGCATAATTTTTCCTAGAATTGGAGGACTCTCCCCCCAATCCTGGACCTCCAAAGATAGTGGCTCTCTCTGAGGGGTACATTTTTAGTATGGCAGCTGCGCCTTACTAGATCTGATCTGTCACCATTATCTTCCAACCAAGCAGGGTACTTCGCTCTCTCTTTAGGTTCTCGAGGATGGTTCCCCTGCCTTTTGTCGTCACCCTCCATCTTCACAAACCTCCTCAGACAGCCCCTCTGGATGAGGGATTCTATCCCATCTTTCAACTGCTTGTAGTCCTCCGTGTCATGGCCATGATCTTGGTGGAATCTATAATACTTGTTCTTATTGTGCTCATTCGCAGGGTTGACAATCTTGGTGGGCCAACGCAGAGTCATCTGATTCTTAATTTCATTAAGGATGTATGCTCGGTTGTGGGTAAGGATAGTGTAGGTTGGATTCAGCTTCGAATCGCTCCTCGAACCCAGGCCCGATCATCCCTCTTTCTCTTCAGATTCTTCTGATCTTGGTCATTTTTACGGCTATTTCCTCCATATTGGGAATCTTTCTTTTCTTGAATCTTCTTCTCAGGCTTAGTCTCTTTCTCTTGCTCGGCTGCAAGAACTTCTGCAAGATTGATGTGCTTCTCACAACGCGAGAAGAGCTCGTACATGTCTGTTGGTTCATCCATGATTAGTGATTTCTTTAGTTCAACGTATCTGATGCCACTGCGTAGGGCCTGAAATTTTACCATCGGGTCTAAACCCCGTACCTCTAATGCTTCATTGTTAAACCTGGTAAGAAAGCCTCTGATCGTTTCATCAGGGCGTTGGTTAGTGGCCAAAAGATTGGTTGTTGTCTTCTTATGGACTCGGCTGCTCATGAAGTGTGCAAGGAAAGCCCATCTAAGCTCCATGAAGCTAGAAAGTAACAGTAGCTTCAGGCGCATGAACCATTGTCTTGTAGCACCCTTCAAAGTTGAGGGGAATGCCCTACACATGGTCAAATCCGATGCTCCCTAAAAGAACATCAAAGATTTGAAAGTCTCAAGATGGTCCTCTGGATTGGTCATGCCTCCATACTGCTCAATGGTGGGCATCTTGAAGCCCTTGGGCAGGCGCTCTGTTCTGATCTCGTCTGTGAAGGCAAGATCGGTAGTGAACTGGAAATCATGGCTTAGAGCATGCATGATTCTTTCCCTTCAAGACTTCTTGACTCTGCTCCTGCAACTCCATCACTTTGTCATTCAAGGTCTGCTCAGCCTTGGCCATCTAGGATACTTGTCTTTTGTTGTCTCCCAGAACTTCTTTACCCTTTTCGTGAACATTGTTGGCATCACTGCGATTTTTGTCGTGTTCAGGGGAATGGGTTCTTTCCCTCGCCCGAGATGGCTGAGGTGCTGGAATTCCCTGCAAGATGTTGCGTTGCATCTCTATAATCTGGTTCATCTGATCTTTCCACCAGGGCTGCATCGCTTTAAATTGTTCTATCGTCACATATCACGGTGGATCTCCAAGGAGTCTTGGCTGAGAATCTTCCTTCTGGGTATCGTTCTCTTCTAGGATGACATCGTCCTGTCCAGCGTTAGGGTTTGAGGGTGCCCCCGCCCTCCTTCTTGAGCAGCGACACTAGCGGCGGTTATGGCAGTAGCGGCAGCGGCCTTCAAGATCTTTGACTGGTTTGTGAGTGTTTGTCATGGTGGAATCTTCATGGATCTTTTCTCCTTTGTTACCATAGACGGAGCCAGAAATGTTGCACAAAGAAAACGGCTTGGTTTCCCACTTTGCAACACTCGAACTAAGAATGGAAATAATATTGGAGAATGAAAGACATTCTTGAAACTTTCTCAATTGCTTTATTTCTCTTTCTCTCAAGTGAGCACAGGAATGACTCGATTGTGAATGAATTTGAGGCTACCCCTTTTACATGGGGCACAAGGGCCTCTATTTATAGAATTTCTCCCCCTAATCTTGTTACAATAGAGCTACTAGATGGCTTTTCCCCTCCTCCTTCCGAGATTGGGTCGTTCTCGGTATATGATCTTCGCATAGGGGGATCTTCTCCCCTCTTCCAGGGGTCTGGAATCTTCTTTTTACACGTAGGTAGTGGTTAGCAGTCACCATCTATTAAGGTTCTCTAAAACTGACCTTGCTGACATGTCTAAACTAGTTTAACTGCCATGCACGTGGTCTGACCAGTCTTGGACGAAGACTGGTTTCTTGGAATCCAAGCCATTCCACGTGTCATCCTCGGATTGGGTAGGTAAACTATGGTGTATCGGGTACGAAGCTTCTGACTATTTACGATATATAGATGTATTTAAATATTCTTATCGAACAGTTTGTATAAGGTGAGTACCACAATGGTTTTGTTCTTTCTCTCATATAATTACAAAAGTCTTCGGTGGGCCCTCACCATTGAAAGTTGTCGTTAATCTCAAGAACATGATAGGATTAAAAAAAAAGGGGAAATTGCTCAAATCTACTAATTAAGGAAATTAATTACAAGTTTAGTTGGTTTCAAATTTGATTTACATTCACAAGTTTCAAAGTCGGAAAGTTTACTTAATCCCCCAAAGGTAGTTATTGCTTATGAGTCCCAAAAAAAAATAAAACCGATCTTCCAAAAATACCTCCAACATCAATTCTCCCAACCATTACATAATAGAAAGGGAAAGTGGGAAGAAGGGTAAGAGCACACAACTTTCTCGAAAAATAAAGGAGCTTCTTAGGATTTTATCACACTTCTTTTTCTATTTTTTCTTGTCCGTATGATTATGGAAAAAAAAAATAAAAATTTTTTACCATAATGAAACAGTTGGGAGAATTGATGTTGGGGTAATTTTTGAAATATCGGTTTTATTTTTTCTTGGGACTCGTAAGCAATAATTATCTTTGGGGCATTAACTAAATCTTTTCAAATTTAAAACATGTGAATGTAAAACAAATTCTACCCAAAAAAAAAAAAATGTAAACCAAATTTGAAACCACCTAAACTTGTAATTAATTTCCTTAATTAGTAGATCTGAGCAATTTCCCCTAAAAAAAATGACTTACTACATCAAACACCGATGTAAACTATAACGGTGGTCCCAGTCGGTAGAATCCACTTCGCATCGGACCCCAGCTTCACGAGATAATTAATAATGTGTTAATTCTGTAGAAAACCAATTACGAGAGCGAGATGAGTATTGGATCATTACTCTCGCATCGCGCAATGGGCTTAGAACTCGGAAGGTCAGAAGTCTTTCTGGTCATTTTCGTTAGCACGCAATGGGCTTGGCAATGGGCTTGGAACTTGGAAGGTCAGAAGTCTTTCTGGTCATTTTCGTTTGGTCTTTTTAACCCTTGTTTCTTTTTTAATCTTTCTGTCTTACCTTTCCTTCATCTTGATTGAGTCCTCTGGCTTGGGTGGTTCTCAGGATAAAAGAGATTGACAACCAAGATCATAGGAAGAATCATACAACTGGTTAGAATTCACTGCTTCAGCTTCATCACTTCATGGGTTACCGTTTCTTTGCTTTTGTTTAACTATACTCTCTAGTTTCTGAAGAAGTGTGGTCTGTTCGTTACTGGTTTCTTGCTCTTCTTATCTTTATTGCTTTCTTTGTACAAGCTTCTTCATGGGCTTCTCTTGTTTTTACAGGGCATGAGAGTCATGTTGCTCACGTTTGTCACAACTGTGGTTGGCCTTTCCCAAACCCTCATCCAAGCGCGAAACTCAGACGAGCTCACAAGAAGGTCTGTGGGACTATTGAAGGGTATAAACTGACCGACTCACGACCCAAATAGATGTTGCCGGTGAAGACCAACTCTCAGATGAAGATCACATGGCCTCTGTTTAGAAAATTTTGAGTTTACATTGTTTCTTAAATTCGAAATTTTCAGAAAAAATATTCTAATTATTTTATTGTTTGGGTTTGATTGTGTCGTTTAGTTCTTCGTTGAGTTGCTTCCCTTTAACTTGCCTTGGCTGTAAGTTCTGGAGTTTTTTTACTTTTATTTTATTTTCTTTCTCTTCTAAGTTTCTCTATGTTTCTTTTAATACATATAATTTTTATTCATCTAAAAAATAAATAAATAAATAAAACATCGAAACCAGAACATTGCTTCCTCTTTATATCGGATCAGGATGAGCCCAGCGCCCAGGGTGTTGCCAAGGGCCATCCAGTGGTTGAGCTTGTCCCGCACACATCTCGGCGCGACGCTTCCTAGGCCGGATCCACACCGGCTCTCTTGCGCTCACTTGTCTTTTTGTAGGCTCATCCGTGGGCGAACCGGACGACGGAGGTTTTCACACGCAACAGATTTGGCACCGTCTGTGGGAACGACGTCAGCAAGTCATCGTCGTTTCTACCAACTTCAAGAGCAGGAACAATGGTGCAAACAAGATCAGGATAGCACGGCTCCGCCTCCCGCAGGGATGAGCCGCAACTTGATAGGCAAGCGAGACGTTCGCCGCCCCCTGAGGCATCACGGCAAGGCGCAACCGGAAGACCCCCTCGGGCAGGGGGTGTGCAGCCCAACACGGGCGCCGCGGCCAACCCAACTCCCCCGCCGGAGGGTGGGAATGGTGGAAGTGTGCT
Source organism: Telopea speciosissima (assembly GCF_018873765.1). Taxonomy (NCBI): domain Eukaryota; kingdom Viridiplantae; phylum Streptophyta; class Magnoliopsida; order Proteales; family Proteaceae; genus Telopea; species Telopea speciosissima. The sequence goes on along the minus strand of NC_057919.1, from coordinate 54,654,449 downwards.
GGACACAGCAGCGGCTGACCGGACACAGGTCGAGCCAAACTTGAACTGACTGAGCCTACCACTGCCACCACCCTTATCGGATAATTTGGATCCGGAAGCCCCGACGAATAACCGACAAGTTATGGATTTGCAGCTGCAAATGCTCCACACCAACGAGATGTTGTGTACTTTCATGACCCAGATGGCCTGGTGTGGGCTGATGGGTCAACCACTGATCACGCCCCCTCCAGCCCCGGTCCTCATAGAGGGAAACTTGCCGTAGAATGGTGGGCGGCATCGGGCCCAGCCGAGCTGAGCCGAGCCTCATCGTCACATCCGCCTCGTCAGAAAACTCCTCCACGTCCCAACAGGAGCGCTCGGCGGGGTGAGCAGGAGCATCGTCCGAGCCCGAAGACCGGGCAAGAGATCGAACCAGCAGCATCGATAGCGAGAAGATCGATATTTTTGGGCCGGCTCGGAGAGGACGGATAGCCGAGGGCACACCGAGAATAGCAAGAGGTAGCCCCCCAGCGCCAAAACCCGCCGCCTCTCCGAGAAGAACAGCAGAGATGCCCCCGTGGGTCCAATTTTTAGATGGAAAAAAAATGAGGGGTGATGCTGGCCGAGCCGACCAGAATGGTCGACCTCAACGGGACGACCAAGTGAACAGATCCCGAGCTGAAGGACAAAATGGTCGACCTCGGCCAAATGAACGGGACAATTTGCATCAGGTGGACGAGCCGAATGGCCGAGCACCTAAAACCGAGCTGGAAAAGCGGTTACGAGACTTAGCCGAGTAGGTGGAGGGATTAAAGAAACAGGCGACCCTGGACGCCTATTCCCTGGTCGGACAACACCCTTTATCCTCCCGAGATCATGACCGTGCCATTACTGGCCGGGTTCAAGCCACCTCCCTTCGACTAGTATGATGGGAGGACCGACCCGACGGATCATATCAACTACTTCAACGCGATGATGACCATGTACGGGGGAACCTAGATTGTCTCTTGTCGGGCTTTCCCCTCATCTCTCTAGGGCGCGGCAACCTCATGGTTCTCCTGATTGCCACCAAACTCCATAACAAGCTTTGCTCAGCTCTACCGAGCCTTCGTCACGCGATTCTAGAGTAGCATGAAACACAAGAAGACGACGGTCAACCTCCTCAGCGTGAAGCAACGATCTGATGAGTCGATCTGAGCATTCGTCTCACGTTTCAACAAAGAATCCTTAGACATCAAGGATTTAGATGAGGCCACGGCCCATACTGCGATGAGCAATGGGCTCGCTGACATGGACCTCATCAAGGACTTGGCCCGAAAGCCGACCAGAAACCTGGCCGAGCACTTGGAGAGGTGCAATGAGTTTGCAAATATGGCCGAGGTGCTCCAAGCCTCGAAGGGAAACGAAGGCCGAGCCTAGAAGAAAAGACTGATGACCAATGACCGTAAAGAGGAAAAGTGGCCCAGGATGGATCATCGAGCCGAGAGATCAGACCGAGCTCGGAGTCCTGATTACACCCCACTGAATACCTTGTGCAAGGAGATTTTGATGCAAATACAGGACGGTGGGTACATCCGTTGACACCGACCGATGCAAGCCAAGTCATCTCGCAATCCCAACAAGTATTGTCAATTCCATAAGGACACCGGTCACAAAACCGAGGATTGTTATCAGTTGAAAAGAGAAATTGAAGAGCTGATAAAAGCGGGGCACCTGAAGCGATATATCAAAGGAGGCCGAGAAGAATGTGGGGGTCGGTGACCTGAAGATCGCGATCGAAGGAGAGCCAAGTGTGCATTCGGCGTGACCTCAAAAAAGTTCCTTGGCTTCATGATCTCCGTCAGAGGCATCGAGGCCAATCCAGCAAAAATCAAGGCCATCCAAGAGATGAGCCCTCCAAGGACAATCCGAGAAGTACAAAGGCTAAACGGGCGAGTGGCGGCGTTGGCGCGATTCATGTCGAGGTTGGGTGACAAGTGTCTGCCGTTCTTCAAGGCCCTCAAGAACATCCGAAATCCAAAAAACTTCATTTGGTCTGACGAATGTCAACAAGCTTTTGAAGAGCTGAAGAAATACTTGGAGAACCTGCCTCTTCTCAGCCGACCCGAGCCATAAGAAGAGCTTCAACTTTACTTAGCCGCTACCCTAGTGGCGGTCAGTGCGGGGTTGGTAAGGGAAGAAGGCTAAGCTCAGAAGCCCATATACTACATCAGTCATGTCCTTGTCGACGTCGAGACGAGATAATCCAAGTTTGAGAAGGTACCATTCGCTCTTGTCACAACCGCGAGAAAGCTAAGGCCATACTTTCAAGCTCATCCGATCGCGATGCTGACCGACCAGCCTCTCAAGAAAATATTGCACAAGCCCGACGTGTCAGGCCGGCTGATCACCTGGGCAGTCGAGCTGAGTGAGTACGATATGAGCAATCGCCCGAGGACCGCGATAAAAGGGCAAGCACTAGCCGACTTCGTCGTCGAGTGCACAATGCCCGACCTCGAGGTCGAGGAAGAGAAGACAGCGGAAGAAGCCGATGCAGGAGCTAAGACCGACCCAACCTGGACCATGAACATTGATGGCTCGAGCAACCCAGGGGGGAGCGGGGCCGGGCTGATCTTAGTCAGCCCCGAAGGCTTTCGTATACAATACGCCCTAAGATTCAAGTTCCCAGCCTCAAACAATGAGGCTGAGTATGAAGCCCTCCTAGCCCGGCTCTGAGTAAGCAAGGTTGTAGGCGTCAAGCAATTGATGGTACGAGGAGACTCACAACTTGTGGTCAACCAGGTCAACGGAGACTATGAGGCGAAAAATGACAGAATGATAGCCTACTTGAGCCGAGCACGGGAGTTGATTTTCGAGCTCGAGCACTTTGAGATGACCTGAGTACCGAGGAAAGAGAACATCGTGGCCGACACTCTGTCTAGGTTGGCCAAGGCCGACCTCCCAAATCTGAGCCGATCAGTGTACATCGAGATTCTGGAGAAGCCATCCTTGCAAGAAGAAAGCGTAAAGCACATTGAAGAGGACGGGCCGACCTGGATGGATCCCATTGTAAACTATCTGGAGAATGACCAGCTCCCGGAGAATCGGGAAGAAGCGAGGAAAGTCAAAGTCCGAGCTGCCAAGTACACTGATGAGCACATTTATGTGTGAAATCTTAGGGCATAAAGCATACATTTTACCACATTGGATAGAGTTACTCGGTGCTTTCTTGTGCTTTTCAGGTTTTAGGTGAATTTTTGTGAAAATGGAGGAGATGATGTTAAGAAAATATTTTTAAGCTGTTTAGAGGTGTTAATGACTTGGATGCGTAGCCCATCGAGTCAGCTTCACAACAGTTCAAACGACAATTGATTCCGAGTTGAAACGAAGAAGTTACGGCCGTTTCCGTAACGAAGCACGAAAATGGTCTATAGGGGTTTATTTGTAATTATTGACAGTCGACTGAGGACAAAGTGAAGCGGAAGTTCGGATTTTAGGGGCCTTAATGCAATTATCAGAAGTTACTTTACTGTACCCGAAAGATTCCATTTGGAAGGCTCTGGACAGTCCAACTTCAACTTGAGATATCTTGGGCTCCCCAACTTCGAATTGGATGAAATTTGGGTCTATTTTGTGTGATTTTTCGCAAGGAACACAATGGTGTGAGACCTATATAAGCACCCTATGCTCCACGTTTTCTGAAGGACAGAATTGGTATTTTATTTATTCTTGAAGGAATCCTAGTCATCACCCTTACTCTCTCTCTCCTCCAACTTCTCAAGGGCACTTCTGGAATTCTACTTGGGATAGATTTATATTTTCTCATCTATGGAAGGTTGAAAAATCAAAGATGCTTTGATTTTATTGCTTGGAGAAGATATCTACAAAGAAAAGGAAGCACTTGTTAGAATTGGAAGTTTATTTTTCTAGAAATAGAAGGTCTATGTAAACAATCTTCTCTTTTTCTTCTTTCTATTTTTTTCTTTTTTCTTAGGATTCAAGGCATTGTAAAAGAGGAAAGAGAAGAGAATATTCTCTTTTCTTAGGGAATATTTCTCCTACAGTTCCCTCTTCTCTCTTCTCCTCTCTTCCCCCTATAAATACCCCTTGCCCTCTGGGTTGTAAGAAGTTAGTTTTTTAGTTCAGTTTTTAGTTAGTTTCTAGTTCAATTTTAATTCAGTTTTTAGTGTAATTTTTAGCTCATTCACTTAGTGAAATTTCTTCTCTTCTTCTCCTTCTAATTTGTGATTTTTGGCTTTTCTAAGTTCTAGTTTGCTTTTATAATTTTTAGTTAATGGTTATAATAGGTTTAGTTTATGCTTTAATTTCAATTTAAGTCTTCAATTGGGTTGTAATTTCTTAATTCTAGTTTAGGTTTTAAGCCTTCTAGTCTAAGTTCTTAAGTTGATGATAAGACTTGAAGATTTAGAAAAGGAGGCCATGGTAAGTTTATGCAAGTATTCAAGCTTTTCATTTACATTCATGCAAGCACATCCAGGTTTTACCATCTAAACTCTCAATCTCATTCTTCATCTCCTCTATCTCTCTCTATCTTCTTCTTCTTCCCCCTCTATTTCTTTTATTTTAATTTTATATGGTATGTGGTTTATGGATGCATTTTTATTCCCTTATTTCTTTTTATGTGGTTAGTATGTGTGGTTGCATTTTTATTCCTTTCAATTCGCTTTAGTTTGATAGGTTAGATGCTCATGTGTTAGGACGTCAATTTAATCCCTTAATTTTGTTAGATGCTTATGAGTTAGGATGCATTAATTTTTATTAATTTAATTAGTTTAATTTAACACTTTAATTTGGTTCACTTTGCATTACTTTTAAGTTAGTTAAATAAAGTGGCGTATATCTCCTCGTGTTCGACCCGTAGCTACGATTGACCCATACGCTTGCGGTTTTATTTTAACTCAAACAAGTTTTTGGCGCCGTTGCCGGGGAGATTATTGACCACTTTATTTTTCTGATTTTTAAGTAATTCGAAGTGCTTTAGTTTCTTCTCTTTCTCCTCTTCCTTTAAAAAAAAAAAGTTTTTGAAAACCTCTTCTTATTTTTCTTCTATTTCAAATAGTGTGCACCCAATCTAAAGTCCTTCATATGCCCAAACCCAACCAATCTTGGTGCCCCTTGATTCGTTGGGTGGTTTGGATGGGCATGTGACTTATCTTTGGAGGTGACCACTCTTGATAACAGGAAAGCGACATAGTGAGAGCGATAAAAACATAAACGTATAGTAGTCCTCCACCCTACATCAGAATCCATTTGGAGTCGCCCGTAGGTGGCTCGTGAAGACTATATGGGTTCCCTTGCTGTCAACCTATACGGCAACCATATCTTTGGAACCATTGTTTCGATTTTTGAGAGATAGATGCACTATCTACCTTGGGCTCCCTCTTGTTTTTAGTATATTTCTTTTTTTTTTTTTTTTTTTTTCTAGTCTTTTATTTTTCTTTAAATTTTTTTTTTTTTTTTATGGGAGACCTCAATTTGGGATAGGTGGTTAGTTTAGAATTATGGGAGATACACTTCCAAATAAGACTTTGGGGGAAAGATGGACCTATGCTAAGGCAACCATGATTTTGGAGGAAATGTTTAAACAGGTTAGGGAAGCCAAAAGTAGTGAGATAGAGAACAATTTTGCACCACCCCAATACAATTTTGCTCCCCAACCCAACTATGGGCTTTCGAGAAATTTTGATTGGTCACTTCCCCAGACAATCCATGTTATGGAAGGATGCCCTAATCTTTATGGGGGTGGCTATGGTGATGAGAATGTGAGTCCTCAATTTCAATACAATTCTTTTGGCACTTACAATCACGGGTGGAGTGATCATCCCTATTTCTCGTGGGCTCAATGGAATAACCAAGCTGGACCACCCAATTTCCAATATCATGGTCAGTATGGTCCTCCAATGCCCAACCCTCCATTGAATCTCAATGGGCCACCTCTCCTTGAACCATACCACCAACCCCCTAAATTTCAGAACATGGGTGAGGAGGCCAGACTGAATGAGCTTGAGAAATACATAGACCTTCTCACAACAAGCCAAAATACCATGGAGAAGCAACTCTATCAACTGATAACCATGGTGAAAGAGGGGGAAACGGGTACATTACCTAGTCAGCTTGAACCACCCCATCCCTAGTTTAATGATACTGAAAGTCCACCACCCCAGTTTGAGGTTAATGAGAGTCGTTCCCAACAAGCTGCTTTTCATGATGATTTATTTGTTGAGATTGAGTCTCCTCAGGATATTAGTAAAGCGAGATTTGATGAGCTACCTGGGGAAGTCCAACTTTTTCCTGAAATTTCTGATTTTAGTGAGCCTAGTATTTTTATTGATTTAGAATCAGATTTTTATGATAACATAGAAACCCAAGAAATTCGATCTCCCCCTCTCTCTTTGGAAAACCCGGATAATGGTCATTTTGAGGATTCCATTGTCCCGTTTGTTGATTTGTCCAAACTTCCTAGGTTTGATGATTTTATTGAGGAGGACAATGTTAGTCAAAATGCGTTTCAAGCATATTTCCATGATCCTTATTTAGCAAACCAAGTTCTGCAAAGAGCGGATAGTTTTATTGCTAGGATTGATTTGAGTAAACCTCCCATTTTTTATGATTATGTTGATGAGGTTATTCATAATCCTTTTTATGCTTATTGTGATCCATTCTTGGTTGGTTTTTACAATAATGACATGTGTTCTACATTGCAAACGGGAGAGAATGGGAGGATTTATGGCCTGAGTTTTATTGCCTTCATTTTTCATTGTCCCATGAGGACAGATTTTTCTATTGGATATTTCTCAGTTGTGCTTAACTTTCGTATTATTTCTCGCTTTACTAAAATTCATGGTCGAGTGTTTTCTGGTTCGAAAGCTATTTCTCCATTTACTGGCCATGGATTGAGATTTCTATTGCTGCTCCTAGCACTTTTTGTAGAGCTCATGACTCTTCATGATCCTCTTTGTTGATTATATCTGGTAAGCCCCTTCATCTCCTCCCTTGTCCTTATATTTTTTTCTTTTATGCATGCATTGAGGACACTGCATGAATTAAGTGCGGGGGGGATGTTGGGCTTAATTGGTGAATTTTGATTGTGGCAATAGTTTGGTTTTGTGCATATGTCTCTTTGATTGCAAAACGAGAGAGAGAGGGAATTAGGTGTCCTAGCATGCGAAATAATAAAAAATCCCTTTTCAAGGACGGTAGTTGGTTTGTATCCGGTGATGGGGATTGAGTTTGAAAATATGAGCGTTATTTCATTTGATGGCTAGATTACTCTATGTGTTTTATGGACCCTTTGATCTTTTGGCTAGTAATTGAGACCAATTTGTTTGTGGCAAGGTAAGGCATGAAAGTGGAAGTGAATGAAAAAAAAAAACAAGGAACAGAATAGAAAGTGGAATTCCTTGGGACTAGACAGGGCATTGTGCCTCATGAAGCAGGGTGACTTGATCGAAATTCCTTGGAAGGAAACTCAAAAAAAAAAAAACTCTTGCATCAATGTCTCAATGTCTTATGGATATATGCAAAAAGTGAAGCTACCAAGTATTTGGGTGTCTGGTGTATGCTCCACCATGTCATTCAGGGAACAGTAGTGGAGTAGAAAAAGAGTTTGTTGTTGAGAAAGAAAAAAAAAAGCTTTTGTTTTAATGCTTGAAAAAGAAAGTATGGTAAAAAATACTCAAAGCCTAAGTCTTTGGTTCCATTGATGTTATGAGTAGTTTACTTGAAGGTAAGTAGTGTTCAGAAAATATGAGGAGATCCCTTAATCTTGATGCATACTTATTATTTGAATTGATGTGGGGTGATAAAATCCAAGTGTGGGGGAACCTTTGGCTCCTTGATCTTTAGTTGAACACTTTTTGGGATTATGTGCACTGTCCTATTTATCCCATGATTAAAATTTGCAGCATTCATTTACAATTAAATTTTGGATGTATATTCACTGCAAACACCCACGAGACACAACTCGTCCACTAGGGGTAACCTAGGGGTTTAAAGGCTTGTTGCACATGCTAAGTGCAACCGTGATTCCTACGAAAGTGAGTTAGGGTTTTTTGCATTCTAGGTTAGTTTTTGTTTTTGCTTTACTTGAGGACAAGTAACGTTCAGGTGTGGGGGAATCTGATGAGCACATTTATGTGTGAAATCTTAGGGCATAAAGCATACATTTTACCACATTGGATAGAGTTACTCGGTGCTTTCTTGTGCTTTTTAGGTTTTAGGTGAATTCTTGTGAAAATGGAGGAGATGATGTTAAGAAAATGTTTTTAAGCTGTTTAGAGGTGTTAATGACTTGGATGCGTAGCTCATCGAGTCAGCTTCGTAACGGTTCAAACGACAATTGATTCCGAGTTGAAACGAAGAAGTTACGGCCGTTTCCGTAACGAAGCACGAAAATGGTCTATAGGGGTTTATTTGTAATTATTAACAGTCGGCTGAGGACAAAGTGAAGCGGAAGTTCGGATTTTAGGGGCTTTAATGCAATTATTATAAGTTACTTTACTGTACCCGAAAGACTCCATTTGGAAGGCTCTGGACAGTCCAACTTCAACTTGAGATATCTTAGGCTCCCCAAGTCCGAATTGGATGAAATTTGGGTCTAATTTGTGTGATTTTTCGCAAGGAACACAATGGTGTGAGACCTATATAAGCACCCTATGCTCCACGTTTTCTGAAGGACAGAATGGGTATTTTATTTATTCTTGAAGGAATCCTAGTCATCACCCTTACTCTCTCTCTCCTCCAACTTCTCAAGGGCACTTTTGGAATTCTACTTGGGATAGATTTATATTTTCTCATCTATGGAAGGTTGAAAAATCAAAGATGCTTTGATTTTATTGCTTGGAGAAGATATCTACAAAGAAAAGGAAGCACTTGTTAGAATTGGAAGTTTATTTTTCTAGAAATAGAAGGTCTATGTAAACAATCTTCTCTTTTTCTTCTTTCTATTTTTTTCTTTTTTTCTTAGGATTCAAGGCATTGTAAAAGAGGAAAGAGAAGAGAATATTCTCTTTTCTTAGGGAATATTTCTCCTACAGTTCCCTCTTCTCTCTTCTCCTCTCTTCCCCCTATAAATACCCCTTGCCCTCTGGGTTGTAAGAAGTTAGTTTTTTAGTTCAGTTTTTAGTTAGTTTCTAGTTCAATTTTAATTCAGTTTTTAGTGTAATTTTTAGCTCATTCACTTAGTGAAATTTCTTCTCTTCTTCTCCTTCTAATTTGTGATTTTTGGCTTTTCTAAGTTCTAGTTTGCTTTTATAATTTTTAGTTAATGGTTATAATAGGTTTAGTTTATGCTTTAATTTCAATTTAAGTCTTCAATTGGGTTGTAATTTCTTAATTCTAGTTTAGGTTTTAAGCCTTCTAGTCTAAGTTCTTAAGTTGATGACAAGACTTAAAGATTTAGAAGAGGAGGCCATGGTAAGTTTATGCAAGTATTCAAGCTTTTCATTTACATTCATGCAAGCACATCCAGGTTTTACTATCTAAACTCTCAATCTCATTCTCCATCTCCTCTATCTCTCTCTATCTTCTTCTTCTTCCCCCTCTATTTCTTTTATTTTAATTTTATATGGTTGTGGTTTATGGATGCATTTTTATTCCCTTATTTCTTTTTATGTGGTTAGTATGTGTGGTTGCATTTTTATTCCTTTCAATTCGCTTTAGTTTGATAGGTTAGATGCTCATGTGTTAGGACGTCCATTTAATCCCTTAATTTTGTTAGATGCTTATGAGTTAGGATGCATTAATTTTTATTAATTTAATTAGTTTAATTTAACACTTTAATTTGGTTCACTTTGCATTACTTTTAAGTTAGTTAAATAAAGTGGCGTATATCTCCTCGTGTTCGACCCGTAGCTACGATTGACCCGTACGCTTGCGATTTTATTTTAACTCAAACATACACCATGATCGACGGGGTGCTCTATAAGAGAGCAATCTCGGCACCCCTCCTCTGATGCCTCGGATTGAAGGGAGCCGAGTACGCCTTGGCTGAGGTGCACGAAGGAATATGCGGGAGCCATATGGGTGTCCAGGCTCTGGCATACAAGATACTTCGGCAAGGATTCTATTGGCCGAGAATGCAAGAAGAGGCCATGAGGTACGTCAAGACATGCGAGAAGTGTCAGCTGTTTGCGCCTGTTCCGAGCCGACCTACAACAAAGTTGACCCCAATGCTGAGCCCGATCCCTTTTGCTATGTGGGGGATGGACATTCTCAGAGATTTCACCCCGGCATCGGGGAACCGAAAGTATGTGGTCGTAGTGATCGACTACTTCACCAAGTGGGTTGAGGCTGAGCCCCTGGCAACCATCACCGAGAAGAGTGTGGAGAAGTTCTTTAGAGATAAGGTCATCTACCGGTTCGGACTACCAAAAGTGCTCATCACAGATAATGGCGCGTAATTTAACAATTCTGCCTTTTGAGAATTCTGTGAGCACTTCTATATTGACTTTCGACCAGTCTCAGTAGGTCATCCACAAGTAAAAGGGCAAGTAGAAGTGTCCAACCGAACTCTACTCGCCGGCATCAAGAGAAGGTTGGATGAGGCCAAAGGAAGATCGGTGGAGGAGCTCCCAAGGATCCTATGGGCATATAGGATGACTGTAAGAACACCCCCCAGGGAGACCCCTTTTCGGCTAGCATACGGGACCGAGACCCTCACCCCGATCGAAGTCATGGCATCCTCATACCGAGTGCTCAATTTCGATGAGATGACCTATGAAGATGGGCTGAGGGCCAACCTTGACTTCCTCGACAAAGTTTGAGAAAATGCCCTACTTCGGAACACAACATACCAGCAGAGGACGGCAAAGTAGTACGACTCAAGGGTGAAAGAGTGGCACTTCCGCTAAGGGGACCTCATCCTCAGAAAGCTCAGCGCGTCGCAACCAAGGCAACAGGGGAAGTTAGCACCAAATTGGGAAGGCCCGTACATAGTCTCCAAGCAAATTCGCCCAGGGACGTATCGCTTGCAGACTCCGGGGGGCAAGAAGGTATCGAGGCCTTGGAACTCAAAAAATTTGAAGAAATTTTTTGAATAATTTTCCTAAGTATTCTGGTCAGCACGGTTTATGGCGAGCATATTTGTACTGAGCTTCAACCTCGATGTTCATGATTCAATATAATAAAGTCTCTCTCCACTACTTAGTGTACTTTCAAACTCCAAGCATGCCAAGTCGTAAGACCGATCCTCATAGACCTGACCGACCTCAAAGACCGACCCTCATAGGTCGGCAACCAAGTCGTAAGACCGGTCCTCATAAACCTGGCCGACCTCAAAGACCGTCCCTCATAGGTCGGCAACCAAGTTGTAAGACCGGTCCTCAAAGACCTAGCCTACGTCAAATATCGATCCTTATAGGTCGACAACCAAGTCGTAAGACCGGTCCTCATAGACCTGGCCGACGTCAAAGATCGACTCTCATAGGTCGGCAACCAAGTCATAAGACCGGTCCTCATAGACCTGGCCGACCTCGAGCACAGACCCTCATAGGTCGGCAACCAAGTCATAAGACCAGTCCACATAGACTTGGCCGAGCTGAACGAATACCAAAAATTTAGCAAAATATCCAAGGCATTAGGCTCGGCCATAGCGTCGGCTCGACAGCATAGCCACTCCAAGGGTGTCCAATCTAAGCTGACATGCCGCGTCCAAGCAATCAGGCCGAGTCCTTGAGCTCGGCTGCAAGACCAGGTCAGCAGTTCAATCTCAATATTCAAAACAAATTCACGAAGAAAGGAAAGCAAACAACCGCCGATCTCAAACACTTAGACAAATTTGGGAAAAAACATTCTATTCATTGAAGGCCGACACCTCGGCAAGGTTACAAAAGGTGGGCAGCTCGGCCCAGTACATATAAAAAAGAAAAAGAGAAAAATTTGTTTAAAACCCCATGTAGGGGGATGTATACATCAAAGTAGAAGAAGGGGGCCTAGAGCTCAGCGGTGTTGAGGGGATCCTCGACGGAGACCTCCTTGTCAACGACATCCTCAGTGAAAGGGGCGACCTCATCCTGGAGAGCGGTCTCGGTCAGGCCGGCCTGGTCAACCTCCACCCCAGCCTCATCTCCCAACTCCTCAACCATGGTGGTCGCATCGTCAACAAATCGAGAAAGGTTGAGGGTGGGGTAGGCGGCCTTTACCTCCTTCAGGAGGTCGGCTCGGCCCACATCATAGCCCTCTCCGGATGGCGGCTTCCTTATCTCATGACACAACTCGGCGTATTCCGCTGACATGAGGTAGTCGCTAACGACTTTTGCTCCAGCCCAGGCCAGGTCATCCTTGGCCTTCTTCTTGGCTTGGTCAAGCTGAGCCCTCAAGGTCTCGACCTCCTCCTTCTGTTTCACCGCCGTCTCCTCCAGGCCCTCGACTTTCTCCTCCACCTCGACAAGCTTCGCTGTAATTTTGCGATGCGCCATGACGGCCTCGCCAGCCTCTTTATTGGCATTCTCGACCTGGACCTTGAGAGAATCATTCGCGGTCAGAAGCCGCTCAAAACAGAGCATGGTCTCCACCGCCTTGGCGAAGCCCTACCAAAAAACATCCAAACAAATGTTCGATCGGACTCCACAGGTCGGATCCATTCACAAGAACTGAGCAGAAAGCTTACCATGTTGAAGTCCTGGAACAGGGAGGAGAGGAGATCGGGATCGGATAACTTCTCGAGCATTTCCTTGTCCTTGGGGAGCCGACTTGTGTCAAGCCACTCCTCGACATGACTGGCCGACGTCAGGGCCTAGTCTCCAAGGAAGAACCGCCAACTCGGCCGAACTGGAACATTACTGGCCGAGGCCCTCCCCAAGACGTACCGGGAGATGTCGATCGGTGAGGCCACAGGTGAAGGACTACCACCCGTCAGGTTGACCGAGAGCTTCTGGCGTTTGATGTCCCTCGGTGGGCTTAGCTCGCCCTTTTGACCCTTCCCTCTCCTGGAGGGGCTCAGCGGGGCTCTATCCTTCTCGGCCTCAAGGCCGACCACCGTGTCAGCTGGGCTCGACAGCGTTGCCTTGCCCTTTTATGCCTTGGAAGACTCGCCCCGAGATTTCTTCTCAGTGTTCTTCCTCCTTCTGTCTGCAATGGTCTCGACCCTGAGCCAAGCTGAATCCATTAGGGGAATGTGGTCGACCACTGCAAGAAAGATAGAACGTTAGAAGCATACCAAAAAGAAAAAAGACCAAGTAAATGGGTCAGCTCGGCCGACAGAAACCGACTCAGCTCGGATACCCTACCCGGAGTCAGGTTCCACCTTTGGAGAAACCCTTCTTCCTGAAGCTAGAGGACATCGAAAGGCGGGTGCTGACGAATCAGATCGACCGATGTCAGCTCGTTCTCAATTAGAGGCAGAGTCCTATTGACGTAGTTCAGGTGGATGTCCTTCCACTCGATTTGGAAAGGGCAGTTGGGGATGGAAGCAAAGAAAAACCGAGGCTTCCAGTGTTTAACCTTGGCATCCCGACCAGAAACTTGTGGTCGCTCAGGGCCGCACTCTTCGCAGTTCGGCGGGTGAAATAGTAACATCCCTTCTCCGACGACCTCTTCAAAAAGTAGAGCGGAGAGAAGAGGGCCACGCTCCCAACTCGGCCCATCTCACAGAAGAGGGCGTGGAAGCCGTACAAGACCAGTCATGAGTTTGGCACCAGCTGACCTGGGGAGAGGTGGAAGTGGTCCAAGATCTGATCCACCAGGCCGAGCATGGGAAGCCTGAAGGCGTATTTGAACGCGATCTCGTACAAGGCCACCTCGCCGGGCCGGATGAAGCAGGCCATCTCCCCAGGACAAGGAGCTCGGAGTTTGATGTCCTCGGAGATGGCATAGGTCACCCTGAGGCGGTGGAGGTCGGCGTCAGTGATTGTACTCTGGACGGTGCCATCACTCCCCTCTTCAGGCTCAGGAGCGTCAGCAGACAAGCTGACTGAACCGACCCCACCTCGAGAAGAACCTCCCTTGTCTGACTCCTCATCATCTGTCGAAGACGATCTCGAGCCCTCAGCTCGGTCTTCTGGAATCGGCTGGGCCTCAAGGTCGGACTCCATGGGCAGGGGAAGCTCGACGACGTCGGCTTGACGTGGCTCCTCTACGGCGGGTTCGTCCGAGGTCGAGCCCAACAGGTCTATTGTGGGAGAACGAGCTGGGAGCTCTTGGCTCGGATTCGCGCCCTCTGCCGCCCCGGCGGACACCTTTCCCACATGACTACTACCAACTGACATACTGGGCGGAGAGGACTTACTGGTTGAAGAAGAGCTGAAGACGAGCTGAACACCAACAAAGAAAAAGACGAGCTGAGCACGAACTAGAAAGCGCCGAGCGCCGAGCACTAGAGAGCTGAGAAATTCGAGCTAGCCGAGCAGTCAAATAACTTGAAGCAGTGAAGAATGAACAGGGAGGAGTCGCCTATTTATAACTCTTGGGCTAAACTAATCCAACGGCCGAGGAGAGTTCGACACCATTCAACGATCCAGATCAAAAGATGATTCGAATTCCAGAGCTCATTTATGGCGAGGGATGACATGGCCCTTACACCTCAATTGTCAGACCGTACAACGTCAAATCGTCGACGAAACGAGATCGGCTCAGCCACAAGGAGATACAGCCGAGCAAGGGAAATGACACTCATCTGTGCCTAGCGGACCACTGATGAGTGGGGGGGGCCTGTGATACATCATAAAATCACCTCACCAGTCAGAAGCTGCCATGTGGCTGAGCCGAGGTCACCCTAAGAACAGAACTAAGCCGAATCAGAAATCGGGCCGACCCTATCTCTGTCAGGTCGCATGGCTGGGCTGAGCACTCGGCCGAGCCCGTGACACATCACCCATGTTAGCCTTAAAACTCTGGCCGAGCATACACAGGGTGGCCTAGGCCGAGGTGACTGCCGAGGTCAACCTCCCATGCCGACCTCACTCGCCAACCTCCTAGGCCGAGCCCTCCACCAAGGTCCTCATAACGGCCCGCCGAGAATCGCGGAGCCACGTCAGCACGTCCCAAGAATCGTGGGATAAGGGTCGAGCCACAATCCCTGCGCGATACGGGATCACACTTCACATGGACTCTTACCTTAATGAGAGTCTGACCCCAAAAATAACTCTCCACTTCGCTCTATGCGAGAGAGCCTTCTAAGAGAAGAACTCCTACCATACTAGGACTCTCCCAACCGCCTCACCTCCCTCTATAAATACTCAGGTATGGAGCTCTATTGCTCATCTCACTTTTTACTAGCTGTTACGCTATTGCACTGGAGACCTAACTTGAGCGTCGGAGATTCCTAGGCCGGAGCCACACCGGCTCTCTTGCGCTCACTCGTCTTTTTGCAGGCTCATCCATGGATGAACCGGACGATGGAGGTTTTCACACGCAACAAGAGGTGTGCGACACAGCCCAATGGCTGGCAGCACCCTGGGTGTGTTGATCTCCCTGGAGACGAGCTAAATTCCTTTATACCCATGATTCATTTTAGATTTAGATATTTGGACCCTCTAATTTTGGAATTTCATGTGTAGAAATTATTCAAGAACCAGAACATCCAATGCAGGTCAGCCAATTACCAAACCCCACAGGTTTGGAAAGTTCAGTAGATAACTTGAAAACTAATGTACAGTTCCAGGATGACACCTCAAGCTCTACCATGGTGTCGGACTTGGTTTGAGCTGTGAGGATGCTTGGTTGGGCTGGGATTTTCAAAAACCCCGCCCAACCCGATCTTGTTGCACTCCTCACTCCTAGATATACTTCAGTAGACATAGTGATGCGATTTTTATTTTAAATAATTTTTTATGGATATACACTGTGACCCCTGAGTTTTGCCCTAAGTACAGGCCAAACCCCTGGATTTTGAAAATATACAGCCAAGCACGTCTAAGTTCACTGTGTTAAACAAAAAAAGCTAAATGACAATTTTACCCCTAATTAAAACCACCCTAATCTTTCTAACCCTTATTAAAATAACCCTATTCTCTGGCTTCTTCTCGTCCTTAGCCTGAGTCGGGGAAGAAATCCGTTGCTGCTATGGCTTCTTCTCCACACCTGGTCTCCATATTCCTCTTCCTCTCCTTCTTCTTATTCTTCTACTTTATTTTATTTTATTCTTCCGTTATCCTTTGACCCCAACAGTTGCTGCAAACTCATCCATGAAACCCTCTCCTCTGCCACTGCATCACCGAACCTTCTCCTCCCTTCTTTATTTCTCTTCTTCCTCCATCTGTGAAATCTTTACCCCACCATCACTGAAACCCCATAATTCTCTCTTCTGTTTTGTTCCTCCATTCTCTCTTTCCTTCCACTAACCAAAACACGTTTCTTTCTTTAACTACCCAATAGCATGGCCGTACTATCTCCCCTTTTGGTTTTTTCTATTTCCTTGGGAATCCGAGCCACCACCATTACCTATTGATCCCTTTCTTTCTCTTCTCAGTTCCCCCTGTGCGAGATGAAGTGGACAAATCGGAAACCATCAGATAAGCTTCCAATTTCCATTTCTTCTCTTTCTTCTGACTTTTTCTCATGCGCTCCATTTTTCGAATCTGTTACACTCTTGGAGAGCTATTGAAGATGTTGCAGCTCTGAAGGGAGTGATCAAAGTGTGGTTGCTGCCGTGATTCCGGCAGAAACTTCTTCCTTCTATTAACCCAAATCCTCGATAGTGCTATATCCACATCTGCATCTGATTAGCTATCGGATGGATTCGGATAGTCCTAAACGGATATGGACACGGATACGGATCGGATATTTTATCTGTTTAAATATAAATATAGCTTTTCGGATAGCTATAGCCTATCCGTATCCGCATCCGTTTAGCTTTCGGACGGATTTGGATAGTGCTAAACGGATAAGGACACGGATATGGAAACGGATTTCAGCTATTCATTTACACCCCTACCCCCTGGTCACTACCTCCTATCGCCCCTGCGCCCAAACGCGACCCCCTTAGTCGTTGTGCCTTCCTTCTGCGGCCTCTTTGTTGCAAGTAACTTCAAGTAGCATGGGAAGGGAAGGAGAAGGGGAAGAGGGTGTGCACTTCGGGCTTACCTAATGGCAAAATGGTAAGCTCACACTCCCATTAATGGTATATTTGTCATTTTAAGGCATCAAACGCCAACACATCAACAACTAACGGGAATGCTCTAACGGATAGGGGCTGAGTGTAACAAGTACCTTAAACTCAAGGGTGCCAAGTGTATATTTTCAAAACACAATGGGTTGCTCCGTATTTAAGCGATCGCAATAGAATTTACCCATTTTTTATTAATTTCTCTCTCGTATTCTGAATAAGTGGCCATGTATGGTGTCCTCATGTAAAGGAAAAATTTTAAAATCAGGCATTGGTGTGGTGTGCATCATTGGAAACCCTCTATCTAAATAAAAAATGAAAATATTTTTTTTCTATACTTGTTAAATCATAATCGAGTATTCAATGTTGAATCCTTTACAAAAAGAAAAAAACTATTCAAAGGTTTTATTCATTTTGTTAATGCTATACCCGCGTCCGAGGTCCTAATATTTTATTCTTATCCTTGTGACATGTAGATGGTGCTGACACTTATGCCGATGAGCTATTCTCCTTAGTGGTCAAGCCCAGCCATAAGATCATTGACCACTACACAGGCTTGCCCGTCAAAGAAAGGTTCTTCAACCGGCAGTGGAGAAAATTTGTTGATGGCGACTTCATCGACTACCCTCCTAGTACCACCCCTAAGAGCGAGGAGTACTGAGGGCACACCCAGTGTCACTCCATTTGGACACTTCGCTCAGAGATGAACTCAGCATAACTGTGGGAAAAATCTTCGGGATCATGGGGAACACGCCATGACAATCAAAGGGTGAGTTACTAACCTCAAGTATACTTGTTTATCTTCCCCTCTATGGCCTTGAAGTGTGGGTCAAAGCTTGATGGCTTTCG
This sequence comes from Telopea speciosissima, assembly GCF_018873765.1. NCBI lineage: Eukaryota > Viridiplantae > Streptophyta > Magnoliopsida > Proteales > Proteaceae > Telopea > Telopea speciosissima. The sequence continues at coordinate 54,636,580 of NC_057919.1, read as the reverse complement.
GTGAGTTTTCAGCCTTTACAGTAGTGACGGAGTCATGGATGGACTCACAAGACTGAATCCGTCCAATGTTTTGTCTGTGCTGCCTCATACTTTTGGGTGTTTTCTTGTGTGGGGCCAACATCCCCATGTCCCGGACCTCGTAATTATGCCTCCAGGCATGGTGGACCCAACCTTGGTCCCCTTGTTGTGTGTGCTTGGTTGGTGGGCCCACACGCCCAAGCAATGTTTTAAAAGGTGTTTTAACTTAAGAGACTCAAACCAAACAAGCCCTAGTGGGCCACTTTCTATAAATACACTCCTCAGCCATTTATTGGCCATTTACTTTACTCACCAACCCAAGATCGTGGAGTTAACAGAAGTGAAGGAAGAAGAGGAGGAGAAGAAGGAGAAGTGGAAGGTTGAGATGGAGCTCATCCATTGAGGGCTTTGAACCTTACAAGTAAGTCATCCACTCATTCCCCACCTCTCCTCCTTAGCCATTTAAGACCCTCCTTGGGATCGGTTGGGTTCTAGGGTTCGATATGAACCCAAGGGCTGACCTTGGGGGAATAAGAGATCATTTAATGGACTGTACCTTCCCCATTTGAAGCCATTAGAACCCCTCTTGCAACTCAAGTTGCTGTTCTAAAGGACCTATAACCTTAAACTAGGTTTGAGAAGCCCTCAATTGGTTCTAATCATTGGAAACACCAAGACCTATGAATGGACTATGCACTAAGGACCCTAGGAAGGTTAAGGACACCCTCCCCTAGCCCTTAAGGCTATTGGACCTCAAGGAAGAAGGCCGGGAATCGGCTGACACATGGAATGCATGTTCAGGCTTAGAGGGAACCACAAATGGAACCAAGCAATGGGCATCCGTCCGTAGTTCCGTTCTATACAAATAGGCCTTCATACCCAGATGGAACCAGGGACAGATTCACTCTATGCCTCCATCTGTAGATCCGTTCCTTACGGGAATGTCTTAGGTATCGGACAGATGCATGAATGGATCCATAGGTAGGTTCCATCCGTGAATCCGTCGCTTGTGATTTCACCTCATAGCCTGGACGGAACAAGAGACGGACTCACTCTGCTGCCTCCGTTCCTGAATTCGTCCCTGCTGTACTTTGAGTTACTTAACTTCGACTCTTGGGACTCCTCAAGGGGTCCACCTACACTCTTCTAACACTTATCTCACACATCCCTAGGTAGTCTAACTTGTTCGAAAGTATGTGTTAAGCAATCCCTTCTAAACACCCAAACTTTACGCGAGTCTTTGGTGAGTGGATTTTGGGCCTTGTTTGGGTTTGTAAAATTATTAAACATATTATATACATTAATGCATCATTATCAAGCATGTTGTATATTGCATGTTATTTATCTTGTTATGATTGATGTGACTATGATGACATATATGGCTTATCTAATATTGGGTTACGGTGCTGGGAAATACCAGTGCCAGAACCCCAGAAATGATTATGGTCTTTAAATTACTTGTCATATTGGTCTGTATGCATCATGCTGTGCTGGTACCTGGGTGCTAGATGGTATGGGATGTTGATGCACTCGAAATACCTCTCAGGATGATAGGATCTTGCATGTCGTATAACTGTGGCTAGAATCTCTGTACCTTTATGCTACGACCCTTACCAACAAGGGTTTAGGTGTTGGATAGCCAGAGCACCTGCTGCCTGTGGAGTGTGAGAGAGGCCAGGCCAGGGGCAGTAGTGGCTATCGGGATTTGCCACTGGGTGGGATTGAGGCTTCGACCGGCGTAGCCTCCCTTGTGATAACGGAGGTTTCACTATGGCAATAGGTTAAGTGACCCACAATATTTACTCGAGTTATCACAGTAGCATATACCATTGACTTAGTTTGATTGCTAGGTGTAAAATCTATTAACATTGCATACATCATGTACTATTTGTGAACTGTGTGCTTGTGCATTCCCCATCCCTTCAATGGCTCAATGGAGCTAACCCCCTATGTACACCTCTTTTTAGATTTTAATGCAAATGGTGGTTATCTTGCTGGACTTGATGCCCAGCCCTCTGAGTACGATGATATAGGCGCCGAGGAACCTAAGGCTGTGTTTGAGAAACAAGGTGAGGGTTGTCCTTATGATGACTGTTCTTATGGACCGTGCTGACACTTGGGATTGTTCCCACTTTTTGTTTACTTTTGGGCCTTGGGTCATGTACAAACATTCATTGTTATACATATATTTTATATAGTTATGTTATGGTCAGTCCGAACATGGTGTTATCCTACTGTATCTCTTAGTGATTGAACATAATGTGACTATTCTCTTAAACGCTTTCGTGTATTTGTTTACTTTTGGTAATGTAATATTTACCTTCTTTTGCACTTTGATATTAATGTGAAATTGATGTTAGTTCAAGACTGTGGATTGGGATACTATGTCAGTGATCCTAGTAGCTTTATAGGGTGACGCATGTCATCCTAGTCACCCCTTTTTATTGTATTTTATTCCTATCAAAGTGGGGGCGTGGCAGCATGGTACCAGATCGTGATGCTCTGCACCAACCACAGTCTAGCAAAGACTCTTGATCTATTCTATACAATAGGGTCTAAATTAAAAGCTTCCAACAAGAATAATTAAAATGTGTGGGGAACGCAGGAAGAGGACTAGCTAGGGTGAAATCTGAGAACAATAGCAAGATAATAAAAACAACAGTAGAATTAAAGAGTATATATATATATATTCGATTCCAGCTGATGCCTACATCTTTGACCTCCCTTGGAGGTGAGTACAGTACTGTTAACCCAAAAAGAAACCACAAAATTACAACTGGATACACCAAATTCTTACATACGCCGAAAATATTAAAAAAAAAAAAACCATAAAATGGAACAGTACTAAAGATAACTCCTACTACTATGGAGCCTAGTCCTCCATATCATCATCACTATCTTCCTCTTCCTCATCATTGCCCTCACAGTATAGATAGACATTGATGTCATGGATGTCCTTCTCCATCCTCTCGAATCAGTGGTCATAAGCGGCAAACTGCCCTTGTATGCCTGCGAACCCCTACCATGTCTGTATTGAGCCTAGCCATGTTGGAGTTCAACTGTCCAATGGTAGCCAGGACAGCACTCATATCAGTAGTCCCTAAATTGGAGGCTCCTGCAGAATGTTGCACTGGTGTCTCATCTTCCTCATCGTCTTCACGCTCTTGGTCTCCTCACCCTCATCCAGGTTTACAGGTTCACCATCACTAAAAGTGTCATACGGGATGTGCATCCTGGCAAGGGCATTGTGCCCAAGTGGCTCCTCAAAGCTCTTTGATGTAACTTCACTATCGAGGTTCACCCCAAAGTGTAAAAAGACATGGGTGAGTAGTCTCCCATAGGGCAAGGTGTTCTTGCATCGGGTCGGGTCATGGACATTGCTTGCCCCATATATCGAATGATGGCATAGGACAGACACACTTGCTCACCCTCATAGAGAGAGTAATCTAGGGAGGCGGCCATCAGAGAAGGCTCAGTACTGTGGCCCTTAACTGAAACTAGGTTGGTCTTGGCCAGGTAGGTCAGGATCCTCTGAGAACTACCAAATTCAGTCAAGTTCACCCGGTGTTGAAACTTGTCATTGGTAAGCATTGCATATAGATGCTTGTAATCTTATTTTAGGAGGCAAAAGTGCAGATCCCTCCCAGGCGGGTGATAAACATGGTTCCCTCTAGAAGCTACACCAAGGATTACCCCCAACTCCACCTCATCAAAGGAGATGGGCACTCCCTTCACAAAGGAGGTGACCCGGCGCTTCACTGCATCCTCATGAATGATAACCAAGTTGGAGTAGAAGTTCCTGATTAACTTGGGGTAGTAGAATTTGGGGAGTGTCAACATGTTAAACCACCCTAACCTGTCGAATCTTTGCCCCACCTTGAAGGTAACCAACTCCTCGACAATGGCATCCCTTCCCATGAGGATCTTCATGTTATGGAAGTGCTCGTTGAATAACCCTTTTGCCTCGGTAGACACAAATAAGTTGGCATCAAATGGTGTCGGTGCCGCTTTGAGAGCCTTGTTCCTTCGTTGCCTAGGAGCCATTACAATTGCTTACCTACACACAAGCAATGGAAGACAAGGAATGCACTGGATAATTAAAAAACAACATATAAGAATGGATATGTAGTTGAAACAAAAACATATATATACAGCAAGTTGGAGAAGAGATTAAGCTTTAATGAACAAAGAACTAAGCCTAAGCTATTATGAGTAAAAAAAAAAAATAGTAAATTTGGGGGATTTCTTCCAAGCATCACCAAGAAAGTGTGCAAATGATTTAACCAAGCATAGGAACATCTAAATTGGCATATATGTGTGAAGTTAGACAGAAAATTTAAGCACGTTCACAACACAATGTGATTTTTTCCCAAAATAGTAAACCAATTTTCGGTTTCGATATGTTGGAGTTCATCATACAATGTGAATCATTGCATATGTGTGTTAGAGTTTTCCATACATGAATAACTTCAAAAAAAAAAAAATCAAAGAACTACAACCGAAATTACAAGTTGATGCTCATGTACAGCAAAGAAGGGAAATGGACAAAAAAACCCTAGAAAATAAGAAGAGAAATTCTGTAAAATCAAAGAAGGAGAAAGGAAGCAATACCTTGGAGCAGTAGAGGTCGGTTCTTGTGTGTTTTGGCTTCAAAACTGCAAGGAGATGGGAAAGGAACCTCGAACAAACGATGCTTGGGGCTCCCTTGCTCTGTAGCTTCGTCCTCTCTAAAAGCCAAATGAGTTTGAAACTCGCGGCTTTGTTTTTTTTTATGAAAATTCTGCGGACGGACACACGAATGGATCCACTATCGTGGTTCCGTCCATAAATCCGTCCAGCATAAAAATGTGACTTTTTTGTGTTTTGAACTGCACGGAACATCGAATGGAACCATGACCAAGGATCCGTCCGATATTCTGTGCGATTCGGGATTTTGATCTTTAGTCTAACTCTGAGGACAGAACTAGGGACGAAACCTCAGTACTAAATCCGTCTGTAGTTCCGTTTGACTCTGTGTTTTGTTCAAACCTAAAAACCTGAGGACCGAACAACGAATGGACTCACGATACAAAATTCGTCCATCAGTCCATCCTGTCTATTCTGGGACGAAGTCACAAACGGACTCATAGGACTAGCTCCATCCGTGAATCCGTCCGCGTTTTAAAGGGATTTTGGCCTGGTTTTCTGGACCGGCACTTCTCTCATGTTCCTTGTTTCCCCCTTGTGTGTTGTTTCTTGTCTTGTGCATTTTCCCTTTATGCTTGTGCCCTTTGCGGTGCCATATCTTGTTGTTCCTTTTGTTTCCCGTGTACTAACCCTGTCAGGCATGTTGAAGCATGAACAGGTGCTAAAACATGGTCAACACTCAGAACCAAAACCGTTCCCCTCCTAGGTACGATGTCGGCGATGCCTCTAACACGGCCTTACCGATACCTCCGCCAATCAACAATAGTACAGATGTGGCCGCATTGATGAGCAATATGTTGCAAGCCATGCAACGAGAGCATCGAGAGGCGCAACAAGAACAACGCACCTTCATACAGAAAATGACTAATCAACTCTAAGAGATCTCTAGAGAATGGCAACAAGTGTCCCCTCTAGTATATGCAGTTCCTCCCCCTCCAACTCCTGCAGCTATTGCTGGGCCTAGCACCCCTCTGGCACCTGCTGCTGTCGGGACTCCTTTGGCACAAATGGTGCTAGTACCACCTCTTCCTCCCACTCTTGAGGGTCAACAAGTTCCAGTGGTGGCACCAGCTATTGTGTCAAGAAATCGCCGGTGGGTCCTTTGGGTGCCGTAACCTGCAAAAGGACGTCAAGGACAAGGGAGAACCGGTGTGGCTCTGGCCTAGGACTCTCCGATGCCAAAGTTAGATCTCTCTAGCAACAGATGAATTGTTGGAATTCAAGATGGATAATTGGGTAAAGTACCTCGGGATTTATAGTGAAGTCTGGTGGTGTGGAGAGTCCCAGTTGGTGATGAGTAGTCCTCATAGTAGATAAGTGTTCCCCGCTAGTAGGATTTATCATTTAGTCGGTTGCTCCCCCATGGGAGGTAGAGTCCCAGTAGGGTAGATGTTCTCGGTAGATAGACATGCATGCACCCTTATATGTTGGATAAGATCCTCGGTGCATGAGTCTAGCTGAGATTGTACCTCTTATGGATGGTACCCATCAAGTGGTGAGGTGAAGTATATCTCAGGGATGATGCCAGTGGGTTGCGTGCAGTAGTTGGTCTTGAACCTTGAGAGACCTTGTTGGTCCTTCTCCTTCTAGGCTAGCATGGAGTACTTGAAGTGGCTGGGCTTGGGTAGCCTTCTTTCCAGTGCCAGGACACGTGGTGGCTCACGAATGGCTTTGTGTAATTTTGGGTTTATCACCAGCTTATGTGGATCCCTCTAAACTTTTGGAGAAGTTTCAAAAACACCGCCCTTCTGTGTTCGAGAAGCCAGCCGATGACTCTTTGCTACCAGTCCATTGGATTTTGGAACCTTGAGAGGATTTTTGAAGTGCTTCAGTGCACCGATACTGAGAAGATCAGGTGTGCAGTGTACCAATTTTGGGGCGATGCCGATTTCTGGTGGCTTTCCACTAAGGAAAACTTTTGGGCCACACACCCTAATGCTACATGGGCTCAGTTCACAGAGGTCTTCCTACAGAACTTCTTTCCTCGAAACTTTCAGGATAGAAGGAAAGTAAAGTTCATGAATTTGTGCCAAGGCTCTAAGTCAGTCCTCAACTATCAACAACAGTTCGAGCATTTGTCCTACTATGCCCCTGCTCACCAAAAGCCTGACGACGTCAAGGCAAGGAAGTTCGAGAAAGGGCTGAGGGCTAGCATTAGCACATCTGTAGTGTCGCACAACTACCCAACCTATGCTGAGGTAGTGCAGGCAGCCAAGATCATTAAGGATGAGCAAAGGGAGAACTACAGGGCTATCCAAGTTGGAAAGAGGCCTATGACCTCTTATGATTCCAGAGGATCTGGCAATTTTCAGAGAAGGGGATCTTACACTGCTGTGTCCCCGATTCAATCTCGCAAGCCCAATGCGCCCAGGCCCCATCAAATCCTCACTATGGGACTTAAACCCTCACATGCTATAACTGCAAGGAAGCCAGGCACATGAGCAAAGATTGCCCGAAGCCCCACCGAGGAAATTCATGGCCTATGTCTCCAAAGGCACCTCAAGCTAAGGCGATTGTTCGCTCTCTTCTTCCTACCCCAGCCAGCAGAACTCAAGGGCGGGTGTACTCTATCACCAATGAAGAGGCCCGGGCTGATCCCCGTATTATCACATGTAATGCACTCGACTCTTGAGATGTGCATTCATGTAGGTTTTATTTCTATGATGGGTTGTTTGTTGTTTGTCAGGTATGATTTATGTTTGCTCCCTACCTGCTTATACCTTGTTTGACTCGGGTGCGTCACACTCCTTCGTATCCCCTTCATTTGCGAAGAAGTTGCCTATCAAACCAAAGAAGATGGCTCAAAACCTAGCGGTTAGTACACCAATGGGCAGTAAGGTTGAACTCAACATGAATTATGATCCTTGTCCTGTACGTGTATGTGATCACGGGCTAGTGGCAAGTTTGATAGTCCTTGACATGAAGGACTTTGACGTCATCTTAGGAATGGATTGGCTGTCCACTCACGGGGCTAGCCTAATCTATGCCGAAAGGAAAATCCTGTTCAAGTTAGAGAATGGTGTAGAGTTTGTGTTCAAAGGTATTAGGTGGGAGAAATCCAAGAAAGCTATTATCTCTGCTTTCCAAGTTCAAAAACTGTTGGATGAGGGATGTCAATGTTACTTGGCATCTATGGTAGATGCGAAGATGAAATGCAAGCCTTTGGAAGAGATAAGTGTAGCAAGAGACTTTCTAGATGTCTTCCTAGAAGATCTGACATGGTTGCCACCAGATCATGAAACGGAGTTTATGATTAACCTAGTACTTGGTACAGCTCCAGTGTCCAAGGCTCCCTACAGGATGGCCCCATATGAGTTAAAGGAGTTATAGGAGTAATTAAATGACTTATTAAATAAATGTTTCATTAGACCTAGTGTGTCTCCTTGGGGAGCACTTGTGTTGTTTGTGAAGAAGGACGGTAGTATGCGGATGTGCATTGATTATCATGAGCTCAACAAACTGACCATCAAGAATCGGTATCCTTTACCCAGAATCGGTGACTTATTCACCTAATTACAGGGTGCCAAGGTTTTCTCAAAGATTGACCTCTGATCGGGGTACCATCAGCTGAAGATTAGGGAAGGTGACATTAGCAAGACAGCATTTAGATCTCGCTATGGTCATTATAAGTTCTTGGTCATGTCCTTCGGCCTGACCAATGCCCTGACCGCCTTCATGGAGTTGATGAACTGGGTGTTCCACGATGTTCTAGATAAGTATGTTACCATCTTCATAGATGACATCTTGATCTATTCCAAGAGTGAAGAAGAGCATGCAGATCATCTCCGTCTGGTATTGCAGTGCTTAAGAGAGAAACAATTGTACGCCAAATTCAGTAAGTGTGAGTTTTGGCTACAACAAGTGGCATTTTTGGGACATCTTGTTTCTACCAAGGGTATTGAAGTTGACTCTGGTAAGGTAAAATCAGTAGTTGACAGGTAGACACCCAAGAATGTAGCAGACAATCGTAGTTTCTTAAGTTTAGCAGGCTATTACAGAAGATTCATTGAGAACTTCTCAAGGATTTCCGCTCCTATGACACGATTGACCCAAAAGGGAGTGAAGTTCGAATGGTTTGATGGCTATGAGAACAGCTTCCAAGAGCTAAAGCAGAGGCTGATTTCTACTCCGGTACTCACTATTCCAAACGGTACTGGAGGGATGATAGTCTACAGTGATGCATCCAAAATGGGCTTGGGTTGTGTTCTGATGCAATATGGGAAGGTAGTGGCCTACGCTTCTCGACAATTGAAGGATTATGAGAAGAATTACCCTACCCATGATCTAGAGCTTGCAGTTGTGGTTTTCACTCTAAAAATCTAGACACATTACTTGTACAGTGAGAAGAGCGAGATTTACAGTGACCATAGGAGCCTCAAGTACTTCTTTACATAGAAGGAGCTCAATATGAGGCAATAGCGGTGGTTGGAATTGATGAAAGACTATGACTGCACCATCCATTATCACCCCAGTAAAGTAAATGTAGTAGCTGATGCGTTGAGCCAGAAATCACAGACTTTGTCTTTAGCGTCTTTGGCGGTCAGTGAAGAGCTTATTGAAGAAGCTAGGAGGATGGACCTAGAGCTATTGGTAGAGGGTGTTACCTTGTCTATGGCAGCCTTATCAGTATAGTCGACCTTGGTGGAAAAGATCAAGTTGGCCTAAGCCTCTGATAAAGAGTTCCAAAGAATCATTCAAGCAATCAAGGAGGACACGCAGCGAGAACTAGACTTTACCTTGACTAAGAGTGGAGTCCTCATGTTTAGGGACCGGCTATGTGTTCCTAGTGACACACAATTGAGGAAGGAAGTGTTATTTGAAGCTCATGACTCTCCTTATTCAATCCATCCAGGTAGCACAAAAATGTACAGAGACTTGAAGGGTTGCTACTGGTGGAGTGGAATAAAGAGGGATGAGTTTGTGGCAAGCTGTCTCACTTGTCAGCAGGTGAAAGCGGATAGGCCATGACCTCATGGCCTTTTACAATCGTTGTCCATCCCAGAGTGAAAGTGGGATCATGTTACTATGGACTTCGTCACTGGGTTACCCCGTACACTTAGAGGTGTCGATGCTATATGGGATATCATTTACAGATTGACGAAGATAGCTCACTTTATTCCAAATAAGGTCACTTACTCGATGGACAGGTTAGCTCGCTTATATATAAATAATGTGGTTCACATACATGGAGTTCCTGTTAGCATCATCTTTGACCATGATTCCAGGTTTACATCTAAGTTTTGGGGCAGATTTCAAAAAGCAATGGGTACATTACTGAGTTTTAGTACTGCTTTCCATCCTCAGACAGATGGACAGTTAGAGAGGACCATCCAGACATTGGAAGATATGCTCCGAGCCTGTGCCATTGATATGCAAGGCAGCTGGGATGAGCATATCTCACTCATTGAGTTTGCTTATAACAACAGTTACCAAGCTACCATTGGAATGGCACCGTTCAAAGCCCAGTATTGTAAGAAGTGTCAAACACCTCTATACTGGGATGAGGTGGGTGAACGTCGTATCCTTAGTCCTGAGTTGATCCAGGCAACGAGTGAGAGGGTGGATCTGATTCGTGAGTGGATCAAGGTAACCCAATCTAGACAAAAGGGTTATGTGGATCAACGTCGAAAGGATCTAGAATTTACTATCAGTGACAAGGTGTTTCTAAAGGTATCACCTACTAAAGGGGTGATGCGGTTTAGCAAGAAAGGCAAGTTGAGTCCGAGATTCATTTGACCATACAAGATCCTTGCAAAGATCAGGCCGGTGGCTTATCTATTGGCACTCCCACTATCATTGGATGGTGTGCATGACGTCTTCCATGTTTTCATGTTATGGAAATACGTTCACGACCCGAGTCATGTTCTATCTCAGAAACCACCAGAGCTCACCGCTAATATGCCCTGCAAGGAGCAACCCAAGAAGATTCTGGACAGTAAGATTGTTCACCTTCGCAACCGACCTATCCACTATGTGAAGGTGAAGTGGTGCAATCATCCAGAGGAAGAAGCATCTTGGGAAGCAGAAGTGGAGATGCGGGTGAAGTACCCTTCCCTGGGTTATTTACAAGGTACAGTAAATTTTGGGGACAAAGTTTCTTGTAAGGTGGGGGGAATATTATACCCGTGCTCGAGGTCCTAATATTTTATTGTTATCCTTATGACATGTAGATGGTGCTACCACGTATGCCGGTGAGTTGTTCTCCTTGGTAGTTAAGCCTAGCCATAAGATCATTGACCACTACATAGGCTTGCTCATTGAAGAAAGGTTCCTCAACTGACAGTGGGAAAAATTTGTCAATGGTGACTTCGTCGACTACCCTCCTAGTACCACCCCTAAGAGCAAGCAGTACTGGAGGGCACACCCAGTGTCGCCCCATTTAGACACTTTGCTCAGAGATGAACTCAGCATCGCTGTGGAAAAACTCTTCGGGATTATGGGGGACATGCCATGACAATCAAAGGGTGAGTTATTAACCTCAAGTATACTTGTTTATCCTCCCCTCTATGGCCTTGAAGTGTGGGTCAAAGCCTGATGGCTTTCGGTGAGTTTTTAGCCTTTACAGCAACGACGGAGTCACAGATAGACTCACAAGACTGAATCCGTCTAATTTTCCATCTGTGCTGCCTTATGCTTTTGGGTGTTTTCTTGTGTGGGGCCAACATCCCCGTGTCCCGAACCTCGTAGCTATGCCCATGGGCATGGTGGACCCTGCCCTTGGTCCCCTTATTGTGTGTGCTTGGTTGGTGGGCCAACAAGCCCAAGTAATGTTTTAAAATGTGTTTTAACTTAAGAGACTCAAACCAAACAGGCCCTAGTGGGCCACTTACTATAAATACACTCCTCAGCCATTCATTGGCCATTTACTTCACTCACCAACCCAAGACCGTGTAGTTAAGAGAAGTGAAGGAAGAGGAGGAGGAGAAGAAGGAGAAGTGGAGCTCATCCATTGAGGGCTTTAAACTTTACAAGTAAGTCATCCACTCATTCCCCACCTCTCCTCCCTAGCCATTTAATACCCTCCTTGGGATTGGTTGGGTTCTAGGGTTCTATATGAACCCAAGGGCTGACCTTGGGGGAATAAGAGATCATTTAATGGACTGTACCTTCCCCATTTGAAGCCATTATAACCCCTCTTGCAACTCAAGTTGCTGTTCTAAAGGACCTATAACCTTAAACTAGGTTTGAGAAGCCCTAAATTGGTTTTAATCAGTGAAAACACCAAGACCTACGAATGGACTATGCACTGAGGACCCTAGGAAGGTTTAGGACACCCTCCCCTAGCCCTTAGGGTTGTTGGACCTCAAGGAAGAAGGCTGGGAATTTGATGACTCATGGAATGCATGTTCAGGCTTGGACAGAACCAAGCAACAAGCATCCATCCGTAGTTCCATTCCATACAAATAGGCCTTCATACCCGAACGAAACTAGGGACGGATTCACTCTATGCCTTCGTCTGTAGATCCATTCCTTTTGGGAATGTCTCAGGTATCGGATGGATGCACGAACGGATCCATAGGTAGGTTCCATCCGTGAATCCGTCCCTTTCGATTTTACCCCATATCCTAGACGGAACTAGGGACGGACTCATTCTGCTGCCTCCGTTCCTGAATCCGTCTCTGCTGTACTTTGAGTTACTTAACTTTGACTCTTGGGACTCATCAAGGGGCCTACCTACACTCTTCTAACACTTATCTCATGCATCCCTAGGTAGTCTAACTTATTCAGAGGCATGTGTCTGGCAACCTCTTCTAAACACCCGAACATTACGTGAATCTTTGGTGAGTGGGTTTTGGACCTTGTTTGGGTTTGTATAATTATTGAACATGTTATATACGTTAATGCATCATTATCAAGCATGTTGCATATTGCATATTATTTATCTTGTAATGATTAATGTGATTGTGATGACATGTATGGCTTATCTAGTATCGGATTACGGTGTCAGGAAATACTGGTGTCGGAACCCCAGAAATGATTGCAGTCTTTAAATTGCTTGTCATATTGGTTTGTCTGTGCACCCAAAATACCTCTCGAGACGATAGGATCTTGCATGTAGTATAACTGTGGCTTGGATCTTTGTACCCTTATGCTACGACCCTTACCAACAGGGGTTTAGGTGTTGGATAGCCAGAGCACCTGCCGCATGTGGAGTGTGATAGAGGCTAAGCCATGGGTAGTAATGGCTATCGGGGTCTGCCACTGGGTGGTATTGAGGCTTCGACCGGCGTAGGCTCCCTTGTAATAACGGAGGTTTCACTGTGGCGATAGGTTAAGTGACCCACGGTGTTTACCCGAGTTATCACAGTAGCATATACCATTGACTTAGTTTGATTGCTAGGTGTAAAATCTATTAACATTGCATACATCATGTACTATTTGTGAACCGTGTATTTGTGCATTCCCCATCCCCTCACTGACTCAGTGGAGCTACCCCCTGTGTACACCTCTTTTTAGATTTTGATGCAGATGGTGGTTATCTTGCTGGACTTGATGCCCAGCCCTCTGAGTACGATGATATAGGCGTTGAGGAACCTGAGGCTGTGGTTGACGAACCCAGTGAGGGTTGTCCTTATGATGACTGTTCTTATGGACTATGCTGACACTTCGGATTGTTCTCATCTTTTGTTTACTTTTGGGCCTTGGGCAATGTATAAATATTCATTGTTATACGTATATTGTGTATAGTTATGTTATGGTCAGTCCGAACATGGTGTTAATCTACTGTATCACTTAGTGATTGAACATAATGTAACTATTCTCTTAAACGCTTTCGCGTATTTGTTTACTTTTGGTAAAGTAAGATTTGCCTTCTTTCGCACTCTGATATTAATGTGAAATTCATGTTAGTTCAGGACTGTGGATTGGGATACTATGTTAGTGATCCTGGTAGCTTTATAGGGTGACGCATGTCATCCTTGTCACCCCTTTTTACTGTATTTTATTCCTATCGGAATGGGGGCGTTAAAGTTAAACACACAAACCACACGCCAATACCCATCGGATAGGGGTGTCAATTTTGGACCAGAACCGTCCCGCTAGGAACCGAAACTGATCCACCCAATAGCTTATTGTTCCGGATCTGGTCTTATTGATAGGTTGTTGCTCCGGATCTAGTTTGGTCTCAAAAACCATTAAGGAATCATTAGAACCGGAAGAAATGACCAGGACTGGATTATCATCTAATGAAATCTGACAAATGATGTCATACAAAAGAAAAGCAACTTCAGAAGCTGTGTTTTTGGTATTATCTCCACTCATACCTAACAATTGCAAAGTATAGATTATTATTTCAATAAAAATCTTTATTCACGAACCACCAAATTGGTGATGACAGATGGTGAATTAATATGATAGTTTGCTATTTCTAAACTCTCTCTCTCTCTCTCTCTCTCTCTCTCTCTCTCTTTCTCTGCATAAACAAAGTCTAAATATGAGGAATTATGTGAAAGTTGTAGCCATCAAAGTTAGTTCAAGTCTAACAAATCTATTTGCATGAGATGATAATATATACACTGACACATTGGATTCAAAATATTATTATCTCTCAAAATGCTGATCTTTGGAGCTGTATCCTTTCTAAGAAAGGAACATTCTCCACGAAGCTTGCAGCCAATTTCATTGAAAGAACAGACTCCCCCAACCCCTTGATCTCCAAATGGTGGAAATTCTTTGGAAACTTAATATTCATCCTCATTTTAAAATGTTCTTTTGGCGTGTCTTAAATGCAGGACTCCCTGTCAGAGCTACTCTTTCGAAATGGCTTCCAATCAAGACTACATGTGTTTTATGTGATTCTAAGGATGAATCAATTTGGCATCTTTTCCTATCGTGTGACTGGACTAAACATATCTGGGCTTCTGGCCCTCTCGGGATGGGAACTGAGCATTTCTCTGCCCCATCACTCACCCACCTGTGTGCTTCTCTTCTTGGATCCAATGCCTATGATAAACAATCTATCAAGTGGGTTTTCTCTATTTTTATTATTACTTGTTATCTTATTTGGTCTGTAAGGAACAAAGTTATTTTCTGCTCTTCTAAAGCAGATCCCATGATAGTAATTCATGACCTAATGAAATAGATGAATGATTTAAATATCTCACCTCCACAGTAGAACTCATTTCTACTAGATACAACTCTACCCACCTGCTGTCCTCTTAATTGGTCACCACCTACTAACGACAACTTTAAATCTCCTGTTTTAATTGGTGCAAGATGTTTTGACCCAAAACATAACATAACCAGTTGGAAATATAACATTTTGCTAGATAAATAGACCATTCTAACAGATGCAGGTAGTACCAGTACTAGGGATATCAGAGAAGCGAAACTTTTTGGCATACTACAAGGTTGGCACAGAGCAAAGTCTTTGCAAATCCAGCTTAAATGAAGTGTGGTGCTGCAATAAAGACCTTTATGCAATGCTCAAACCATCTTTTTCTGATTATGTGTCGTGGAACTTAATTAATACTTTTATATCTCTAGCTGATGAAACTCATAATTTCACTTTAGTTGTATTTAAGTGGCATAAGGATAGCAATGTACCTACTTCTAACTCTTTGTAATTGCATTTGTTTTTAATATATAGTTTCTTTCCATTAAAAAAAAAAACTCCTATTGTCCTTGTTTTGGGCTCTACATTATTATAATGTTTGGACCCGCTTAGGAACCGGAACCGGACCATCCATTACTTAATGGTCCTGGATCTCCAATTTGGAATCACTGAGCTTATTGGTCCAAATCTGGTCTTGACATCTTAGAGCCAGAACCGCTAGAGAACCAAACCGATAGCCCAGAACTGGACCAATTGACACCCCTACCACTAGGGGGTAAGGTAGTCATTGCACACGGCCCTATGTCTGTGCAACAGGGCCGTTGGAGCAGTCCGCAGCAGGAGACCCCAATCCAAAGAATAAACCTACACTCCCAGTGTATACAACGCATCTTTTTTTGATATTGGTAAACACACAAGCCACACGCCAGTACCCAAAAGGTTAACCGACTTTTAAGACGGCAGAATGGCCGATATACACAACACACACCACACTCACACACCCGATGTGGGACTAAACCCACATACCCAAGAGTAGTCAAAGTTGAACAATAGCATAGGCCATAGAAATCCTTCTGCGCATTGCATATGCACTCGCTCAGCTTTCCCAGCTCGATCCAGGTCGTCCAAAGGAGAGCTCGTCCATGTGCTGAGATGTGGTGTCGTGCCACAAGATATGCGGCTCACCCTGTCCCATTGAAAGCCCAATCCGAGTGAGGATCATTATTAAGGTTTTAGCCAAAAAAAATTATTATTAAGGCACACTAAAGTGTCACGTGAGGGCCAAGGTTTGTACCATATTTCACAGCTCTCGGTCGATATTTCGACCGAGACCTACTGAAACTCTATTTTTCTCTCTTCTTCCTCATTTTTTGCTCTTCTTCCTCTCTTCCAAGCATCATCCAAGCATTGTTGAAGCTCCTTGTCGCCTGGAAGACGTCGGAGGGTCATCTAAGCTCATCATCCAAGCCTATTTTTACTATTTAAGGTAAATTCTATTTCTCTAAAACTATTTTTTTTTTAAATACTTTGTACAAATGTTGTTGGATGTTGATGATATTAATATATGTTAGACACCGAAGGGCGATCTACAGCCTCACGGTGTCGAAATTTTTTTTCCATATGTATTTTTTTTTTTAATTTTTTGGTTTTAAAAATTCATTTTCCTACAACTAAAATAGGAAATAATTAGGGGTAATATGACTTAGATGGTAATGAATTAAATATATGTTAGACACCAATGGCCGATCTACAGCTTCACGATGTCGGATTTATTTTTCTGCTCTTAAATAATTATTTTAATTTTTAAAAATTAAGAAAAATATATAAAAAATTAAAAAAAAATAGAAATAAATAAGGAAAAATATGAGTTTTAAGTTTAAAAAATAATGAAAAAATATGAAAGTTATTTCTACATGTTTTGAAATGCATTATATGTATATTATGTTTACTAATTTTCGGTTTTGTTGTGTTAGGTCAATACTTATATTAACATTATATAAAAAAAATTATTTTTAATTATGTGAAAAGATAAGGGTTAGGGAAAAAATATTAAATAACTATACAAGTGTATTAGTAATCTAAAGTGTCAATTGAAGTGCATCTACATTAAGTTTTTTAATTATTTGTGTTACTTACATTGCAGTAAACAAGTATCATTATGGCGGATCGTGATAGACAACGTGCGAAGGGCAAGCAAAAGGTGGGGGAAAGTAGTCAACAAAGGGGCCAGAGGAAACGAAGAGAACAGAGGGAACAAGAGACACCAGCCAGCCAGCATAGGGGTGACATTGCATGGTTACATGGCACTCCCATTGATGGGGATAAGAGTAGGGGGTAGTGGAGGAGCTGGCAGTTCTGGAGGTTCTAGATCTTTTAATCCTTTTAGAAGATCACAAAGTGTGAGGGTAGCCCCAACACCTCTACCAATACCAGTACCACCATCAGCATCTGATCCTAAATTGCATAAGAAGAAAGGAAGCAGTCAACCCAGAATCAAAGGAGCATGGAAGGGGATGAAGGGATTGGTTAAAGAATCAATAGCTAAGTGGATGATATACCATACCATCCCAGTAAACACTGCACAAGGCCCCCATTATGATACCATGATAGATACCATTGCAGAGGTTAGCCCAGGATTCAAGGGCCCCACCTCATATGAGGTAATGAATGTTTATCTACCTCAATAAAAGAGTGAGATTAATGAGTACATTAGTGAGATGAGGAGTATGTGGGAGACATATGGGGTGACTATAATGGCAGATGGATGGACTGGGCCTACAAGAAAATCCATCATCAATTTCATGGTTTATTGTGATGGGAGGACAGTGTTCCTCAAATCTGTGGATGCATCCAAAGAGATAAAGGATGAAAAATATATCTACAGATTGTTAAAGAAAGTAGTGAAAAAAGATGTGGGTATTAAGAATGTTGTCTAGATTATAACGGACAATGGAAGCAACTTCAAGCTGGCCGGCGAGAAGATGATGAACAATAGTAAGTATCGGCTCTTCTGGACTCCTTGTGCAGCCCATTGCATTAACTTAATGCTAAACGATATGGAAAAATTTAAGTTGGTGAAGACTGTAGTTGAAAGTGCAAGACAAGTCACCAACTTTGTATACAACCACTCCTATGCACTCAATCTATTGAAGGAAAAATGTGGGGGTAACTTGGTTAGGCCTGGCATTACAAGATTTGCCACCAACTACATTGCCCTCAAAAGCATTGAGACAAAGAAGGCCAGGCTGAGAAGTATGTTTGCTTCTGAGGAGTGGTTTGGATGGAAGGGTTCCAAGACCTGCAAGTGGGAGGGAAGTACAAACAACGATGTCATCTGAGGACTTCTGGACCAAACTAAGTAAAGTGGTGAAAGTTTTGGAGCCAGTAGTTAAAGTTCTACATGTTGCTGACTCTGCTCTGAAGGGCCCAACCATGCCAGTCCTATATGCTGCAATAGACTTGATGAAAGATAGTGTCTACAATGTGGCTCCTCGCAGTAGCAAACACTTCTTAGATATCATCAATGCTCGCTGGGAGAATCAACTTATGCATCCACTGCATAAGGCTGGTGAGTAAATTTATTTTATGTTTACTAATTCATAGTATTATTATTTACTAATTACCTATGCATTTGACAATACCTCTATTCTATATGTCATATTTTAGCATACTACTGAACCCTAAGTATCAATATAACAATAGGCTTGGGTTGAAAACTCAACTTATTGATGCTGTGAAACAAGTAGTGAAGAAGTTGGAGCCAGATGGTGCACTACAAGCAATTTATAACAATGAGGTGAGTCTTACAATTCATTTGGAAACTCAACTTATTGATGCTTTCAAACAAGTAGTGAAGAAGTACTTACTAATTTTTCACATAGGTGTAGATCAAGGTATTTAGGGATGCATTGGGAAGTTTTGGAACTGAGGCTACGATACAAGACAGAGCATGTGGTGATGCTGGTAATTCTTTTAAGTTTTAAATTACATATGTATTGAAATTTGAAAGTTAAAACAACATTTGACACATGTCTTTTTTGTTGTAAGCTTGTAATGCAGCTGAATGGTGGGTGTTGTATGGGGAATCAACTGAGAACTTAAGAAGAATAGCAATTAAAGTCCTTGCCCAAACATGTTCTGCATCTGGTTGTGAGAGGAACTGGAGTACCTTTGCACTCATCCACTCCAAGAGGCACAGCAGATTGGGGTCTCAACGTTTATCTGACATGGTGTATGTGCACTACAATTTGAGGCTGAAACTGCAACACATACGCATGGGACATGAGGGAAAGAGGAGCACTATTGATCTTGCTGGCATCTTTCAAGTTGACTCAGACGATGAGGACCCTATTGTGAATTGGGTGAGGGATAGAGGTGAGCCAGTGTTGGATGAGGAGGGAGGTAGGCCTGACCCCATGATAGCTTCTGAGATTGGTGCTGATGTGGATGAGTATATGGCTGACGAGGGTCAAATACATGCACGGGAAGCCTCACCCATACCATTCTAGTCCACTGGTGGCAATGTTGCTGATGATGAAGACTGGTCTAAGTCCCCAAATGATGATGGTGGTGGTGATGGTGATGCTGGTGGTGGTGATGCTGGTGAAGAATTTGACGGCATGCGAGAGAGTTATGTGGTAGGCCAGGATACGGCGCCTGTAGAGCCACTCCAATTCACTGAAGAGACACAGTTTGATCATGCCACACAAGATACGGACCACGGAGCATGTGCCCCCGCACCCCCACCCTTAGGATGCCCCCTACAACCATACAGCAGGAAGCGTAGGGGTCGACAAACACAGTTGCAACCTGATCACATGGACATTGATGATCTATCTAGCTGTGTTGGTGGTTTGCGTATGGGTGATAGGGAGGGAGGACCGACTGGACATTGGTGTGCCCCATCTTTTGACGCACATACCACTCCATTGGCATCAGATTATGGTGCATCACAACCTTACGGTGGATATGGATATGGATATGGATCATCATCATATGGGCAGTTTATTGGGGTAGGGGACTATGACTACCAGTCCCAGTCCCAGTCCCAGGGACATACTGGATCATCTTTTGTAGATGACATCTTTGCATACCGTAGCGGGACTAGCTACCAACCTCACCAGCCATACATGCAGCCAATGCCAACGCCTCTTGCGCCGACGCCGACATCATATCACAGTGGATCATCTTCTTCACGGATTGGATCGATTGGTAACCCTAGTTTATATCCTAGGATTGGATACCTACAGTATGTTGATGACTCCATTTACATGACACTTGTGGATGACTACACTCGTTTCTTCTCCGATTCTATATCGTGGTCCACATATGTCCTTCAAACAGAGAACAATAGATGTCGACTCCAGCGGGGTATGAGTGGGATTGATCCAAGGAGGCACAACAACTATTATTAGCACTTGTAACTTATAAGTTGTAATTTTTGAACTTGTGAAGTTGTGACTTTGACACTTTCTGTATTGCCTTTAAGGCTTTAAGCATTTGAGCTATTGAGTTTTGACTTTTGAGTTATTGACTATTAATGTATTATGGAGTTTATGAGAGTATGATTATGAATTATGTCTTATGAGTTTTAATTATTTTGTTTACATTTCTTTTATGTCTTTAAGACTTTAACTGCCTAACCAATGTGTATTTAACCAAGATTTATACATTAGGGTCGGCGACCGTATGTCAATCAAGGGTGCAAACCCAAAACACCAATTTCAATTCATGTTTTTGTAATTTTATGGTTTAAATGTGTTTATTTATATTAAATAAGGGTGTCCATGAAGTTTCAGGCCTAGATATGACCAAATAACCCCCGAGATGGACCCCCAAAATATTGCAGAAAAAATGCAATATTTCAAAAATATTTCACGATATTTCGGATATCTCGGTAGGCCTGAGATACCGATATATCGCGAAATATTAAATCTTGGTCATAAGCATGCATTTTACTCACATTTTATAGAGCTACTCGGATATTTTTCTGTGTTTTTCAGGTTTTAGGTCTTTTTTATCATTTTATGCTATCGAGAGCTGAATCTCCAAATTCACACGTAAAGTTGCCCAATGTTTTTCCATGGTTGTGTTCAGAGCTAAAATTTAGGCTAGATGGACGTGACGGAATTCAAGTATGCATTCGTTTAGGCCATCACATGAGCAATTATCATTTTCTGGCCGTAAAAGAATAATGGGCATGAAATGAGCTGAAATGCATGCCCGGGCCAGTCTGCATTTTTGGATAGTTATATTTGGCATCAAGGAAGACAATTATGATCAAGGGTTGAGATCCTCTCAAGCATGTACCCTCTTTTTGCATTTTTCCACTATTGGAGGAGAGAGAAAAGCCACATGAGACCTACACCTGCTCACATGTGACCAAGGGTAGGATGGGAATAATTCTCACTGAAGCAACCAAGGACAAAGGAGGAATTTCATATTCAAATTAGAAGTTTAGTGGGCTGCAAGCAAGGATCGGCCAAGATGGGATTTGCGCAAGAAAGAAAGGAGAAAGAGTAGGAGAGATAGGGAAAAAAAAAAAATTCCATCCCACTCACGTTTCTATCCACTTCTCTCCTATTTTTTTTCTCTCTCTTCCATCTCAATTCCCACTCACGGCCTCTCTCTCCCTCTTTCCTAATCTATCTCTCACAATTGCATCCCACTCACGGCTCTCACCACCTCTCTCCTATTTTTTCTCTCTTCCATCTCAATTCCCACTCATGGTCTCTCATCTCACACACACCCATCTCTCTCACGTTCCTCTCTTAAATCCTATTCCCTCCACTAAATTCTTTTCTTTTCTCTTATGCCACCTCACCTTCCCACCTCTAATCCCTAACTAACTCGCATATCCCTAACTCCCTTCTACGTGCCTAACCTCTCCCATATCTTTATTTTTTTATTCTTTTCTATTTTATCTCCTCCTCATTTTCTTCCCTCTCTCCTAAAATCTCTCCCCCTCTTTAATTCTACTTCCCTCCATCGAATATCCCCCTTCTCTGATTAGATTTTCCCATTCTCTCTATCTCTTTTCTCTTATCTTTTATCTTATTTTTTTTTATTTTTTTTATTTTATTTCTCCCACCTAACCACCCTCCACGGTTTTAGAAGTAGAAGAGCTCCCAAAACCGTGGGCTCTCTCCTCTCCTCTTCTCCTTCTTCTCCTATATATACCCCTAGGGTTGGGGCTTGTAACTTGTGCAATTTATTAATGAAATTTCTTCTTTTCTCCTTCTAATTTTTGGCTTTTTAAGTTTTAGTTTGATTTTATGATTTCAATTCCATGGTTGTAATATTTTTTATTCATGCTTTAATTTTATATCTTCACTATGGTTGTAAAAATTTAGTTCTAATTTAGTTTTAAAGCTTTCTAGTCTAGGCTTCTAATTCTAGTGAGAAGAATTAGAGACTTGGAAGAGGAAGCCATGCAAGGATTGTTCAAGTGTTCAAGCTTCTTCAACTATATTCATGCAAAGCCTAATTAGTTCATGCACTTTCAACTTTGGTAGAAGGGAGTATCAATTTCTTATTTTTATGTTCTTCTTCTTCTTAATCTCTTAATTCTTCTAGTTTCTAATTTCTTCTTCTTATTCTCTACCTCTTTCTTCTTCTATTAGTTTTATTTTATTAGTATTATCATCTCCATTAATCCCTCCATTCTGTTAGGAATTTTCATGCTCCATTATTTTTATATTCATTCTCATTCTCTATCTCTCTAATTCAATCATGCTTTTAGGACTTTATTTTTTTTAGTTACTATTATCATCATGCATTATTGTCCACTTTGTTTTCTTATTTTTAAGTAATTCGGAGTGCTTTATTTTATTCCTTTTCTTCTTTATTTTTCTATAAAAAAAAAAAGAGAGAAAACCTCATCTTTGTTTCTCTTCTGTTGCAAGGAATGTGCACTCAATCTAAAGTTTTTTATATGCCCAAACCCGACCACTTTTGGTGTCCCTCATAGGATTAAGTTACCTATGATGCTGCATCTTGAATTGGTTGGGTGGAATGGCATGTGACTTATCTTTGGAGGTGACCACTCTTGATAATAGGAAAGCGACATCGTGAGTGCTTTTGGAGACAAAAACATATAGTAGTCCTCCACCCTACATTAGAATCTACTTGGAGTCGCACGTAGGTGGCTTTTGAAGACTATACAGGTTCCCTTGCTGTCAATCTATATGGCAACCTTACAGCTTTGGAACCATTGTTTCAATCGTTGAAGGCAATGCACCAACTGCCTATTAATTCCCTCGTGTTTCTTGTGATTTTCCTTTCTTTTGTTTGAAAGAAAAAAAAAAAAGAAGAAGAAAATTTTTTTTTTTTTAGGGAGACCTCAATTTTGGATAGGTGGTTAGGAATAATGGGAGATACACTTCCACCTATGACTTTGGGGGAAAGGTGGAACCATGCTAAGGCACATATGACTTTGGGGGAAAGGTTTAAACAGGCTAGGGCAGCCAAAAGTAGTGAGTTAGAGAACAACTTTGCACTACCCCAGTATAATTTTGTTCCCCAACCCAACTATGGGTTTTCAGGAAATTTTGATTGATCACATCCCCAGACTATCCATGTTACGACCCACAAAAAACACGAAATCAGGTACAGAGTGCTCAAAACACGATTCAAACCGTTCAGAATGTAGAGCATGAAGTTACGAATTTGCTGTCCAAATTTCAGCTCAATCGGAGCACAAACGACCTCAGATCGCCGGTTTGGTCGTAACTATGCAGAATCCTTCTTACCTATGAAAATTCTGTTTTCTCTCTATTTCCTTGGTGTCGAGCCACTGCTTCTTTTTCCTCTTTTTGGTTTTGATTAAAGAGTCTAGGGGAAAGGGGAGCAACCATGGTAATTTACCAAGTTGCCCCCACAACTTAAAACAACTTCCTAAATGACTAGACAGGCCCGTAGGCCCAACAAATTATACCAAAAAGTAGGATGTATGTTCTTGTCAAGCTACAGTTACTCTTTCAAGAACTCGGCCTCATTCTCTAGTGACCTCTAATCATGTGGTGCAACAATATTGGTGCAACATATCTATCTGTAAATCCCGTCTTCCATGCTTGTACCAAGTATGTTGAAATTGACTTTTATTTTGTGCGAGATAAGATTGTCAACCATTAGTAATCTGTTCAATTCATCTCCACAAGGGATCAACTTTCCAACATAATTACAAAAGGGCTACCCACTGGACATTTTGAGTTCTTATGCAAGAAGTTGAAGATCCACGCTCTGTCCTTCAAAAAAATCTGCAATGCCAAGCCTCATGCTTCTTTGCTTGTTTGAGTAGTGAAACAAAACCATCAGCGTGGTTAATGCCACCGGGGATATCCGTTCTTTTTATTTTTTAAGTAGGTGAGCTCTTTACTATGAATTGAACTCCACATCTCTCTCAACACAGAATCCCAAGTCCTAAGAAACAGACTCCATGCATTCAAATTAGAACCAGACCAAAGCCACCATGGAGCAGCAGCAGCAATATGAGGATGAGGAAGCTTATTTATATGCAATGCAATTGGCAAGCACTTCAGTCCTTCCCATGGTTTTGAGATGGGTTGTCGAGCTCAAAATTCTCGAGATCATCACTAAAGCTGGTCCAGGAGCAGAAGTCTCACCTTCTGAGATTGCTTCTCATCTTGCCACACAAAACCCAGATGCCCCCGTTATGATTGATCGTGCCCTTCGACTCCTATCCAGTTATTCTGTTGTCACTTGTTCATTGAAGAGACATGAGGATGGCTGGATTGGGAGGCTCTATGGGCAGACCCCGATCTGCAAGCTATTCCTTAAAAACGAAGAGATGGGATCGTTGGATATGTTGCTGCTTATGCATCAAGACAAGGTCCTCATCCAGGGCTAGTAAATATGAATCCCCGTTAGTTTAGCTATGTTTATGCTTGCTGTTTAATTTGATTCTTTCTTTTATATTTCTGCTCATTCCCTGGGATTATATTAAAAGGAAACAACATGGAGTAGGGTTTTAACTCGATGTTGATTTCCACATAGCGAAAGGATCCAGTTGCTCTACGCATCCGCACGAATTCTGACAACGTAACCTTCGCAACTCACGAACTCTTTTTCTCCAATGGAGATCTCACACTTCAAGTCTAAGGGAATGTGATGGAATCCCTATCGATACACACACTCAAAGGCGTGATCAGACCAAGAGAGAGAGAGCAACGAGCGCCAAAGAGTGAGGGAGGGAGAATGTGAGACGGGGAAAGAGAGAGGTTGCGGCAATCTCTTCTTGTGTGTAGCCTTCCTCTTACTCGTTATATATAAGTGGAGGGACCACCATGTGGCCCCACTCCTCTAACCCTAGTGAGTCTATGGGTGCCACGGCTGCCCCAAGTAGGCACCCATGGGACCAGACCCATATTGTTTAACATCTCCCACTCGCCCACACAGGACACATCATCTCAATCATCCAATCAAATCTCTACTCTGTGGTGTATCTCCTCATACAAGAAATGAAGCGTGCGACCTAACAAGAAAGAACAAAGGTAGGAGTACTATATCAAACTTCCACTAACCAACATAGCACATCACTTATAAACTATCTAGGATACCCTAAACAATCCAATTACATTGGATCCAGTGCTCTCAATCCCTCATGATAAGTAGTGCTGACCCCAAAACATGTATTGTGCTCATGACTAAGTCAACACAGAAATACGACAAGTCACCCGGGCAATGAGCCACACAACAAAGGTGTAATTCCAAATAGTTTTCCCTATGCCCCACATGTCAATCCGACTATTTCCAGCAGCTTTCCCAATCGTGTCTCATTGGACCACATCATCCATGATCCTAAGGAACACCTCAAAGTAGCATCATTGGTTGTCCTCTTCATGCCATGGTCTCAGGTAGAGGCTATCCATAGGATCAACTCAGTTTGATCCATGTAGCTCACACAGTAACCAAGTAGAGATCCATTTAGTCACTCTCACAAACGGTCCTAACAAAGCACATACAATATGAAATATATGCTATGGTGCTTCTCCTACTGAGATGGGCATGTCACTCATAGAATATAAAAGAACACCGTGCGAATCTAGGTCCAGTCACACTATCAAGCGTCTGACCTGAGTCTTTCAGTCCAATCACCTCCATGACGCCCCCCTAAAGTCTCACACTCAGCTCTAAGTAGGCTACACTGAGATATGGATTCTTTGTGTTCGACCATAGAAAAAGTCTCATCTTAGCTCTAACTAAGGTGTCACTTAATTTAAAAACTGTCTGTTCATCTCGCTCGCTATATTTCTTTTATCTCAATCGTCCATAAACAAGTAGGTGAAGGGATGTGACCCATGAGCAGGCCTCATAATCCTCATTAAATTGTATCACAAGGTAGGATGTTCTTGTCAAGGGAGTATATATAAACAAATTGTATATAAAACAGAAAGATCTCTTAAGCTGTCACGATAATTTACCAAAAAATAATCTCCCAAAAGGGAATCTGTGAATATCATGTACGCCTCATCATCCTCGTCATCAACGTGGTTAATTAATGCCACTGGGGATCAATTCTTTTTTGTTTTTTAGGTAGGTGAGCTCTTTATTATGAATTGAACTCCACATCTCTCTTAACACAGAATCCCAAGTCCTAAGAAACAGACCCCATGCATTCAAACTAGAACCAGACCAAAGCCACCATGGAACAGCACCAGCAGCACCAGCAGCAATATGAGGATGAGGAAGCTTGTTTATATGCAATGCAATTGGCAAGCTCTTCAGTCCTTCCCATGGTTTTGAGATGGGTTGTCAAGCTCGGAATTCTCGAGATCATCACTAAAGCTGGTCCAGGAGCAGAAGTCTCACCTTCTGAGATTGCTTCTCAGCTTGCCACACAAAACCCAGATGCCCCCGTTATGATTGATCGTGCCCTTCGACTCTTAGCCAGTTATTCAGTTCTCACTTGTTCACTGAAGAGACATGAGGATGGCCGGATTGAGAAGCTCTATGGGCAGACCCCGATCTGCAAGCTATTCCTTAAAAATGAAGAGATGGGATCGTTGGATATGTTGATGCTTATGCATCAAGACAAGGTCTGTTAGGGTTTAGGGTTTAAGCACAAAGTTGCTTAAAGCATTACACCCTGAGTATCTAGTTTGGAATACCCAGACTGCTGCCTCCAGCTAGTATATATAGGAAAACTAGGGTTTAGGTCAGATGGGCTAATTACTAGATTGCCCCTCACAGCCTGGGCATTAATACAAGTAGGATTATATGAGAACATATAAAGGGATATTACATAAATACCCTTACAATCTCCTCCTATGTTCTACATATATCCATTACACATGTATAGGAACCATTGTTCAATCAGTAATTGAATCAATATAAATTGAATATCAATAATCCAATAAATCAAATAAGAAATAAGTAGACTTCAAGAAATAAAACTAGGGTTTTAGTTCAAAATTAAACCCAACAATAAATCCGAAGTTCCACATGCAAGTGGCTAAACCAAAAGAAATAATCAAAAGAAAAAGTCCTTGCAATCCATGTGACTTTACTCATCAAGTAAGTCATCCTCATCGAGATCCAGATTCAACCGTTCTCCTCCATCTTCGCCATTCTCTGTAATTTGTCAAATATGAATTTCATAAGATATTATGAATTCAATCATTTGCACAATAGTATCTAGTTCAACAATAAGAACTTAGTACATTTCATATATGGCTGAAGGTAAATCAAAAAACAATAAGCATCATCATCAAGTTTCTTTACAAGAACTCGATCCTATATAGTCTCTATCATAAGGACCATACCATGTTTCCATTTGGAATACTGTATTCGTTATATTAGTCATAGATTTATGTTGTATCATCAAATTTGGAATGGTACACCATACTATGAAAGACATGTCATCAAATTTGGAATGACATAAAGACTAGCACAATATCATTGAAACATATCAGACATTTTCCATATTCCTTTGTGGAATAACAAAGTAAGGAGACTTCACATGAAAATTTGCTACCCCATCAAGTTTGGAATGGTTTCACAAACCCCCATACTTAGTAACCTAACTAAGTTATCTGAAACATGTAAACTGTCCCGAATGCTTACCAAGGCTAGATGAGATTCGAATAATTCAAAATAATATCGGGTTAGGTTAAGACCTGACTAAATGGTCTTTAACCCCATCTCCCCTGTAGTTTTGAATGTTCGATCTTTGTTCAATCCCTTTGTAAGGGCATCTGCCGTATTATCCTTCGATCTCACATCAATCAAAGTGATAATCCCTTGTTCTGTTCTATAATTCAGCATGGCCTGTTTCAGCCTGATGTGTCTCCTCTTACCATTAAAGAGTGAGTTATTCACAATCGTCTTTGTTGCTTGATTATCACAGAATATAGATATAGAGTTTAACTTAAAACTCCTCAATGGAATATCCATAATCAGATCCTTTATCCACTCTGCTTCATCTCCCGCAGAAGCTAGAGCATAAAGTTCCGATTCCATAGATGACAGAGCAATACTAGTCTGTCTTTTGGATTTCCATGCTATAGCTGCTCCTCCTAGTGTAAATACATAACCACGGTGGATCTGTTGTCTCCCAAATCTGAGCACCAAGATGCATCAGAATATCCTTCCAAAGTTGGAGGATGTCCATTATAACATAAAGCATAACCTTGAGTACCCTTAAGGTATCTCATCAGCCTCGATAGGGCATCCCAATGCTCTTTCAGGATTACTAGTGAAACGACTCAAAGCATGCCTACCGTAAAGGCTATGTCTGGCCTAGTGCAACTCATTGCATACATGAGACTACCAATCGTTTAGAATAATCTAACTGATTCACGGTGTCACTGTGTTAGGTTTCAACCGTTTGTTGTAGTCATAGGGTGTCTCAATCGGTTTACAATCACCGTATCTCCAACTAGAAAGTAGCTTCTCAATGTAATGAGTCCGATTAAGGGTGATCCCTTGCTCACTGAAGCTTACTCTCATTCCAAGAATGGTGTCTATCACACCAAGATCTTTCATGTTGAATTCTTTAGACAAGGTTTCTTTAATGTCACTCACTACAGAGAGATCGAACCTAGAATCAACATGTCGTCTACATACAAGCAAATAATCGCGACCTTGTTTGACTCAGGACAAAAAATAAAGGCATTTATCCGAGTTCTTGGTTTGAAAACCAAAGCTCTTTCTTGTCTTGTCAAACTTCTCATGCCACAATTTAGGTGCTTGTTTAAGACCATAGAGAGATTTGTTTAATTTACAAACTCTTTTTTCAGAACCTTCCATGACAAACCCTTCAGGTTGGTTCATGTAGATTTCTTCTGTTAGGTCTCCATTAAGGAAAGCCATTTTTACATCCATTTGATGCACAACATAGTGCTCAATAGATGCTATGGCAAGAAGAATCCTTATTGTTGCCAAATGGCGACGGAGAGTAGATGTCAAAATAATCTATCCCTCTCACCTGTTTATAGCCCTTAGCTACTAATCGTGCTTTATACCTGGCTATAGACCCATCCAGATTAAGTTTCTTCTTCAGTACCCACTTACACCCTATTGTCTTGGCCCCTTTAGGCAGATCAACAAGGTGCCAGGTCTCATTCTGCATTAAAGAGCTCATTTCCTCATCAATGGCTTCTTTTCATAATAGGGAGTCCCTAGATCTCATCGCTTCCTTATAGGTGGATGGATCAGCCTCTAAATGGTAGGTCACAAAATCCTCACCAAAATTCTTGGGTACTCGATCTCTAGTAGATACTCTTCTAGATTCTGATTCAAGGAGCATTGTGGGAGTAGTGTCAGAAACAATTGGTTCAGATTCCAAAGGTGATTCTGTAACCACTTCAGTCAAACCAGGCAAGGTCAGGCCTTTATCTCTAAGGAATTTATCCTCAAAGAATATAGCATCCCTAGATTCTATCACCACATTGGTTGATAGATCCAAAAACCGGTCTGCAGCACTGTCTTCTGCACAACCAAGATATACACAAGTGTTTGTTCTAGTTCCCACCTTAGGTCTCCTAGGGTCTTGTATCCTAACATAAGCTACACAGCCCTAAACCTTAAGAGTGTCATATCTACGAGGATGATTATGCCATAGTTCATAAGGTGTAGAAGTCGGTTTTGAATGTGGTAGTCTATTTAGAATGTGATTTGCGATCAACACGCTTCTCCCCAATAGCAAGAGGGCATACCAATTGTCAATAACATGGAGTTTAACATCTCTCGTTAACGTCCTGTTCTTTCTTTCATATGCCATTTGATTGAGGTGAGTAAGGAGCGGAGTTTCAAGGATTATGCTCGAGAGGCACGAATTCTTTGAACTCACAATTTGTATTCTCCTCCCCTATCACTTCTAAATCTTTTAATTTTCAAGTTCAACTGATTTTCTACCCTATTCTTGAAAATTTTAAATTTTTCAAAAGCTTCATCTTTAGATTTTAACAGGTATAAATGACAATATCTAGAAAAATCGTCTATAAATGTTATCAAATACTTCCGACCTCCTCTAGTTGTGTAGCTTTTAAAGTCACAAATGTCGGAATGTATAAGTTCAAGAAGTTGAGTGCTCCTAGAAACCGGTCTGACGGTTTTCTAGTTATTTTAGTTTGAGCACACACTTCACATCTGTTAAATCTAATTGAAGTGTCTAATGGTAAATTATGAGTTTTAGCTAGTTTGAGCATTTTCCTATAGTTCACATGTCCTAACCTACAATGTAGTATTTTGGGATCAAGTAAATTATGGTTAACCTGGTTTATTGTCTCATTAGCTAAACTCAACCTAAACATACCATTCAAATTATAAGCACATCCAAAATAAAAGGAGTTAACGACAATGTTACTCTACCACTACTAAAAGTAATAGACATGCCAAAGATCAAGCAAAATTCCAATGGAAATTAAATTCTTTTCAAAACCAGGAAAGATTTTAACATTTTTCAAAGTTAATATTTTACCTGATGAGAGAACCAGGTTCGTTGTCCCTTGTTGAGCCACTTCCACGACGTCTCCATTTGCAACAATGACAGTCTCTGCTACTTAAACAACATCGGTGAGCGGGTCCTTGCTATTGCAAACATGACAAGTCGCTCCGAGTCTAACCACCAATCAAGATGTCTTGGCCAACCCCTTACCCTTGCCAATCATGGCAACAAAGTTAGTAGGCTCAGTCTTGTCCACTAGCATGTGAACTTCCTTCTGTGGTATGTCGGTGTTCCCTTTCTTAGGACCCCTACACTCAGATGCATAGTGACCCCACTTTCCACAATTGCGGCACTTGCCCCTCTTTTTAAAACTAGGCTTTTTGGCCTCCAACTGTTGGGGTTCTTTCTTAGGTGGCTTGGACTGCCTAGGATATTTCTTGGGTTGTGAAACCAAATTGGCAGATGCCTGTTGTTGTTTCACCATCTCCAAGTTATTCCTGGCTCTGTTCTCATCTTCGATTCTAATGAACCGTTTGAGATCATCCAGCCCCACTTGTGTTTTCTTTCTGTGCATCTCAGTTTTAAAGGAATGCCAGGTAGAGGGTAACTTAAAGATAATTGCACCCACTAAGAATGCATCAACAACGGGGATGTTTTCTTGGTTCAATTTTGTTCTCAAGTTCTCAAAGTCTGTTACTTGTGGAAGTATCTCCTTATCTTCTTGAAACTTGAAGTCCATAAACTTGTCAACCAAATGAGTTTTTGATAGGTCCTCCTCCTTTTTGAATTGGGCTTCTAGGTTTTCCCAAATCTCTTTTGCGCTCATATTTACTATAGGTCTCTGCCACCTATTCGACAAGCGATTCAATAGGTAGTCTTTGCAAAAGTCTTCGTCACTTATCCATTGGGCTTCAGTTAGGTCCATACAATCAGAAAATTTATTTACTACAGTGTAGAAAATATTGAGGTACTTCAGTCCAAACTGAGTCCTCCTTTTCCAAGAACTGAACTCAGAGCCACTAAAGCTTTCCAATTTGATCATCTCAATTGGAACAGCGTGTTTCTCCATATTAAGTGATTTGTCTATATGCCCAAACAAAAGATCAAATAAAAAAATAAATGCTCAAGGAACAGTCACACTGAGATGGAGAACCCTGGATTTAGATGAAGGAGGAAAAGATCGCGACAGGCGTGTATCGACACTTGTAATGTACACGCTAATGCAGGTGCTAGCGCGATGTTGGCTGCTCGTAGATAATGGCGAACCCAAAAAGATTTGATAAATTAAATCAAAAGTGTCCCTTTTTTTTTTTCAATGAAGGACAGTCAATTCAATGCCTTGAAAACGACTTTGAGTAAAGAGCTTGCGCCAAGTGCCAACGATCAAATCAATGCTGATTTTTTTTTTTTTTAATAAGGCACCAATACCATAAAGCTTCTTTAGCTTTTGTCAAAAAGTTTCGACAAAACGAAACGAAGACTACGAAAGCTTCAGCGTTTGTTTTCCTTTTTTTTTTTTTTTTTTTTTTTTAATTAAAAACAAACTTTCAACTCCTTTTGTCTCATTCACCTTCAATCAATCAAATCAAACTACTATTCTTTTGAATGATAAATCAAAAATTAATGCAATCAAGGCCAAAGTCAATTACACATATGGGCCCAGCATCGTGACGATCTAAGAAATCCTGTAGGTGAATGAAGACATCGAAGCTGAAGCCGACCTCAGAATTCTACAAAACCCACGATCAACAAAGCCGATTAACAAAGCCGATCTCTCAATTGAGGAGAAAAATTCTGCAAAAACCCACGATCAAACAGAGCCGATCTCTCAAAAATAAATTGTGAATTCAAAAATTCAAAGCCGATCTTGATCGCAGAGAAACAAAAATTCTAATGCTTTAAGATTGTTAGGGTTAGGGTTTTAAGCACAAGGTTGCTTAAAGCATTACACCCTGAGTATCTAGTTTGGAATACCCAGACTGCTGCCTCCAGCTAGTATATATAGGAAAACTAGGGTTTAGGTCAGATGGGCTAATTACTAGATTGCCCCTCACAGCCTGGGCATTAATACAAGTAGGATTATATGAGAACATATAAAGGGATATTACATAAATACCCTTACAAGGTTGTCATGCAGGGCTGGTAATTATGAATCCCCCTTAGTTTAGCTATGTTTATGCTTGTTGTTTAATTTGATTCTTTTTTTCTATTTCTGCTCATGCCATGGGCTCCGAGAAAAGGGCAAAAAGGTACATTAAGCCCTATTCCGTATCTCACAAAATATTTTCATTGGAAAAGTTCCAATCCTTGTTGATTTTCTTCCCTCCAGATTGTAGGGTATATAATAAACTAGGTAGTACATGAAGCAAACAAAAGAAAAAAAAAATAGTTAGTACTAAAAAACAGTATACAAAATAAGTAGATAATTCAATAAAGGTTCCTGTCTGGTAGCAGAGACTACGCGGGTAGGCAAGAGCCAATGAGCGCCCCCATCGATTCAATGAATAGGGGTAGAGAGGTCATTTCATTTTAATATAGACTTTTTTTCTCGGTTGATTTGACTCAGGGTTCTCTGTTGATGACATTACCCAAGGTGGATCCTTTAGCCAAATTGTTTTGTCTTACGCTCTGGCCGATGGCCATGCTGAAGGTAGGGTATAAGTCAATTTGTATTTTTCTTTCGTTCTAAGAATGCCAATATATATATTATTTTTTTTCTGTTTTTTAGTCAAACAGAGAGGGATAGAGAGAGATGCTAGCGTAGACTACGCCCTAGACAAGAAACATTTTTCCTTCAATATATACTTTTAGGGAAGTAGGTTCCTGTCTGGGAATGTGCCTATGCCAACACTCCCATGTGTCTATCTCTCTCCTCTTAAAACAAAGGGGCAGAGTTATCTTTTCATATGGGAAAGGAGAGAGATAGACTCATGGGAGTGCTGGCGTAGGCCACACTCTCGAATAGAGTTCTTTTTCCCACACTTTTATGTTGACCGTGATTCTGGTCACCGTGACCAAGGTCATAATGAATTTTATCAAATCATAAAATTTGGCTTAACAAGGTCTAATTCATGGAGCCTTTAGTTATCACAAGGTAGCCAATAATTTTGCTGAAGATATTAGAATATTAGATAAATTCCTTGTACGTATTCAACTATTCTTGTTTTTGTTGTAGGTTCCATATGAAAGAGGCCATTCTTGAAGGTGAATTCCATTTAACAAGGCATTTGGAATGACAGCATTTGAGTATCAAGGTGTGGACCCTAGATTTAACGTGCTTTTCAATGAGGCAATGAAAGGCCAAACTACCATAACTATGAACAAACTTCTTCAAACATACAAAGGGTTTGAAGGCCTAAATTCAGTGGTCGATGTTGGTGGTGGATTTGCAGTTGCCCTTAAAATGATCACTTCCAAGTACCCATCAATCAAGGGTATTAACTTTGATTTGCCTTACGTTGTTTCAGAAGCACCATCCCATCCCGGTAATATTTTTTTTTTTTTTGGCTGCATTATTTGATTTTCAGTCAATGGATTTAGATGTATAACTTCAGATTTACTTAATCATTTTGATGAACAGGTGTGGAGCATGTTGGAGGTACCATGTTTGAAAGTGTTCCCAAAGGGGATGCTATTTTTATGAAAGTGAGTTTCAGATTTGTCTTTGGATCTTTCATCAAAAGCAGCAAATAGGTTATGTTTTCTGACATATTCATTTATGTGTTTGTTTATACATGAACGCACTTTCAGTTGATATTGCATGACTGGAGTGATGCACATTGCTTGACAATTTTGAAGAACTGCTATGAAGCATTACCAGAAGGTGGAAAGGTGATCATCGTTGATGTTGTTCTTTCAGAAGCTGTCGAAACTAACCGTATAGCTCGAGCTGGATATCAAATTGACAATTTAATGATGATGATAAATCCTGGAGGAAAAGAAAGAACTGAGAAAGATTTTGAAGACCTTGCCAAGGGAGCTGGGTTTCGTAGTTGTCAAGTGATTTGCCCTGTAATTAACCTTTGTGTCATCGAATATGTAAAATAAGACATGCAAGTTTTACTTTGACTAGAATAAGATGTTAGATATGGTATATCAAATCCAAATAAATGATATATTTTAATTAATTTGCATTTACTTTTATGGGTGATTGTCTATCCAGAGGTATGATCTCAAAGTGTTCGCGACTAGGGACGGAATTGGGCTCTCCGTTTATATGGTCGATGCATTGTGTGTTTTTTGGGTTGAGATTTCAAACACAGATGCGGGTACACTTTAGTTGTGTATTGGACTCGATCATTTGAGAACCCAACATAGTCTACTATTAGATGTTTAG